>NC_083347.1:19668540-20300114 GCF_019175385.1 Lycium barbarum
TGGATATCAACTGAACCTACGATGCTTGTCGCTTCGTGTATCAATGCAAGATTACTGAATGATCTTGTAACACATGAGGTATCATGGTAAATTTTTTTGTACAATCCTTTAATATATATCCTTATTTTTCAGATAATTATTACACGTACTATCTTCTCATGTTCAGAAGATGAAAGTGGCGGAAATGAGAATGCTGCGATGGATGTGTGGGCACACTAGGAGTGATAGGATTAGGAATGAAGTCATCCGAGACAAGGTTGGAATAGCCTCAGTGGAAGACAAGATGCGGGAAGCGAGGCTGAGATGGTTTGGACATGTGATGCGGAGAGATGAAAATGCCCCAGTGCGGAGGTGCGAGAGGTTGGCCAGTGACGGCTTCAGAAAAGGTAGAGGTAGGCCGAAGAAGTATTGGGGGGAAGTGATTAGACAGGACATGACACATTTCCTGCTTACGGAGGATATGACCTTAGATAGGAGGGTATGGAGGACTCATCTTAGGGTAGAAGGATAGTAGGTAGTCGCGTTTATCCTCCCTTGAGAGTAGTTATGTTGTTGTATAGTTTCTTGTCTCTTGATTTCTACGAGTTTCTGCGAGTATCTGTTGGTTTATAATGACTTATTTACCTTCATTGTTTTCATTTTCATAGTTATTTATAGCAGTTAATCCTCCTTTTACCATGACTTTCTTGCATTGTTATTCCTTGCTTTCATATTGTTTTCGATACGCTTGATCATATCTAACCTTTTGTCTTGTCTTTCTTTCTCTCCTCTCTTGAGCCGAGGGTCTTTCGGAAACAGCCGCCCTACCTTTCAAGGTGGGGATTAGGTCTGCGTACACTCTAGCCTCCCCAGACCCCACATAGTGGGATTATACTGGGCTTGTTGTTGTTATTGTTGTTGTTGTACTATCTGAAAAGAAAGTGCCATTGGCCAGCTACTTTTTTTTTTTTAGTAAGGGAATTCAAAATATAAATAAGTAAATTCAAAAAGAAGCTAAAGGGACCTCCACTGTACATAAAAAAATATTGACCTTGTATATACAGTGTAATTTTTTCGGCAAACAGAAATTTTGGTCCCCTTGTACCTCTAGCTCCGCCTGTTGGAAGATTATTATTGTTTATTAATGGTTAAGCTGGCTAGGCAGTTCAGAGCATTTTGGTAGAATTTTCTAAAAATGGAGCTGCTTCTTAAAATTGAGTAGTGGATGGATCTCGCCTAGCAGTTTAGAGATTTTGGTAGAATTTATAAATGAAGTTGGAATAAACTATTTTGGTAGACATTCATAGAATGTATAAATAAGAACAGAGGCAAAAAGATTATTATGAAAAAACCGCATTTATTTATCATGTGCTAGCCTTTACACAGACAAATCAAATTGGAAAACAAATCGCATATACAATTTGACTTTATTCTGATGGACTATTATGATAGTTAATCCCCCAATCAGTAATGTAAATTGTAATATTACACTGAACAACAACATAATGAGCGGCCAAATCAAAGTGAATAGTCTCAAAAGTTGAATATCCACGAGCAAGTCCAAATTTTCCTGTGCCACCAACCAGTCAACCACGGCCACTTCTTTTACTCTCTCAAACTGAGGACTAGCACCTTGTATTAGTACTCCCTTTATATTCTTCATTAGTGAAAATAATTGATATTAGCACATGAGAAATTTTGCCATCCAATGCAGAAGTAACATATATGCCCTGTGCTCTAGCAATTTCTGCCGAGTTCTTATCAAAGGCTTCTGTTATTGGATCATCAGTAACAAACACTGAACCAAATTTAGCAAAACTTAGGGGACCATCTTGATGGCCTGTTATTTGTAGCACAGTGGCATTTGGTCCACCGGACCAATCTTGAAAATAGAGTGTCATGTTTGTTTCTTTAATTTGGCCTAGTTCAGCCTTTGAGGTTATGAAAATTGTTAGAAGCAAAAGGAGGGATAGCTTGATTGAATTTGATGCCATGGACAAGATCTTGGGTTTGTTACTCTTGATTCTTTGGGTTTTCTGTGCTTTGATTTTTGGTGAAATTGATAGGTATTTATGCATTTGGGGGGGGGGGGGGGGGGGGTTGTTTCAAGAACAAGAAATTTGAAGTATTTTATATTCAAAATTGGTAGTATTCTCCTAGTAATGACTTGATCGATTTTTGTTGCCTCTATTGCGTAGTTTATATTTGTAGCAGCTTGAGCACCTCTTAGCCAATTCCGATAGGATGAATCATAAAATGCATACAAGCAAAGCCAGCCAGGGGTGAATCTATGTATGGAAAATGGGTCACGTGAACCCAAGGTCACCTGACTAAATTCGGTATATTATGTATATAATACTTATAATATATCTAATATTAACTGAAGGAACACATGGTCAAACTAGACCAAGTGGAGCACATGTTAAGTGCTGGATTAGTCCCTTAAGGTTATGAGATCGAACCTTACTAAATGCACTTTTTCGTCTTGTTAATTTTTTTTAAAAATGTGAACGCATCCTCGTGATATCCTAGACTTGCCTCTGAAGCCAGTTGTTGGGCCAGAGCAACGTGATACATCATATAAGTAGCTGCAATAACACCTGCATCTAAAATGTAGATTTGTTTGGATAAGAAAACTTTTTGGTTTATGAGCAGTGGAAAATTGTTTCTAAAATTTCTCTCCATACAACATGCTTTTTTATGGAGTTAATCCATCAAGCTATTTGGAATAAAGCGCAAATAACTGTCAAGATTGAAGCACTTCTAGTATATTAGCTCCCTTTTTATACTTGAATTTGAATTGATCATTGTAGAGGGCTTTGTTACTTGCTCCTTATACAGAAGCAGCTCTGTCATCATATGTAAAAAAAAAAAAAAAAATGCAGTTACTGAAATGAAAATAGCTAGTAACGAATATTTCATTGCTTAGATACTAGCTTACTAAGGTCTTTTACTTATCTAGCATACTAAAATAGATTATTTTTCACTTGTCCACTTTAACAAATTATGAGAAAATTCATTATTTTTTTTCAATTTTATCCTTATCATTAACTGATCATTTTCAAACTAATTGGAGTATTAGTAATCATTTTAAGATTTCTAAAATATCAGTAATAAAAATAATTTAATAAATGCTTTTTGAGAAACTGAACAAGTAAAAGGGAACAGAGGGAGCAATAATTATCTGTTATCAAAGAGAAGTTTCAAATGACGCGACCTTTCGATTGACATAACAAATATAACTTTTTTTTTCCGGCATAAGCACATCAAGAATTTACCAAATCAAACGCCAAACGTTAGTAAATAAAACAAGAATAACCATATATCCAAATAGCTGGTAAATAAAGATAGATATGTGGTGAACAAGAAATACTTCAAAGTTCAAAAGATGTCACCTCTTAGCTTCCACTTTCTCTGTTCTTCAAAGAAACAGAGAAAGAGAGGCCTTTTGCATGTTTTTCACTTCTTGGTTTAAGAAAATAATGGTGAATATAATGTCTTGTTTGTGGGACTCACTGCCCATCCTCGTCTCCAATCACCATGCCACTTTATTCTTAATTCTGTAGCATAATAAGGAGGACCCCTCTTGAAGTAAAAAAAAATAAAGGGTAAGGTACATATCAGGTTTTTTTTTTTCTTTTTTCAACGTGATGTATAGCACGAAATACCTATCTACACAAGAAAGGGTCGTTCACGTGAAAGAAAAAAAGGATTAATTTTTTTGTATCGTCTTTCTCTCTTTATTGTGCTGCACTTTAAAAACGAGTGGCACTATTGTCATGTGCTTTAGATTTCAACACCGATAAAATCTGTGAGATAAAAGAGATAACAAGTACTACGACAGATTGATTAGTCTGCCAAAAACTGATATTTTAGCTAGTAGGAAACAAAAGAGACCATATATATGCTTGACGAGTGGCACTATTGCCATGTGCTTTAGATTTTAACACCTATCAAATCTGTGAGATAAAGAGGAAATAAAGAGTTCAAACGCTTGATAAGCATGGGGTGATAATCTATGTAAATGGTAAATATGCTATCACGCGTTAAAATTCATTATATATATATATATATATATATATATATATATTAGTGTATATAACTTAGATCCTTTAAAAAATAATCATTTCTCAAAATACTGGATTAAAACATAGAACTTACTACTACATGGAAAGAGTGTAGACAGAGGACGGGGATGATTTCTTTTATATAATGTGTTATGATTTTTTTTGGGGGGGTTTCCTATCTAGTGTTGGGTGTCCAATACCTACTTTGAGAGATTAGTTCGGATTTCATTCTCAGAGTTCAAATTCAAAATCTCTTCCTATTAAAAATAGGAAAAATTAATTTTAACCATAAGGTTTTGGCCGTTGAAAGAATAATCAAAGTTAGTATGAAATATATAATGAAATGAGTATTTATATGTGAGGTCGGAGAGTCGAGCAAGCAGTGGCTCATATGAACCAAGATTGGTGAGAGAAATTTGTTAGATATTAGTAACGGGAACAAGAATCGTGTATCTGTTAAGAGCAACGGAAAATTCACAGCACCTTTGTTGAAGAATTGCTCCAAGCCAATTTTGCTTCACTAGAAAATTGAACACTGATATCCACAAACTAAATGCCTTTTTCTCTTTTTCTATGTGTTTCTAAGGAAGAATTATATTTTTCTGTTAGAAGAGAGATATATATGAAGAGAAAGGAGAGAAAAAGGAACCGTTCACTACTGAGCCACAACTCCCACGTTGAAAAAAGAAATCTGCATTAGTTTTTTTTTTCTTTTAATTTCCTAGATAACCTCCCTTAGGTTTATCTCTTCTAAATGGGTCGGGTCGGCTCCACATGGGCGACCCAAGACCCAACTCAATATCCAACATCTCCCACTTTACACATGGTGGACTAGATCAAAACCAGCAGCATGGCCATACGTAAGTCATACTGGCAAATAATTTGGAGTCCGGCGCCAAAATGGCTTCTTTTTGAAGCTAATAGACAAAAATAACATGTCTTTTTTTTAATACCAAAATGGGTATTTCGCTGGTTATCCACCGAAATACCCAAAAAATTACTGTTCCGGTCCAGTAAAAAAAATTAACTGTTGTTGCATTTCGCCACAAGTGCAGCGAAATGGAAAAAAAAATGTTTGTATTTCGCTACACTTGTGGCGAAATGTAACAAATAATTTTTTTTTGTATTTCGTGCATGTTCCAACGAAATGGGACAAAATTTATTTTGTTCCATTTCGCTGGTTAAGTAGCGAAAAACCCCTTACTTTTTTTTAATTTTTTTTACATCGCTGTGGTTTTAATTTTATTTTTTTGTACATTTCTGTTGGTTCAATCAGTTTCAGATGATCATTGAATGGTCACATCAAAATAATATCTTTTGCATTTCGTGACTTAATTTGCGAAATTTTTACTTTTCTCTGTTTATAAATATTGTCCATCTTTACCTATGGTATATCCTTCATCTTTCAATTTTCTTTTATCTATCTCATATCTTTCATATATATTTTTTTCTCTTATCTGTTTCTTATCCTTCAACTTTTATTTTTTATCTCATATATTTCATAAAAGATGACGGAAACTCATGTTAAAGTGTATTTATTTTGGGGTGGTGAAGTTGTGTATGAAGAAAGTTCGGTAAGATACATTCGTGGTCCTGAAATAGTCTACAACGCGTCTTAAGGAGTAAAATATTCGTAAATGATTCTGAACTTTCGGTAGTTATAACCGGACGATATCTAAGTTCATTTACAGCCGATGGTTTACCAATTAATGGTGAGATGCCAATTACGGATGATGAATCTTTATCGTCATTTCTTCGTTGTCCTGAGATTTTTAAAAATCACATATGCATAGCGGCGCTTGACATGTATGCTACAGTTCAACGCTCTACCCAGGTTAAGGTACCTACCGATAATGAGTTCGATTTTGGAGGTACTACTTATCTCCTAAGTTTGAATATTGGTTTTTCAAGAGGTGTAGTTCAACAACAAATAATTGTAGGATTTGGTAGTCAGTCAAATGATATAACTATTATGGTACACAGTATGATGGTGTGGCTTCAACGCACTATCATATTTGATTGGAGTGGGCAGAATCATGAGATGGGTGGACCAAGTAATGCTACTACGCAGTTGCATAATTTGAATTGTAATGTACTACACCCTTCACATCCAGGTCCAAGTGAATTGGACAGTGATAGGTAAATATAATTATATTTTGTTCACTTTATTCATGGATCGTATAATTGTGTTTGACTAGTAAATTTTATGAATTTTTCTTATTTATAGGCATAACGATTCTGAAGATAAACCCACATTGACCCAGTTCACACAAATTGTGAGCAATAACGATTTAGCTAATGATATAATAAATGATTCGGATAGCAATAGTCCATTAGATCATGAACAGACGGACGATGATCAATCGTCTGCCGACGGTGACGATTCTGATGAAGATGTTGCAGCCCCCAGTGATCTTAGTGTTAATGATCATTCAAATGTGATCCCATATTTTGATAATACAGAAGAAGTAGAACCGGAAGATTTTGCATACATAAGAGATAACGGGTCTGTTCGGGCTGCATTTTAGAATTCCAGTAATCCTAAAGTTATCAAATCAAGTTAGTTTGGTGCAACTAATTTTTTTAATAATATATTATTTTTGAATTTTGTGATTTTAATTTGTCACGACCCAACCCCATAGGCCATGACTAGTGCCCGAACTGGACAGTTGTGTACATACCTGCTAAATATAATCAAACTGAAACTAAGGACAGTATGGAAACTTGTAAAAGCAACCGAAAGATTCATAACGCCATATATCATAATAACCTGTCTCCTGAGGAGTCATAGCTAACCAAAACACGACATAATATGCAAGCCGACAAGGCTGCCACTATATATGGAAATACCCCAACAAATCGTATCGACATAGACGACCACAACCTACATATGTCTATAGACCTCTAAGAGTATAAAAGTGAAATATGACGGGACAGGACCCCACCGTACCCCTGGATATGCATATGTCAACATCAAAAGATCTATACCAAAATAATCTTGGCTCCGAACAATGGAGCTCTCCAAAACAGCTGAGCAGAAGTACTAAGCTGGAGGGTCACCAAACCGAGTATCTGTACCTGCGGACATGAAACGCAGCCCCCCGAAGAAAGGGGGTCAGTACGAGATATGTACTGAGTATATAAAGCATGAAATACAATAAAGATGATCATGACTGAAATAAAAGATTACAGGGGACAAGTATGACAATCAAAGATACCAATACACTTGCCTTATGAAATGTAAATTATGCATATCAATATCATATATCATACCCGGCCCATTATGGAACTCGATGAATAAAGTCATCATATACCATCCTCGGCGCCATAATCACATCACATATATATATATATATATACCACACCCGACCCTCTAGTGAGAGACTCGGTGAACAATGCAGTGAAACTGTGCACGAAAACATACCCGGCCCGGGACTAGGTGAAAGATATATTAACGGCATGCACGAGCAGGGTAGTGAGCAACCATATGCAAACTAAGTCATATCTGAGACTTAATAGAATAATCAAAATGAACTATCATTTGAAAATCAAAGACAATAGTCATATCAAGTACCCTTCGAATGTCACTATAAATTATATCAAATAAAACTTCACGAATCATAGACACGTATCAAGACAATATGAAATAGGTTCTGGACATCAAGAACATTAGCCATCCTAGTGTCTCTAAGAATAGGAGTTTCTTTGGAGCTTATACATTCGCTGTCTGTTGTCTTACGTAGATCATGCCAAAACAAAGAAGGGTTAGCTTTACATACCTTATCCGCTCCAAGCTAACCATAAATCAGATCCCGGGCTTCCCAATCTACAACAACATTATTGATATCAAGTATTAACTATAGCGCACTCAAAATCCAAAGCCTAAGCTAGCACATTACTTAGCAAAATTCGGGCAGCATTTCCCCTGAAAACTTAACAATCCTTAAGATTACAATTCAGCCACAACATCAATCAAAAGACAAACAACAATACCAACAATTTCATATCAAACTAGAATTAAATCCATTCTTAAATCACTTCCAAAACAGCCCAATATATATTCGTATGCCAATGCTTGTATACACTTCTTTATTTTCGTGTATACATAGTATAACAACAACAAAAATAACAACAACTAAAACTACAACCAATCCCCATGATACTCCAGCCCACAAAGTAGCTCATAACAATCACCAAATAACCTACACGATAACAATTACAATTTATCCAATTTCCCGCAATTAATTTCGTAGTTCCCGTCTCGTGATTTAACTATGACCTTGATGAATTTTTCTTACCTCATATGCCAAGAATTAATCTTCTTCCACCTTACTTCACTTCGAAGAAAGCCCGAATTCAACAACACGATAAGACAGAACAACGAAATCGCAACGGTGCTCAGATTCGAATATTGTTCTTGATGAAAACTATACATTTCTTCTATAAATTGCAACGTCAAATTGCTGCATATGAAATCAGTAGTACGTTGCTGCCTTTAACATCCATTTGCAGCATATGTAAATGTATTTAGAAATGAAAGTTCAACAAACAAAAAAAAAATAGGAGACTTTAGTGTCTTGTTTCTTGAATAGGTACACCATGAACGTTGCTGAATACTATGAATCATAAGTTAAATGACAATTTGAAATTGGACTCTAGTTGTAGCCTTCATAATGTGGAGCCGTACCTTTTAACCTTTATCTCCACAGAAGCCACGTACATAGTACCAACCTTAGTCATTAGTTTCTATATGTAATAGGATGCCACATAGACCTACACTTGTCCACTTTATCATATTGCTGTCAACATATATATTCATTTTGCAAAAGTCACTAAGAAAAAAGACCTTGTTGGTGGACCGTGGGGTCCACATCACTTACCAAATTAATTACTTATCATGAAATCCTTCCCAATACGTGTTCCATCATTACACAGCAATAGTCATATGTATTGCTTCATGTTATGGTCCCACGTGGATGACTACCATGGACTTATCCCATTACTCTCCCACTTTATCCAATAATTAATCCATTATGCACATAATTAATTTTTTGATCTCAATTCACTTTAATAATAATTATTTTTTATACACTTCATATACTCATTGCCATGATTATGTGACATAGCACTAGTCCATAGTCCATTTTGCTACACATAAAACATTATTCTCAATCACCGTGGTCACATTTGTTAAGTCCTAAATTATTTCGGGACCTCAAACTCTTTGTACACCGAGCTCTTGATTTTCATCCTTGAATATGATCGAATTTTCCGGGCTCGGGTAAATTTTCTCATGTTGGACAATTAAATTTTCTAGTCCAAAAATACAGGATATTATAGCTTGGACCGTATTTCACTCAATTAAATGTCGAAACTCGACAAAACTTATTTTCTTTGATTGGTTTAACTTCAAATCCTTACGATACTTGTGTACCATTACTTTAACCACCTATAAGATTGGGGAATAACCTCGCGTCCGTTACTAATATCATTTAACTCGCACAATTTCCAACGCATGAGATCACGGGATGTAACATAATTGGTGTAATTAGGAGTTGATATTTTTTCTTGTACATGCAAATAGGTAAGTTATTTCACTACAAGAAGCAAATGAAAGGTGCAGTGAGACTCTATAATATAGCCCACAAAAAAAAATATTAAAACGGATCAAGCCAAAGGTACATTTTGGAAGGTTAATTGCAAATGGCATGAGGAAGGTTGTAGTTGGATTATCCATTTTTCGTTGATCGGAAGTGGTATGTGGAAAGCAGGAAAAGTGATTGAGCCAACAATTGTGACACGGATGATTATACAGAGGATTATTTCAATTTGAATAGCAACATGATTGCTACTTCGTTGATACCATCTGTTATGATCAATACAAATCAGTATTAAGTTTGTTCAGGAAACTATAAAAGGGATCCATCACTATACTCCTAGTTATAGAAAAGCGCAAAAAGGGCGTAAGAAAGCTTTTGAGATGGTGTATGGTGATTTCGAAGGTTCTTTTAGGGCATTGCCTCGATACATGGCTGCCCTAGAACATTTCAATCTGGGCACTATTGTTGAGTGGACACACGAGTCAACGACAATGCAAGGCGAACACATCTTCAAGTATCTTTTCTAGGACTTTAAACCAAGTATCGATGGATTCAAAAGTTGCAGGCCAGTCATCTCAATAGATGACACCCATGTCTATGGTAAGTACGAGATAAAATTGTTGATTGCTGTTGGCATTGATGCAGACGGAAATATTTTTCCACTTGCATATGCTATAGTTGCACGTGAGAGCTATGAGTCATGGACTTGGTTTCTCAGATTTTTATGGAGACATGTTGTTTGTGATAGAAAAGGAATTGGACTAATTAAATAAAATAACCCGAAAATACACATGAAAATTGTGTTGTTATAGCTGAGTTCCGATAATGCGCTAATATTGTCGTGCAAGCCATCCGACAATATTATAATTGTTAATGATTTATAATACAAATTATAACACTAGGAAATCTAAAATATTATTTAAAAGACAACAGAGAAGTTGACTGTTTAAACGTATATCAAGCAATACTTTTAAATTGTTAGCGTGATAACTCAAGGAAATCTGGTTAGCTGACATTTAGATATATACACAAATATTAATAATCCAGATTGCATTATAGATAACTGAAGCAACAACTGAAATTACCAACTATTGATTAATTAAACTTCTAACTTATGTTTTCTTTATTATAATCTACTACACTAAGTACAAGATATAAATAAAGAAAAATATGAACTAATTTATAATGACTAAATCAAAAAATATATATAAAAAGTTATAAAATTAATAAATTACCTCAGTTTGAAGAAGATTATGGAGCAAAAGTTGAGGAATCCTTGTGATAGGATTAGTAGAAAAAGAAAAAGAATGGAGAACGAAAGAATGGAGAATGGAGAGGTGCGGCTGCGTGATAGTTATAAGGTAAAAGAATTTAGGGTAAAAGTGGAGAGCAGAAAAACAGTAAAAAAAAAAAAAGTTTTCGCTACTTAACCAGCGAAATGGAACAAAATAAATTTTGTCCCATTTCGTTGGAACATACACGAAATAAAAAAAAATGTTGCATTTCGCCACAAGTGTAGCGAAATGCAACGACAGTTAATTTGTTTTTCACCGGACCGGAACAGTAATTTTTTTGGGTATTTCGTTGGATATCCAACGAAATACCCATTTTGGTATGAAAAAAAAGACATTCTATTTTTGTCTATTAGCTTCAAAAAGAAGCCATTTTGGCGCCGGACTCAAATAGTTTGTGCGACCTACGAGCATCAATAGCTATACATGTTAAGGTTTTACAAGAGCTCCACATAGGAATTCAATCACATGCGGAAAGAATTCACTACTAACATGAGAATCTTATTACTCGCAATACCCGAGACATCATTCGCTGCACAAGTAGCTAATTATCTGATCCCTCGTCCTCTAAGAGCTGAACTCGAGTTCATGTTTAGCTTTATATCCACAATTACACTTGACACCTGTTATACCCCATTTTAACCCGGGTTAGAGCGGAGTACAACATATTGGAGATTCCTAAATTGCTTTGTTTTAAGGAGTCGCCACCTAATTAATTTAACGGTAAATTAGGACACCTAGATATTAACTAAGGTAAAACTAACTAAACCTCCATTAATAGTCTGCTTAACCAGTGTGATTCTAGGTAAGGGTTCTATATTATCCTAAAGGGAAGGGGTTAGGCATCCTTTAGAATCCGTTAACTACGGCTATCCGGCCAAACTTAGGTTAATTAATCAAGATTAAATATAGTGTTTAAATAGTTTGTACATATTACTAAGGTTTCAAAGGAAAATATAATAGTGCCGTTTGAATTAACTTGTAGAAAAATATAGTAATTTTATAAAGGAAATGCTGAGACTTATAAATGCTGTTAAAAAACTTTGAATGCGAAGAGTAATGCTATTTTAAAAAAAATATGACTTGTAAAAAATATATAATAATTTGTGTAAAAGGAGAATTTAAATACTATTTAGAATAAGGTTTATAAATTGTTGCTAAAGCTTTAAACGAAAATATAATGATGCAATTCAAAATGAGACTTACAAAGAAAAATAGTTTGCATATAAGTAATAGCTTTTTTTAAATATAATAGTTTGCATATAAGTAATAGCTTTTGAATAGAATGCAAAAGAGGTAAGTTTTCTTTTTCTTTATTTAACTATGTTTGGCTAAAATATGCGTAATTGGGTGACTCTTAAAAGTGTGTTCATAAAATATATTTGAATTTATATTTACACATTAGTGACGTTTTGGAATTTCTAGGATAGTAAGAATAAAATATGATTCTTTTAACTCAATATGTATAGCCATGCTAATTTACAAATCAATTAAATAAAACCAGAAAAGAAGAGAATAAAACTTATGGAATTAATTCGTAGTCTTCCTTAAACTAACTACCCGTTACTAAAACTAAACCTACTGATTAATTAGGATTTATCTAAAACTAATAAGAACAAAACAAACAAAGAGTTAGTTGAATAATATAAATTTATATGCACAAAATAAAACAAAGGGGTAATAGGTATCAAATGGGCCAGCCCATTCGGGGACTGCTGGACCCATTTCTGTTTGGGCTTCGGCCCAACAGTTTATTTTTAATTGCTGGGCTGCTGCTGCTGTTCCTGTGTATCGGGCTTTGGCCCAGAATATTGATTTCTATTTTTTGCTGTAGACAGGGATGGACCAAGAGAAGATCTCGTTGGGCCTTTAGCCCAACACCGGATGCGGAGAGGGACGAGTCCTTTGGACTCGTATGCGAGGTTCATGCGAAAAAGAATGAAAGATGGAGATTAGTATATGATCAACAAGGTTAAGCATACAAACATATAAATTCAAAACAGACTCCGTTAATTATATATGCTATGTATATCCAAGTGCATTTCACGAACACAACTTCAATATGCATTGATATACAGATCTCAAACTGACATATACTTGCGACAAACGCACAAAATTTAAGCAAACCCAAAACTGAAATATAGACTATGCTTTTCACGCAAATGACGTATATATATATATATATATATATATATATATATATATATATATATATATATTAAGTATACTTAGAGTATACATACGCATAATTCGTAAGCAGACAACAATGGTGCGCACATACGCATTATTGGAAGTTAACTAGAGACTTACTTGGAGTCACACAGCATATAGAAAAGCAGTAGAGTAGTCAAAGAGATAAAGAAGACAAGTATGAGCACACATGTGAAGTTAGAAAAGCAGAAACAAATGGAGGGCCCGGAGTATTATTCAAATCAGTGATATTTCTGTTTTTTTTTTTCTAAGAAGGCAGCAAAGTTATAATAACAACCATTACATCAAGTGTAGCATATATGCTCATTCTAAAACACTAATCCATTAAGAATACTTTAAGAGTGATCAGCATGCTTGACTGCAAACAACATCAACAAAATGACAGACAAGGAAGAACCAAAAAATGCTACAGCTCAGAAGGTATCCCAGCTACAGGAAAAACAAGTCCTGGACACCTATCATGCCCAATACACTTAGAGAAACATGTATATGGGAAACTTGAAGGGTCATTTGGAGTTTGCACATTCAATCTTTTACTCAGCTCTAATGCATTGTGATGTGTGATCAACTGATGACCAAACTGCAATTTTGTGACACACACAGAAAGAGAGCTGGAACTAAACATAGATAAAGATGCATATTCAGGATTCAACTAAGACCAGTTCTAGAAGTGGGAGGCAGTTGATGGCACAATACAACAATAAAAGGAATCTGTATGGTTTAAGTTCACTTACTACTTAAATGTAATCATCAACTAGCCATTTCGAAGTAGATGAGCATAGGAGTTACAAACACAGATTAATACAAGCAAGAGAGGAGAAAAGCATAACTAGTTATTTCAAATCTATTTTTTAACACATAGAGGACCTGAAGACTAGATGGGATTAATATCTAATTCTTATTTGGATCATGGTTAATGAATGAACCAACAGAAGTCCAAACCTTTGCACTTAGAGCATGCTTGCATGGACACAAGGCTTTTAACAGCAAGTTCTAAACTAGACAAAGTTAGGGTTCAAGTACCTATATAGCCAGTAAAAACTCCAGTTTAAATCTTCAACATGATCATGTCAAGCTATTTAATGAATGTCAGACACCAAATAAAACACAATAGGAGTGCTGCCAGCTCCAGAATAGCCTAGAACAAGGCACTAACATGAACATGCATTTGGAGAGAATAACAGGTCATTTTTTAATGGCAATACCATCTGTAAGCTAATGTGGATTTTCTGCAAGCAACATAGATGGCATATTTTAAATCAAACTTGACACTACCAGCTTAAGATTTTTTCTTTCAACCTCTCAAGAGAAATACTAAAAATGGTTTAAGGTTTCTAAACTTTCTTCCAGAAACAGCATTCGAAATTCAATGAAAAAAAAAAAAAAAAGAAACAAGTTGGAGTTCTTACTTTGGGAGAACAAATATAAATTAGTTTTAGATCAAAGCAGCCTCACGCCAAACTTGTACATAACTTATTATCAAGGTTTAACATACAACAAATTTAAGCTCCTTAAGAATTAACGTCATTTGAAATAACCATTCTATATTGACCTGCAACCAGACATATACATGCTTAACTATGACTTTATGCCACCAAATACCAAACAGCTATTTAGGAATCAGGTAAATCATCAAAACAGGCTACATAAGCATTTTCAGTGATTCTGACTAACCAAGACATCCAAGCCAGTACAATGCAATCAAACTATTCACTTACACAAATTGACGAATCCCTAACAGACAATGTGATAAATGCAGGAGCAGAAACAGCATACACTTCTATACTTTACATGAGCTCACACAATTCCAACAAAGCCATACACAAGTCGATTCTAGCTCGTTAACTTAACTAACATACAGCCAGATTCAAGTAATTCAAGACCAAACCTATACTTAATAAAATTTAAAACTAATAACATCTAAACCATGTCACATAATAATTTAACTGAAAAAAACCACTTAAACCATGCTTAACCATAAAAACATATTAACCTAACAAGTAACCAACTACTAATGACGAAAGAAACCAAAATGATAAAAATGCAAAATAAATGAAAGGGGTTTACTGACCTTTTGCAGGTGCAGCGAAATGGGTACGGGGCTTCAGATCTACCTTTGAAACTACCAAATCTGAGCTCGCGAGGCTTAGATTCCCAACACCAACAGAATCAGATAAAAAAAAATGTTTGACGTATCTTTTTGACTCGATTATTACAACGAACTACAAATTTGATATTTGGGAAATTCTGTGCGTCTGAAGACTGGTAATTTTCAGAAGATTTCCGTTGATAACACAAAAAAACTTATTTTTTTGTAGGGGGTTTTGGGGGTTCCAGAACTGTATGCCTTTTTTGGGAGGCTTTCCAACCTCTTCGAAAAGATTTCGTTCTTTTTTTTTCGATCTGATTTTTTCGGGCCTTCCTTTTTCGATTCCCCCCCTTTTTTTTCTCTTCTTGGTGAAACTGAGAACCAGTCTTTATAGGAACGACTAGGGTTTGCTAAAGAGAAGAGTGCGAGGAGAGAGAGGAGCGGGGGGACAATGGTGAGTGGAGAGGCGGGGAACAGGGCGTAGTGGAGCGGCGGAAAAAGGAGGAAGGAAAGAGAGAGAGAGAGAGAGCGGCGCAGGGGAAGGGCAGGAGAGAAGCGGCGGAGGGTATGGAGGAAAATGAAGGGGAAACCCTAAAAAGGGTTTCCCTTATTTGGCTGAAAAATGAATTGGACCCGGTCCATTTGTGGACCGGGTCAAATTATAGACTGGGTATTAAAAGAATGGACTATTAAATTAAATATGGACTGATCTAAAAATTTGAGATAAAAAATATGGTCTAGTCCAAAAAATATTAGGAATTAATCGGACTTTGATTTGGGGTCTGGTAAGTCAAAATACGGACTGAGTGCAAGAAATAGTTTGGCTTCTAAATTTGAATAAGAGACACATTTTGATTGACGATGTACTAAGGGTGCCAGAATATCACCTAATACAGAAATATGTAATTATAAAAAGATCCGGATAATAAAATTATATGATGTTGCAATGACCGTGCAATAATATTTAATAACAAACGCTATCATTAAAATGTGCGAAATAAATGCGATGTGTATGCGCCAGTTGGCAGAACGTTGAGAAATGCAAGTTTCAATAATACTAGATAATAGCAGCAAATAAATAGCGGTAGTAATACTGCTAATAATGATAACAATAATGATAATGGTAATAATGATAATGCTGATGATAATGGTGATAAAAATAATAATAGATATAATAATAATAGTAGATAACAAATATTGATAATTAATAACAAATAACATTAATAATAAATATGGTAGTAATTAATAATAAAAAAATGACAATTATTGATAATAACAAAAAATGATAATAAATTAATAATAATAACAGTAATAGTGGTAATAATAAAATAATAATGATAATAATAATAATAAGAAATAATAATGATGATAATAATAATAATAAATAACAATTATTGATAAAACAATGATAATAATTAATAATAATAAATAACAATTATTGATAAAACAATGATAATAATTAATAATAAAAATAACGATGATAATGATGATTAGTAATTAATAATAATAATAACAATAATAATAATAATAATAATAATAATAATAATAATAATAATAATAATAATAATGGAAATAACAAGAATAATAATAATTAATGACAATTAGTAATAAAATGATAATTTAAGAATAATAATAACAATAATAATAATAATAATAATAATAGTAATAATAATAATAATAATAATAATAATAATAATAATAATAATAATAATAATAATAATAATAATAATAATAATAATAATAATTATAATAATAATAATAACTGCAGCGGAATAATAAAACGTGGGTGTTAATAAAAGACTAATAATTATAGTAAAATTTAAATGCATATTTTAATTTCTCAAAACACTAGAAGTATTAATAGGTATTTCGGGGGAGAGGCGGGACAAAATTGGGTGTCAACAACACCCTTATGGTAAGTGTAATGACCGGCCTACAAATACAAGTTAAATTAATAATTTTAATTGTCTTCTTTTACTACTTAAATCTATATGTTCCAAATCAACTCTTTCCTAGACATGCACTGCATTACCGAATCACTCGTGGCTATTAGTAACATGCTAAAATAGCAACACTGATTGAAACATCAAGAAACAGTCAAAGGGTATTCCATTGAAAATGTAAATTTTCGGGGTCTCACATAATGAAGAAGCAGGGATCCATTCTTCCATTAACCCATTGGTCGCTTAACACACGTGTTATGAAACACATGCTACGGTATTCTCACCTTATAGTGGTGCATGTTTCTCATTCATTTATTCATTCAACACTGTACAGATCTTGATCTAGACACCTCCAGATGTCTAACCCGAGCTTCTCTCTTCAATGATCCTTAAATCCATCTTCTTAGAGAAACTCACGTTACTCAATATCGCGACTTGTTCGACACACTTTATTAATAAAATTACATCATCACATGAACACAAATTCAAGAGTAAAATATTGATGAGAATATTATAACAACCAAGTCAGTTTACAATACATAAATATGATCTATCCTACGCAAACCTTCAGCCATTGCATGTTTCTCAAACAGATCTCTACATATCGCCTTTGTAAAAGAATCAGTTATCATTTCTCGCGTAGATATATATTGTTGCCACGTCCCAAAACCCACCCTAGACGTGACCGGCATCCGACGTCATGAACAACATCGGAAGAACCTAAACAACACAATAATAATACTTGAACCCGCCAGGTTCAACATTCGCCTCTAACAGTTTATAAATTAAATGTAACAAATCATGAATACATGAACTAAATCAGCGGAAGTCTTTAATATCATAAAAGTTAATCAAAACGTGACAACTCCCGAGAGTTAACAAAACTCAACAACTACCCACAAGAATGTATACTATGGAGCTTCTAAGACAATGAGCAATGTCTAAATCATCGGGACGTAGCCCGAAACTAAAAGACGAAGAGTAAAGATAGAATGGTGCCCCACAAACAATCATGTGGGCTCACCGAATAGTCTCGAAAGTAGCAAGTTCTCTTAAGTCGTAGGCGTATCACGAACCTACTCCTCAATGATACCTAACATACCATAAAAAACAACAATGGTATGCCTGAGTACTGGGTACTCAGTGAGTGTCTAAGGGGCAATAGTTAACAAAACAAGATATAGTGAATAAAATCAATAAAATGATATCAATGAAAATAACAATTCAAACCCAGGAATAAAGTGAGTCAGCAACATTAAAGAGTCATCAAAGAATCCAACAACGAAAGACATATTAACTTAACTCCGTACCATTTACCATGCCAAGAATTTCACTTACAAATTCAATATCACCACAAGCCACTCACATGCAACAAGATATGAAACAAGCCACTCATAGGCAAACTAATCAATCAATCGATACTCCGGGTTAGGAAACCACGGAGGCTAATCATCCTCTGGACTAGCACAGAAATAGATACTTCGGCTAAGAAGCAACGGAGGCTAATCGTCCTCTGGACTAGCATAGCAATAGATACTTTGGTCTAGGAAGATACGGAGCTTAATCGTCCTCTGGACTAGCACAACAATAGATACTCTGCGTTAGGAAGCAACGGAGGCTAATCGTCCTCTGGATTAGCACAGTCATAGATACTCTGGTCTAGGAAGTAACGGAGGTCAATCGTCCTCTGGACTGACACAGCAATACTCGTATCGATACGTTAGGATCCATAACGGCTAATCGTCCTCTGGATTAGCACAGCTTCCCCATACAGGCCCAAACACCAACAAAATACAAATCATGGCATATTACCGAATCATGATTACACCAACAAAATACAAATCATGGCATATTACCGAATCATCAAGCAGGGCTTAGAGCCGAATCTCACTTCTCAAGTCATCATCTCAAAATGGAGGCATTTCAAGTCATAACCGATTTAGAATCTTATTCAAATCTCTTATCAATTTCAAGTTCAAGAAACCCATTCAACAACAAAACAATTTGAAGATCCAACCTTTATAAAATTAAGTTCAATCATCCAATAATGGGAAAAGCGAGTTTCACAAAGTAGTATAGTTCGTATAAGGTTCGATGCGGGCTTGACCCTACACACGCATGACCTTGTCTAAAAGAAATCATCTTTAATTCCAGAATAAATTCCACCAAACAAGAGATATAACTTATACCAACAATCAAGGAAGGATTCTCAAATACAATTCATTCTTTCACAATATAAGCGTACTTCACAAGTAGACATAGTTGAAAGGATGATTTTTGGAATATAGACATACTTCAAGAAAGATTTTTGGGAAAATCTAGACATACATGAAAAGATGAATTTTGAAATATAAACATACAAAACACCTTCATAGTCAAAAAGATTTTCTTTAAAAGAGACATACAAATTACCTTTATATTCAAAAAGGATTTTATTTTTAAAGAGACATACATTAGGGTTTTGTATGAGAAGTTCACCCTTTCTATTCAATAAATAACTTTCGAGAAAAGGACATATATCCATAATAATGTTTTTAAAAGAGAGACATACAAATCACAACCAAAGAGTTCGTAAAAACTGATAGAAACAGTATGTTCTAAAGAGACATACAAATTACCTTTATATTCAAAAAGGATTTTATTTTTAAAGAGACATAAAAATTACCTTTATATTAAAAAAAGGATTTTAAAAGATCCATGCATTAGGGTTTTGTATGAGAAGTTCACCCCTTTTTTTCAATAAAGAACTTTCGAGAAAAAGACATATATCCATAATAAGGTTTTTAAAAAAGAGACATACCTTAATTTGTTAAACAAAGTTTAACAAATCACTTTTCTAATGAATAACACCCAAACCCTAGCTTGAATCACTTTGGGAAGAATTATGATGCAAACCCTAGGTTTTGATCACAAAATCATGTTAAGAATCATGGGTTTGATGTTAGAATGAACTAGTAATGTTAAGGATGCCCTTACCTTTGATTTGAAGACTTGGGGAACGATTTTCGTCCTTAGGGTTGTTTAGAAAGTGGAGGAATAAACAAAACAAGTGTCTTATTTATACTTTTCTGGTGAAAACGGGCCAAAGGACGCCTCCGAAGGACGGACCGTCCTTCGTGTTATGGACCGTTCTTTGGACCGTCCTTTAGTGAAAATTTCCAGAGAGTTCTGGTGATTTTTGAGACGTTACGGTGCCATGTTACGGCCCGTAACACGTGTTACGGTCCGTAACACGTGTTACGGTCTGTAACGTCTCACCGTAACATAGGACAAATTTCCAGCGAAGACAGACTTCAGTAAAACGGGCATAACCTTTTGTACGCAACTTTGTTTGGGCTGGGCGACCTACCGTTGGAAATCTATTTCAAATATAAACAACTTTTATCAAGGAAGTTTTTCCAAATTCGCAATACATTTGCATGAAAATCGTCCAGAAGATAGACCTACCAAAACTTAGGCAAATTTAAGAGCCCTTAAGAACTTCAATAGTTGGTTTGACTTCAAAACGACCATCTTCCACCCAAATTAATCAAGAATGGGTTCATATAGATAAAATATCATCTTAACACTAGATTTTTATAAATTCACACCTAGTTCAAGTTTACGGGGTGTTACATTATCCCCACCTTAAGATCATTCGTCCTCGAATGAGGGTTATGGCCTAAGATTTTCGCTAACCTTCAAACTTTCGAATTCTCACTAGTGCTTCTTTATGTGGTAAGATATCACAAACAAAACTCATATAATGCTTTAACAATAACCATATGGTCCTTGCAGAGACTTCCATAACAACGAGACAAGCCTAAGAATGGAATAAGGGATTTACACCCATAGTCTACCTCGAGATTTAACGATATTACTCTTTCAATCTATAATGGGTTCACCTAGAACTACTAGCCTAACCATTTCGATCTAGAATTGTATAACACTTGGTAAGCCAGTCTGTACCCATAATCACCTCAAAGTCCTCTATTCTTATTTCCAACAAATCAGAAGTAGTCTCACGATCCTTAACTATACCACGCAATATTATAGATCCTAGAAGTAATGTCGAGCACTAACTGTTTGGGTTCTCTACATAGTCGATGACAAAGCACAGAGTTTTATAATGAAGAGTCAAACTTGAATCGGTCAACGGATACGGCTTAAGAGAACATATAGTTACAATACATTTCCCCACGTCATCAGGGTCTTCAGCCGCCTCTCTACGAGTCAAACCATAAAGTCGAGCTTGTCCCCTATTAGCGGTGTTAGCAACCGCTTTACCAGCTCTATTACCACGAGCATTAGGGGTGTTGTTAGCATTACCATTAGAGGGATTATTCTTTTGGCCTGAAGAGTTAGCCATTTCACGAAGCCACTTCCTAAAATAATTCTTGATATGACCCCTAATCCCACAATGGTGATAAACACGATCCTCCCATCTAAATGCTTGTCGGTTACTACTGATAAGTTGGTATTTTACCAACTTATCTCTTCTTTAATCTTATATTTTTGCTATATTTGCTTGAGAAAATAGTGTATTTAATATTATTTACATCTATTTTACAGGTTTTATTTGATTTAGAAGTGATCGGAAGAAACCAAGTGAAAATTAAGTCAAAAAGAGGCCAAATGGGACAGTTTTGCAAAACTGGACAGTTTTGCAAAAACGGGCCAGATCTGCAATTCCGAAATTCAGTGGGTATTTGTCATTCTTTGAACTTGAAAGAATTAGGTTACTATAAGATGATAACTTGGGAGAAAATATCAGAATCTTTGGCAGTTTTCACAAGTTTGGAGGCTAGGGTTTCATCACCAACACATTGGAAGAGAAGATTTGGAGGCACCAATGAGAAATTCTTTACCCATTTCTTCTACTCTTGCTATGTATTGAATATTTATGTGTGTAGTATTTCATTTCAATACTTGAACCTTGTTTATGGAAGTATTCTATGATTTAAGTTTGGATTGAATCTCTTGTTTTGCTTATGTGTTGAATGATTTTATTCCTAATGAAGTGAGTTATTGTTTCTTTAATTAATCTCATTTTGAATGATTCTTAAGGGAGTAGCTAACCCTAAGACTTGCCCATTTATTTCGGTTTAAACTTGGTAGAGGCAAACTCGGGATTGGGAAAGATTAATTACCAAGAATTTGGGGCGTTAATCCTCATCTAATGGAAATCGACCTAGGGATAGGAGACACCACTTGTAGCCATATTCGGGTGTTATTAATGGTCGTAATTGCTTTAGGGATATTCAATTAGGTAGTCTACTTAGTCTTCGGAAGAAGCTAATTTAGAGTCATTATCCGAGGCTAAGTAATATAAACTCACCATTATTTGTAAATCATGAAGTACATTGGATCGTTACTTGAGCGTAGTTTCCCTTGTATCCATCCTTGTGACCATTGATCATTTTACTTGCTTTCTAGGTTAGTTTACATTTTTGCATTAGCTATAATTTTCTCTCAAACAAAATCAAAATATTATCCATCGTTTGGCTTTAGCTATCATTGGTGAAAATTCCTACTTTTCCTAATCGCCTACATATTGTTCTCTGTGGGATTCGACCCCGACTCATAGTTGGGTAAAATATATTTGCATACGACCATGCCCATTCTAATTAATAGGGTGGATTTGGACGTTATCAAAAAATGGCGCCGTTGCCGGGGAACAATTTGGCATATTTGGGTTAGTTTAGGATTTAAGCTAACTTGCTTTGGTCCAAACTTTCTTTGCTTTATAAAAAAAATATAAAAAAAAACTGCCCAGTTTTTGCAAAACTGTCCAGTTTCTGAAAAACTGACCAGATTTGGTTATGTAAAACTGTCCAGTTTCTGAAAAACTGTCCAGTTTTTGCTACTGCAAAACTGTCCAGTTTCTGAAAAACTGTCCATTTTTTGCTTCTGCAAAACTGTCCAGTTTTTGCTTTTGCTAAAAAAAAAAAAACGGCATCATATAATGAAAATTGGTTGGATGGCAGTTGTTCATACTTTGATGACCCATGTCCATATTGTGGAGGACCTCACTTTTGGCAAGATTGTGAAAATGCTCCCGGGAGAGAGATGTGTGCACCGTCTAAATCCTATGATGGGAATATTTGTAATATATGTGGTGGTCAAAATGGACATTGGAGTGATTGTCCTAATTATTTTCCTTCTCCTCCCCCAAGTTGTTCTAATGAAAATACTAGTTGTGCTTTTGAGTTTGATAGGAACAATGATATGGCAAACGAAGGGCAAAGTACCGGATATGAAGGTATCATGGAATTGCTCCAAGCATACTTTGACCGGGAAAGGGAGGAGGAGCGAGAACTCATTGGGCAATCCATTTTAGAAATGAACAAATCACTTGAGGATGAAAAAATTTCAATTTCCATGGATGTGCCTATTCCTCAAAATGAAGTAGTTGAAGAAGAGATTTCAAATTTACAAGATGAGCCCGAAAATTTTTGTGACCCCAACAAGAGTTGTGAAATTGAAGAAGTGGTTCAACTTGAAGAAAATGAGCCAAGTCATAAAGAAGAAATCTCCAATACTCGAAAAGAAGAAATTGAGGAAATGTTGAGTGGCATTATGGGGAGAAATGAAAAATATGGGAAAATTGTGACCAAATGGTGGGAAGTAGTTCAATATGGAGATGATGAAACTATCCAAAACATGGATTTCACCACGTTAGGATTTTTACAAGCTTTGGACGATTCTCACCATGAAGACAAACTTGACAAAGTGGATATTGTGAGCCAAGATTGGCTAATGAATCAAGCTCAAAAACTTGAAATCTATGGGAATCACCGTGAAGGCTTTTCACAGATGATGGAAGAATATCTAAAAATGCATGTTGAGCAAAGTCAAGAAGTGGAGCTACTTGAAATTACTATAAAAAATTGGAGGCCGAATTGAATGCAAAGATTGAGGCATGTGATGCTCAATATCAAAGGGCCATGGATTGTAGTTTTGAGTTGGTTTCCAATGAAGAAGAGGTCAAGATTGATTTTCATGAGCTAATGGTAAATTGCCAACATACCAACCCAAAAATAGTGAATGATGCCGAAGTTGAAGAAATGATACTAGAGTTGCATAAAATAGTTCATACAATAATTTTTGAAGACTCTAGTTCATTTTTGGGTGAGGATGTCAAAATTCATACAAATTTGGAATTCGAGCGCGTTAGACCTCATTCCAACCATTTTTCAACATTATGCTTGGTTAGTGAAATTGAAGTTGAACTAACCGAGCCTATGGAGAATTTTGGAAATGAAGATCAAAGAGTTTTCATTTTGAAGTTTTCTATGCCAAGAAGACAAAATGGCATGCCTCACTTAAGGGCCAAGAAGTGCAAAATGCGACACCCGAGAGTTGGCCTCCTTGTTTTTCTACCACCGCCCCATGAGCGTCATCATAATCTTAATTCAAAGTTGGGACGCAAATTCATATCTTTCAAATGGAAGGAAAAGTGGTAAAGGTAACTGTCGTGCCGCGACGTTAAATCAAGCGCTTGGTGGGAGGTAACCCATCATTTTAAAAGTTTTAAATTGTTTTTGAAATTTTATTTTTTTAGAATAGTTTAGTTTATGGTTTTTGACTAATCTACAAAGTTTCAGAATTTTTGGAGTTGTTTTGAGCAAGTCGGATTTCCGGACAACCCCCAAACCAGTAAAAGCTGCAGAAAAAAAATTTCTAGTGGCATAACCTGCGAATCGCAAGTCTGACCTGTGAGTCACAGGTGGTGACAGAGAAAAAAAAAAGGGTGACATAACCTGCGAATCGCGGGTCATGCCTGCGAATCGCGGGTACTGTTGCAGGTCGTGACAGTAAGTAAAAAAAACATTTTTTTTTATGTTTTGTTTTGATTATGTGCAGTGAGGACACTGCAATGTTTGTAGTTGGGGGTGGCATGTGGTAACACATTATATTTTGGATATGCATAAATTGTGCCCTTGTCGGGCTTTTATCTTATATATGGATATTGTGTGCCCTTGTCGGGCTTATTTTGTGACTATTGGTGTGGCTGTGGATAAACGTTACAAATGGAACTTGCTCAAATTCTTGAAAATTTCGTTCTTTTTGCATGTTGTGGATTAGTCACTTTTGTTATTTTATTTCCGTTCTTAGTTAGGTAGTTTAGGAGTAAAAATGGTGTTGGGATGTGATTTTTTACCCCTTGGCTAATTTTTGGCTTGCTTGGTACCAACTTATTTAAACCTTAACATATGAACTCTTGATTTTTGAAAAAGAAAAATGATTGAAGTAAGGTTTCTTGTTGTGACTTTTAGATTTAATTTTTGGCTCTTACTTTCACTAATTAGTCTCTTTAGGCTATGAGTGACTTTTTTGAGTTCATTTGTTTCAATTGGTTCTTGGATACATATTCTACTTGAGTTTTCATGTGCCATGTGTGATGAGGTTTATTTGTGAGTTCTTTTGCATTATTTGTGGTCTAGAACTTGCCCGGAATGAGTTTCAAGGCGAAATCCTAGACTACACTTGGTTTGACAAATGATGTTAGGCCTTCGTTGGATCGTTTTTTCCTTAAATTTCCTACCCTTGCATATTTTCCCTAGTCAACCCCTTTTGAGCCTTTAACCTTTTCTTTGGCAACCATATTACAAGTTTTAACCTTCTGTTCTTCATTGATCCATCTTTTGGTACCCTACCTCCTTAAGTGCGTTGAAAGTGCAAATGTAGGCTAAAAGCCTAAGTTTGGGGGTGATAGTTGAAAAAAGTTGTGATGTGGGAGTTACTTTAAGGTGAAAGAAAAAAATGAAGTAGTAAAAAAAAAAAATATATATATATATATATATATATATATATATATATTGGAAACTTCCTTGTTATTTTGAAAAAAAAAAGGAAGGAATAATGAAGAGTTGTGAATAAAGGGAAGACTAGTTGATGAAATAGAAAATGCAGAAAAGGATGGAAAATTTTCAAAGGAAGTGTGCTTTGATTGTTGAAAATTGTAGTGCTTAGGGAGGTTTTTGAGTCACTATTTACAAATTATGTTCCTACCTTAACCAAAAGCCTACATTACAACCCTTTAAGTCCTAATTGATTTTGAACCAAGTGTGTCTATATTAGTGGGGAAATACACGAAGGGCAAGCTTATGGTACTACTTGTGCAATTGAACATCTTTGTGAGAGAAGAGAGTTAATTCTTTCTATTTAATATCCCATTTGTGTTTTGAATTACATTTTCTAAGTGTAGGATTCTCTCTTGAGTGTGAGGGCACATGAGAATTTAAGTTGTGAAATTGTTCCATTTTCCAATTGAGAGGAATGAACAAAAGAAAGTTGTTTTGTGATAAGGAGTAATATTTTGAAGCTTTAGTGTCATGACTAGATTGCTACTTTGATCAACTTGGTGTTTGAGCACTTGAAAAGAAAATGAAGTTTTTAAGAAGAAGTTGGTGATTCATATGTTTTGAATTAATTGTTGGTACCATCAAAGTCATGTTTTTATGCTTAAAGTAGACTTTTTAACTTGGTATGATGTTGGTGCACTATTGAGTCAATTCCTTAGAAAGAGATTTTATGTTTTGAATTGCTTGAGGACAAGCAATAGTTTAAGTTTGGGGGTTTGATAAGTTGGTATTTTACTAACTTATCTCTTCTTTAATCTTATATTTTTGCTATATTTGCTTAAGAAAATAGTGTATTTAATATCATTTACATCTATTTTACAGGTTTTATTTTATTTAGAAGTGATCGGAACAAACCAAGTGAAAATTAAGTCAAAAAGAGACCAAATGGGACAGTTTTGTAAAAACGGGCCAGATCTGCAATTCCGAAATTCAGTGGGTATTTGTCATTCTTTGAACTTGAAAGAATTAGGTTACTATAAGATGATAACTTGGGAGAAAATATCAGAATCTTTGGCAGTTTTCACAAGTTTGGAGGTTAGGGTTTCATCACCAACACCTTGGAAGAGAAGATTTGGAGGCACCAATGAGAAATTCTTTACCCATTTCTTCTACTCTTGCTATGTATTGAATATTTATGTGTGTAGTATTTCATTTCAATACTTGAACCTTGTTTATGCAAGTATTCTATGATTTAAGTTTGGATTGAATCTTTTGTTTTGCTTATGTGTTGAATGATTTTATTCCTAATGAAGTGAGTTATTGTTTCTTTAATTAATCTCATTTTGAATGATTCTTAAGGGAGTAGCTAACCCTAAGACTTGCCCATTTATTTCGGTTTAAACTTGGTAGAGGCAAACTCGGGATTGGGAAATATTAATTAACAAGAATTTGGGGCGTTAATCCTCATCTAATGGAAATCGACCTAGGGATAGGCGACACCACTTGTAGCCATATTCGGGTGTTCTTAATGCTCCTAATTGCTTTAGGGATATTCAATTAGGTAGTCTAGTTAGTCTTCGGAAAAAGCTAATTTAGAGTCATTATCCGAGGCTAAGTAATATAAACTCACCATTATTTGTAAATCATGAAGTACATTGGATCGTTACTTGAGCGTAGATTCCCTTGTATTCATGCTTGTGACCATTGATCATTTTACTTGCTTTCTAGGTTAGTTTACATTTTTGCATTAGCTATAATTTTCTCTCAAACAAAACCAAAATATTATTCATCGTTTGGATTTAGCTATCATTGGTGAAAATTCCTACTTTTCCTAATGGCCTACATATTGTTCTCTGTGAGATTCGACCCCGACTCATAGTTGGGTAAAATATATTTGCATACGATCGTGCCCATTCTAATTAATAGGGCGGATTTGGACGTTATCAACTATTTTGCGAATATCTGTTCTGATTATTGTTCCTCTGACCTTGTCCACCAGATGGAACACCCATATTAGACTGAGAAACAAACTGTTGAGTTGCAGAATTTCCTTTCCGTTGCCCTCCATCATACGAACCAGTGAAACCACCCGCAAATCAGGCCTTCTTACTTTGTTCCCTGTCTAGCCTCTCTTCTCTCTCCCAATTCTCTTGTTGCTCGGCAAAACCAACCCAGGAATTACCGTTCTCGACCCCAGCAGTGGTACGGTTAGTGACCCTGGCGGCTCGTCCGCCAGACGATGAGTTAGAAGCACCATTGTTTCCCTGATTAGTAGTCCTCGCACGAGTTAAAGCCATTTCTGCGGAGCACGAATTATCGGACACTTCAGAATGATCCTAATGGTAGTTCAAGTTATATAGCACAATCTAGAATAAAGAAGAGTGAGAAACACCTATAAATGCCGTGGTAGTCTTTCGATCATGTAGGTGATCAAGCTGCACAAGGAAGACTTCACTAGACACAGCTCCACAGACACACACAACTCCTAGGACACATTTAAACCTAGGCTTTGATACCAAGCTTGTCACTCCCCAAAATCCACCCTAGACGTGACCGGCATCCGACGTCATGAACAACATCGGAAGAACCTAAACAACACAATAATAATACTTGAACCTGCCAGGTTCAACATTCTCCTCCAACAGTTTATAAATTAAATGTAACAAATCATGAATACATGAACTAAATCAGCGGAAGTCTTTAATATCACAAAAGTTAATCAAAACGTGACAACTCCCAAGAGTTAACAAAACTCAACAACTACCCACAAGAATGTATACTATGGAGCTTCTAAGATAATGAGCAATGTCTAAATCATCGGGACGCAGCCCGAAACTAAAAGACGAAGAGTAAAGATAGAATGGTGCCCCACGAACAATCATGTGGGCTCACCGAATAGTCTCGAAAGCAGCAAGTTCTCTTAAGTCGTAGGCGTATCACGAACCTGCTCCTCAATGATACCTAACATACCATAAAAAACAATAATGGTATGCCTGAGTACTGGGTACTCAGTGAGTGTCGAAGGGGCAATAGTTAACAAAACAAGATATAGTGAATAAAATCAATAAAATGATATCAATGAAAATAACAGTTCAAACCCAGGAATAAAGTGAGTCAGCAAAATTAAAGAGTCATCAAAGAATCCAACAATGAAAGACATATTAACTTAACTCCTTACCATTTACCACGCGAAGCATTTCACTTACTAATTCAATATCACCACAAGCCACTCACAGGCAACAAGATACGAAACAAGCCACTCATAGGCAAACTAATCAATCAATCGATACTCCGGGTTAGGAAACCACGGAGGCTAATCATCCTCTGGACTAGCACAGCAATAGATACTCCAGCTAGGAAGCAACGGAGGCTAATCGTCCTATGGACTAGCACATCAATAGATACTCCGGTCTAGGAAGATACGGAGGCTAATCGTCCTCTGGACTAGCATAACAATAGATACTCCGCGCTAGGAAGAAACGGAGGCTAATCGTCCTCTGGACTAGCACAGCCATAGATACTCCGGAGGCAAATCTCTTATTCAATTTCAAGTTCAAGAAACCCATTCAACAACAAAACCAATTTAAGGTCCAACCTTTAGAAGATTAAGTTCAATCATCCAATAATGGGAAAAGTGAGTTTCACAAAGTAGTATAGTTCGTATAAGGTTCGATGCGGGCTTTACCCTACACACGCATGCCCTTTTCTAAAAGAAATCAGCTTTAAATCCATAATAAAGTCCACCAAACAAGATTTATAACTTATACAAACAATCACGGAAGGATTCTCAAATACAATTCATGCTTTCACAATATAAGCGTACTTCACGAGTAGACATAGTTGAAAAGATGATTTTTGGAATATAGACATACAAATCACCTTCATAGTCAAAAAGAATTTTTAAAAGAGACATACAAACTACCTTTATATTAAAAAAAAGATTTTAAAAGAGCCATACATTAGGGTTTTGTATGAGAAGTTCACCTTTTTTATTCAATAAAGAACTTTCGAGAAAAGGACATATATCCATAATAAGGTTTTTAAAAGAGAGACATACAAATCACAACCAAAGAGTTCGTAAAAACCGATAGAAACAGTATGTTTAAAAGAGACATACAAATTACCTTTATATTCAAAAAAGATTTTATTTTTAAAGAGACTTACAAATTACCTTTATATTAAAAAAAAAAGATTTTAAAAGAGCCATACATTAGGGTTTTGTATGAGAAGTTCACCCTTTTTTTTCAATAAAGAACTTTCGAGAAAAAGACATATATCCATAATAAGGTTTTTAAAAGAGAGACATACCTTAATTTGTTAAACAAGGTTTAACAAATCACTTTTCTAATGAATAACACCCAAACCCTAGCTTGAATCACTTTGGGAAGAATTATGTTGCAAACTCTAGGTTTTGGTCACAAAATCATGTTAAGAATCATGGTTTGATGTTAGAATGAACTAGTAATGTTAAGGATGCCCTTACCTTTGATTTGAAGACTTGGGGGAATGATTTTCGTCCTCAGGGTTGTTTAGAAAGTGAAGGAATAAACAAAACAAGTGTCTTATTTATACTTTTCTGGTGAAAACGGGCCAAAGGACGCCCCCGAAGGACGGACCGTCCTTCGTGTTACAGACCGTTCTTTGGACCGTCCTTTAGTGAAAATTTCCATAGAGTTCTGGTGATTTTTGAGACATTACGGTGCCATGTTACGGCCCGTAACACGTGTTACGGTCCATAACGTCTCACCGTAACATAAGACAAATTTCCAGCGAAGACAGGCTTCAGTAAAATGGGCATAACTTTTTGTACGCAACTTTTTTTGGCTGGGCGACCTGCCGTTGGAAAGCTATTTCAAAGATCTACAACTTTGATTAAGGAAGTTTGTCCAAATTCGTAACACATTTGCATAAAAATCGCCCAGAAGACAGACCTACCAAATCTTAGGCGAATTTAAGAGCCCTTAAGAACTTCAATAGTTGGTTTGACTTCAAAACGACCATCTTCCAACTAAATTCATCAAGAATGGGTTCATATAGATAAAATATCATCTTAACACTAGATTTTTACAAATTCACACCTAGTTCAAGTTTACGGGGTGTTACAATTGTAAAGTTATTTCACCACTTGCTACTATGTCTCTCACAAAGTTATACTTGATATTGATATGTTTGGTTTTGTTGTGATACTTAGGATCCTTTGTGCATGCAATAGTTGCTTGACTATCACAATATAATATCATTTGTCCTTGGAGATTTTGTGCAACACCCAAATGCTCAAAGAATATGTTTAACCAAATAGCTTCTTGAACTGCAGATGCACAAGCCACGAACTCAGCTTCCATAGTCGAAAGGGTCGTGCAAGTTTGTTTCTTACTTCTCCATGAAATAGCACCACCATTAAGTAAGAAAGCATAGCTGGATGCCAATTTTTCTATCGTTCGGTCACCAGCCCAATCAACATCTGTATACCCTCTCAAGTGCAAATTATTTCCACTATAACATAGTGAATAATCAACAGTCCGTTTCAAGTATTGAAAAATCCTCTTCACAGCTTTCCAATGATTTCTTCCAGAATTGGACTGCTACTTGCTAACCAGACCTACGGCATAACAAACATCCGGATGAGTATATCATAGCGTATATCAAGCTTCCGACAACACTAAAGTATGGAACTCGAGACATGTCTTCTTTTTCTTTTTCAGTCTCTAGACACATTTCAAGGGTTAAATTCTCACCTTTTTTTATAGGAGTATCCATGGGTTTGCACCTATTCATTCAAAAGGTTCCAAACTTTTCTTTATATAAGTTTCTTGAGATAGAATCAAAAACTTCTTGGACCAATCTCTTTGGATCTTAACACCCAATATATAGGTTGTTTCAGTCATGTCTTTCATGTCAAATGACTTTGAAAGCCATGACTTGATAGTTTTGACACACTCTAAATTATTTCCGGCTAATAAAATCTCATCCACGTAAAGGGAAGGAATTAGAAACATTCCATTGGACTTCTTCAGATATGTGCAATGGTCTTCATCGATCATGGTGAAATTATATGATATTACCTCTTTGTGAAATCTCAAATACCACTTCCTTGAAGACTGCTTGAGGCCATCAATAGATCTTTTTAATTTGCAACCTTTCTTTTCTTGGCCTTTAACGATGAAACCTACGGGTTGTTCTATGTATATTTCCTCGTTTAATTCACCATTGAGAAAAGCTGTCTTCATGTCCATTTGGTGTAATTCTAGATCCAAACATGTACAATAGTCAAAAGTAACTGAATTGAGGTAAACTTCACAACTAGTGAAAAGGTTTCCTCATAATCTATTCCAGTTTGTTGGGTAAAACCTTTTGCGACCAATCGTGTCTTGTATCTTTCTATTGACCCGTCTGCTTTTCGTTTAACTTTGAGAACCCATTTGTTCCCAATAGCTCTATGCCCAGAACGAAGGTCAACCAAATCTCATACTTTGTTGGTTCTCATGGACTCCAATTCTTCTTTTATTGCTTTTATCCATTCATCTTTTTCAGGGCTTGCCAAAGCCTCAATAACATAATTAGGCTCATCCAATTATATGGGAGATACTAAGAAAATGTAATCCTCAATCTCGTATGATCGTTTACGTATACCTTTTCTAGTACTTTTACGCAATTGAAGTTCAGATTCCTCAATAGGATTTTAGGATTCAAAACTCCCACTTGGATCAGGAACTGATCCTTGATCTATTTGACTATCAAATATGTATGAAGACATTGTCTGATCATCAGAATTCAACATTTCGTAAACCCTTCCATTATTTCATCCTTTTTTGAAAAATCATTTTCTAGAAATGTGACATCTCGTAATTCAATTTCAGTTATACTTCCATCTTCTAATTCAACAATGAACACATACCATTTGGAGTGTTCGAAGTATCTTATAAAGATACATTTCTTCCCTTTTGGACTCAATTTTCCAAACTTACCAAAACGATCTTTTACATATGCAGCACAGCTCCAAGGTGGTAGATCATTTAGATTTGGTTTATGAACAGTCCATAGCTCATAGGGAGTGTAAGTAACTGATTTAGAAGGCACTTTATTCAATATGTAGGCCGCAGTCAATAACGTATCTCCCCATAAAGAGATAGGTAAATTTTCCTAAGCCATCATGGACCTTGTTATGTCCAATAATGTTCTGTTCCTCCTTGCTACTACACCATTCTGTTGAGGTGTATAAGGAATAGTTAACTGTCTAGTAATGTCTTTTTCATTACATAATTCTTCAAACTGTTTTGATAAATATTCACGGTCTCTATCGGTTCTTAAATTCTGTATACTTTTATCTAATTGATTCTCAACTTCATTCATAAAATGATAAAACCATCGTAACGAAGTCCAAAATCATAAAAAAAAAAACATTTCCTTGAGTAATTCTAACACTATTGCAACTAAAATTTAAATCGAAACCAAGATCTAGAAGAACAGACACAGATACTAAGTTACGTCTGATCTCTGGAGCATATAGGGCGTCATGCAACATAAAAGATCGGCCACCACGCAAGTCCATTTTGCAAGTGTCTATTCCTTTGACTTCAAGCTTTGCATTATTTCCTACATATATCCACCTTGATCCAGGTGAGACTCGATAAAACTCCACAAACGCTTCTCGATCATGACTCACATGGTCGGTGGCTCCTGAGTCTACAATCCACACATGATAAGATTCAGTTAGTAAAACAGTGCTAGAAACATATGTAGTACTTAGAGATGCGTTTTGAAATGCTGTCTTTTTCGGCTCGGGACACTTATGAGCAAAATGCCCTGGAACATGGCAGTTGTAGCATTTCTTCTTACTCTTGTCTTTCTTCTTGAAAAAACATTTTCCCTTCTTGGGACTTGGCTTGTTCCTTTTCTTGAGGGGTCCTTCTCCGGTCTCCTTACCCTTTCCGTCATTTTTCCAATTCTTCTAGCGCTTGAAGCCTAAAGACTTTGTGCCACTTGATTCTGCCACATAGGTATTAGATACAGTTTTAGCAGCACCAAGCCGCTCGACTTCAACTCGACATGACAGGCAACATCAAAAAAAGTTTGATGCTATCATTATGGGTTTAGTTAACCTTTAAATGCTCCCAACTATTGGGAAGAGACCGGATCACTGCCTGAACATGCTGCTCATCAGAGATAACATGATCAGGACTTTTGAGTTGAGAAATCATGTTAGACATCACCTTGGTGTTGTTTGACATTGTGATCATAACACTTCTTGTAAGTGTCAAATTTGATAGTCAGTATCAAAGACGGGTCACAGTAGTACCCCCATATGTCTCTCGTAAGTATGCCCACATAGCATGAGCAATAGGGTATTCCTCACATTCATGAATGAGATCATCAACAACAGAACTCACAATAATTCCACGTGCAGTAGAATCTTTCTTTTTCCACGCACTATAAGCTTCCAGATCTCTTATGTGTTTGGCAGTGTTACCTTTTTCTGGGTGAACCAAAACATGGTTAATGCCTACCAGAGCATCTTGCCCTTGCAGTACGTACCACATTTTACGACTCCAGATGTCATAATTATCACAGTTTAGTTTCTCCCCCTTGTTTAAATCAACAATGATGCTCTTAGATGCCATATTTGTTGATTCAGACAATTAAACAAGTTTTATTCGTCAATTGAAAATTAACACACAGAATCTTCAATATCAAACTCGTGAAACACCTCTTCCGTTGCTTGGGTGGGTGTGTAATTATTTGGAGATGGGTCGGGGCGGATCAACTTTTGGAGCATGGGTATTTTTAATTAAATGGTTAATTTTAGTTGAATTGGAGATTTGCGTACACTTAAGGGTACAAGTGTACACTTTATTAACGGAAGGGGTATTTTTGCACTTTCGCTAACAGAGGGCAAAGATAACTAATAAACTAAAGTAGATGGTTATATTTGATCCTTTTCCCAATTTGAAATGTTGCTAAATCCACTTTGCAATTAAGGCATGTTTTTTTCAAAAGGAAGTGCCATTGGCCAGCTGTTTTTTTAGTAAGGGGATTCAAAATATAAATAAGTAAATTCTAGAAGAGGCTAAAGGGATTTTACCTCCACTGTACATAAAAAAAAATTAACCTTGTATAAACAGTGTAATTTTCCGGCAAAGAAGGTTTGATCCCCTTGTGCCCCTAGCTCCGCCTGTTGGAAGATTATTATTGTTTATTAATGGTTGAGCTGGCTAGCACTTTAGAGAATTTCTAAAAATTGAGCTGCTTCTTAAAAATTGAGTAGTGGATGGATCTTGCCTAGCAGTTAAGAGATTTTGGCAGAATTTATAAATGAAGCTCGAATAAATTATTTTGGCAGACATTCTTAAAATGTATAAATAAGAAACACCGGCGAAGAGTTATCATTATAAACAGCATTTATTTATCATGTGCTAGCCTTTACATAGACCAATCAAATTGGACAACAAACCATATGCTACCAGTTTACTTTATTCTGAGGGACTGTTGTCATTGTAAATTACTCCCCCAGTCAGTAATGTAAAATTGTAACATTACACTGAATAACAACATAATGAACAGCCAAATCAAAGTGAATAGTTTCAAAAGTTGCATATCCCCTAGCAAGCCTAAATTTTCCTGTACCACCAACCAGAGCCACTTCTCTTACTCTCTCAAACTGAGGACTAGCACCTTGTATTTCCAAAGTACTCCCTTTATATTCTTCATTGGTAAAGATAATTGATATTAGCACATGAGAAATTTTGCCATCCAATGCAGAAGTAACATATATGCCCTGTGCTCTAGCAATTTCTGCCGAGTTCTTATCAAAGGCTTCTGTTATTGGATCATCGGTAACAAACACTGAACCAAATTTAGCAAAACTTAGGGGACCAACTTGATGGCCTGTTATTTGTAGCACAGTGGCATTTGGTCCACCGGACCAATCTTGAAAATAGAGTGTCATGTTTGTTTCTTTAATTTGGCCTAGTTCAGCCTTTGAGGTTATGAAAATTGTTAGAAGCAAAATGAGGGATAGCTTGATTGAATTTGATGCCATGGACAAGGTCTTGGGTTTGTTACTCTTTGCTCTGGAATCAAAGAAAGATAATAAATGGCTCTTATGGTCTGACTTGGAAGAAAGATTTCTCTGTAGAGGAAAAGAATAACAATTTATTCCTATCATTTTTCTTTGGGTTTTCTGTGCTTTGATTTTTGGTGAAATTGATAGGTATTTATGCAATTGGGTTTGTGGGGGGGAGGGGGGGATTATGTTTCAAGAACAACAAATTTGGAGTATTTTATATTCTATTTGTTTCAATTTATACAAAACTATTTCCTTTTAGCAAACAGTATGATCCTTTTCAATATTTGGAAATAAGATACCATAACTTAAATATTTCATTTTACACTTGATGAAAAACTTTTATAGGCACACAAATATTATGATATGCTTAAACTATAAGTTTCAAAACTCTTGTAGTCTGCACAAATTATGTGGTGACATGTTCAAGATTAAATTTTTTAACTATGTTCACATAAATTGAAACGGACCGAGTAATTTATTCCAACTTTGAGAAGGTTGTGAGAGTAGATGATCATAAGACTGAAACTTCTAACTTAAAGATTATGTGTCAGCATCTCAATGATAATAACTAAGAAAGCAAGTGACAATATAGAATGGTATGTTGGCTACATATGATGCGCATTTTCTTTTTTTTTTTTTTTACACAAAGTTTCTTGTTGTGAGCGAAAGACCTATATAGCTTCGATTCTCTCTTTTGTTTTTAAGTGGGAAATAAGGTTGTTCACAGTTTTGGTTAAAACCAAAACCAAATTAAAAATTTAACCAAATCGAATAAAATAATCGACATTTGGTTTAGTTTGGTTTGGTTTGGTTTTAAATTTGAAAAACCGATAATATTTGGTTTGGTTATGGTTATAGTAAAAAAATGTAGAGAGAGAATATTTGAATTGTCACGGCTAGTCATAAACCGAAAAATCGAACCAAACCGAACCAAACCGATGGTTATTATTTTACTTGGTTTGGTTATAATTTTAGACATTTAAAAACCGACTAAATTGATTTGATTATGGTTTTAACCAATAACCGACCCAAACCGAACCATGAACACCCCTAGTGGGAAATCCTGTTAGAACCTTTTCTAGTCTTTCTTTCTTTCTTTTCACAAATCTATGTCCCTTTTGTTTTTGGTAAATTATGTTGGTGCAATTTAATTGAATAGTATCACTTTAAAATGCATGTAAATTGTTAGATGCAACCTACTAGAATTGTTAATATTTTAATTTCCGTATCCATTGAACATAAATGCATAATAGCTGGGGAAATAGTATTAGATGGTACAGTTGTTCAGAGCATATGTCTTTGGTTTTGGAAGATACGACCCTTAGTTTCTTAGTCACAAACCGATCGATTTTTAAGTAGATGAAATGGCTCTTTAAATTAATGAGTTTTTGTCTATTGAAAGTCCGACTCATTAATTAATTCTTTATAATGTACTACATTTTCTTTTTTTCTTTCGACAAATAAGCTAAAGTCATTGATGTTTTTTTAAAATTTTCTCCTAACCTCTCTAAGATAAATAGTCTTTTTTGTGCAATTCTAAATGTGAACTACGTCTACATATCTTATGATTTGCCCATAAAAGGCAACTTGACAGAAGGGAGTAGTCAGATATGTTATACTGATTCGTTTATGGGTACGCATAAGGGTGTGACCAAGAATTCGGCAGAGTATTTTTTTTTTTTTACTATTCCTTAGTGTATTTTGAGGGATTCACACGAAGTACTCACACCTTTATTACACTCGTATGACACGAGTACGTCAAGACAAATGAAGGATCAGCGTAACATAGAGTGCTCTTGGAGATTCTAATGATGTTACTGTGCTATAATATTCCTTCAACAAATACACCTCTACTCCAAGTTTTACAAGGAACAACATTAACTGCTGTTAATTAAGTTTATTAAACAACCGTCAGATTAGTGGATACACAAATACATTTATACTCTCCAATCACTATTTCCAGATTACAATCAATTTGGAGAATTAAATTTATGTTCTGCTTCGAGAAGTTGTGCACTAAACTGTCTATTCTCTAAAGTAGCTCATTTTGGTAATCAAGTAGTATAAAATGTGAAATTGCAACAAGTATTTTTAAAAAGGATTCGCTTAACAGTGGCCTCAACTACTTTTGTTGGGAGTAAACTTATTAAACACTTAAGGAGTAAAGGTTTCTAGTGCTTATTTGACCAACTAGTGTCATTCAGCCCGTGCTTAGTCCGAGCCCAAACAACATCGAAATTTATATTTACAACTTTTTTTGTGTGGTTTTTTGCTACTCTTGCTTTTTGTTTTGTTTTTGTAACATTATATTAGCTATAAAGGTAGTTCAACAATTTCTCAATGTTTTTAAAATATTGAATCATATAAAAGTTTTTGTAAGTTAGAAAACAACATGTTACCTAGAGTATATTTAGACTTCCTTTTTATTGTCAAACAAATGTATGCACCAAAGTTCTTTTTTTTTTTATTATACTGAAAGTTTTGGGGTTAAAGTCTTTAATGATTCAAATTGAGTTTTACCTTATCTTGGATTAACTTATTTATTTTTCTCAATTAAATTTATATTGGCTAACCCATTTTTGAAAAAGAAAAAAAAAATATTTACGGTATCAAGTAAGATAAAAATTGATGCTTTAAATTGTTGTATGATGACGTCAATCAAGTTAACTTATAAATAAAAATAGCATTTAAAATTAAATAAATAAAATTCTTGATATGACGAAATACTTTTGTAAATGTTCCTTCAAATTAAACCATGAAAACGGAACTAAAAAGTTAATGAAATTATTTTGTTTTTCTTACTTTAATCTTTCTTTTTCCTTAAAAAAAAGAAAGATCTTAAGAAATGATGTATTTTTTATTTTTTCCTAATTTAATTTGTTTTTTATAGAAATTTATATTGTAATTTCTTAAACATGTATGTAATTACTTTTTTCAAATATTTTTAGCTATATATGAAAATCATTTAATAATTGCGCATGTACTATAATTTTTTACTTGTCTATAATAAATTTTATAGGATAAAAATAATTTGAAACAAGTATAAAAGAAAGACAACAAACTTTTTGATCAATTTTAAATTTGATTGAAAATAGATTTTTTTTTTTTGTGTCACTATCACCTTTTATATAACATCACTCCTGTAGCATTGGAAGTCCATATAATTATTCAAATTTACCAAAATAGGTGAGAACTTGCAAGATATTTAAAGCTTCAATTAGAGGCAAAATGGATTAAAAAAACATTTATATTTGGTTGAAAATAAATTTTTATAGTGTCACTATCACCTTTTACGCATCATCACTCTTTGTAGTATTAAAAAGTCCATATAGTTATTCAAATTTAACAGAATAGGTGATAACTTTCAAGGTAATTAAAGTTTTAATTAATTGGGGCTAAAATGAACAAAAAAACTCATGTGAGAACTACAAAAGTTGAGAATTCTCCTTATATATAGTAGTAATTTGTCATTATTCACACAAACATGCTCCTTTCCTATCCAAAACTTTTCAACCCGGAATTTGTCATATTTAATCAAGCAATTTTTCTTATTGGAACCCCTAAGAGATAATTAGAATTTGCCAATTAATTAAGAATGTTTTGCTGGAATTAACTGATTGTACTTTCTATAGTGAAATATCTGAAGGATTACAAAGTCGTAAATAACTTGAAGGTCATAGTTGCGAACTCATTTTTCTGAACTACGCAATGGAGGCAACAAAAATCGATCAAGCCATTACTAGGAGAATACTACCAATTTGATGGTGACCTATTTATAAGGCAAGTTAGTGGGATACAAACGAGTGCATCTATGAAGAGAAAGATCGATAAAGGATCTCAAGACAAATGTGTTTTTTGGTATAACAACAAGCTCTGAAAGGCGAATACCAAATTGCTTACTTGGAATAGTTTAAATGTCCAGCTCGAGTCGTGGTAAGTATTTTGAATTGAGGTTCAAACCTTAACAGAAAATACTTACCACGTCTCATGCCAAAACATTTAACATATACCAAGTAAACAGTTTTTGCTATTCACTTTTCAGAACTTGTTTTTATACCAAAAAATACCTTTACCTTGAGATCCTTCATCGATCTTTCTCCTCGTAGATGCACTCATTTGAATCCCTCCAACTTGCCTTATGAAATCACCATCAAATTGGTAATATTCTCCTAGTAATGACTTGATCGATTTTTGGTGCGTGCATAGTATAGTTTTTATTTGTAGTAGCTTGAGCTCCTCTTAGCCAATCCCAATCAGATGAATCATAATATGCATACAAGCAAAGTCAGTTGTTGTGCCAGAGCAACGCGATACATCATATAAGTAGCTGCAATAACACCTGCATCTAAAATGTAGATTTGTTTGGATAAAAACACTTTCAGGTTTATGAGAAGTGAAAAATTGTTTCTAAAATTTCTCCCCATACATGCTTTGTTATGGCGTTAATCCATTAAGCTATTTGGAATACAACGCAAATAACTGTCATGATTGAAGCACTTATAGTCTCAGTTGTTTAGACTCTCCAAAAATGTTGCCGCGCTCATGTCGGATCCTCCAAAATGCACTACTTTTGGAGAATCCGACACACACCCGTCGAAATTTTAAAGAGTTCGAGCAACATAGTTTCTAGTATATTAGTTCCCAGTTTATACTTGAATTGATTATTGTAGAGGGCTTTGTCAATTACTAAATGAAAAGAGTAACGAATAATTCATTGCTTAGTTACCAAACTTACTAAGGTCGGGGGCATCACCCCACAGAGAAACTCATTACATTCCATTTACGTATCTAGTATACTAAAAATAAATTTAATTTAAGTGTGAATTCGACATTTTGGATATTATCTGTTTGCAAGGAGAAGTTTCAGAAATACGCTTTTGATTAAAACAACAAATACAGCTTCTTTTTCCATAATAAAGACATCAAAAGATCACCAAATCAAACACCAACATTTGTAAATAAAACAAGAACGAGCATGTCCAAATAGCTGGTAAATAAAGATAGATATTTGGTGAACAAGAAATACCTCTAAAAGCTCCGTCTTGCGCTACTTCTTTACAGGAGCAGAGAAAGAAAAGTCTTTTGAGTGTTTTTCAACTTCTTGATTTTAGAAAATAATTGGTGTAATATATATAATGCCTTATTTTTTAGACCCACTGCCCATACTCCTCCTCAATCACCATGCACTTTATTCTTGATTCCGTACCTCTCGAACCTACAAGGAAAAAGAGTTTAGTCTTTCACGTGAAAGAAAAAAATGAATCCTTTCTTATATTCTTTCCCTTTGTATTGTACTACTCCCTCTGTCCTAATTTATGTGATATGATTTGATTGGACATGAAATTTAAGAATAAAGGAAGATTTTTAAATCTTATAGTCTAAAATAAGTTAAAGATATTTGTGTGGTTATAGATCATCTCGTTAAGTATAAAAAGTAAAGTTTAAAGTTAAATTATTATAAATAAAAAAATATATCATTCTTTTTTAAAAAAATTAAAAAAATATATATCACATAAATTGAGATGGAGAGAGTGCTTAATTATTCATTTAAAGCAGATCTGATCTTGACAAACAGACAAGGTTAGAGTTACTTAAGAAGTACAGCAGATTAATTAGTCGGCAAAAAAATGATGCTTTAGCTAGTAGGAAACAAAAGACACCACATATATGCTTGCCGAGTGGCACTCTTGCCATGGGCTTTAGATTTCAACACCTATCAAATCCGTGAGATAAAGAGGAAATAAACAGTTCAAACATATGGAACTCTTGATAAGCATTACGTCACAATCTATAAATGGCAATTAATATGATATCACATGTTAAAATTACTAATAATGTTAAAAAAAATCAATATTAGTTTTTTTTTAATTACATAGGGGGTAGAGGAATGGAAAATGGGAGAAGAGATTATAATATGGGGATTCAAACTCTCACCTACAAGGTGAAAGTTCAATAGCCAATCAACTGAGCTACTGTATATAACTTAAATCCTTTCAGAAAAATCGTTTACCTCAAAATACTGGATTAAAACATATGACTTGCTACATGGAAAATAGCTGAGTGTTGACGGAGGACGGGGATGATTTTTTAATATAGTGTGGGATGTTTTTTCTTTTGGGGGTTTCCCATCTAGTGTTGGGTGTCCAATACCCACTTTGGGAGATTAATTCGGATTGCATTCTCAAAGCTCGAACTCAAAACCTCTTGATGTAAATAAACGAAAATTTAACTACTCCGGTTTTAGTCGTTGAAAGAATAATCAAAGTTAGTATGAAAGCAGTGGCTCATCTAAATCAAGATTAGTGAGAGAAATTAAAAGGGGCCTAAAGAAGAAAAGCATCACTTTGCCTCGACGGTACGAAATTAGAGGCATTTATCTGTCACACTGGATAAATATAGAAATGAAAAAAGAAACCTAGTATCGAACCAAATAGAGTGATTTACATTTGAATAAAGGGGCAACCGCAGGGGTTGGATCAAAATGAATCGCATTATAAAACAAGAGCCAACTCGTTCAAAATTTACTTGGGTCGAAATGGGGTGGGTCACATTTGATCAAATAATGTTGGGAAATAATGTTCCCGCCCATGAATAATATCCACGTTAAATAACAAGATAATAACAAAGACGCCAAATCTTTTAACAGCGTAAAAATACAATACACGAGAGGAGCAATACAATACCATTATGATGAAAACATTACAACTTGGTAGTCTTAAAAGACTACACCACACTCAAAGAAAATAATTCTCTTATTTTAGACACTTCACTATAGCACCTACTCGCACACTCTATTTTTCTTCACAAACCATTTTCTATCAATGTCTGTGAACTACTCTCAACTCTTTCAGGTCGTTTGGTAGGAGGGATAAGTTATCCCATATGGATGAGATTGAGTAGAATAAGATGGGATAACTTATCCCACCTTCTATAAAGGATTACTTATCCCACCTTTTATCCCATATAGATAGGATCAATCAAACATGGGATAATTTCAATCCCATGGGACTAATAATCTCATCCCATTCTATCCCTACGGCCAAACGATCCTTTTATGTATTACTTGTAACACCCCGTACGTTTAACCTAAGCTTTGACCATGATCCTAGACTTAGAAAACCAGATAAAGAATGTGGGAATTTGAAATTTCCTCTTCAGTTGTAAGATGGTGGTTTACGCCCATGAACAGTGACCGTATTTCAGTATACGGCCCGTATTTCAAGTCGTAAACTGGTACCAAAGATTTCTGAACATTCTGGAATTTGGCATTTGGATGTTACATTGTTAAATACGGACCGTATTTCAAAATATGGCATGTATTTCAAAACATATTTGGAATTTGGGAAAACTTCCTTGATTAAAGTTGTAGATCTTTGAAATACCTTTCCAACGGTATATTATGGGGGTCAAATGGACATCTGTGCAAAGAGTTATGGCCATTTTATTAAAGAGACGCAGTGTAGTCCATACGGAATACGGACCGTATTTCAAAATACGGTCAGTCTTTCAAAATACAGCCAGTATTTAACTGGGCGTAAAATTCAATTTTCCAGAACAATATATATTCGTCTATATCAGTTCAAATCATTATTTTTCATTCCTTCAAGCCCTAGAACGACCTCCTACCCTCTTCCATCATTAAGAACACCAAGGTAAGCCTACTCTAATTATTCCAAGTCAATTCTAATACATATCCTTGTAATATAAGCAAGAAATCATCATTCCTAAACTAGGGTTTTCAAGAAAACCCACCTCAAAGTTCAAGAATTCAAGATTTTGGAAATCTTCTTCAAAGTTCAACTCTTTAATTCAAGTTTTGGAGCATTACCAGGTATGTAGAGTTACTATCTACGTGTGGGAATATCATTGTTCTTCCCCACGCCTCATAATCCATAAATTATGATTCTCTACTAAAACTAGGGTTTCTATACCATGCTTATGATAACCCTAGGTCCATATCCATGATTATATCATGTATGAATTGTTATAATTCCATCATTGAGTTCTTAATATTTCTTTATGATTATTGAGAATCCGTCCATAATCCATGAAAACTCATATCTTGTATTCCATGGGTTCTTGCATGCATGTTTTAAATAAAAATGCTTATTTCATGAATATCCTACGTGTCTACAAGTTTTCATGCAATTGTATTATATAACTATGTTCACGCCATGACTCAAGATACATACATACTAAATACAAGTTATTTCATGAAACCACGTTTACAAGTTATTTCATGAAATCATGTTTACAAGTTATTTCATGAAACCATGTTTACAAGCTGTTTCGCGAAATCATGATTATAAGACAAGTACAAGTTAATTCACGAAAATCATGGGCTTCTTAGCCAACTATATCATGTTCATATTTTTGGGAGTTGCACGAATTACCGAGAAGGCTCAGATAGCCTGAAACTACGTAGCCACCATAGGACAAGGATTGCTCCGCCCAGTTAGGATGATTCCTTAATTTTACACTGAATGGATCCATCAAGCACGTTACCACCTTATACCCTGGCAAGGTATGGGGGCTCTGCTGGTCCAGCAAGGTACCAGACTCCACGTATCCATGTGGTGATATCATGTGTCGGTTTATGAAATGTTCTCCCTACTTATCATGTTTTACTTATGTTATATATATATATATATATATATATATATGTACCATGCTCATGCTCATGTTCATGTCCAGATTTTCAGTTTCAGTTCTTATCATGTTATTCCATGTCCCATGTTATTTCTTTCAGTTGCTTTACATACCAGTACATTCAATGTGCTGACGTCCCCGTTTATTGTCGGGGGGCCTGCATTTCACGATACAAGTACGTATTTACAGGACGTCGCATCTGCTCAGTAGGATTTACTCGTATTAGCTCATTGGTGAGCCCCATCTCATTCAGGGTTTAGTCAGTTATCTTTATTTTACTAGTCATGCATCTAAAGGTATGCTGGGGGGCCTTGTCCCAGCAAGTACGTTTTTCAGTCAAGATTCACGATTAGAGGTTTCATAGACTAGTCAGTTTAGTTATGTTAGACATGCAAGGTACTTAGCCATCTTTGGCTCAACGCATGTTATTTCCGCATTAATGATTTAAACAAGTATTTCATTAAATTATTATGACATCTCATGTTTTATAAAAGCTCATCACGTTCATGCTATATTTCCGCTCATGTATGCCTCATGATGATTCGGCAAGTCATATGGTTCGCTCGATCACATGCAGTATGGCACCGAGTGCCGTGTTTCGCCCAGGCCATGATTCGGAGCGTGATATTACTCTCTTTGTTGGTGTGAAGAAATAAACGTACCAAGGCTTCCTTTCATAGGAAAATTGCTGTACTTTTCAACCAATCAAAAGATTGGCTTCTTCAATTTGCGGATGCAATTTGCAAACGGTGGGACCACTAGAAAACCAAAATAGCAAATTGGTTTTGCAACTTCTGTTTCTGCCTGCAATTCTTCTTTCTCTTCTATTATTCTATTCTCTCTCTTTCTTTCTTTTTTAATTTAGTTTCAATCTTAGATGATTTATTTAGGCCCCACAAATTTCCCCCTTAGTTTTGATTTTTCTTCATCATTCCAAGACTTGATCTCAATCTCTCAAAGTCTTCAAATTTGAGAGGCTTTGTAAAAATGTCTGCGACTTGATCGTGAGATTTCACATACTTGAGTTCTATCTCCTTTTTGGCAATGCATTTTCTGGGTTTCAAGAATAGTCGTATCGACAAGTATTTTCAAGACAATGGGTTTACTCGTTCTTCATGAATATGCCCTTTACATTAAAGTTCATACTAATGAAGAAATTCTGCTTGTTTAACAGGGAGTATATCTGCTTCAAATCGCAAAGTTGAGGGCTATTTTTGCATCTTTTCCCAAGAATTTATGCCCTGCTAGACATAAGTTCGATTTTGAAGGGAAAAAAATTAAAGACCAGCCCATTTGAAGGGCAAAAATTAAAGACCAATTCATTTGAAGCGCAAACCGTGCAATTACTTCGTTTGCGCTGCGTTATGTCCATGTTTTAAAAAGCTTAGCAAATAAATGAGATCTTTACATTGTATAGCCGTCCATTAAATAATAGCCAACAAAATTATTTTTTCAATATTAATTTCTCCTTCTTCTTGTCCTCCTTCTCCATATCGTTCCAGGTGCGGTATACATTGAAGAGTCATTGCTTACTTGTAGATGGTTTGGATTAGTCTGGGTGAAAAAACTTGAAGAACATCATTTTCAATTTGTTGAGCCTGATTATTGAAGAACAAAAATTGGGTCTATTGACTTTGCAGGTTAGTTGAATCTAACCATTTAGAATTGTTAAGATTGTTATTAAAAGGTTGGATATCAAATTTGAAATTATGTGAAGTTGATTTATACCAATTTGAATCCTTTTTTAAGAAAAAAAAATTCTTGGTGAAATTTTCATCCAAATCCTGTAATTCATATCCAAGACTTGTGAATAAGTTGTTCCAAAATAACCATACGGTTGAGTACTAATGAAAAGACTTGTGGCAAGACAAGTCTTTCCCATATTCATTCAAACTTGTGGCAATTCGACGGGACTCCTGTTTTTCTTAATACTTCCTTTATTTTCTAATGTTAGATAATTTTATTCTATTTAATGTGCCTATCTCTAACCCTTGTTGCTGACCTGTGGTCTATGTATTATTTCCTCCGTCCTATAATAAGTGTCATCTTAGCTAAAAAATTTTGTCCCATAATAAGTGTCACCTTAGGAAACCAAGACATAAATTGGCTAGTTTTTTCCAATTCTACCCTTGGACAATAAAGTAGCATCTAAATGATGGCTAGAAAAGTCACATAGAGCCCGTTTGGCTTAGCTTATAAGTTGCTGAAAACCATTGTTTTGCACGGATTGCCCTTCTTTTGGGGTGGTCTTTAAATTTTGCCCCTCATATTTGTGGTCTTTAAAATTTGCCCTTCACTTGGATACCTGAGGTTCTGGGTTCGAACCCCCGCTCAGGCATAAAATAAAAAAATAATTTCGCAAGGCAGGGCTGAGGGGAGTGTATGCCGGATCCGGCATAAAGTCCTTAAGGAAAAACTAAAGCTATGCCCGAGGGGGCATAACTTTTCCTCAAGGAATAGTTTAGTTATGCCTTATGGGGCAAAACCTTTCCTTAAGGAACTATGCCTTATGAGGAAGACTTTTAATTAAGGCATAACCAAAAGTATGCCCCATAAGGCAGAACGTTTTCTTAAGGTATAGACTTTGCCTTATAAGGCAAACATTTAGTTATGCCTTACGGAAAAATTCCGCCTTATGTGGCATACTATAAAAGTTTGCCCATTAAAAGTATGCCCCCACGGGCATAAACTTGTGAAGGAATTATCAAAGTTATGTTGGACTTTGCATACTTATGTCAAGTCTGCCCATAAGGCATAAGTATGCCGGGTCCGGCATAAGTTTGGTAATTCCTTAACAAGTTTATGCCCGTGGGGACATACTTTTAATGGGCAAACTTTTATGCCAGACCCGGTATAAATTTGTGAAGGAATTACCAAAGTTATGCCGGACCCGGCATACTTATGCCAAGTCTGCCCATAAGGCATAAGTATGTCGGGTCCGGCATAACTTTGGTGATTCCTTCACAAGTGTATGCCGATGGGGGCATAGCGAAATTTAAACTCTGCCTTGCGAATTTATTTTAAAATTTTGATTGTGTGGGGGTTCGAACCTGGAACCCATGTGGTATAGCCGAAGGGCAAAATTTAAAGACCACCCCAAAAGAAGGGCAATTCTGTGAATTGCCCGCTGAAAACAGCTTATAAGCTGTTTTCAGCTTTTTTGAGTGTTTGGCTGGCCAGCATATAAGCCATTTTGTGCTTAAAATAAGCCTAAAAAAATAATTGGGCCCGTTTGGCTTAGCTTAAAAAAAAGCACCTTATAAGCTGTTTTTTTTAGCTAAGCCAAACGGGCTCATAGTAACTTGGTATTGTTGGATTTCCCGTGTCAAAAGATTTACTTCTTGTGCATGCTCCAATCAAGAGGTAAAAGTAATTTGTTTTTATTATATAGGGGTAATTTGGTAAACTTCACACTGCATTATTAATTTCTTAATATGCGTGTTTTTGACTAAGATGATACTTATTATGTGACGGAGGGAGTATTGAGCTTGCTTTCTGGCAAAGGCCGGCGCCTATATTGAGAACATTGTAAAAGCAAATAAAAATAAGTTAAAAATTTTAGAGCGAAAGAGATCAAGCTTAGGAACCAAGAATTTGAAAGCTTTGGGTTAGAAATGCAATGCAAAGACGAAGACTATTGCATTGACATGACGTCTTGCACACAAGTAGTTTGCAGAAAATTTACTTTGCGCCTCTGATACAAATTGTGTGAGACACTATTTTGTTCCACAAATTGGTGACCCAAAATTTGTGGATCAAAAATATTAGATTTGATTCTACTAATTTGTGAAATAAAACAAAATCTCCTATAACTTGCATCAATTGTGTGAGGCACAAACGAAAGTCTCCTAATCAGAAATAATTTCAATATCATGACCACATGAACCGTTGAGGTTAAGATTAAAGTTATCACATACCGAAGCCATATAATAGATAAAATTATAACTACGCACTAATTTTAATTTGTATCCGTTTACTTGTTAATAAAAAATAGGGAAAATTTTCGAAAGGTGACGAAATGTTATACAACTTTTCATACATAACTAAATTTTCACCTTAATTACACCTTTCCACAACGTGTACCAAGTCTTATTTCTCACTCGTCAAATGTTTCTAGAATTTTTTCCAATCTTCATACTTAATATAACCTTGAATAGTACCATGAAAAAGGACCATTTAAGCACGTAATGCATGACGTGTTTGAATATTATGGTGAAAAGGACTGGATTTGACCATCACAATAATTCCTTAATAATGTGCCTAAACAGGTGGCTCCCCAAGCCGCTTAAAACAGTTTGAATTACACTCACAAAGTAAAGAGTTTCACAAAATCAAAGAATTTTAATTTAATGGCGGGTTATTATTATTATTTTTACCAGGTAACTAAATTATGCTACTCCCTCTGTCCCAATTTATTATTTATGTGATAAAGTTTGGATTTCAAGAGTCAAATTTCTTTATTTTGACAGTAAATTCAAACATACAATTTTTAAATTTTCTAAAAAATAATTTACATATTTAGAAACTACATAAAAAGTATTTTAAGTCACAATAGTAAATAATTTAAAATATTTAAAGGGCATACGATGAATTGCGGTCAAAATATTTCTTGTTTAACTCTATAATATATGAATTGTATCACATAAATTGGGACAGAGGGAATAATATGTTATTAGTTTTATAAAACTTGAACTTTATATAGTTTATTATGTTACATTAATGTAATTGTTAATATAGTGATTTTTATACTATCATTACATAAAACCTAAACAAATCAAAGCAAGCATATTCCAAGGAGTACGTACTACAACTCCACGCTAGCCTAATATCCTTGGACCACCCACCCCACCCCACCCCACCCTGGCGGCTAGGAAAACAGAAACATAGGTGACAAATATTGAAAAATGTTACTCCCTCCTTTTCATTTGACGTTGACTTCTTTGTTTGACCCGAACTTAAAAAAGATTTTCGAAATTTAAGATCATATCAATTTTAATATCTTTTGTGTCTACAAAATTATCATATTTAAGGATAAATTAAAAAGTTTAGAATTAATTTATTTTAAATATAAAAATGTATCTTTTTCATGAAGCATGCATATTAGGAAAGTCACAAAAATAAATAGAGAAAGTAAATGTAATTATAAGCGCTACTCTTCGCTTACTCGATGTTATTAGAGGCAAATTCAAGATTTAATTTTTATGAGTTCAACGTTTAAAGTTTTTAGCGTTATTCATTATATTTTTAAGGCCAAATACACAAATAGCCCCTTAAACTTAATTAGAGCCTTAAACTTAATTAGACTTTCTATTTTGACACCTTAACTATAACTAGTTCCTATTGAACACTTCAACACTATAAATAATGATTCTATTGAACACCTAAGTTACCATCTTTGCTCAAATACAGCTCGTGATTATCAAGCACGCTGATATGAAAGATGGGCCAACTAATGTGTGAAACCTGTAAATTAACAAACAAATAAAATGAAATAGAAAAAGGAAAAGGAAAAGAAAAAAGAAAAAAAACTTTCTAATAACCCCTTTCCCCTCCCTTTCGTTCGACTTCTCCATTCTTTTTCTTCTACCTTCCGGAAGATAGTCACTTATGAGTAAGAATAACCTTTCTAAAAATGTCATTCATATTATCATTCTTTTTACTTAACAATACTCTGCATCCGCATCGGCATGTTGCAGCATACGTCCCCATACATATTAATTATATTGCAATTACGTAACCCACTTATCAGAGCAAAACAATGCAGAATTCAAAGTGAGATCACCAAGTGGACTTGAATTGGTGCCATTAATTAATTCACATCTCTATATCGACGACTGTCTCTCATTGACTGTTCATTACAATAAATACTTTATTATATAGTATTAATTTATTGGTGGTCTAAAGCTTTATAAATAGTAAGGGACTCATGTCCACTATATATCAAAGCCTATGCCACTACTCTGCATTTGGGAAAGAGCCAATTAGAACTAGCTACTAAGGTAGGTACATTCCGGTTTGCTTTTATCAAAGTCAATTCATGTAATAATGCAATTTTGCATAGAAGTAGCTTGCTATATTTTGCTCAAAAGTGACTAGTAAGTGTGGAATATTGTTCTAACATCCATAAAATGAATTAAAAAGGATTTAATTCATATTCATTGATAGAACAATTTTTTTTTTAATTACATGTATAGACACGTAATTTTTGACCCTCCCTTAGGTTTTACACCGTTTTAAAGTTAAATTTTTTTTTAGGTTTAATCTTGATATTTCAACTTTTATATTGTTTTTAGTTGGGTTTATGTGTATACATCAAAAAGGACAAAATTATTTACTATTTCCAGAGAAAGTTGGGTGTTTCGAAAGAATGAAAAATTACAAAAATATACTTTTTTTAGGATTTAATTTTGTTTAAATAGTTATTTTCTTTTAAATAATTTTTTTTCTCTATGTCGGAATAGTTATTAAGTATTTCTCATTGTACATTTAAATAAAAGGTAAATAAAAAAGATTGACAAAAAAGGGAAAGGAGCAAATGGGATAACACCTCCTGATCACAAAATGACAAGCTTTCATATCAAACCTTATCCCAAAAGGGGAAGAGAGTCCCCTTTTTTGGAAGAATATTTTATAGGAGTGGGGCCTTCTCTTCTCATTGATTTGAAATAGATATATGCATAGGAATTGTTTTTCCAAAAATAGGGGTACACCATACAGGCACACACTAAAAAACGCATACGGATTACATATACAATCGTCTTCTTCATTCAGTTTTAAAAAACACAGACAAGAGAACACACCTAAAGACATAATACACAAAGCAGTCGCACTTTTTTTTTTCTAGCGTCTCACAATTCACAAACACTGTTAAACACTAATTGTAGCCAAGAATGGATTCAGGATTCATCTTCATCTTCATCTTTCAATTTGGTTCACTTCACCAAACACACACCAGAATCAATCTAGACCTAATACACATCATAATGAGGCTCTTGACGTGAAAAGACTGACAGCAGTTGTCATGCCCGAACCATGGCTCGGGCGTAATACGGCACTCGGTGCCTAACTGCATGTGACCTAGCGAACTTATAGGCTGGTTGAATCAGCATGCGATATCAAAACATTGCTAAAATAAGACTAACACATGATGATCTACTAACAGTCTGGCTGAAATATATTAAATACGAAAAATATTGTTTACATCTAAAAGATCTTAAATGCCATCAAGGCTAACACATCAAAGTCTGCTAATATCTGTTTGATTGGACTATGTCTACGAAGCCTCTAAGGAATACTGAAAAGATAATTATCTAAAATGCTGGGAAGACTGAAAGCATGATAACGCCCCGAAGGAACTGGGGCTCACCAAGCAGCTGATACGAGCAGTCCTAGCTAGTTGGATCGTCAATCTGTGCAGGCCCCCAAGCAAATAAAAAGGGACATCAGCACATTTAAACTATACTAGTATGTAAAGCAACTGAAAGAAGGAAATATAAGTACTGAAACTGAAACTGATAACAGTAAACAGAATTAAACAGAGAGGTAAGGATCTGAAGTGCTCTCTGTTCTGAATGAAGAACCACATGTATAACTCTGTAAATATAAACTGTGGCCTCAGGTCCAAGCAATAAGTATGCATAAATTGTGGCCTACGGAGCAAAAATACAGATACAGGTGATCAATATTAAGCAATTTATGATACTGAGACTGGGCTATAGCTGTTAGCATGATTATTGTTTCTGATTATGGAACTTAAGTCAATATCTGATTATACACTGACTGAGACTCATGCGATGCCAATACACAAGTCTATAATGATTATATTATGAGTTCATGATATTCAAAACGATCACGATGAACGAATTATGAAACTATAACCCTAGAAAATAGCAGTTCTACAACTATTCAAGAAACTAGGGCTAAACTGTATTCTGAGTCAAATTACTGATAAGCATGTAGAATGAGGCGTAGGGAGAATAAAAAACATTCCCTAACGTAGATATTTAGCCTCACATACTTGTATACTCTCCAAAACTTATAAGAAAGGTCTGAACTTTAAGAAGAATCCCAAAAGCCTAAGTCTTGAACCCTTATATGGGTTTTCTTGAAAACCCTAGGTTAAGAACAATGAATTCTTGCTTAATATTCATAAATATATGTTAGAATCTATTTGGAATAGGTTAGGATTGCTTACTTTAGTGTTCTTGGTGATGAAGGAGGAGAGCAGGTGGTTCTAGGGTTCTGGAACTTGAAAATAAGAAAATAAAGTTGAGTCTGCGTATTTATACTGTTCACTGAAGCGAACGAAGTACGGGCGCCAAGTACATCCCGTACTTTAAAGTACGGGCCGCACCTTGTGGCCCGTACCTGGAATGTCAAATTTCAGTGAGTAACTAATTTTTCTGGCAAAGTACGGGACAGAAGTACGTCCCGTCCTTCCAAGGATGTCACGCACTTGGATCCCATACTTTGAAGTATGACCAGTATTTTGAAGTACGGCCCACACTTTACCTACAAATTCAAATTTCCAGCTCTAATACTTCTGTCTGATTTTTCTAAGTCTAGAATCATGATCAAAGCTTAAGTTACAAGTCTGAGGTGTTACGGCCGCAACATCATTTTTTTTAGAACCTAGAAGCCATCACATTTTATTTTGCTCCCTCCATAAAAGCTAACCTAGTAGAAGCCTTGATCACTGTAAAACTCCATCTCTTTAACCTTCAGCCCGTCACCGCTGTTGGGAAGAAACAAGCAATAAACAAATTGCACAACGAGGTAACAGTGGAAGAAATACGCAAGTCAAAACTTCTCATACTATTTGAACCAAGAGAAGACAATAAGCACTAACGCAAGTGGAAATCTGTACAACAATTATACCAACAACAAAAGAGCAAAGCAAGCAAAAGTAAATCAATGCAAGAGACACCAAATTTACGTGGTAAACCCCCTTCAAGGTAAAGAGGAAACATCCACAGAACTTCCGGCCCACAAAAGCTCCACTAATAATCAACAAGATTTACAACAGTGTTCTCCAAATGTCTACTATATTAATGCCAAAGACGGAGCAACAATTCATAAAAGATAGCACCAAAACTAGTGAAGAAATGAGAAAAATCACCCCAAAAATAAGTTACTATTCATACTCGAAAACTAGAGCTACAGACCACAAAATTCGATCTCAACCATTGAAATCTAAGAAATCTATGTTGAGAACTCCCAGTTCAAATTTGAGAACGATCCGATGATTAACGAATTGGAAAACGCAATTTCAAGTGGACTGCTGTAGCAGAAAATTTCTGGACGAAAATCGTCACTTCTCTCTCACTTTTTCTCTCTATATGGCAGCTATGAATTCACTCTTTTGTTATGACAATAAGACCTAAGTTGATCCTATATATAGTGGATTTTAGGGCATAAGTGGCCTGATCCAAATTGGATTGCGTTTTATTAATCAAATTCCATATAGGAAGGAAAAACTCAAAAACCCAACAATTCTCCCCTCCCAACTATGTGAAGAAAATCGCTATCCCAACGATCAAGCAACCCTCTAAATCTAGACTTGCAGCCAAGCCCAGAACAACCTGAATGGATGACATCTTCACAACTGGAGAAAAGATTTCATAAAAATTAGCTCCCTTCTTCTGATTAAATCTCTTGACAACCAATCTAGCCTTGTATCGTAGAACTGGGTTACCATATTCATGTTTCACCCGGAAACACCCACCTATTTTTCAAAGCTTTTCTGTCTCTAGGAAGCTTAACCAGATCAAATGTATGATTATCATGCAAGGATTTAATCTAATCTTGTATAGCATCAAACCACTTTTCTTTTTCTTCACCATCCATGGCCTCATCAAAACTTTCAGGTTCTCCCCCATCAATCAAGAGTACAAACTCATTAGGAGAATAACAAGATGAAGGTAATTTATCTCTTGTAGATCTTCTGAGAGAACTCTTTGGAGCATCAATAGCAGCTGGTTGCTGGCCAACCACATCATCTTCTACTGGAGTATCAACAACATCATGCTGGTCATTCTGAACATGATCACTATCTTCATTATCAACTTGATCTTCATTATTTTGAAGATTTTCTTCAGGTGCAATAGTCACAGGAACTGGATCAACATCAACTAAGCTCTCATTGCTCTCTGAGAAGAAACCTTCTCAGCTTTGTCAAAATCTTCAATTGTCTGGTCTTCAAAGAACCCAACATCATGGCTTCTAACAAGTTTCTTCTTGTCACGCCCCGAACCATGGCCTGGACGTAACACGGCACTCGGTGCCTGACTGCATGTGACCGAGCGAACCACATGACTTGCTAAATCATCATGATGCATAACATAAGCGGACTATAACGTGAATGCATGATGAGCCTTTATAAAACGTAATAAGTCATAATACTTAATAAAGTACTTGTTTAAACATGAGTGAGCCAAAATGGCTATACGACTCCAAATGTCTGACATGACATAACTGACTTGTCTAGTCTATGAAACCTCTATCATGAGTCTGACTGGAACACATAATTACTGGGACAAGGCCCCCATCATACCTTTAGATGCAAAACTAAATAGAGAAATACAACGTTTAAACCCCGAATGAGATGGGGCTCACCAATAAGCTGGTACGAGCAAATCCTAATGATCAGAAGCGTCGTCCTGTAAATCCGTACCTGCATCGTGAAATACAGGCCCTCGGGCAATAAAAAGGGGACGTCAGCACATTGAATGTACTGGTATGTAAAGCAACCGAAAGAAGCAACATGGGACATGGAATAACATGATAAGAACTGAAACTGAAAACTTGGACATGAACATGAGCATGAGCATGAGTACATATACATATATAACATGAGTAAAACATGATAAGTAGGGAGAGCATTTCATAAACCGACACATGATATCACCACGTGGATACGTGGAGTCTGGTACCTCGCCGGACCAGCAAAGCCCCTATACCTTGTCAAGGTATAAGGTAATAACGTACCTGATGGAACCATTCAGTGTGAAATTAAGGTATCGTCCTAACTGGGCGGAGCGATCCTTGTCCTATGGTGGCTACATAGTTTCAGGCTATCTGAGCCTTCTCGGTAATTCGTGCAACTCCCAAAAACATGAACATAATATAGTTAAGCCCATGACTTTCGTGAATTTACTAGTACTTGTCTTGAAATCATGATTTCACGAAATAACTTGTAAACATGTTTTCATGAAATAGCTTGTAAACATGTACTTGATCATGAGAAATACAATAGTTCATAATCATATATTTGTAATTGACTTGAAAACATGCTTGTGATTTGTAAAATAAAACCATACAATTTCATATGAACATAATGAGAACACATGAGGAAGAATTCATGATTCATGGATTAAGCTAGGATCCCTGATGTTATATCCCGTATTTTTGAACGCCAGATTATTTGCTAAGGAGGGGCCCACACATCGAGATTTTTTTTGGAACATCTGAAAAGTCATATGAATCACATATGTGGAGTTAAACACAACTCAAGAAGGACCCGTGGGCCAAATCAAAGTGGAAGTCCTCCAAACGAATATTTTTAAGAAAACATTTTCGGGTGACATGACTTTGAGGGGAAAAAACGGTATTATAAGTTTGGAATTTGGAAAAATAGCAAGAAATAGAAGTTGTAGATAATTGAATTAGCTTTCCAACCATAGCTCGAGGGTTCCCAGGTGACGTCGGAATAAGGAGATATGGACGTTTTAAGGCAGAAAGGTCAGTGGGCTAGGCCCAATCCGAGCCCAACCGGGTTAGGCCCATGACCCATGATTATTTAAGTAACATTTCAGCCTTTCCACCCTCATTTTCACACCTAAACACCCAGAAATTTCTGGAGGAAAAGAGAGAAAAAATTTGAGAGAGAAAAATCAATTTTTGACCAAAATCCGAGCCCCGAATTCCGAAGCTCATGAAGAGAAAAGTGTTGTACGTCGCGTTGTCTTCAATTTGAGCTAAAGATCAACCAAGGAGAAGAGTGATAACGTGGTGGCTGAATTCTTAAGGTATGGATAAGGTTCCTTTTCATTGCTAACAAGTTTATTTAAAGTTTTAACAGATTAGAACGGGAAAATAGCGATATAAATTCGTCCGTTGGCATTGTGAATTATGGAATGAGATTTGAAGAGAATTTTGGATGAAAATAAATGTAGTTTTTATGTAATTATGGAAGTGAAGTTCTAAATGTGGATTATTATGTTAGTTGGTGGATTTGGAAGGATACTAATCCATATTGGCATGAAATATTGGTTGTTAAGTTGTTATGGGAAGTTTTGTGATTTTATGGAAGATTTATGTAATGATGAAAATGAAATTGTTAAGGTGCAAATTATGATTATTGTTGATGAAATTGGAAGGTGGAAATATGTTATGAATATGTATGTTGAAGATTAGAAGTTTTGGATGGATTATGGTTTGGTGGAAAATTTGTATATTTTGTGAATATTTTGTAAAATGATATGAAATGTTCCAAATTGCATTGGATTGATCTTGATTAGTAAATGGATATGTGAATGTTGGTATTAAATTGAAAATGTGAAGTTGGAATGAAAGTTGTTGCATTATTTGGAAAAGAAGACTATTTATGTTAGAATGCGTTTCTAGTCGATTGTTGATGTTGTTGGTATTGTTGTTGGTATGGTTGTTGCTAATTTGAGCCGAGTTAAATCTCGGGGATGTTGTATATATAGGGGAGATGCTGCCCAAATTTTTGTAGACAAGTATTGGTTAAGATTGAATTCTTAAAGTTTTATGATTTATATTTGGTAAATGTGACCAATTGTAGATTTTGGGCGAAACGGGATTTGAATTTGGAGAAGCGTAAGGAGCGAATAAGGTATGTAAAGCTTTACCTATTCTTCTCTTGGCATGTCCTAGGTATGATAGGCTTGGATACGAGCCTTGGGGACGACTCTACTCTTAGAAATCCGCACCTAAATTTGCCCCTTTTTCATTCAGTAGAATTGAATTGAATATGTTATGAATAGTTGGAAAAATTGCCTAAACATCTAGAACTTGCACAAATAGGACCCGACTACTTTAAAACTCTCATAAGTGACGTTATGAAGTGTAACATACGTAAATTATGTGCGCCACCTCATTTGACCCGAGGTGGGCCCACTTTCCGGGATTTTTCTGATTTGTTCCGTTTGAGTTATTTTGGAAAAAAAAAATTTAAAGGAAAACTCTTGGTTACTCTTCTAACTACTATATGACATTCGTTTGACTCATTTTGTTAAGTCCCATAATATATTTTGAAACATGAAAATGATTTTAGAAAGCTTATTTTGACATATGCTATTGTGATATCCGAAAGGCATACGCTATGACTACCGTTCAATCTCTTTTATATGATTTGCCGTCTGAGTTATGCTATCGAGATTCTGTAAATGTTTATATTTTGATATGTTCAAACAATCCCAAAAGCTTTAATTTGACATAATCCCCTGCGACATCCGAAAGGTACGTGCTATGATTATCGTCTGGTTTCTTTCCTAAATGACCTGTCATTCGGATTATTCTGTCGAGTCTTTGTAAATATTTTATTTTTGCATTAGTTTCTCACTACTCCATTCGTGGATGCCTCAATGTTTCCTTCACTGAGCCCGGGCCAGGATATGTTATCACGCGTATTCCACTGCATTGTTCGCCGTGCCTCGGTGTGAGGGGGCAGGTATATGTGTACATGGGTTGTGGAGTATGTTGTGTCATGTACGCTTATTCTGATATGCTATGATATGATATGATATGATATGGTCATCTGATATGCTATGATATGTGCACACTCGGATATGATATGATATGATATGATATGTTACGGAGCTATTTTCTAATCCGGAGTATGATGTGTTGTGGCGCCAGTGTCGGGGTGGCGACCACGTCTGTTCACCGAGTCCCATAATGGGGACCGGATATGGCATATGTTCTGACATGCATTATCTCTGCTTTATGAGTAAGCACTTTGATATTCCGGTTATTGTACTTACTTTCTGTACTTCTGACTCTGATTATGATTCCTTCTGTCATACGTCTGTACTCCCGATCCCGATCATGATACTGTCTGTTATACTTCGGTGCCTCCGATTTCGATATGTTTCATCTGTTATATTTCTGGAATTCTGGACCTGATTATGATTCTGTTTATTGTACTTTATGCTTTACATACTCAGTACATATTTTGTACTGACCCCCTGTTCTTCGGGGGCTGCGTTTCATGCCGCGCAGGTACACCCAGATGATATGAAGTTATTATAGAAGATGTTCCAGCGGAGTTGGCAGGCTCCATTTGTTCCCGGAATGTTGCCGAGTCAGAGTTTGTATGTTATGATTTCTGGATTTATGTTAGAGACTTTGCAGACAGAGTCGTGGGTATTGGTTATCAGTCTGTAAGAGGCTCCATCAGCCGATATGTCATTCTGTGTTATGTAGTAAATTTTATATAATTACGGATTTTGCCTAAAATTGAGAACAATAAAAGATGGATTTCGAAAGCTTAATATGTATTTTACTTTTATCTGAATTTCAGCGTCTGAAGAAATTATGTGTGTAATAAGAATCTGTGGGTTCGCTCGGCTCCGGATATGGGGTCGGGTGCCCATCACACCCTAGTGGAATTGGGGTGTGACACCTAATGTGCGTAATGGAAGATTAGGAAATACAATAACGAACATAGATACGGAATTCATGTGCATACATACATAATTACGGGCTACCAATATGTTGGGTTCAATGCCCTAGGATTTGAACTTCATAGATTTTACGAAACGGATCATGGGGAAGAACGTAGAGATTCCCACATGTGGATGGAAGTTCTACATACCTTAACTTCCCGCTTTTGAGCGTATCCCAATGTTCTTCAACCCCTCCAACTTCAATCTATAGCAATACAAGTCATAGGGATTCTATATTAGCAACAATATCCATGTTTTGTTCATTTAAGCATTTTATCAAACACTTAGTGGGCATGAAGCTCTATAACCCTCATTAATGGTGTTTTCTTAACGAAATCCCCATTCTTTTACTTCTAGCTAATACTGCAATCTCAATTAGATGTAATTAACATCATTCTTCACCATCCATATGAATACAACAATCCCAAATCAACAATCCAACAACTCTAGCATAGTTCATATAATTCTCATCAACAAACCCAATTATTATTCTCCCAAGAATTCATCAATTCACAACTATAAATGATTAGGGAGTAGAAACATTACCTTTTTGGGTAGTCACCACGAAATCAACACCCCCAAGTCCGATCTTTAGCTTAAAATGACGGCAACAACTTGTACTACACTTTATCCTTCACGAGCTTCGGGATTTGGGGCCTTAAACTTGGTTGATTTTCTACTTTCTCTCTCTAGCTCTCCTCTCTCTCACTCCCTCTCTCTAAAAATTTGAAATTTGAGGGAAATAGAGGCTGCTAGGGTTTTCATTTCCCTTAAATACTAAGGGGGAAACGGGTTGACCCAACTTGAAAACGGGTTGGGACCTTTCTGTCTTAAAACGTCCATATCTCCCTATCCCGACGTCACCTGTGAAGCCACAACCTATGGTTGGAAAGGTATTTCAATTATCTACAACTTTCATTCTTTGAGTGTTCCCAAATTCTCAACTTACGATGGGGTTATGGCCTCCCGAAGTCAGGTGACCCGAAACATAATTGGGGACCAAGATACGCCCATGTTACGGTCCCGTAACACAAAGGACGGACCGTAACTTGGTGTCGTACCTTGGTGAAAATTTCCAGTAAGTTTCTGGAAATTTCCCTGTGTTACGGTCCACTGTTACGGTCCGTAACACGAAGTACGGCCCGTAACACGAAGGACGGACCGTATCTTGGTACCGTATCTTGGAGGAAATTTCCAGTGAGGTTCTGGAAATTTTCTCTGTGTTACGGCTCACTGTTACGGCCCGTAACACGAGTTACGGTCCGTAACTCGTCACCGTAACTCAGACGAATTTTCCAGCGAACAGGCTTCAGTCAAACGGGCATAACTCTTTGCACAGATATCCGTTTAATCCCCATAATATACCGTTGGAAAGCTATTTAATAGGGCTACAACTTTCATCAAGGAAGTTCTTCCAGATTCATAACGGATCAAGGAGTTATCGCTGCCCGAAATAGGCCTATCAACCCACCAGAACTCTAATGATATAAGCTTAAACTCAGCTCTAAGATACGGGGTGTTACAATATCTCCCCCTTGGGATCATTCGTCCTCGAATGATGGGTAATGGTTAAGAATATGGCTGGACATGTCTTGACTACATGAACGTGAAGGAAACATGACATGGTTATATGGAAACTTGAATACCGAGGCATGAACATGGGCACTGGATAGCTGACATGAGCGTGGAACATAAGACATAACATGACATGGGACATGGAAACTGACATGACGTAGTTTTATGAAACCTCTGTGCTCAAACATGAGACATGAATAGTGAATACATGAACTTGAACGTGAAACGTGAGGCATGAATACATAAGGGACATGACATGAAAACTAAAGGTATTTACCTTGAAGTCTATCTGTCTTCCCTTCAAACAAGTGAGGATATCTGGATTTCATATCCTCTTCGGCTTCCCATGTGGCCTCTTCAACCTTCTGGCTCCTCCACAAGACCTTTACTGAGGCTACTTCCTTAGTTCTAAACTTGCGAATTTGACGATCAAGAATGGCTATAGGGATCTTCTCATAAGTCAACCCATCCTTAACTGTTATAGTATCAGTAGGAACAACCAACGATGGGTCTCCTACACACTTCCTCAACATGGACACGTGAAACACGGGATGTACAGCAGCCAAGTCTTGTGGCAACTCAAGTTCATAAGCCACTAGACCGACCTTTCGTAAAATTCTGTAAGGTCCAATATACCTGGGACTTAACTTCCCTTTCTTGCCAAATCTCATAACACCCTTCATGGGTGAGACTTTAAGGAACACCCAATCATCAACTGAAAATTCTAGATCCCTTCGCCTCACATCTGTATAAGACTTCTGGTGACTCTGAGCTGTTTTCAAACGCTCTTGTATTAACTTGACTTTCTCCATAGCTTGATAAACCAAATCTGGCCCGAACAACTCTGCTTCACCTACTTCAAACCAACCAATTGGTGATCTGCATCTTCGCCCATACAGAGCTTCAAATGGGGCCATCCCAACACTAGCATGATAACTGCTCTTATATGAAAACTAAATGAGGGATAAGTGATCATCCCAATTACCTTTGAAATCCAAGACACATGCTCTCAACATATCCTCCAGAGTCTAAATAGTACGCTCTGCCTGGCCATCTGTTTGTGGATGAAGAGCTGTGCTGAGGTTCACCTTGGTACCCAATCCTTTCTGAAAGGATTTCCAGAAATTTGCTGTAAACTGGGCACCACCATCTGAAATAATGGACACTGGTGTCCCATGCAACCTGACAATCTCACTAACATACAGCTTAGCATAATCTTCAGCTGAATATGTGGTCTTGACTGGCAAAAAGTGTGCTGACTTAGTAAACCGGTCAACGATCACCCAAATAGAGTCATGTCTCTTAGCTGAACGAGGTAAACCTGATACAAAATCCATATTGATCATTTCCCATTTCCAGACAGGAATATCAATATTCTGAGCCAAGCCACCAGGCCTCTGGTGTTCGTCCTTCACCTGCTGACAGTTCAGGCACTTAGCTAAAAAATCTGCCACATTCTTCTTCATGTCGTTCCACCAGTAAATTTCCTTGAAATCATGATACATCTTAGTGGAACCTGGGTGAATGGAATACCTGGAGTTGTGAGCTTCTGACATGATTCGCTCTCTGAGTCCATCTACATCTGGAACACATAATATGCCTTGGTACCTTAAGGTACTGTCACGACCCAACCCCGTGGGCCGCGACCAGTGCCCGAGTTGGGCACCTATACGTACCCGATACCCCAAATTAGCATATTAACAGAATAATAATATTAGTGGTCGCTACAGAATTTAGCAGAAAAGCAAACTTGGCACACATAGGCCGATAAGGCCATCACAGAACAGAATATCCCAAACATATGTACAGAACCCACACAGATGTATCCACAGACCTCTACAGAACATATCATAATCATAAGACGGGACAGGGCCCCGTCATACCCTGAACAAAGTACATATCCAGATAGCAGTGACAGACTGTACCAAAAGATGGGCTCTGTAGAAGAGAGCGCCCGAAATAGCAGAAATAGGATCCTAAACGTGTGGATCAGCGAACCTGTCTTCAGTACCTGCGCGGCATGAAAACGCAGCCCCCGAAGAAAGGGGGTCAGTACGAAATATGTACTGAATATGTAAAGCGGAATCACAGAAGTCAAATCATAATGGTTACAGAAAATGAGTACAGAATCCAGAGTGTCAAATGCATATTTCCAAAACAGACAGAATGCGTACAAAAACATATGTCATATCATATCATATCCGGTCCCTGACACAGGACTCGGCAGACAGAATGTGGCCACCCTCCCGACGCTGGTGCCACTATACAGAGGAATCAGAAAAAGGGGCGTGGCCCCGTATCATATAATGTCATATCAAAATGGCCATACAGATCAGATCAGAATAGGCGGACATGGCACATCATACTCCACAGACCCATGTACGCGTATACCTGCCCCCTCACATCGGGACGCGGCGAACAATGCAGAGAATTACGCTTGACAACATATCCTGGCCCGGGTTCAGTGTGGGAAACATTGGGACATCCACGAATGGAGTAGTGAGAGACTAATGCAATTTAAAAATATAATAAATGTTTTCAAAGACTCGATGAAGCGTATCAAAGACAAACAAATCCAATGGGGTCGGACGGAATCATAATAAATGTATTTCGGATATCATAATAAATTACAGAAGTATAACTTTCCCGAAGTCATTCCGAGTGTCAAAATAATTTATAATATTTAACAGAATATTTAAAATAATATTCGTTAAGCGATTAGTAGGGTAATTAAAACATTTCTTTCAAAAATCGCTTAAAAAGGAAGCTTTAACACATTAGGGGCAAAACCGTAAATAGCGGGCCCGCCTTGGGACAAACAAGGCGGCGGGCTCAAATTGTGCCCTCTAAGCATATAGTATCACCTAAAAAGGTTATACAAACATTCTATGACTTTCTGAATAATTTAGAGCAAAATTGCATAATTTCAGAAAAAACGTATCAAAATGGTTCAATTCTACTGAAGGAAAAACTGAAATTTTGTCTTGCGGATTCCGAGGGCCAAGAGGTCCTTCGAGGCCCGGATCCGACCCTAACACACTAGGGGCATGCCAAGGGAATAATTGGGGTTGCTTTACATACCTTTCGCGCTCCTTAAGCCTTTCCAAACTCACTTCCCGTTTCGTCGAAAAACTGCAATTGGTCAAGTTTACCAATTGTGAATTATTAATGCCATTATTTCAACTTTAAGCATATTTGGCTACCGAAATTTCGGCAGCACTTCCCCTATACATATGACACCCCGAGAATTCAACTCGGCTATAAATCATCAACAACAACCCAAACGACAACAACAATATCAACAATGAACATTAAAAACACAAATATCCTTCAACTAGTCATTTTTCTCACAAGTTGACATAATCTTCAATTCAACCCAACTTTCAACTAAGATCAATAATTTCATATTCAACAACCATCATGATCATCACCATATAGTTCTAGAAACATTTCATATCGTTTTCCTTAAGATATACACTCGATATACATGATATACAATCTTCCGCCAAAATTATAACTTATGCAAAACATCAAATCTTTGGCATACAACTTCATAACAAGTTTCCAACTTCCAAATTCATCAACCATAATCATAATTCACATCTTAACAACTTCATTTCCATAATATCACAAAATTATTCTAAAGTGACATAATCATCTACATTCCAACTTCAACCAAAATTCATTCAACTTTCATTCCCAATATAATTTCCATCATAACCACAACTAGAATGCAACATAAAATTCAACTCATATATGTATACAACATATATACACCCATGGCTACATATATATATACATACCCACTTTGCAAACTTCCTTATTTCCATAATTTCTACTCATTTCCACATACCACCACATAAACAAACCTTCATAACATAAGAAAAAGGAATTGATTCTTACCTTTTTCTACAAACTTCTTCACTTGAACAAGTTGTCAACTTGAAGAAATAAGTGCTCCTTCTTCCAAAACAATTACACCAAGTTGTAGAGGACACTTAATTTAGTAGGAATTCAACAAGAAAATAATTTTAGAGGCAAGATTTTGAGGGGTGATTTTTCTATGGCCAAACCCGAAATGCCCTCTTTTTGTTCTTGTTTTTCTCTTGTTTTTCCTCCTATTCTTTCTCTTGAAAGTTCTATGGAATTTGGATGATTAAGTGGTCTTTTATTCATTGACCACATGACTTAATTCCATGGGCTTGGATCCTTTTTATGGACCATGGCCGAATGGCTCCTCACTTGGGCCTGAATTTTTTTTTTTCATTTTTTTGGGCCAACTCGGTTGGTCCCGAGTTGGGCCTAGCCCACTGACCTTTCGACCTTAAAACGTTCATATCTCCTTGTACCGACGTCACCTGGGAACCCACGACCTATGGATGGAAAGCTAATTCAATTATCTACAACTTCTATTTCAAGGTATTTTCGAAATTCCAAACTTACAATACAGTTTTTGCCCCCCAAAGTCAGGTCACCCGAAAACGTTTTCTTAAAAATATTCGTTTGGAGGGTTTCCACTTTGATTTGGTCCAAAGGTACTTCATGAGTTGTGTTTAACTTTACATATGTGATTCATATGACTTTTCAGATGTTCCAAAAAAAATATCGGTATGTGGGCCCCACCCCAGCAGATGCTCCGAGGTTCAAAAATACGGGATATAACATCCTCCCCCCCTTTAGAACATTCGTCCTCGAATGTTAAATTAATCTCATAGGGTTTGAAAATACTTTGGGGGAATTCATGTTTACAGACATCACATATGACACACGATTGATATTGGAATAAATTAAAGCAGGGATTTAAGGTTACCTGTGGGTATAGAGAACAAATGAGGATATTTCTTCTTCATTTCCTCTTCGGCCTCCCATGTCATTTCCTCCCTATTATCGTTCAGCCACAGTACCTTAACAGAGGCTACATCTTTATTCCGAAGCCTCCTTACCTGACGATCCAAAATAGATACGGGCTGCTCCTCGTACGATAGTTGCTCCGTCACCTGAATATCATCAGCAGGAAATATTCTAGAAGGGTCACCGACGCATTTACGAAGCATAGAGACATGAAATACCGGATGTACCGCTTCCAAATCAGATGGCAGATCTGGTGGAGTTAGATATGACTGAATTTGATGTTATTATGGGTATGGACTGGCTAGCTTCCTGTTATGCTAATGTTGACTGCCAGAATAAGGTGGTTCGCTTCCAGTTTCCCGGGGAGCCAGTTTTAGATTGGGCTGGAAATACAGCATCGCCGAAAGGTAAGTTTATTTCATACCTTAAGGCAAAGAAAATGATTAGAAAGGGTTATGTCTATCATCTGGTACGGGTGCAAGACTTGGACGCAGAGACGCCGACACTTCAGTCAGTCCCCGTGGTTAATGAGTTTCCAGATGTTTTCCCCGACGAGCTTCCAGGTCTTCCTCCAGAGCGGGAGATAGATTTCTCTATTGATTTACTCCCAGACACTCAGCCTATCTCTATTCCTCCGTATAGAATGGCGCCTGCAGAATTAAAGGAGTTGAAGGAGCAGCTGAAAGATTTGTTGGATAAGGGCTTCATCAGACCCAGTACTTCGCCTTGGGGAGCCCCGGTATTATTTGTGCGTAAGAAGGACGGGTCGCTGCGTATGTGTATTGATTATCGGCAGCTGAATAAGGTAACTATAAAGAATAAATACCCCCTCCCCAGGATTGATGATTTGTTTGATCAGCTGCAGGGCGCTAAGTGTTTTTCGAAGATAGATCTTCGATCCGGTTACCACCAGGTGCGAGTACGAGAGGCCGATATCCCTAAGACAGCTTTCCGGACCCGATATGGGCATTACGAGTTCAGGGTTATGTCTTTTGGGCTTACTAATGCCCCCGCAGTATTCATGGATTTGATGAACCGGGTATTCAGGCCATTCTTGGATATGTTTGTAATTGTATTCATTGATGATATCCTGGTTTATTCTCGGTCGGAGGCAGAGCACGCAGATCACCTGAGATCGGTATTAGGGGTACTCCGGCATCAGAAGTTATATGCGAAATTTTCTAAGTGTGAGTTCTGGCTGTCTTCAGTGGCTTTCTTGGGGCATGTTATTGCAGCTGATGGTGTCCGGGTGGACACACAGAAGATTGAGGCCGTGAAGAATTGGCCCAGGCCTACGACGCCCACAGAGGTACGCAGTTTCCTGGGGTTAGCAGGTTATTACAGGAGGTTTGTGGAGAAGTTTGCTTCGATTTCAGCGCCTTTGACAAGGCTGACTCAGAAGGGAGCTAAGTTCCTGTGGTCTGACGCTTGTGAACGGAGCTTCCAGTTGCTGAAGGAGAAGCTGACTACAGCCCCAGTTCTGACTCTTCCAGAGGGACCGGACGGGTATGTTATTTATTGTGACGCTTCTGGCATGGGGTTGGGCTGTGTATTGATGCAGCATGGCAGAGTTATAGCGTATGCTTCCCGGCAGCTCAAGCAGCATGAGAAGAATTATCCTACCCACGATCTGGAGCTCGCAGCGGTAATTCATGCTCTGAAGATATGGAGACACTATTTATATGGCGTTCATGTGGATATCTATACTGATCATAAGAGTCTCCAGTATATTTTCCGAGCTGGGCACCTATACGTACCTGATACCCCAAATTAGCATATTAACAGAATAATAATATTAGTGGTCGCTACAGAATTTAGCAGAAAAGCAGACTTGGCACACATAGGCCGATAAGGCCATCACAGAACAGAATATCCCAAACATATGTACAGAACCCACACAGATGTATCCACAGACCTCTACAGAACATATCATAATCATAAGACGGGACAGGGCCCCGTCATACCCTGAACAAAGTACATATCCAGATAGCAGTGACAGACTGTACCAAAAGATGGGCTCTGTAGAAGAGAGCGCCCGAAATAGCAGAAATAGGATCCTAAACGTGTGGATCAGCGAACCTGTCTTCAGTACCTGCGCGGCATGAAAACGCAGCCCCCGAAGAAAGGGGGTCAGTACGAAATATGTACTGAATATGTAAAGCGGAATCACAGAAGTCAAATCATAATGGTTACAGAAAATGAGTACAGAATCCAGAGTGTCAAATGCATATTTCCAAAACAGACAGAATGCGTACAGAAACATATGTCATATCATATCATATCCGGTCCCTGACACGGGACTCGACAGACAGAATGTGGCCACCCTCCCGACGCTGGTGCCACTATACAGAGGAATCAGAAAAAGGGGCGTGGCCCCGTATCATATAATGTCATATCAAAATGGCCATACAGATCAGATCAGAATAGGCGGACATGGCACATCATACTCCACAGACCCATGTACGCGTATACCTGCCCCCTCACATCGGGACGCGGCGAACAATGCAGAGAATTACGCTTGACAACATATCCTGGCCCGGGCTCAGTGTGGGAAACATTGGGACATCCACGAATGGAGTAGTGAGAGACTAATGCAATTTAAAAATATAATAAATGTTTTCAAAGACTCGATGAAGCGTATCAAAGACAAACAAATCCAATGGGGTCGGACGGAATCATAATAAATGTATTTCGGATATCATAATAAATTACAGAAGTATAACTTTCCCGAAGTCATTCCGAGTGTCAAAATAATTTATAATATTTAACAGAATATTTAAAATAATATTCGTTAAGCGATTAGTAGGGTAATTAAAACATTTCTTTCAAAAATCGCTTAAAAAGGAAGCTTTAACACATTAGGGGCAAAACCGTAAATAGCGGGCCCGCCTTGGGACAAACAAGGCGGCGGGCTCAAATTGTGCCCTCTAAGCATATAGTATCACCTAAAAAGGTTATACAAACATTCTATGACTTTCTGAATAATTTAGAGCAAAATTGCATAATTTCAGAAAAAACGTATCAAAATGGTTCAATTCTACTGAAGGAAAAACTGAAATTTTGTCTTGCGGATTCCGAGGGCCAAGAGGTCCTTCGAGGCCCGGATCCGACCCTAACACACTAGGGGCATGCCAAGGGAATAATTGGGGTTGCTTTACATACCTTTCGCGCTCCTTAAGCCTTTCCAAACTCACTTCCCGTTTCGTCGAAAAACTGCAATTGGTCAAGTTTACCAATTGTGAATTATTAATGCCATTATTTCAACTTTAAGCATATTTGGCTACCGAAATTTCGGCAGCACTTCCCCTATACATATGACACCCCGAGAATTCAACTCGGCTATAAATCATCAACAACAACCCAAACGACAACAACAATATCAACAATGAACATTAAAAACACAAATATCCTTCAACTAGTCATTTTTCTCACAAGTTGACATAATCTTCAATTCAACCCAACTTTCAACTAAGATCAATAATTTCATATTCAACAACCATCATGATCATCACCATATAGTTCTAGAAACATTTCATATCGTTTTCCTTAAGATATACACTCGATATACATGATATACAATCTTCCGCCAAAATTATAACTTATGCAAAACATCAAATCTTTGGCATACAACTTCATAACAAGTTTCCAACTTCCAAATTCATCAACCATAATCATAATTCACATCTTAACAACTTCATTTCCATAATATCACAAAATTATTCTAAAGTGACATAATCATCTACATTCCAACTTCAACCAAAATTCATTCAACTTTCATTCCCAATATAATTTCCATCATAACCACAACTAGAATGCAACATAAAATTCAACTCATATATGTATACAACATATATACACCCATGGCTACATATATATATACATACCCACTTTGCAAACTTCCTTATTTCCATAATTTCTACTCATTTCCACATACCACCACATAAACAAACCTTCATAACATAAGAAAAAGGAATTGATTCTTACCTTTTTCTACAAACTTCTTCACTTGAACAAGTTGTCAACTTGAAGAAATAAGTGCTCCTTCTTCCAAAACAATTACACCAAGTTGTAGAGGACACTTAATTTAGTAGGAATTCAACAAGAAAATAATTTTAGAGGCAAGATTTTGAGGGGTGATTTTTCTATGGCCAAACCCGAAATGCCCTCTTTTTGTTCTTGTTTTTCTCTTGTTTTTCCTCCTATTCTTTCTCTTGAAAGTTCTATGGAATTTGGATGATTAAGTGGTCTTTTATTCATTGACCACATGACTTAATTCCATGGGCTTGGATCCTTTTTATGGACCATGGCCGAATGGCTCCTCACTTGGGCCTGAATTTTTTTTTTTCATTTTTTTGGGCCAACTCGGTTGGTCCCGAGTTGGGCCTAGCCCACTGACCTTTCGACCTTAAAACGTTCATATCTCCTTGTACCGACGTCACCTGGGAACCCACGACCTATGGATGGAAAGCTAATTCAATTATCTACAACTTCTATTTCAAGGTATTTTCGAAATTCCAAACTTACAATACAGTTTTTGCCCCCCAAAGTCAGGTCACCCGAAAACGTTTTCTTAAAAATATTCGTTTGGAGGGTTTCCACTTTGATTTGGTCCAAAGGTACTTCATGAGTTGTGTTTAACTTTACATATGTGATTCATATGACTTTTCAGATGTTCCAAAAAAAATATCGGTATGTGGGCCCCACCCCAGCAGATGCTCCGAGGTTCAAAAATACGGGATATAACATCCTCCCCCCCTTTAGAACATTCGTCCTCGAATGTTAAATTAATCTCATAGGGTTTGAAAATACTTTGGGGGAATTCATGTTTACAGACATCACATATGACACACGATTGATATTGGAATAAATTAAAGCAGGGATTTAAGGTTACCTGTGGGTATAGAGAACAAATGAGGATATTTCTTCTTCATTTCCTCTTCGGCCTCCCATGTCATTTCCTCCCTATTATCGTTCAGCCACAGTACCTTAACAGAGGCTACATCTTTATTCCGAAGCCTCCTTACCTGACGATCCAAAATAGATACGGGCTGCTCCTCGTACGATAGTTGCTCCGTCACCTGAATATCATCAGCAGGAAATATTCTAGAAGGGTCACCGACGCATTTACGAAGCATAGAGACATGAAATACCGGATGTACCGCTTCCAAATCAGATGGCAGATCTGGTGGAGTTAGATATGACTGAATTTGATGTTATTATGGGTATGGACTGGCTAGCTTCCTGTTATGCTAATGTTGACTGCCAGAATAAGGTGGTTCGCTTCCAGTTTCCCGGGGAGCCAGTTTTAGATTGGGCTGGAAATACAGCATCGCCGAAAGGTAAGTTTATTTCATACCTTAAGGCAAAGAAAATGATTAGAAAGGGTTATGTCTATCATCTGGTACGGGTGCAAGACTTGGACGCAGAGACGCCGACACTTCAGTCAGTCCCCGTGGTTAATGAGTTTCCAGATGTTTTCCCCGACGAGCTTCCAGGTCTTCCTCCAGAGCGGGAGATAGATTTCTCTATTGATTTACTCCCAGACACTCAGCCTATCTCTATTCCTCCGTATAGAATGGCGCCTGCAGAATTAAAGGAGTTGAAGGAGCAGCTGAAAGATTTGTTGGATAAGGGCTTCATCAGACCCAGTACTTCGCCTTGGGGAGCCCCGGTATTATTTGTGCGTAAGAAGGACGGGTCGCTGCGTATGTGTATTGATTATCGGCAGCTGAATAAGGTAACTATAAAGAATAAATACCCCCTCCCCAGGATTGATGATTTGTTTGATCAGCTGCAGGGCGCTAAGTGTTTTTCGAAGATAGATCTTCGATCCGGTTACCACCAGGTGCGAGTACGAGAGGCCGATATCCCTAAGACAGCTTTCCGGACCCGATATGGGCATTACGAGTTCAGGGTTATGTCTTTTGGGCTTACTAATGCCCCCGCAGTATTCATGGATTTGATGAACCGGGTATTCAGGCCATTCTTGGATATGTTTGTAATTGTATTCATTGATGATATCCTGGTTTATTCTCGGTCGGAGGCAGAGCACGCAGATCACCTGAGATCGGTATTAGGGGTACTCCGGCATCAGAAGTTATATGCGAAATTTTCTAAGTGTGAGTTCTGGCTGTCTTCAGTGGCTTTCTTGGGGCATGTTATTGCAGCTGATGGTGTCCGGGTGGACACACAGAAGATTGAGGCCGTGAAGAATTGGCCCAGGCCTACGACGCCCACAGAGGTACGCAGTTTCCTGGGGTTAGCAGGTTATTACAGGAGGTTTGTGGAGAAGTTTGCTTCGATTTCAGCGCCTTTGACAAGGCTGACTCAGAAGGGAGCTAAGTTCCTGTGGTCTGACGCTTGTGAACGGAGCTTCCAGTTGCTGAAGGAGAAGCTGACTACAGCCCCAGTTCTGACTCTTCCAGAGGGACCGGACGGGTATGTTATTTATTGTGACGCTTCTGGCATGGGGTTGGGCTGTGTATTGATGCAGCATGGCAGAGTTATAGCGTATGCTTCCCGGCAGCTCAAGCAGCATGAGAAGAATTATCCTACCCACGATCTGGAGCTCGCAGCGGTAATTCATGCTCTGAAGATATGGAGACACTATTTATATGGCGTTCATGTGGATATCTATACTGATCATAAGAGTCTCCAGTATATTTTCCGAGCTGGGCACCTATACGTACCTGATACCCCAAATTAGCATATTAACAGAATAATAATATTAGTGGTCGCTACAGAATTTAGCAGAAAAGCAGACTTGGCACACATAGGCCGATAAGGCCATCACAGAACAGAATATCCCAAACATATGTACAGAACCCACACAGATGTATCCACAGACCTCTACAGAACATATCATAATCATAAGACGGGACAGGGCCCCGTCATACCCTGAACAAAGTACATATCCAGATAGCAGTGACAGACTGTACCAAAAGATGGGCTCTGTAGAAGAGAGCGCCCGAAATAGCAGAAATAGGATCCTAAACGTGTGGATCAGCGAACCTGTCTTCAGTACCTGCGCGGCATGAAAACGCAGCCCCCGAAGAAAGGGGGTCAGTACGAAATATGTACTGAATATGTAAAGCGGAATCACAGAAGTCAAATCATAATGGTTACAGAAAATGAGTACAGAATCCAGAGTGTCAAATGCATATTTCCAAAACAGACAGAATGCGTACAGAAACATATGTCATATCATATCATATCCGGTCCCTGACACGGGACTCGACAGACAGAATGTGGCCACCCTCCCGACGCTGGTGCCACTATACAGAGGAATCAGAAAAAGGGGCGTGGCCCCGTATCATATAATGTCATATCAAAATGGCCATACAGATCAGATCAGAATAGGCGGACATGGCACATCATACTCCACAGACCCATGTACGCGTATACCTGCCCCCTCACATCGGGACGCGGCGAACAATGCAGAGAATTACGCTTGACAACATATCCTGGCCCGGGCTCAGTGTGGGAAACATTGGGACATCCACGAATGGAGTAGTGAGAGACTAATGCAATTTAAAAATATAATAAATGTTTTCAAAGACTCGATGAAGCGTATCAAAGACAAACAAATCCAATGGGGTCGGACGGAATCATAATAAATGTATTTCGGATATCATAATAAATTACAGAAGTATAACTTTCCCGAAGTCATTCCGAGTGTCAAAATAATTTATAATATTTAACAGAATATTTAAAATAATATTCGTTAAGCGATTAGTAGGGTAATTAAAACATTTCTTTCAAAAATCGCTTAAAAAGGAAGCTTTAACACATTAGGGGCAAAACCGTAAATAGCGGGCCCGCCTTGGGACAAACAAGGCGGCGGGCTCAAATTGTGCCCTCTAAGCATATAGTATCACCTAAAAAGGTTATACAAACATTCTATGACTTTCTGAATAATTTAGAGCAAAATTGCATAATTTCAGAAAAAACGTATCAAAATGGTTCAATTCTACTGAAGGAAAAACTGAAATTTTGTCTTGCGGATTCCGAGGGCCAAGAGGTCCTTCGAGGCCCGGATCCGACCCTAACACACTAGGGGCATGCCAAGGGAATAATTGGGGTTGCTTTACATACCTTTCGCGCTCCTTAAGCCTTTCCAAACTCACTTCCCGTTTCGTCGAAAAACTGCAATTGGTCAAGTTTACCAATTGTGAATTATTAATGCCATTATTTCAACTTTAAGCATATTTGGCTACCGAAATTTCGGCAGCACTTCCCCTATACATATGACACCCCGAGAATTCAACTCGGCTATAAATCATCAACAACAACCCAAACGACAACAACAATATCAACAATGAACATTAAAAACACAAATATCCTTCAACTAGTCATTTTTCTCACAAGTTGACATAATCTTCAATTCAACCCAACTTTCAACTAAGATCAATAATTTCATATTCAACAACCATCATGATCATCACCATATAGTTCTAGAAACATTTCATATCGTTTTCCTTAAGATATACACTCGATATACATGATATACAATCTTCCGCCAAAATTATAACTTATGCAAAACATCAAATCTTTGGCATACAACTTCATAACAAGTTTCCAACTTCCAAATTCATCAACCATAATCATAATTCACATCTTAACAACTTCATTTCCATAATATCACAAAATTATTCTAAAGTGACATAATCATCTACATTCCAACTTCAACCAAAATTCATTCAACTTTCATTCCCAATATAATTTCCATCATAACCACAACTAGAATGCAACATAAAATTCAACTCATATATGTATACAACATATATACACCCATGGCTACATATATATATACATACCCACTTTGCAAACTTCCTTATTTCCATAATTTCTACTCATTTCCACATACCACCACATAAACAAACCTTCATAACATAAGAAAAAGGAATTGATTCTTACCTTTTTCTACAAACTTCTTCACTTGAACAAGTTGTCAACTTGAAGAAATAAGTGCTCCTTCTTCCAAAACAATTACACCAAGTTGTAGAGGACACTTAATTTAGTAGGAATTCAACAAGAAAATAATTTTAGAGGCAAGATTTTGAGGGGTGATTTTTCTATGGCCAAACCCGAAATGCCCTCTTTTTGTTCTTGTTTTTCTCTTGTTTTTCCTCCTATTCTTTCTCTTGAAAGTTCTATGGAATTTGGATGATTAAGTGGTCTTTTATTCATTGACCACATGACTTAATTCCATGGGCTTGGATCCTTTTTATGGACCATGGCCGAATGGCTCCTCACTTGGGCCTGAATTTTTTTTTTTCATTTTTTTGGGCCAACTCGGTTGGTCCCGAGTTGGGCCTAGCCCACTGACCTTTCGACCTTAAAACGTTCATATCTCCTTGTACCGACGTCACCTGGGAACCCACGACCTATGGATGGAAAGCTAATTCAATTATCTACAACTTCTATTTCAAGGTATTTTCGAAATTCCAAACTTACAATACAGTTTTTGCCCCCCAAAGTCAGGTCACCCGAAAACGTTTTCTTAAAAATATTCGTTTGGAGGGTTTCCACTTTGATTTGGTCCAAAGGTACTTCATGAGTTGTGTTTAACTTTACATATGTGATTCATATGACTTTTCAGATGTTCCAAAAAAAATATCGGTATGTGGGCCCCACCCCAGCAGATGCTCCGAGGTTCAAAAATACGGGATATAACATCCTCCCCCCCTTTAGAACATTCGTCCTCGAATGTTAAATTAATCTCATAGGGTTTGAAAATACTTTGGGGGAATTCATGTTTACAGACATCACATATGACACACGATTGATATTGGAATAAATTAAAGCAGGGATTTAAGGTTACCTGTGGGTATAGAGAACAAATGAGGATATTTCTTCTTCATTTCCTCTTCGGCCTCCCATGTCATTTCCTCCCTATTATCGTTCAGCCACAGTACCTTAACAGAGGCTACATCTTTATTCCGAAGCCTCCTTACCTGACGATCCAAAATAGATACGGGCTGCTCCTCGTACGATAGTTGCTCCGTCACCTGAATATCATCAGCAGGAAATATTCTAGAAGGGTCACCGACGCATTTACGAAGCATAGAGACATGAAATACCGGATGTACCGCTTCCAAATCAGATGGCAGATCTGGTGGAGTTAGATATGACTGAATTTGATGTTATTATGGGTATGGACTGGCTAGCTTCCTGTTATGCTAATGTTGACTGCCAGAATAAGGTGGTTCGCTTCCAGTTTCCCGGGGAGCCAGTTTTAGATTGGGCTGGAAATACAGCATCGCCGAAAGGTAAGTTTATTTCATACCTTAAGGCAAAGAAAATGATTAGAAAGGGTTATGTCTATCATCTGGTACGGGTGCAAGACTTGGACGCAGAGACGCCGACACTTCAGTCAGTCCCCGTGGTTAATGAGTTTCCAGATGTTTTCCCCGACGAGCTTCCAGGTCTTCCTCCAGAGCGGGAGATAGATTTCTCTATTGATTTACTCCCAGACACTCAGCCTATCTCTATTCCTCCGTATAGAATGGCGCCTGCAGAATTAAAGGAGTTGAAGGAGCAGCTGAAAGATTTGTTGGATAAGGGCTTCATCAGACCCAGTACTTCGCCTTGGGGAGCCCCGGTATTATTTGTGCGTAAGAAGGACGGGTCGCTGCGTATGTGTATTGATTATCGGCAGCTGAATAAGGTAACTATAAAGAATAAATACCCCCTCCCCAGGATTGATGATTTGTTTGATCAGCTGCAGGGCGCTAAGTGTTTTTCGAAGATAGATCTTCGATCCGGTTACCACCAGGTGCGAGTACGAGAGGCCGATATCCCTAAGACAGCTTTCCGGACCCGATATGGGCATTACGAGTTCAGGGTTATGTCTTTTGGGCTTACTAATGCCCCCGCAGTATTCATGGATTTGATGAACCGGGTATTCAGGCCATTCTTGGATATGTTTGTAATTGTATTCATTGATGATATCCTGGTTTATTCTCGGTCGGAGGCAGAGCACGCAGATCACCTGAGATCGGTATTAGGGGTACTCCGGCATCAGAAGTTATATGCGAAATTTTCTAAGTGTGAGTTCTGGCTGTCTTCAGTGGCTTTCTTGGGGCATGTTATTGCAGCTGATGGTGTCCGGGTGGACACACAGAAGATTGAGGCCGTGAAGAATTGGCCCAGGCCTACGACGCCCACAGAGGTACGCAGTTTCCTGGGGTTAGCAGGTTATTACAGGAGGTTTGTGGAGAAGTTTGCTTCGATTTCAGCGCCTTTGACAAGGCTGACTCAGAAGGGAGCTAAGTTCCTGTGGTCTGACGCTTGTGAACGGAGCTTCCAGTTGCTGAAGGAGAAGCTGACTACAGCCCCAGTTCTGACTCTTCCAGAGGGACCGGACGGGTATGTTATTTATTGTGACGCTTCTGGCATGGGGTTGGGCTGTGTATTGATGCAGCATGGCAGAGTTATAGCGTATGCTTCCCGGCAGCTCAAGCAGCATGAGAAGAATTATCCTACCCACGATCTGGAGCTCGCAGCGGTAATTCATGCTCTGAAGATATGGAGACACTATTTATATGGCGTTCATGTGGATATCTATACTGATCATAAGAGTCTCCAGTATATTTTCCGAGCTGGGCACCTATACGTACCTGATACCCCAAATTAGCATATTAACAGAATAATAATATTAGTGGTCGCTACAGAATTTAGCAGAAAAGCAGACTTGGCACACATAGGCCGATAAGGCCATCACAGAACAGAATATCCCAAACATATGTACAGAACCCACACAGATGTATCCACAGACCTCTACAGAACATATCATAATCATAAGACGGGACAGGGCCCCGTCATACCCTGAACAAAGTACATATCCAGATAGCAGTGACAGACTGTACCAAAAGATGGGCTCTGTAGAAGAGAGCGCCCGAAATAGCAGAAATAGGATCCTAAACGTGTGGATCAGCGAACCTGTCTTCAGTACCTGCGCGGCATGAAAACGCAGCCCCCGAAGAAAGGGGGTCAGTACGAAATATGTACTGAATATGTAAAGCGGAATCACAGAAGTCAAATCATAATGGTTACAGAAAATGAGTACAGAATCCAGAGTGTCAAATGCATATTTCCAAAACAGACAGAATGCGTACAGAAACATATGTCATATCATATCATATCCGGTCCCTGACACGGGACTCGACAGACAGAATGTGGCCACCCTCCCGACGCTGGTGCCACTATACAGAGGAATCAGAAAAAGGGGCGTGGCCCCGTATCATATAATGTCATATCAAAATGGCCATACAGATCAGATCAGAATAGGCGGACATGGCACATCATACTCCACAGACCCATGTACGCGTATACCTGCCCCCTCACATCGGGACGCGGCGAACAATGCAGAGAATTACGCTTGACAACATATCCTGGCCCGGGCTCAGTGTGGGAAACATTGGGACATCCACGAATGGAGTAGTGAGAGACTAATGCAATTTAAAAATATAATAAATGTTTTCAAAGACTCGATGAAGCGTATCAAAGACAAACAAATCCAATGGGGTCGGACGGAATCATAATAAATGTATTTCGGATATCATAATAAATTACAGAAGTATAACTTTCCCGAAGTCATTCCGAGTGTCAAAATAATTTATAATATTTAACAGAATATTTAAAATAATATTCGTTAAGCGATTAGTAGGGTAATTAAAACATTTCTTTCAAAAATCGCTTTAAAAGGAAGCTTTAACACATTAGGGGCAAAACCGTAAATAGCGGGCCCGCCTTGGGACAAACAAGGCGGCGGGCTCAAATTGTGCCCTCTAAGCATATAGTATCACCTAAAAAGGTTATACAAACATTCTATGACTTTCTGAATAATTTAGAGCAAAATTGCATAATTTCAGAAAAAACGTATCAAAATGGTTCAATTCTACTGAAGGAAAAACTGAAATTTTGTCTTGCGGATTCCGAGGGCCAAGAGGTCCTTCGAGGCCCGGATCCGACCCTAACACACTAGGGGCATGCCAAGGGAATAATTGGGGTTGCTTTACATACCTTTCGCGCTCCTTAAGCCTTTCCAAACTCACTTCCCGTTTCGTCGAAAAACTGCAATTGGTCAAGTTTACCAATTGTGAATTATTAATGCCATTATTTCAACTTTAAGCATATTTGGCTACCGAAATTTCGGCAGCACTTCCCCTATACATATGACACCCCGAGAATTCAACTCGGCTATAAATCATCAACAACAACCCAAACGACAACAACAATATCAACAATGAACATTAAAAACACAAATATCCTTCAACTAGTCATTTTTCTCACAAGTTGACATAATCTTCAATTCAACCCAACTTTCAACTAAGATCAATAATTTCATATTCAACAACCATCATGATCATCACCATATAGTTCTAGAAACATTTCATATCGTTTTCCTTAAGATATACACTCGATATACATGATATACAATCTTCCGCCAAAATTATAACTTATGCAAAACATCAAATCTTTGGCATACAACTTCATAACAAGTTTCCAACTTCCAAATTCATCAACCATAATCATAATTCACATCTTAACAACTTCATTTCCATAATATCACAAAATTATTCTAAAGTGACATAATCATCTACATTCCAACTTCAACCAAAATTCATTCAACTTTCATTCCCAATATAATTTCCATCATAACCACAACTAGAATGCAACATAAAATTCAACTCATATATGTATACAACATATATACACCCATGGCTACATATATATATACATACCCACTTTGCAAACTTCCTTATTTCCATAATTTCTACTCATTTCCACATACCACCACATAAACAAACCTTCATAACATAAGAAAAAGGAATTGATTCTTACCTTTTTCTACAAACTTCTTCACTTGAACAAGTTGTCAACTTGAAGAAATAAGTGCTCCTTCTTCCAAAACAATTACACCAAGTTGTAGAGGACACTTAATTTAGTAGGAATTCAACAAGAAAATAATTTTAGAGGCAAGATTTTGAGGGGTGATTTTTCTATGGCCAAACCCGAAATGCCCTCTTTTTGTTCTTGTTTTTCTCTTGTTTTTCCTCCTATTCTTTCTCTTGAAAGTTCTATGGAATTTGGATGATTAAGTGGTCTTTTATTCATTGACCACATGACTTAATTCCATGGGCTTGGATCCTTTTTATGGACCATGGCCGAATGGCTCCTCACTTGGGCCTGAATTTTTTTTTTTCATTTTTTTGGGCCAACTCGGTTGGTCCCGAGTTGGGCCTAGCCCACTGACCTTTCGACCTTAAAACGTTCATATCTCCTTGTACCGACGTCACCTGGGAACCCACGACCTATGGATGGAAAGCTAATTCAATTATCTACAACTTCTATTTCAAGGTATTTTCGAAATTCCAAACTTACAATACAGTTTTTGCCCCCCAAAGTCAGGTCACCCGAAAACGTTTTCTTAAAAATATTCGTTTGGAGGGTTTCCACTTTGATTTGGTCCAAAGGTACTTCATGAGTTGTGTTTAACTTTACATATGTGATTCATATGACTTTTCAGATGTTCCAAAAAAAATATCGGTATGTGGGCCCCACCCCAGCAGATGCTCCGAGGTTCAAAAATACGGGATATAACAGGTACCATCATCTCCCCCTTGTTCAAAAGCCGTTGTCTTATTCTTGTGAATCCCCTCCTTTAGCTACAATAAATAAGGGTCACTAAATTGTTTCTCCTTGACTTCAACGACTAAAGAGGAAAGAGCACTATTCTGAACAACCACACCACCATCCTCGGATTCCAAAAGTCGAACTCCAAGATTGGCCAAACGGTGAACTTCCTTTGTCATGACTCTCTTATCCACGTCCACGTGGGCTAAACTCCCCATGGAATGCCGACTAAGAGCATCAGCTACAACATTCGCTTTTCCCGGATGATAAAGAATATCCACATCATAATCCTTAAGCAATTCGAGCCATCTCCTCTGTCTAAGATATAGCTCCCTTTGCTTGAAGATATACTGCAGGCTTTTATGATCCGTGAAGATATCAACATGCACTCCATACAAATAATGTCGCCATATCTTAAGTGCAAAAACTACAGCTGCCAACTCTAAGTCATGAGTCGGGTAATTCCTTTCGTGAACCTTGAGCTGACGGGATGCATAAGCTACAACCTTACCATGCTGCATTAAGACACATCCGAGACCAATTCCCGAAGCATCATAGTAAACCACGAATCCTTCAGTTCCCTCTGGCAGAGTCAAAACTGGAGCAGAAGTCAATCTGTTCTTCAACTCTTCAAAGCTTCGCTCACGAGCATCTGACCATTGGAACTTAACTTTCTTTCGAGTCAGCTTAGTCAATGGGGCAGAGATAGAGGAAAACCCTTCTACGAAGCGTCTATAATAGCTTGCCAGACCCAAGAAACTTCTTATATCAGAAACTGAGGTGGGTCTGGGCTAACTCTTTACGGCGTCAATCTTTTGAGAATCAACTTTAACACCTTCACCCGAGATCACATGGCCTAAGAATGCTACTGATTTAAGCCAAAACTCACACTTTGAGAATTTTGCAAAAATTGCACGATCCTTAAGAGTCTGCAACACTATTCTGAGATGTTCTGCATGTTCGGCCTCATTACAGGAATACACCAAAATATCATCAATGAAGACAATGACGAATAAATCGAGATATGGTTTGAAGACCCTATTCATAAGAACCATGAAAGCAGCTGGCGCATTTGTCAACCCAAATGACATAACAAGAAATTCAAAATGGCCATAACGGGTCCTGAAAGCTGTCTTCGGAATATCAACTTCCTTAACCTTCAACTGATGATAGCCTGTTCTAAGGTCAATCTTGGAATAACATTGGGCGCCTTGCAGCTGATCAAATAAGTCATCGATTCTAGGAAGAGGGTACCTGTTCTTAATGGTGACCTTGTTCAGCTGACGGTAATCTATACACATACGCAAAGAACCATCCTTCTTTCGGACAAATAGGACTGGTGCACCCCAAGGCGAAACACTAGGCCTAATAAACCCCTTATCAAGAAGATCTTTCAATTGGGCTTTTAACTCTTTTAACTCTGCTGGGGCCATCCTGTATGGCAGAATAGATATCGGCTGAGTATCGGGAAGTAGATCAATTCCAAATTCAATCTCCCTGTCAGGAGGGACTCCTGGGAAGACTTTCGGAAATTCATTTACAACTGGAACAGAATGGAGAGTGGGAGTCTGAGCATCTGAATCTTTGACTCGAACTAGGTGGTAGATATAACCTTTGGAAATCATTTTTCTGGCCTTTAAGTAAGAAATGAATCTACCCCTGGGTACTACCGAATTACCCTTCCATTCTATGACTGGCTCATTAGGAAACTCGAATCTTACCACCTTAGTTCTACAACATACTGTGGTATAACATGAAGTTAACCAATCCTTACCCATGATCACATCGAAGTCTACCATTTCTAATTCTGCTAAATCAGTTGTGGTTCTGCGGTGGTAGACTAAAACTGGGCAACCCCTATACATATGTCTAACTGTGAGCGATTCCCCAACGGGGGTGGACACCTCAAAGGGTTCATACAATTTTTCAGGTTCAATACCAAATTTCTTAGCAACAAAAGGGGTTACATAAGATAGAGTGCATCCTGGGTCAATAAGGGCATATACATCGAAAGTGAAAACTGTTAGGGTACCTGTAACAACATCTGCTCAAGCTTCTGTATCCCGACGGCCTGTCAATGCATACATGCGGTTTCGCCCCCCGCTTGTGTTTCCAGACCTAGCTGCATTGTTCCCCTGCTGGGCCTGATTATTATGAGGGACTGCTGAATTTATGGATGGCGTCATATTACCTCCAGTACCCTGCCTGGTTGATGGACAGTCTTTCTGAAAATGGTCCTTCTGGCCACATCTAAAACAGGCATCAGTAACCACTGGCTTGAGAGTACGAGCTTGATGGCCTGAAATTCAGCTTCTTATCATTGCGGAACTTAGGAAGTGGGGCACTTGCTGTGGGCGGAGCAGGTACTGCTGACCTGTTCTTAAAGAAGTTCCTGTTCCGGTTCCCGCTGAACTGTCCGGTAGACTTGACCCTCTTGTTGAACTCCTTGTCTTTCTCTTTTTGTAAGGTTTCTTCCTCCTTTAGCCTTGTCTCCTTGACCTGCACAAAAGCAACCATCTTGGAAATAGTCATTGTCCCATTCTGTGCAACAATATTGGCTCCATCATACAAATGGGAATCAAGACCTCCAACGAATCTTCTCACTCTTGCCCTCATATCAGGTACCATGTGTGGGGCATGCTTCGCCAGACTAACGAACTCCAAATAGTATTCTTGAACTGGCCTGCCATTTTGTTTGAGCTTCAGGAATTGCTCGGCCTTAGCCTCTCTGAGCTCTACTGGCATAAAGTGGTCTAGGAATGCGCTAGCAAATTCATCCCATGTAGCATCAGGCGCATTCTCACCTCGGGACAATTCCCAAGATTCATACCACGTGTTAGCAATGCTCTGTAGCTGATGAGCTCCAAAAGTAGCTGCTTCGGTTTCGGTAACTGTCATAATCCTGAAGATCTTTTGGAGAGCATCAATGTAGTCCTGAGGGTCTTCATCTTTCTTCGTCCCCGTGAATACTGGGGGATTCATTCTGAGAAAATCCTTCGCCTTAGAAGACTCTCCATTACCTCCTGAACTTGACCCAGATTCCTGACGTTGGGCCTGAGCTGCTACCAGCTGGGTGAGCATGTTGATAGCACTCCTAACATCCCTATCTGAAGCACTAGGAGGTGTAACGGTAGAGGCGGTTGGAGCTGTTGCCTGAGTCGGAACAGTATCTTCGTGAGCTACTTCGGCGGCAGCCCTTTGGCTGGTGGCTGTGTTTTTCTTCTTGTAAGTTCTTTTATAAGGCATTTTCTGAAAACACGTACACGCACGAATTAGCATGTCATCCTAAAAATACTGCTCTAACTGCACGATCTAGAATATGAAAGAAATGAGACAATCCTGAATGTCTTGGTGGTCAACTGTTTATATGTGTGGAGACCTCACACATATAAAAGAGACCCCACTGGACACGGTTTCATAGACTCCCTAAAGATCCTTGAACCTAGGCTTTGATACCAAGCTTTGTCACGCCCCGAACCATGGCCTGGACGTAACACGGCACTCGGTGCCTGACTGCATGTGACCGAGCGAACCACATGACTTGCTAAATCATCATGATGCATAACATAAGCGGACTATAACTTGAATGCATGATGAGCCTTTATAAAACGTAATAAGTCATAATACTTAATAAAGTACTTGTTTAAACATGAGTGAGCCAAAATGGCTATACGACTCCAAATGTCTGACATGACATAACTGACTTGTCTAGTCTATGAAACCTCTATCATGAGTCTGACTGGAACACATAATTACTGGGACAAGGCCCCCATCATACCTTTAGATGCAAAACTAAATAGAGAAATACAACGTTTAAACCCCGAATGAGATAGGGCTCACCAATAAGCTGGTACGAGCAAATCCTAATGATCAGAAGCGTCGTCCTGTAAATCCGTACCTGCATCGTGAAATACAGGCCCCCGGGCAATAAAAAGGGGACGTCAGCACATTGAATGTACTGGTATGTAAAGCAACCGAAAGAAGCAACATGGGACATGGAATAACATGATAAGAACAGAAACTGAAAACTTGGACATGAACATGAGCATGAGCATGAGTACATATACATATATAACATGAGTAAAACATGATAAGTAGGGAGAGCATTTCATAAACCGACACATGATATCACCACGTGGATACATGGAGTCTGGTACCTCGCCGGACCAGCAGAGCCCCTATACCTTGCCAGGGTATAAGGTAATAACGTACCTGATGGAACCATTCAGTGTGAAATTAAGGTATCGTCCTAACTGGGCGGAGCGATCCTTGTCCTATGGTGGCTACATAGTTTCAGGCTATCTGAGCCTTCTCGGTAATTCGTGCAACTCCCAAAAACATGAACATAATATAGTTGGCTAAAAAGCCCATGACTTTCATGAATTTACTAGTACTTGTCTTGAAATCATGATTTCACGAAATAATTTGTAAACATGTTTTCATGAAATAGCTTGTAAACATGTACTTGATCATGAGAAATACAATAGCTCGTAATCATATATTTGTAATTGACTTGAAAACATGCTTGTGATTTGTAAAATAAAACCATACAATTTCATATGAACATAATGAGAACACATGAGGAAGAATTCATGATTCATGGATTAAGCTAGGATCCCTAATGTCCGTAATGGAAGATTAGGAAATACAATAACGAACATAGATATGGAATTCTTGTACATACATATATAATTACGGGCTACCAATATGTTGGGTTCAATGCCCTAGGATTTGAACTTCATAGATTTTACGAAACGGATCATGGGGAAGAACGTAGAGATTCTGACATGTGGATGGAAGTTCTACATACCTTAACTTCCCGCTTTTGAGCGTATCCCAATGTTCTTCAACCCCTTCAACTTCAATCTATAGCAATACAAGTCATAGGGATTCTATATTAGCAACAATATCCATGTTTTGTTCATTTAAGCATTTTATCAAACACTTAGTGGGCATGAAGCTCTATAACCCTCATTAATGGTGTTTTCTTAACGAAATCCCCATTATTTTACTTCTAGCTAATACTGCAATCTCAATTAGCTGTAATTAACATCATTCTTCACCATCCATATGAATACAACAATCCCAAATCAACAATCCAACAACTCTAGCATAGTTCATATAATTCTCATCAACAAACCCAATTATTATTCTCCCAAGAATTAATCAATTCACAACTATAAATGATTAGGGAGTAGAAACATTACCTTTTTGGGTAGTCACCATGAAATCAACACCCCCAAGTCCGATCTTTAGCTTAAAATGACGGCAACAACTTGTACTACACTTTATCCTTCACGAGCTTCGGGATTTGGGGCCTTAAACCTGGTTGATTTTCTACTTTCTCTCTCTAGCTCTCCTCTCTATCACTTCCTCTCTCTAAAATCTGAAATTTGAGGGAAATGGAGGCTGCTAGGGTTTTCATTTCCCTTAAATACTAAGGGGGAAATGGGTTGACCCAACTTGAAAACGGGTTGGGACCTTTCTGTCTTAAAACGTCCATATCTCCCTATCCCGACATCACCTGTGAACCCACAACATATGGTTAGAAAGGTATTTAAATATCTACAACTTTCATTCTTTGAGTTTTCCCAAATTCTCAACTTACGATGGGGTTATGGCCTCCCGAAGTCAGGTGACCCGAAACGTAATTGCGGACCAAGATACGCCCATGTTACGGTCCCGTAACACAAAGGACGGACCGTAACTTGGTGTCGTACCTTGGTGAAAATTTCCAGTAAGTTTCTAGAAATTTTCCTTGTGTTACGGTCCGTAACACGAAGTACGGCCCGTAACACGAAGGACGGACCGTATCTTGGTACCGTATCTTGGAGGAAATTTCCAGTGAGGTTCTGGAAATTTTCTCTGTGTTACGGCTCACTGTTACGGCCCGTAACACGAGTTACAGTCCGTAACTCGTCATCGTAACGCAGACGGATTTTCCAGCGAACAGGATTCAGTCAAACGGGCATAACTCTTTGCTCAGATGTCCATTTAATCCCCATAATATACCGTTGGAAAGCTATTTAATAGGGCTACAACTTTCATCAAGGAAGTTCTTCCAGATTCATAACGGATCAAGGAGTTATCGCTGCCCGAAATAGGCCTATCAACCCACCAGAACTCTAATGATATAAGCTTAAACTCAGCTCCAAGATGCGGGGTGTTACACTTCTCAACTGGATCATAGGAACGATAGCCAAATTCGTCATGACCATAACCAATGAAGATACACTACCTAGTTTTAATTTTCAGCTTTGATCTTTCATCCGTGGGAACATGTACAAAGGCCTTACACCCTAAGACTCTCAAATGATCATAAGAGACATCTTTACCAAGCCAAACTCTGTCAGGGAAATTACCATCCAAAGCAACAGTAGGAGATAAATTGATAACATAAGCGGCAGTATTAGGTGCTTCTGCCCAAAATGAATCTGGCAACTTAGCTTCTAAAAGAAAATATCTAACCCTCTCAACTAGAGTTCTGTTCATCCTCTCTGCTAAACCATTTAACTCAGGAGTCTTTGGAGGAGTTTTCTGATGCCGAATACACTGCTGTCTACAATAATTATCAAAAGGACCAATGTATTTACCACCATTGTTTGAGCAGATGCATTTTAGTTTCTTCCTTGTCTGTCTCTCAACCAAGGCCCAAAAAGCCTTAAACATATCAAGTACTTGATCCTTTGACTTCAAAACAAATACCCAGAGTTTGAGAGAATGATCATCAATAAAAGTCACAAAGTAAAGTGCAACACCACTAAAGCTTATTTTAAAACGACCACACAAATCAAAATGTACCAACTCCAGCAAATCAAGCTTTCTTGAAGTCGAATGACTCTGAAAGGAAACTCTTTTCTGTTTCCAGGCTAAGCAATGAACATATCTCTTTAACTTTGCTTGTTTCACTCCAGAAAGCAAGTTCTTCTTAGCTAAGTTATCAATCCCCTTCTCGCTCATATGACTCAACCTTCTTTGCCATAACTCTGATGAAGTATCATTCATTCTCCGCCAAATTTACTGAGTCGCCACAAATGGAGCCTTGAAATAAGTACAAGTCAGATATCTTGTTACCTCGAGCCACAATCATTGAACCTCTAAGAAGCTTCCACTGGTCACCTCCAATGGTTTGATCATAACTTTCATCATCAAGCTTTTCTACAGAAATTAAATTCAGACGAACATCTGGAGCATGCTTGACATTGCTAAGAACCAACCTAGAACCATTCTTACTTTTCAAGAAAATTGTGCTAATTTCAAATACCTCAACCTCACTATCATTGCGCATTCGTAACATTTCAAAATTACCTGGAGTATAAGAAGAAAATAATTCCTTCTTTGGCGTGACATGAGAAGTGGCACTTGAATCCATAAACCAGGTAGACTCATCACAAACAAGATTGATATCATTTTTACCACAAGCAACAAGAAGATTATTTTCAGCAACACGGTTTTCATTATCGCCTTCTTTCTTTTGATTTTTCTGGTCTCTCTTAAACTTGTAGCAATGTTTCTTGATGTGCCCTTTCAAGTGACAATAGTCACATGTAAGATTCTTGTACCTGGAGGATCTTGACTTGCTTCTACTTTTGTCTCTTTCATTTTGACCTCTAAAATTATTTCTCCCCCTGTCTTCAGTAACCAAAACATCGGAGTGTGAAGTTGAAGAAGACGAAGCTTGAGATCTTCTTCTCATCTCTTCATTCAAAACACCACTCTAGCATATTTCACAGTTACACCATCACTAGGAGCAAAATTAGTCAAAGAAACTCAAAGAGTTTCCCAAGAGTTTGGCAGAGTATTAAGAAGCCAAAGTACATGCATTTCTTCATCAAACTTGACACCCATTCCAGACAGTTGATCAAGGACACCCTGAAAATCATTTATATAATCAGAAACAGGACTGTCCTCTTTGTATATAATATTCATCAATTGTTTCAGTAGAAACAACTTAATATTGCCAGTCTTCGTAGTATAAAGTGTCTCGAGCTTTTCCCACAAGACTTTAGTATTTGTCTCATTCACAATATAATTTTGAACATTATCTTCAACTCAGTGCCTAAAATAACCACAAACCTATAAGTTCTAAAATTCCGAATCCTCATCTTCAATAGACTCGAGTTTCTTAGAAGCAAACATAAGTAAATGAAATTTCTTGACAAATAGAAGATCTTTCATCTTCCTTTTCCAAATATAACAAATACTGCCATTTAAACAAACCATCTTACTCGTATTTTCCTCAATCATTCAAATAAACAATCAAAACAACCAAATATAACCATAAGCTCTGATACTACTTTGTTGGGAAGAAACAAGCAATAAACAAATTGCACGATGAGGTAACAGCAGAAGAAATACCCAAGTCAACACTTTCCATACTATTTGAACCAAGAGATGACAATAAACACTAATGCAAGTGGAAATCCAGACAACAGTTATACCAACAACAAAAGAGCAAAGCAAGCAAAAGTAAATCAATGCAAGAGACACCAAATTTACGTGGTAAAACCCCTTCAAGGTAAAGAGAAAACATCCACTGGACTTTCAGCCCATAAAAGCTTCATTAATAATCAACAAGATTTACAACAATGTTCTCCAAATGGCTACAATATCAACGCCAAAGACGGAGCAATAATTCATAAAAGATAGCACCAAAACTACTGAAGAAATGAGAGAAATCACCCCCACAAATGAGCTCCTATTCCTACTCGAAACCTGGAGCTACATACCACAACATTCGATCTCCACCATTGAAATCGAAAGAACAGATGTTGAGAACACTCAGTTCAAATTTGAGGACGATCCAACGATTAACGAATTCCAAAACGTAATTGGAAGTGGACTACTGTAGCAGAAAATTTCTTAACGAAAATCTGCACTTCTATATCACTTTTTCTCACTATACGGCTGCTATGAATTCACTCTTGTGTTATGAAAATAAGACCTAAGTTGATCCTATATGTAGTGGATTTTAGGGAAAAAGTGGTCTGGTCTAAATTGGATTGGATTTTATTAATCCAATTCCACATAGGAAGGAAAAACCCATCAACCGTCAGAAAGCAGCAACATAAACCCAACGAAACCAACCCCAAAACTACTTGTTAACCACCACAAAAACACCATAAAACCACCCAAGATGTATTTGAGTTGAGAATATTTGGGTCGAGTTTCTATTCGGATTTTGTGACTTTGGTCGAGGTCTCTGTTTGAGGTTTGAGTCCCGGTCATCAGTCTTCTGGCCTCCATATTGACGTTATTGGATTAATATTGAAGGATGTTCATATACTAAGGTCCAATTCTTTCTACTTCTCTAATTTGTTTTGATTTTGCACAAGAATTTTTGTTGAAGTGATTATGATGCAGATGTTTGTGTGGATGATCTGAATGTTTTAATTTGATTTAAATTGATGTTGATTACCGTTGAATGCCATTTAATTAGGAAAGATGAATTAAACCCCTATTTAAGCTTGAGTTTACCAAATTGGCAATTAATTAAATGATTCATATAGATTAAATTGAAATGGATTGTGTTGGGTCATATGAGTTTGGGCCATGGCAACAAGAAAGAATTGAATAATCGGATTTAGATGCTTACTGATGTTATTTCAATTTCTTGTTCGTTGATTGGAAATAAGAATTTTTGGTATCGCATCTCAGGATGGGTAAGCAAATTTTAAGGTGCGATGCATGAGTTTTGAAGCCGAGAGGTGGCTCCTTTAATTGAATTAATTTTATCGTTGGAATGCCCCGAGTACTTGTATTAAATTTTCATCCGGGGAGTGCCCCGACGCAGTTGTGATGGAGCCCGAAGTGGACGTTGATCAAAAGTTAGTATACGATAACTTAGTTTAGTTTTCCTTTTGTTTTCTTTTCGACATTTTTAGAAAGGAGCAACCTCGAGCCATTTTGTGCACGTGCTTGCTTGTTGGTTTGAGTTTACCAGATTGAGTTTCTATTTAAGCCAACACGAGTTAATTAAAGTGATAGTGCTAAAACCACGGGATTCGAGGGATGCCTCACACCTTCCCCTTGGTTAACAAAATTCCTTAACTGGAATCTCTGTCGCTGATCAGTTTTTAGAGTCAAACCTGTTTTGAAAAGGGGTATAGATTTTACAATGAATTGGCACACCAAAACTTAATGCCAGGTAGCGACTCTTTTTCTCTAAACAAAATCTATTTTGAAAACACAATTTTTCGTCACTTGCAATTTGAAAAACCTTTTGGACTTAACTAACTAAATCTTTTTTGTGGGAAAAAAAGAGTGTGACAACATGTGCAATTTAATCTGCTATAGAAGGTCACTTGTATGATTTTTAAGTTATTAATTTTACTTATTTTGAATTATGTGACTTGTATTTATTTTTATTTTTTTGTTTCCCACCCGATGTTCGGTACCCGCATTGGAGCCCGACTATATTCGGATTCGCGTCGCGTAGGGTCCTATTCGAGGGGAAGCACTTCCTACCCAGGATTTTTTATACCCAGGTCTCGAACCCGAGACCTCTGGTTAAGGGAGGAGTAGCCCTATCCGCTACACCACATCCTTTGGTGGTAGTTGTATTTACATTTTATATAACCTAATAGTGCCGAAAAATTTGCAATGTCTGTCAAAATCAATTTATAGAAGTTAAAATTTAATGAAAAATGTGAATATATGTATAATCTATGTATAATATGTGGATATTTGTGTATAATCAATATGTAATCCATCTATATCAGCTAGGAAAAGTGAACATTAAATCTGGTCGGCTATTTGTATAAAGATCCTAGGAATCTTTTCAAATTTTATTTAAAAAGAGTTGCATGTCGACCATTATCAGCTCATCAATATTTGAGCTCATTAATTATCGAACTAACTAATGCCAACTTAATCAATTTTTTGGTTCTTTCCCATCACCTAATTAATTATGATAGAACCTATGGATTCACCCTTTCTGGTTCACCATATGAAAGTTCACCAAAACAGTCTAAGGGGCCTGGCCCCTAAACTGTTTTCACAAATAATGATGGAAAGTAAATAAGACAAGATATTTACGTGAAAAACTCCTTGCTCAAGAGATTAAAAACCACGAACTACCTCAGTAGGATTTCCAACTTCACTAAACTGAACAATGTTCAGATTACAACCTATTGCAACCTAGGAATTAAACTCTTAATTCCTCTTCCTTACAATATCCCTATTGTAAGCAACTCTCGACTATCTCTAGCCAAATAAACTAATACACCTTGCCTATCCCTAGACAAGTGTACCACTCAAAGGTTAAGTAGGTGAACAACCCACAAACAACTACTGAGAATTCAAACTAATACACCTAGACTAACTCTAGCCTAGTGTACCACTCAAAAGCTTGTGAAGATAAACTTCTTACAAGCAACCCCTTAGAATTCAAGCACCTACAAACACAGCCTTATAAAAGAGAAGAGTAGGTTTACAATGGCCTAGTGTACCTAACGACTTGAAGCATCTTTAGTTCGGGGATCTAGTCCTCTGGTTTGTTGAGGCTTTGTTCTTGAGAGCACCTTGAGAGGGGTAGCGCCTGTACTTGAGAGAACTATAATTTTCAGATTTGAAAATGTTAGGTCAAATAATCCCAACATGTTGTATATATGAGAACAATATAGAGAGCATCTGAGAAACATGTGACCATGGATGGTGACTTTGCAAGGGCTATTAGTTTCTAGCACACATACAGTTGTGCTACTGCAGTTCTGCCTAAATAGTGCAGCAGCTTTACCAGTTATCATGATTCGTATAGTTCCCAGGGAACCTTATCAAGGACCTGGTCCTTGGTGTGTTTGTCAACTCATCAAAACTACAACATATCATAACTCATTAAATTACCTTGTAACTTAAAAGAAGAAAATGGATGAATTTGCTGGTGAGGTGGAGATTATTACACTTCGATGTGCCAATCATCATCCTACTGTTTGGGGAGACCATTTTCTTGCCTATGCTAATCTCATGGAAAATTGGATTTAATTAATTACCTCTGTTAATTTCTATTCTGCATCTTCTTCATGGTTTTAACACACCATAGTACATGTATATATACAGTCAAACCTCTCTATAGCAGCATCGTTGGGTTCGAAAATTTTCAGTTGTTATAGAGAATGGTTATTATACACCTATAACAGCATTGACATTTAACTAATATGTCGCTGTAATAGGCGAAAAAGATGCATAAAATCTATTTTTCATTTTTAATTATCAAATTCTAAGCTTAATCACACTTTGTACAATGAAGCAAAATCATTTAATGATGAATATATATATATATATATATATGATGTTTTCTGTCGTAAATAGTGTATTAAATGATCAAATATTTGGTCAAAATCTATACACTTATTATTGGTAATCATAGATATTCCATTTTATAAAGATGATTAATTATTATATTACCAAAATAAGAAGATAGCTGCTATATGGGAGGTAATTTTACAAAAAACGTACTGTTATAAAGTTGGTTGTTGCTATTATAGGTGAAATGTTGTTATAGAGAAGTAAAATATAACATAAAAAATCGATTCCGAAAAAACTTGGTTGTTATAGAGAGGTGTTGTTATATGCGGGTGCCGTTATAGAGGAGTCCGGAACCAAAATGACCCCAAAAAAGAGCTTTTGAACCAAAATACCCCAACAACAAAAAAAAGGTGACAAAACTACCTTTAGCGCAGTAAAGGAGTTAACTGCAACGGTGACGTTAAGTCCTTTAGCGCAGTAATTTACTGCATCAAAGGGCACCCTTTTTTTTATCCTTCTTTTGGTTAACCCCCTTTTCTTTACACTTTTTAACGTACTTTGACCATAGATTAATCATGCTTTGGGACCCCGAAATTTTAATAATTTATATAGAACTTGTATCAACTTTAACGTGAAGAACAACATGGCAATTACGGAATTGTGATTTTTTCGCTAATTTGCTTCTTGGATAAGGACTTCACCTTGAAGTAACTTGGAGTTTGGAGTGATTTTGATCATCTAGGGTATATCTTAACTTCCTTTTGATCTCTTTGAACTTCTACAAGTAATTAAACCTAGAAATTTGGTGAAACCCCTATAGAATAAGCTTTGACAATTCTTGTGAACTCTTATGGACTTGCTTGATAGTTTGGCTGTTTTATGTGGTTTTAACGTGTTGTTTGGAGCTGTACTGACATGGACTGGATTGTATTTACGAGGAGGAGTAGAAAAGTAGAATTTAGTAGCATTTTACGGGAAAATTTCACTACAAAAGGGCCTATAAATTCATGCCCATGAGTTGCTCGATTAAATGTCTAAATGAAGATTTCTAAACGTTATGACCTTGGTTTTGCTCTTGAATAGTCTGTATTATGTAGGAAATCATTCGTAAGACGTTCGAGGACTCAGAGAAATGTATATAACTCCATCGACGAGGTATGTAGGGCTTTCGATTCTCTTTGTGGCATGACTAGTTTTCAAATGACCTTTCATTGAAAAGTTATTCCGCTAACTTGGATCGATCGCGTTCCATGATAATTGAGCTGACATATACTCATCTATGACTTGTAACAAATTATGGTTCACATCTCCTTTTGGCTATCGATTAAAAGACTTTTCGTTCAACTTGTGTCGATTAGGTCCCAAAATGGTTAAGCTTACCCTTTTCTCATTAATAGCTTGTATTGAAGTACCTTTCACATTTCGTATCCCTTTTGTTTATCTAATAGAGAATGATATTAGTTATGGTACTCTTCACATCAAAGTTAAGTTGATTGTACTTCCTTTAATTGAGTTAATACTTATCTTCTTATCTATTGATCCAAGGTGATGAACCTCTCGTTGGCACACTCTTTCCGATAAAAGTTGTGTCGATCATATTTCATAAGAGTATAGCTAACTTTGGCTTCATGAATAATTCATAACAACATGTTTCCTTGTACTTTTACTTCTTTGGCCTAATGATCAAATAATGATAAACGTAGCGACAATAATGATAGTCGGAGGATAACGACGATAGGTCACTCCGACTCTTTCCATGATATTTCATCTGAGGTCAGTCTTTCATTGCACCCATATATATGTATTTATTTTCATTACCGAGCCGCGCTATAGTCGGCCGGGTAGGCACTTATATTTGCACCTAGACATGTTTCTTTCTTTACTGAGTCGTATTGTAGGCGGCCAGGTAGACACGTAGTTGTGTACCTAGACGTATTTCTTTCTTTACCGAGCGGTGTTGTAGGCGGCCGGGTAGGCACGTAGCTGTGCATTGCCACTGATCAGTTGGGCAGAGACGATGTTATGATGATGAGTTCACCCCACAGAGGGAGTTATTATTGTTATATGATATGATATATCCCTCCACAGTGAGGAATGATTTTACGAGCATGCATTTACCTTTATGTCATGGTTATAGTCGCCCTCAGTGGCCTCGTTCAGAGTTTCAGGTTGTCTCTAGATCTCTTCCCATGATTATTCGTATCTCTTATGCTTATGTTATGTTTACACTTACCGCCTTACATACTCATTACATATTTCGTATTGACGCATTTTGTACACTGTGATCATGCCCATAGGTATGGTAGACAGATTGGTGTACCTTTCTCAGTAGGATACCAGAGTTCAGCAAGGATGTTCGCACTCCATTCTCCGGAGTTGCTGGTCAGAGTCATCAAATAGGATGCATGCATATATATATATATATATATATACACATTACGAGTATGTCTATGGCTACGTCGGGGCCACTATCCCCGCCAGTTGATGCATATTAGTGCTCTTTGAGGCTTACAGACTATCAATCAGTGTACAAGTATTGTGTTTGGCCTTGCCGGCCTTCTAACTAGTTGTCTTTCTTGGTTGTGTCCTTGTCGACCCTAGTTATGCATATATATGTTGTTGGGCCTTTTCTGCTTGCAGGTTGTCATGATATACTTCTTACAATTGTTATTCAGCGGCCTTGTCGGCCTATGATTCACGTTACAGAGTTCAGATATCACAGTTGGTTCGCTCGGCCCTTCGGGTGCTAGGTGCCGGCCACACCCCCCAAGGTTGGGGTGTGACAGAACCCTACTTATTTTTGTGCTATTAATAAGGTAGGCTCAATACATCAAGGATAAGCCAAACTTCGAATTACCGTTTTTGTGGTTAAAAAGTGTTCGAACTCCATTTTTGTTTGAAGACTTGGAATCATTAGCTTTAAGTTCTTTATGAAAATACTTAAACTTTTTCATTAATAATAAACCGAAAGTAGTAAACATACAATCATCAAAAAAAGAAAAAACTTAAAATACATCCATCAATTCATGCCCTTGAGTTGATGAAAAACTAAACATACTAATATTCTTCAAAATAACAACATTATCATAAATTAAACTTAAAACTAAAATCACAATATTTTTAATCTTCATCAGAATAGAAGTCCTCAATATCGTCCTCGGAAAAATTGGTTGTTTCTTAAGACACATCTTTTTTCAGTAGATGTTAGTTCTCTACCGGTTGATGATGCTTGTTCTTCGGCCAACTTTAGCATGTAAAATCTACAACATCTTGCCAGCATTCTTTTGTTTTCTTTTCTAATCCTTTGTACGGTAAGCTTTCAAGTTTCTGGACCTACTCGAGGCATGGTTATTCAGTACCTTGTTGGGATTGGAGCGTTGAGATTTTTCGAGTCACGAACAAGACGTTCTGATTCAACAAGTCAATGTGACCATTCTCGGCGTAAACCTCAATAATATTCTTGCGGATCTGAATATTTCATAGTGCAGAAATCATCATTACGCTCTATAAGAAGGTGGGGATTTAGCTCGTCTAGTTTGAAATCACTGTTATCACTCGAAAAACTGCTATGATTTGAACTCTCATCATCACTGCTATTTGGTTCGTTTGGAAGGAGTAAAGACCAAGCTGCGTTTCTACTACTCGATATTGAATATTTTGTAGTCTAATAACAAAAGAAAGGGCTACTTATATAGTTGCAAACCCCCATATACCCCTAGTTGGGAGGGGGGTGGTCTTTATGACCCTACCTACTTAATTTATATAAAAAACTATTAATCTTCGTCGGATATCTCACAGTCTGAATCCCACTTGGACCTAAATCTTGTGCTACCGTATACACCATATTCTACCCTAAGGTAACGTATTTGCATCTGATTATTCTCTTTGCGACAACGGTTAAGAGCAAAATTAAACTCTTGTAGAGTTCCATGAGGCATTGCCATAGCACTTTTTTTGGCGTTTAAGCCCTACTGACGCTAACTTTTGCTCCAGTGTTGTAGCCCCCCTAACACGCCAATTTCACTCGTCTGCCATCATATTATTGTAACGTTGGTTGTATCTCTGGTTCGGGTTGTTCGAGTATTCAAAATCTTCACCCAATTCCCATGTCCTACCTATTGCGTCGAATATGTGTCCTGGAGAGAACGATATAACATGACTAATATCTCTAAATTGGTCAAAAAATGACATAGTAACTCAATTTTGTATGGAATTTTGTGTGGTTGGCAGTTATTCGTCAAATTACGTATAACACTTGCTGCAACCCAAATTTTGGATTCGAATTATGACGTTCTTCTGTATGACAGCTGAGGGTGACAAGACGGTGCAGTGATATAGCACAGTAAAATACTGTGTTATGTCAGAATAGCGCGTAGTTTACTGCGTTATACATGTATAACGCAGTAAATTATTGTGTTATTCTGACATAACGCAGTGTTTTACTGCGCTATTTTGCCACTTCCTGACATAACGCGGTTAATTCAAGCGTTATGCAGCGCTCCGTACTTAATTTGATTTGACATAACACTGCAAGACACACTAATTGCACGCATGCGTTGGTTGAATATTCAAACTTCAAACCTTATTAATACAGATTTTGTATGAAAGAAAAAATTCTAAGTTTCATCCAATTTTTAACACAAATTCTAAGTTTCATCCAACTTTTACATTTTGTACTCCTCCTAAATTAGTCAAAAAATGGAAGATGTTCCAAAATACCATGTTAAGTTTCCACTTGACTTAAAGTTCTCAAAACTACTCCAAGATATGTTTAATAGACTACAAGTTAGTAGGAGTGATTTTGATTTAAATATAATTGGAAGATACCCAATGTCATTTACGCCGCAAGGTGTAACTAGTTATGGACAATGGTACATTCAAGACTATGGTTCTTTGACGGATTATTTGAAGGCGCCTTATGAGTATAGGGAATGCATAACTTTAAACGTTCTAGAAATGTACGTAGGGAAGGTCCCCATTAATCGACTTGAATTCATGGCTAGGGCTCCTCGGGAAGCCCGAAATAGACCTCGTCGGGAAGCCCCGTCTAGAATTCAGGCCGAAGTCACTCAAGCGGAACCTACTTATGAACACAATTACCCTGATATGAGTACTTATGAAGGCATTTTGACGAGCCAAATGCCTCTGGATAGTTTAAGTCAGCAATTTGATGGGCAGTGGTAAATATTCGTTATTTACATTATTATTATTATGTGTAGTGGCACTTGAATGCTACTAATGATGTTGATTAGATTATTTAGGGGTTATACACATGATATGGATCATATCGGACAGTCCTCTCAATCGGGATGGATGAATCAGGTTGGAATATCCTCAGCCTGTCCAACTACTCAAAACGATGGTCCTTCCTCAAGTTTTGGTGTTGTTGATTACTATCGGTACGTCTGTTTTTTTTTTCACATCAATAGTATTATTTGATGTGTAGTAGTTAAAATACTCTACTTTCTTAAGTATGGAGAATGTGGTGGTTGGACCAAATTATTGGCAAAGATCTACTATGGATGGTCCAGATTATCCGAATTATATAGTGACATCATCGAGTGATAGTGAGGAAATACCTAATGCGGAGGAAAGTGAAGATGAAGAAAGTGAGGATGAGGTTCAGGTTGGAACTAATCCTTAATATCAACTAGAACTGTTGCAAGACATGATGAATAGTCGGGCATACTAGGAAGAACTGAATTCACAACACCCATTTGAACAGCAAGAGTCGACCTCGATTCAGCCGCAAAGCAATTTCAACAGCAAGAGTCGGTTCCGGTTCAACCGCAAAGCCAATTTTAACAGCAAGAGTTGACCCCGGTTCAGCCGCAAAGCCAATTTCAACAGCAAGAGTCGATCCCGGTTCAACCGCAAAGCCAATTTCAACAGCAAGAGTCGATCTCAGTTTAGTGGCATTCCTATGAGATTCCCTATCTTGATCATCTTTAAGATCGCCCAGATGCCTGTCTTTACTAGGTATGATGATCATATTCGGCGAAGTTTGTGAAAAGAGCCAGTGGATCTTGTAAAACAAAAGGCTCGTATTGAAAAAGGCTTGATTTTCAACTCGAAAATATTATTGCAAAGGGCTATTAAGATTTATTGCATCCAGGGGATGAGGGAGTTCAAAGTTAATGATTCCACACGAAAACTTTGGCGATTGGTATGCAAGCGAAAATAAAATATCAAGGTTGCGAACGGATGCTTCATGATAAGGAGACTACTAAAAAGATGTGGACTATTTCAAAGTTCTACACGAAGCACACTTCTGATAGGGGGGACCTCGAATATGATAATTTCAATCTAGATACAAAATATGATTGCTCGTATGTTAGTTGGCGACATTGGAAAAAGCCCCAGGTATCCTCTTCGCCTAAGTTTATTTTATTTTTTATGTTAATACGATGTTCGTCGTTGCTATATGCTGATATTTCAACTTATTCAGGTTCCCTATTAAAGATTGTATTACAGCCGTCCTGAAAGTATATCGCAAAACCGTTAGTAGGTGGAAGGCGTATCTGGCAACTTAGCTTCTAAAAGAAAATATCTAATCCTCTCAACTAGAGTTCTGTTCATCCTCTCAGCTAAACCATTTAACTCAGGAGTCTTTGGAGGAGTTTTCTGATGCCGAATACCCTGCTGTCTACAATAATTATCAAAAGGACCAATGTATTTACCACCATTGTTTGAGCAGATGCATTTTAGTTTCTTCTTTGTCTGTCTTTCAACCAAGGCCCAAAAAAGCCTTAAACAAATCAAGTACTTGATCTTTGGACTTCAAAACAAATACCCAGAGTTTGCGAGAATGATCATCAATAAAAGTCACAAAGTAAAGTGCAACACCACGAGAGCTTATTTTAAAACGACCACACAAATCAAAATGTACCAACTCCAACAAATCAAGCTTTCTTGAAGTCGAATGACTCTAAAAGGAAACTCTTTTCTGTTTCCCAGCTAAGCAATGAACACATCTCTTTAACTTTGCTTGTTTCACTCCAGAAAGCAAGTTCTTCTTAGCCAAGTTAACAATCCCCTTCTCGCTCATATGACTCAGCCTTCTTTGCCTTAACTCTGATGAAGTATCATTCATTCTCCGCCAAATTTATTGAGTCACCACAAATAGAGCCTTGAAATAAGTACAATTCAGATATCTTGTTACCTCGAGCCACAATCATTGAACCTCTAAGAAGCTTCCGCTGGTCACCTCCAATGGTTTGATCATAACTCTCATCATCAAGTTTTCCTACAGAAATTAAATTCAGACGAACATCTGGAGCATGCTTGACATTGCTAAGAACCAACCTTGAACCGTTCTTACTTTTCAAGAAAATTGTGCTAATTTCAAATACCTCAACCTCACTATCATTGCGCATTCGTAACATTTCAAAATTACCTGGAGTATAAGAAGAAAATAATTCCTTCTTTGGCGTGACATGAAAAGTGACACTTGAATCCATAAACCAGGTAGACTCATCACAAACAAGATTGATATCATTTTTACCACAAGCAACAAAAAGATTATTTTCAACAAACGATTTTCATTATCGCCTTCTTTCTTTTGCTTTTTCTGGTCTCTCTTAAACTTGTAACAATGTTTCTTGATGTGCCCTTTGAAGTGACAATAGTCACATGTAAGATTCTTGTACCTGGAGGATCTTGACTTGCTTGTACTTTTGTCTCTTTCACTTTGACCTCTAAAATTGTTTCTCCCTCTGTCTTCAGTAACTAAAACATCGGAGTGTGAAGTTCAAGAGGACGAAGCTTGAGATAGTCTTCTCATCTCTTCATTCAAAACACCACTCTTAGGATATTTCATAGTTACACCATCACTAGGAGCAGAATTAGTCAAAGAAACTCAAAGAGTTTCCCAAGAGTCTGGCAAAGTATTAAGAAGCCAAAGTCCCTACATTTCTTCATCAAACTTGACACCCATTCCAGACAGCTGATCAAGGACACCCTGAAAATCATTTATATAATCCGAAACAGGACTGCCCTCTTTGTATATAATATTCATCAATTGTTTCAGTAGAAACAACTTAATATTGCCAGTCTTCGTAGTATAAAGTGTCTCGAGCTTTTCCCACAAGACTTTAGTATTTGTCTCATTCACAATATAATTTTGAACATTATCTTCAACTCAGTGCCTAAAATAACCACAAACCTATAAGTTCTAAAATTCCGAATCCTCATCTTCAATAGACTCGAGTTTCTTAGAAGCAAACATAAGTAAATGAAATTTCTTGACAAATAGAAGATCTTTCATCTTCCTTTTCCAAATATAACAAATACTGCCATTTAAACAAACCATCTTACTCGTATTTTCCTCAATCATTCAAATAAACAATCAAAACAACCAAATATAACCATAAGCTCTGATACTACTTTGTTGGGAAGAAACAAGCAATAAACAAATTGCACGATGAGGTAACAGCAGAAGAAATACCCAAGTCAACACTTTCCATACTATTTGAACCAAGAGAAGACAATAAACACTAACGCAAGTATAGATCCAGACAACGGTTATACCAACAACAAAAGAGCAAAGCAAGCAAAAGTAAATCAATGCAAGAGACACCAAATGTACGTGCTAAAACCCCTTCAAGGTAAAGAGAAAACATCCACGGGACTTTCGGCCCATATAAGCTCCATTAATAATCAACAAGATTTACAACAATGTTCTCCAAATGGCTACAATATCAACGAGAAAGACGGAGCGACAATTCATAAAAAATAGCACCAAAACTACTGAAGAAATGAGAGAAATCACCCCCAAAAATGAGCTCCTATTCCTACTCAAAAACTGGATCTACAGACCACAAAATCCGATCTCCACCATTGAAATCGAAATACCAGATGTTGAGCACACTCAGTTCAAATTTTATGACGATCCAACGGTTAACGAATTGCAAAACGTAATTTGAAGCGGACTACTGTAGCAGAAAATTTCTGAACGAAAATCTGCACTTCTCTATCACTTTTTCTCTCTATACGGCTGCTATGAATTCACTCTTGTGTTATGAAAATAAGACCTAAGTTGATCCTATATATAGTGGATTTTAGGGCAAAAGTGGTTTGGTCTAAATTGGATTGAATTTTATTGATCCAATTCCACATAGGAAGGGAAAACCCAACAACCGTCAGAAAGCAACAACATAAACCCAACGAAACCAACCCCAAAACTACTTGTTAACCACCACAAAAACACCATAAAACCACCCAAGATGCATTTGAGTTGAGAATATTTGGGTTGAGTTTCTATTCGGATTTTGTGACTTTGGTCGAGGTCTCTGTTTGAGGTTTCAGTCCCGGTCATCGCCCTTCTGGCCTCCATATTGACGTTATTGGATTAATATTGAAGGATGTTCATATACTAAGGTCCAATTCTTTATACTTCTCTAATTTGTTTTGATTTCGCACAAGAATATTTGTTAAAGTGATTATGATGCTGATGTTTGTGTGGATGATCTGAATGTTTTAATTTGATTTAAACGGATGTTGATTACTGTTGAATGCCATTTAATTAGGAAAGATGAATTAAACCCCTATTTAAGCTTGAGTTTAGCAAATTGGCAATTAATTAAATGATTCATATAGATTAAATTGAAATGGATTGTGTTGGGTCATATGAGTTTGGGCCACGGCAACAAGAAAGAATTGAATAATCGGATTTAGATGCTTACTCATGTTATTTCAATTTCTAGTTCGTTGATTGGAAATAAGAATTTTTGGTATCGCGTCTCAGGATGGGTAAGCAAATTTTAAGGTGCGATGCATGAGTTTTGAAGCCGAGAGGTGGCTCCTTTAATTGAATTAATTTTATCGTTGGAATGCCCCGAGTACTTGTATTAAATTTTCATCCGAGGAGTGCCCCGACGTAGTTGTGATGGAGCCCGAAGTGGACGTTGATCAGAACTTAGTATACGATACCTTAGTTTAGTTTTCCTTTTGTTTTCTTTTCGACATTTTTAGAAAGGGCAACCTCAAGCCATTTTGTGCGCGTGCTTGCTTGTTGGCTTGAGTTTACCTGATTGAGTTTCTATTTAAGCCAACACGAGTTAATTAAAGTGACAGTGCTAAAATCACGGGATTCGAGGGATGCCTCACACCTTCCCCTCGGTCAACAAAATTCCTTAACCGGAATCCCTATCGCTGATCAGTTTTTAGAGTCAAACCTGTTTTGAAAGGGATATTGATTTTACAATGAATTGGCACACCAAAACTTAATGCCAGGTAGCGACTCTTTTTCTCTAAACAAAATCTCTTTTGAAAACACAATTTTTCGTCACTTGCGATTTGAAAACCCTTTTGAACTTAACTAACTAAATATTTTTTGTGGGAAAAAAAGAGTGTGACAACATGTGCAATTTAATCTGCTATAGAAGGTCACTTGTATGATTTTTAAGTTATTAATTTTACTTATTTTGAATTATGTGACCTGTATTTACTTTTTTTTTGTTTTCCACCCGATGTTCGGTACCCGCATTGGAGCCCGACTATATTCGGATTCGCGTCGCGTAGGGTCCTATTCGAGGGGAAGCGCTTCCCACCCTGGATTTTTTATACCCAGGGCTCGCACCCAAGACCTCTGGTTAAGGGAGGAGTAGCCCTATCCGCTACACCACATCCTTTGGTGGTAGCTGTATTTACATTTTATATAACCTAATAGTGCCAAAAATTTTGCAATCTCTGTCAGAATCAATGTATAGAAGTTAAAACTCAATGAAAAATGTGAATATATGTATAATCTATGTATATTATCTGGATATTTGTGTATAATCAATATGTAATCCATCTATCAGCTAGGAAAAGTGAACATTAAATCTGGCCGGCTATTTGAATAAAGATCCTAGGAATCTTTTAAAATTTTATTTAAAAAAAAGTTCTTCTAAGAGTTGCATGTCGACCATTATAAGCTCATCAATAGTTGAGCTCATTAATTATCGAACTAACTAATGCCTACTTAATCAATTTTTTGGTTCTTTCCCATCAGCTAATTAATTAGGATAGAACCTATGGATTCACCCTTTCTGGTTCTCCATATGAAAGTTCACCAAAACAGTCTAAGGGACCTGGGCCCTAAACTGTTTTCACAGATAATGACGGAAGGTAAATAAGACAAGATATTTACCTGAAAAACTCCTTGCTCAAGGGATTAAACCCACGAACTACCCCAGTAGGATTTCCAACTTCACTAAATTGAACAATGTTCAGATTACAACCTATTGCAACCTAGGAATTAAACTCTTAATTCCTCTCCCTTACAATATTTCTATTGTAAGCAACTCTCGACTACCTCTAGCCAAGTAAACTATTACACTTTGCCTATCCCTAGACAAGTGTACCACTCAAAGGTTAAGTAGGTGAACAGCCCACAAACAACTTCTGAGAATTCAAACTAATACACCTAGACTAACTCTAGCCTAGTGTACCACACAAAAGCTTGTGAAGATAAACTTCTTACAAGCAACCCCTTAGAATTCAAGCACCTACAAACAACCTCATAAAAGAGAAGAGTAGGTTTACAATTTATAGAACAAAGGAACAAAGACTCAACAACCTAAGGACTTGAAGCATCTTTAGTTCAGGGATCTAGTCCTCTGGCTTGTTGAGGCTTTGTTCTTGAGAGCACCTTGAGAGGGGTAGCGCCTGTACTTGAGAGAAATATAATTTTTAGATTTGCAAGTGTTAGGTCAAATAATCCCCACATGTTGTATATATGAGAGAAATATAAAGAGCATCTGAGAAACACGTGACCATGGATGGTGACTTTGCAAGGGCTATTAGTTTCTAACACACATACAGTTATGCTACTGCAGTTCTGCCTAAACAGTGCAGCAACTTTACCAGTTGTCATGATTCGTATAGTGCCCAGGGAACCTCATCAAGGACCTGGTCCTTGGTGTGTTTGCCAACTCATCAAAACTACAACATATCATAACTCATCAAATTACCTTGTAATTTAAAAGAAGAAAATGGATGAATTTGCTGGTGAGGTGGAGATTATTACACTTCGATGTGCCAATCATCATCCTACTGTTTGGGGAGACCATTTTATTGCCTATGCGAATCTCATGGAAAATTTGGATTTAATTAATTACCTCCGTTAATTTCTATTCTGAATCTTCTTCATGGTTTTAACACACCATAGTACATGTATATATACAGTCAAACCTCTCTATAACAGCATCGTTGGGTTCGAAAATTTTCAGCTGTTATAGAGAATGGTTATTATACACCTATAACAGCATTGACATTTGACTAATATGTCGCTGTTATAGGCGAAAAAGATGCATAAAATCTATTTTTCATTTTTAATTGTCAAATTCTAAGCTTAATCACACTTTGTACAATGAAGCAAAATCATTTAATGATGAATATATATATATATATATATATATATGATGTTTTCTGTCGTAAATAGTGTATTAAATGATCAAATATTTGGTCAAAATCTATACACTTATTATTGGTAATCATAGATATTCCATTTTATAAAGATGATTAATTATTATATTACCAAAATAAGAAGATAGCTGCTATATGGGAGGTAATTTTACAAAAAACGTATTGTTATAAAGTTTGTTGTTGCTATTATAGGTGAAATGTTGTTATAGAGAAGTAAAATATAACATAAAAAATCGATTCCGAAAAAACTTGGTTGTTATATGCGGGTGTCGTTATAGAGAGGTGTTGTTATATGCGGGTGCCGTTATAGAGGAGTCCGGAACCAAAATGACCCCAAAAAAGAGCTTTTGAACCAAAATACCCCAACAACAAAAAAAAGGTGACAAAACTACCTTTAGCGCAGTAAAGGAGTTAACTGCAACGGTGACGTTAAGTCCTTTAGCGCAGTAATTTACTGCATCAAAGGGCACCCTTTTTTTTTATCCTTCTTTTGGTTAACCCCCTTTTCTTTACACTTTTTAACGTACTTTGACCATAGATTAATTATGCTTTGGGACTCCGAAATTTTAATAATTTATATAGAACTTGTATCAACTTTAACGTGAAGAACAACATGGCAATTACGGAATTGTGATTTTTTCGCTAATTTGCTTCTTGGATAAGGACTTCACCTTGAAGTAACTTGGAGTTTGGAGTGATTTTGATCATCTAGGGTATATCTTAACTTCCTTTTAATCTCTTTGAACTTCTACAAGTAATTAAACCTAGAAATTTGGTGAAAACCCCATAGAATAAGCTTTGGCAATACTTGTGAACTCTTATGGACTTGCTTGATAGTTGGGCTGTTTTATGTGGTTTTAACGTGTTGTTTGGAGCTGTGTTGATATGGGCTGGATCGTATTGACGAGGAGGAGTAGAAAAGTAGAATTTAGTAGCATTTTACGGGAAAATTTCGCTACAAAAGGGCCTATAAATTCATGCCCATGAGTTGCTCGATTAAATGTCTAAATGAAGATTTCTATACGCTATGACCTTGGTTTTGATCTTGAATAGTATGTATTATGTAGGAAATAATTCGTAAGACGTTAGAGGACTCGGGGAAATGTATATAACTCCATCTACGAGGTATGTAGGACTTTCGATTCTCTTTGTGGCATGACTAGATTTCAAATAACCTTTCATTGAAAAGTTGTTCCGCTAACTTGGATCGATCGCGTTCCATGATAATTGAGCTATTATATACTCATCTATGACTTGTACCAAATTATGGTTCACATCTCCTTTTGGCTATCGATTAAAAGACTTTTCGTTCAACTTGTGTCGATTATGTCCCAAAATGGTTAAGCTTACCCTTTTCTCATGAATAGCTTGTATTGAAGTACCTTTCACATTTCGTATCCCTCTTGTTTATCGAATGAAGAATGATATTAGTTATGGTACTCTTCACATCAAAGTTGAGTTGATTGTACTTCCTTTAATTGAGTTAATCCTTATCTTCTTATCTATTGCTCCAAGGTGACGAACCTCTCGTTGGCACACTCTTTCCGATAAAAGTTGTATCGATCATATTTCATAAGCGTTTGGCTAACTTTGGCTTCGTGAATAATTCATAACAAGATGCTTCCTTGTACTTTTACTTCTTTGGCCTAATGATCAAATAATGATAAACGTAGCGACAATAATGATAGTCGGAGGATGACGATGATAGGTCACTCCGACTATTTCCATGATATTTCTTATGAGGTCAGTCTTTCATTGCACCCATATATATGTATTTATTTTCATTACCGAACCGTGCTATAGTCGGCCGGGTAGGCACTTATATGTGCACCTAGACATGTTTCTTTCTTTACTGAGTCGTATTGTAGGCAGGTAGACACGTAGCTGTGTACCTAGACGTATTTCTTTCTTTACCGAGCGGTGTTGTAGGCGGCCGGGTAGGCACGTAGCTATGCATTGCCACTGATCAGTTAGGCAGAGACGATGTTATGATGATGAGTTCACCCCACAGAGGGAGTTATTATTGTTATATGATATGATATATCCCTCCACAGTGAGGAATGATTTTACGAGCATGCATTTACCTTTATGTCATGGTTATAGTCGCCCTCAGTGGCCTCGTTCAGAGTTTCAGGTTGTCTCTAGATCTCTTCCCATGATTATTCGTATCTCTTATGCTTATGTTATGTTTACACTTACCGCCTTACATACTCATTACATATTTCGTATTGACGCATTTTGTACACTGTGATCATGCCCATAGGTATGGTAGACAGATTGGTGTACCTTTCTCAGTAGGATACCAGTGTTCAACAGAGATGTTCGCACTCCATTCTCCGGAGTTGCTGGTCAGAGTCATCAAATAGGATGCATCCATATATATATATATATATACACATTACGAGTATGCCTATGGCTACGTCGGGGCCACTATCCCCGCCAGTTGATGCATATTAGTGCTCTTAGAGGCTTACAGACTATCAAACAGTGTACAAGTATTGTGTTTGGCCTTGCCGGCCTTCTGACTAGTTGTCTTTCTTGGTTGTGTCCTTGTCGACCCTAGTTATGCATATATATGTTGTTGGGCCTTTTCTACTTGCAGGTTGTCATGATATACTTCTTACAATTGTTATTCAGCAGCCTTATCGGCCTATGATTCACGTTACAGAGTTCAGATATCACAGTTGGTTCGCTCGGCCCTTCGGGTGCTAGGTGCCGGCCACACCCCCCAAGGTTGGGGTGTGACAGAACCCTACTTATTTTTGTGCTATTAATAAGGTAGGCTCAATACATCAAGGATAAGCCAAACTTCGAATTACCGTTTTTATGGTTAAAAAGTGCTCGAACTCCATTTTTGTTTGAAGACTTGGAATCATTAGCTTTAAGTTCTTTATGAAAATACTTAAACTTTTTCATTAATAATAAACCGAAAGTAGTAAACATACAATCATCAAAAAAAGAAAAAACTTAAAATACATCCATCAATTCATGCCCTTGAGTTGATGAAAAACTAAACATACTAATATTCTTCAAAATAACAACATTATCATAAATTAAACTTAAAACTAAAATCACAATATTTTTAATCTTCATCAGAATAGAAGTCCTCAATATCGTCCTCGGAAAAATTGGTTGTTTCTTAAGACACATCTTTTTTCAGTAGATGTTAGTTCTCTACCGGTTGATGATGCTTGTTCTTCGGCCAACTTTAGCATGTAAAATCTACAACATCTTGCCAGCATTCTTTTGTTTTCTTTTCTAATCCTTTGTACGGTAAGCTTGCAAGTTTCTGGACCTACTCGAGGCATGGTTATTCAGTACCTTGTTGGGATTGGAGCGTTGAGATTTTTCGAGTCACGAACAAGACGTTCTGATTCAACATGCCAATGTGACCATTCTCGGCGTAAACCTCAATAATATTCTTGCGGATCTGAATATTTCATAGTGCAGAAATCATCATTACGCTCTATAAGAAGGTGGGGATTTAGCTCGTCTAGTTTGAAATCACTGTTATCACTCGAAAAACTGCTATGATTTGAACTCTCATCATCACTGCTATTTGGTTCGTTTGGAAGGAGTAAAGACCAAGCTGCGTTTCTACTACTCGATATTGAATATTTTGTAGTCTAATAACAAAAGAAAGGGCTACTTATATAGTTGCAAACCCCCATGTACCCCTAGTTGGGAGGGGGGTGGTCTTTATGACCCTACCTACTTAATTTATATAAAAAACTATTAATCTTCGTCGGATATCTCACAGTCCGAATCCCACTTGGACCTAAATCTTGTGCTACCGTATACACCATATTCTACCCTAAGGTAACGTATTTGCATCTGATTATTCTCTTTGCGACAACGGTTAAGAGCAAAATTAAACTCTTGTAGAGTTCCATGAGGCATTGCCATAGCACGTTTTTTGGCGTTTAAGCCCTACTGACGCTAACTTTTGCTCCAGTGTTGTAGCCCCCCTAACACGCCAATTTCACTCGTCTACCATCATATTATTGTAACGTTGGTTGTATCTCTGGTTCGGGTTGTTCGAGTATTCAAAATCTTCACCCAATTCCCATGTCCTACCTATTGCGTCGAATATGTGTCCTGGAGAGAACGATATAACATGACTAATATCTCTAAATTGGTCAAAAAATGACATAGTAACTCAATTTTGTATGGAATTTTGTGTGGTTGGCAGTTATTCGTCAAATTACGTATAACACTTGCTGCAACCCAAATTTTGGATTCGAATTATGACGTTCTTCTGTATGACAGCTGAGGGTGACAAGACGGTGCAGTGATATAGCACAGTAAAATACGGTGTTATGTCAGAATAGCGCGTAGTTTACTGCGTTATACATGTATAACGCAGTAAATTATTGTGTTATTCTGACATAACGCAGTGTTTTACTGCGCTATTTTTCCACTTCCTGACATAACGCGGTTAATTCAAGTGTTATGCAGCGCTCCGTACTTAATTTGATTTGACATAACACTGCAAGACACACTAATTGCACGCATGCGTTGGTTGAATATTCAAACTTCAAACCTTATTAATACAGATTTTGTATGAAAGAAAAAATTCTAAGTTTCATCCAATTTTTAACACAAATTCTAAGTTTCATCCAACTTTTACATTTTGTACTCCTCCTAAATTAGTCAAAAAATGGAAGATGTTCCAAAATACCATGTTAAGTTTCCACTTGACTTAATGCGGAGGAAAGTGAAGATGAAAAAAGTGAGGATGAGGTTCAGGTTGGAACTAATCCTCAATATCAACTAGAACTGTTGCAAGACATGATGAATAGTCGGGCATACTAGGAAGAACTGAATTCACAACACCCATTTGAACAGCAAGAGTTGACCTCGATTCAGCCGCAAAGCAATTTCAACAGCAAGAGTCGGTTCCGGTTAAACCGCAAAGCCAATTTTAACAGCAAGAGTCGACCCCGGTTCAGCCGCAAAGCCAATTTAAACAGCAAGAGTCGATCCCGGTTCAACCGCAAAGCCAATTTCAACAGCAAGAGTCGATCTTGGTTTAGTGGCATTCCTATGAGATTCCCTATCTTGATCATCTTTAAGATCGCCCAGATGCCTGTCTTTACTAGGTATGATGATCATATTCGACGAAGTTTGTGAAAAGAGCCAGTGGATCTTGTAAAACAAAAGGCTCGTATTGAAAAAGGCATGATTTTCAACTCGAAAATATCATTGCAAAGGGCTATTAAGATTTATTGCATCCAGGGGATGAGGGAGTTCAAAGTTAATGATTCCACACGAGTTTAAGTTTTTATTCCACAAATTCCATCTCCAATCCGTCGATGAAAACTGATGGAATGTTACTGTAAGGCATCTTCCGACCACCAGCAAAAGAAAACTAGAGTCCGACGAACTTCGCGGAATCTTTTAGTACTTAATTCACATAATTACCTCCATATTTATATATATATTTTTGAGTCGTGAGCGAACCGCTCAATTCCCAACTGCCTGTCATACACTTTTTATCCTTCCAATTAGAGAAAACTTAATCGTTGGACATTTTTGCCCTTCCACATATTTTTGCCCTTCACATGGGCTGTGCTAAAGCAAAATGGGGTTGGAACATATTTCTGGTCCATTTAAATAAATTGCGAATTTGCTACTCGTATATGCTTTCTCGAGATAAATTTTTCCAAACAAAGATAATGCTTCTTACGAATGCTATGGAGGGTATCTCTTAAACTTTAATCCAACATAATGGGTTTGCCCTATCGGTATCGACCCTCAAGACATGTTAAGAATTTATATCTCATTTTCCTCTTTATATTCCTAGAAAAATTTGGGCAGAGGTTCCTCTGTATTTCTTACTATCCCAAAACCTGTACACAGGAAATACCAACCATGCCTTACAGGGCCAACACATATACGTATATACGTATCATATCATATTGCATCATAGTCACACGGGGCTAACAAGTTCAAATAAAAGTATAAAGATGCCGAGGCTTACCTTACATGCCCAACTCAAACTACACCTACTACACTTTCCTGTTTATTTATTTTTTCTTTTCAATCTTCAGCTTCATGTTTCAATCGTATTTCAAACACCTTACCCAGCATACATCATTCATACCATTACTTACCTGTGTACTGTGTAGCTTCCAATATCATCAGTCGTTGTCTTACATCGATACCGTTCTCCAGCTGAAATCAGAGGTTAGTAAAAAAAGGAATTCATTTCCTACAGCGGGCTCTATCGCACGATCTAAGATTCAAAGAAAGGTAACACCCTAAATGTCCTGTAGCCTCCTGTTTATAGATGTGGTGCACAACACACCGATAAACAAGACTCTACTAGACACGGTCTGTAGACACTCTGAGGACGAACCGCTCTGATACCACTTTTGTCACGACCCAACTCCGTAGGCCGCGACTAGTGTCCGTGCTGGACACCCAAACGTACCCAATAACCCAAACTAGCATATCAGCAGAATATTTTTAAATGTAAAAATCAATTGGCGTTAGTAATTATCATAAATGAACCGACATAGTACATGGAAGCCGATAAGGCTGTCACAGATCATATCATCCAAAACATATACAGAACCCACACAATTATGTCTACAGACCTCTACAGAACATAACAGAATCATAAGACGGGATAGGGCCCCGTCGTACCCCTGAATAGCGTACATATATACAATAGCAGAAGATTGTACCAAAATATAGGCTCCGGATAAAGGAGCGCTCCAAAATAGCAGAATAAAGTCCTAAGCGGGCGGATCAGCAAACCTGTCGTCTGTACCTGCGCGGCATGAAAACGCAGCCCCCGAAGGAAGGGAGTCAGTACGAAATATGTACTGAGTATGTAAAGCACGGAACGTAGTAAACAAAGTCATAATCGAAGCAGAAGATACAGAAAATGAACTGAATATCCAGATTAGCAAAATGTTGATCATATAGCATAAATAATATTCGCTGGAAACATATGTCGTACCTGGTCCCATTACGGAACAAGATCATAACCGAAACAGAACTTACAGAGAAGTGAGTGTAACATCCGAAGTATCAAATGCATATTTTCGAAACATGAGGAGTGTGTACAGAAACATATACCATATCATATCCGACCCCTGCCAAGGGACTCGGCAAACAGAACGTGGCCACCCCCCGACGCTGGTGCCACCACAAATAAGGAGCAGAATAAGAGATAACCCCGTAACATAACATATCATATCAGATGGCCATATCAGATCATATCATATCAGAATGTGTGTACATGGCACAACATACTCCACAACCCATGTACATGTGTACCTGCCCCCTCACATCGAGGCGCGGCGAACAATGCAGTGAAATACGCGTGATAACATATCCTGGCCCGGGCTCAGTGTGGGAAACGTTGAGGCATCCACGAATGGAGTAGTGAGAAACTAATGCAAAATAAAATATAGCACATTTACGGAGACTCAGTAGAATAATTCAGATGACAAACCATATGACAGAAGCGGAGCAGTAATCATAGTGTATGCATTTCGGATATCCCAATAGCATATGTCAAATAAGCTTTTTGTAATCATTTTCATGTTTCAAAATACATTATGGGGCTTATCAAAATAATTCAAACGAATGTCATATATTTCCAGAGACTCAATAAGACCTATCGGATGACAAATCGAAATAATGAAATCGGACAGAATCATAGTGAGTGTATTTCGGATGTCATAATGGATTACAGAAGCATAATCTTTCTAAGTTCGTTTCCAAGTTCCGAAAAAGTTTTACAAGACTTAATGGAATATTTAAAACAAGTTTTATTTAGTAATTACAAGCGTAGTTAAAAACATTTCTTTAAAAAATACGCTCGAAGACAAGTCATAACCACTAAAAGGGTAAAATCGGAAATAGTGGGCCCACCTCGGGACAAACGAAGCGGTGGGCTCAAATTACGTATTTTAAGCTTATAAAGTCACCTACGGAGGTTCTGGGGACATTCCATAATTTTCTAAACAATTTGCGGAAGTTTGCACAATTCTTTCAATAAAGCATACTTATAGGGTTCAATTCCATTGAATAAAAAGGGGTATTTTCAAATGCGGATTCCGATGAGCAGAATACTTTCCGAGGCTCAAATCCGATCCTAGTACACCTAGGACATGCCAAAAGAAGAATCAGGATAGCTTTACATACCTTTTTCGCCCTTTACGCTAGTCCAACTTCAATTCCCGTTTCGTCAAAAATCTGCAATTGGTCACTTTTACCAATTATCAATTTCAAATTTTTAAGAATTCAATCTTAATTCATACTTGTCTACAGAAATTTGGGCAGCACCTCCCCTATACATATAGCATCCCCGAGAATTTAACTCGGCTAAAACAATCAACATCAACCCCACAACAACACCAACAGCAACAACAATTAATATAGGACACAATATAACACAACTAGTCTTCTTTCCGACATAATGCAAGAACTTTCATTCCGACTTTCCATTTCCAAACCAATCTCAATGTTTTCATATTCATTATTAATCTAGATTATCACAATATAATTTGGAAGCATTTCATATCATTTCCACAAAATATTCACAAGATATACAAAATATACAAACTTTCCACCAAAGTCATAATTCATCCAAAACTTCTAATATTCAACCTACATATCCATAACATATTTCCATCTTCCAATTTCATCAACCATAATCATAATTCACATCTTAACAACTTCATTTCCATAATATCACAAAATCATTCTAAAGTGACATAATCTTCTACATTCCAACTTCAACCAAAATTCATTCAACTTTCATTTCCAATATAATTTTCACCATAACCACAACTAGAATACAACATAAAATTCAACTCATATATGTATACAACATATATACACTCATGGCTACATATATATATACATACCCACTTTGCATACTTCCTTATTTCCATAATTTCTACTCATTTCCACATACCACAACATAAACAAACCTTCATAACATAAGAAAAAAGAATTGATTCTTACCTTTTTCTACAAACTCCTTCACTTGAACAAGTTGTCAACTTGAAGAAATAAGGGCTCCTTCTTCCAAAACAATTACACCAAGTTGTAAAGGACCCTTAAATTAGTAGGAATACCACAAGAAAATAATTTTAGAGGCAAGATTTTGAGGGGTGATTTTTCTATGGCCAAACCCGAAATGGCCTTATTTTTGCTCTTCTTTGTGTTTGTTTTTCTCTTCTTTGCTTCATGAATGTTCTTGGTTGAAAATGAAGACTTAGCCCCTTTTTATTATTAATCACATGACTAATTTAAATGGGCTTGGGTCCTTTATTAAGGACCATGGCCGGCCACCTCCTCACTTGGGCCTGAATTTTTCTTTTCATTTTTTTGGGCCAACCCGGTTGGTCCCGAGTTGGGCCTAGCCCACTGACCTTTCGACCTTAAAACGTCCATATATCCTTGTACAGACGTCACTTGGGAACCCACGACCTATGGATGGAAAGCTAATTCAATTATCTATAACTTCTATCTCTTGGTATTTTTCCAAATTCCAAACTTATAATACAGTTTTTGCCACCCAAAGTCAGGTCACCCGAAAACGTTTTCTTAAAAATATTCATTTGGAGGACTTCCACTTTGATTTGGCCCATGGGTCCTTCTTGAGTTGTGTTTAACTTCACATATGTGATTCATATAATTTTTCACATGTCCCAAAAAAAAATCTTGACGTGTGGGCCCCACCTCAACTTACAATTAATCCGACGTTCAAAAATACGAGATGTAACAATATACAATTCAAAATTATGCAAAAACGTATGCTGGAAGGTTCTACCCACTTGGTAGTGAGAGTTATTGGCCACCGGATCCATTTTCAATGGTTGCAAATTAAGCATTTATCCGTAAATTCAAAAAGAAAGCACACTCCCGTATTCATAATGAAATAGATGTTCCACCAGGGAGATACACTCGAAAATGCTCATTTTGCAATTATGTTGGTCATGATAAGCGCAAGTGTCCCTTACGGCATGGTGGTCAAACTACATCTCGTTGTTAAAGTACCTCTCGTGGTGGAGGAAACTTTCGTGGTGGTGGCAGATCTAGTGGTGGTGGCACATCTTGCGGTGGTGGCGGAAGATCAACTCAAGGGCATGAATTGATGAATGTATTTAAGTTTTTTTTCTTTCTTTGATGATTGTATTTTAAAAAGTTTGGGTTTATTATTAATGAACAAGTTTAAGTATTTTCATATTGTTATGAATGATACAATTTAATTATTTTGAGATTGGTATGAATGATGCAATTTTCACTAAAAAATAGTACACTTAAATCTAAAGTCTAAATCATAAAGAACTTAAAGCTAATGACACCAAGTCTTCAAACAAAAATGGAATTCGAGCACTTTTTAACCACTAAAACGGTAATCTGAAGTTTTGCTTATCCTTGATGTATTGAGTCTGCCTTATTAATCGCACCAAAATAAGTAGGGTTCTATATAAAACATTGAAGTTTCGGGGTCCCAAAGCATGATTAATCTATGGTCAAAGTACGTAAAAAAGTGTAAAGAAAGAGGGGTTAACCAAAAGAAGAAGGAAAAAAAAAACGAGTGCCCTTTTACTGCGCTAAAAGAGTTAACGTCGCCATTACAGTTAACTCCTTTAGCGCAGTAAATTATTGCGCTAAAGGTAGTTTTGTCACCTTTTTGTTTTTTGTTGGGGTATTTTGGTTCAAAAGCTCTTTTTTGGGGTCATTTTGGTTCCGAACTCCGTTATAGAGGTCTGACTGTATTAACAAATTAAATTTCAAAATTTACTTGTGTAGGAAGCCAATGAATGGGAAGAGAAGGAACATGAAGACCAAAAAGAAGAAGTGAGAAAAATGCTAGTGATGGCACCTTCCAAATCATTGCAAAAAAAATTGACCTGATCAACACCATCCAATTGCTTGGAGTAGCGTACCACTTTGAACATGAGATTGAGGAATCCTCGAGTTACTTTTATACTCTTTATGAAGAATGGATTAGTGAAATCGATGACGATGACCTTCATGTTGTTTCTCTAAGCTTTCGATTACTTAGGCAACAAGGTTATTATGTCTCGTCTGGTAAGTAAAAGAGTTTAAGTTGTCGGTGAAAAAATATTTACATAACCAGCTGATCACTTATAAGGTAGTTACAGATAAATATGAAATTAATTGGTATATCAAGATAATCTGCTATAATATATAGAGTTTAATTACATTGATAGTGCAAACAAGTTTTATAATGTCAGTGTATATAAATAACTTAAATGCTTATGCAATCGATATGCAAGCTTAACTGTGAAAATTTGCCTTGTCCTTTTTTGAAGAAGAGTTTTAATTTTTATATATTGACAGTGTAAATATAAATGGAGCAGATGCTTTTAGGAAGTTCACTGACGACCAAGGAAATTACAAGAAAGCACTAGTAGTCAGCAACGTGCAAGGATTGTTGAGCTTGTATGATGCTGCACAATTTAGAGTCGAGGCTGAAAAAATTCTGTATGAAGCAGTGAATTTCACCATCACTCATTTGAAGCTAATTTTGCCTAAATTGAGCAATTCTCTTGCGCAAGACGCAAATCAGCAATTCATTAAAGTTTCCAATCAACAATACGATAGTGAGGGTAGGAACAAGGAAATACATAGCATTTTACCAAGAAGATGAATCGCACAATGAAGTGTTACTAATTAAGCTTCGCTAAATTGGACTTCAACATCCTACGAAGATTGCACAAAAGGGAGCTATCTGATATCACAAGGTAAACTAGCAAGCTACACATTTATTAATATAATCATATCATATTTAACTTATATACATTGTTATTTGTTAGTATAAATAATTTATACGCTATTAGCGTAGGTTGGCCTGCCTTATTTTTTAAGTTATTGTTCCCTCTGTAGGTTACCTGAATCCTGATAGTATAAAAGATAACTTTATTTTTTACAATATTAATGTGAAGAAGTTAACTAAAACTCAACCTTGTAACGCTGAGTGCTCGTTTGGTTGCATTACATAATAAAATGTTATAATACCTGCATAAAACTCCACATTAGTAATGCAATGTTTAATTACCATTTGAAACTTGTATGTAATTCAGCATTATATAGTACATTTTTTAAGTAATATTCACTACTAAAAAAGAAATTTTCTGTCGACGTTTCCTACGAAAATCTACCAAAAATTCATAAAAAACAATACTGACGAGCCAAATTCCGACAATTTTTTGACCGGACGTCCATCAAAAATTCCCTTTTTTAGTAGTGATTCTTATTGCCTGCATAAGTAAAATATTTCCTCTTTACATTTTAGGTGGTGGAAAGAATCGCAAATCGCGCAGGCACTACCTTTTGCAAGAGACAGAATAGTTGAATTATACTTCTGGAGTTTAGGTCTATGCTTTGAACATCAGTATAGTGTTGCACGGAAACTATTAACCAAAGTGTTATGCTTTTGTTCTATTATTGATTACATTTACGATACCTATGGCACACTAGAAGAACTTACTCTCCTTACACACGCAATTGAAAGGTTATATTTTTTGTCTCACATCGTCGATCAATAGCTTACAACATTTTTATATTTCAACAATTAAAAGAATTAGCTAGGTAGAGAAATTAAGAACGTTATCACTGTAAAAAATATTTTGGACAATGGCATCTTTGGTCCCTTAGTTATCTGTAAATTCTTATTTTGATCCTTCTGCTATATGGTTAAGCATATATTACCTTCAATTAATTGAATGTGCGCTTTTGATCTTATGCTTGTGAATTTTTCCAAAAAGTAAATGAATTATGAACTATTAAACTATTTAATTACACATGCGTTATGTTAAATATATATTGTCAATCCATTTTTTGAGGATAATTAGTTTTCAAATTAGTCTAAATACAAGATATTTCCTATATACCAGGACCAAAATCACACGTTTATGTTAATTAAAGGTTAAATGTACCGAATCAAATATTACAAGGACCAACCCATAATTTATTAATAAGTTAGAGAACAAAAGTACAATTATCCCTATATTTTTTCTCTTAATTTGACATATATATATATATATATATATATATATATATATATATATATATATATATATATATATATATATAGGTGGAACATTGATGCTTCTAAACAACTACCGCCATGTATGAAGTTCTCCTACCGTGCTCTTCTACAAGTTTACAATGAAGTGGAGAGAGAGTTGGAAAATCTTGAAAATGCATACCGAGTTAAATATTCCGTAACTGAGGTAATTAAAAATTAGTGAACGACTTCTTAATGATCACTTGATCAGAGAGGAATGCGAAATTTAAAGGTTGATGGCTCCAACTTTTAAGCTGTTAATATTAAATTCATAACGTTTTGAAATTAGGGGCTCAAAATTTAATTTTTGTTAAAATTTTAGTAAATTTGCATTGTGCGTCAAAACTACCGGATTCAGTTTAACGTAATAAATCAAGCTCCATTGCCTTTGAATGTATACCTTCATTACTCTCTAACAATATTTCAGATGAAAAAGTTGCTAAGGGCTTATCTCCAAGAGGCCAAATGGTATCATGAGATGAATGTCCCAACAACGGAGCAGTATATGAAGAATGGAATTCCATCCAGCACTTACCTATTGCTTGCCACTACTTCTTGGTTAGGCATGGAAGATGTGGCAACTAAGGAGGCATTTGATTGGATATCAACTGAACCTACGATGCTCGTCGCTTCGTCTATCATTGCAAGACTACTGAATGATCTTGTAACTCATGAGGTATGATAGTAAAAAAAAAAAAAAAAAAAAAATGTGCAATCCTTTAATATATATCCTTATTTTTCAGATAATTATACGTATTATCGATAGTTATATGTAGTTATCTTTTATGTGACCTGATAACGAAAAAATACTTCTATGTTGTCAATGTAAAGAAGTTATTAATTGGAAGTTCAAGAAAATTGTTGTACGTGCAAATAATAACTCAATGATTAGGATGTACAGAATACCAATTGAATTTGAAGTAATTAATGTTTCCTTTTATTTTAATTAATTTGTTTCTCCAACTATATTGTTGATACAGATTGAACTGGAAAGAGGAGATGTAGCTTCTGGTATTGAATGTTACATGAATGAATGTGGTACCACAAAGAAAAAGGCTCGCATGGAGATCAGGAAAATAATAGAGAACAGTTGGAAGGATCTGAATCGAGGATATGCTTAAAACCTACAGTCGTACCAAGGGTTTTGATCATGTCAGTGCTCAACCTTACAAGGGTGGCAGAATTCTTTTATACAGATGAAGATGCTTATACTTTTTCCAAAAATAACTTGAAAGATGTAGTCTCTATAGTGCTAATTGATCCTATTACAACATGAGAACTCTACAAGGAACAGGAGAAGGAAAAAAAGGAACTAGTGCATGAACAACCCCTAGAAAGAAAATATTAGCAAATCAATATTGCTGCAAAATGAGTTCATTAGATTTGTTTTTATTGACCAATTGTCGATTGAGATTTGTCTAATGATATTTAGAACTGACGTTTTAAATTCGAGCTCATTTGGAGTAGATTTGGGTATTGAATCTTGTATTGGAGTCCGGAGCCAAAATGGCTTATTTTTACAGCCATTAGATAAAAATAGTTTTTTTTTTTTAGACCAAAATGGGTATTTCGTTGGATAACCAACGAAATACCCACACAACGTACTGTTCCGTGCCGGTGAATTTCTTGCATTTCGCTACATGTGTAGCGAAATGCAAGAAATTATTATTTTTTTAATTTTCCTTTGCATTTCGTGAATCAATTCACGAAATAGGCATTTTTAATTTTTTTTTTTTTTGCAATTCGTGTAATTAAAGCTGTTTTTTTTTAGCATTTCGTGATGCAATTCACGAATCACGAAATGGATTTTTTTTATTTCGTCAATTAAATGAACGAAGTTGATACGAAATGAAAAAAAAAAGCCTATTTCGTGATTTGATTCACGAAATGCAAGAATTTTTTTTTTTATTTTCCTTTGCATTTCGTGAATCAATTCACGAAATAGGCACTATTTTTTATTTTTTTTTGCAATTCGTGAAATTAAAACTGTTTTTTTTTTTTTTTGAAATTAAAATTAAAACTTTATTTTGAATATAAATCTAATTCAATTAGATAAAAACGTAGTTAAAAAATATAGGAGAAAGAGTAGTTGTAAATTGGTGAAACTTTAAACAGTCATAACTTTGCGCTCGGATATCCGATTTATGCAATTGTTTTTTTGATTTTGCATATTTTTCCGAGATCTAGCAGCCCAAACAGCCGTGAGGCGGTTTGGCGAGGCCGATTTTCTAGAAAACCTCTTTTTTCCCTTCCAATTTTAATTTTCCCCCAAATTGGCGAGAAATTTTTAGTTTTCTTTACTTATAATATGATGATGCGCAATAGACTTCAACATAAAAATTTCGGAGTAATGCAGCTGTGAATGTCAATTTCACTTATGTGGTTTCAATTTTTTTAAAATAAAGCTGACTAATTTTCTCAACATATAGGATAAAACTAATTTTTTTTTATCCTATTTCGTTTTTTAATACACGAAATGCAAAAAAAACATATATATATATATATATATTATTTATTTATTTATTTTGTATTTCGTTGATAAAAAATTAGTTTTATCCTATATGTTGAGAAAATTAGTCAGCTTTATTTTCAAAAATTGCAACCACATAAGTGAAATTGACATTCACAGCTACATTACTCCGAAATTTTTATGTTGAAGTCTATTGCGCATCATCATATTATAAGTAAAGAAAACTAAAAATTTCCCGCCAATTTGGGGGAAAATTAAAATTGGAAGGGAAAAAAGAGGTTTTCTAGAAAATCGGCCCGGCCAAACCACCTCACGACAGTTTGCGCTGCTAGATCTCGGAAAAATATGCAAAATAAAAAAAAATGCATAAATCGGATATCCGAGCGCAAAGTTATGACTGTTTAAAGTTTCACCAATTTACAACTACTCTTTCACCAATTTACAACTACTCTTTCTCCTATATTTTTTAACTATGTTTTTATCTAATTGAATTAGATTTATATTCAAAATAAAGTTTTAATTTTAATTTAAAAAAAAAACAGTTTTAATTTCACGAATTGAAAAAAAAAATGCTTATTTCGTGAATTGATTCACGAAATGTAAAGGAAAATAAAATCTTGCATTTCATGAATCAAATCACGAAATAGGCTTTTTTTTTTTCATTTCGTATCAACTTCGTTCATTTAATTGACGAAATAAAAATAAAAAAAATCCATTTCGTGAATTGCATCACGAAATGCTAAAAAAACAGTTTTAATTACACGAATTGCAAAAAAAAAAAAATGCCTATTTCGTGAATTGATTCACGAAATGCAAAGGAAAATTAAAAAAAAAATTCTTGCATTTCGCTACACATGTAGCGAAATGCAAGAAATTCATCGGCACGGAACAGTACGTTGTGTGGGTATTTCGTTGGTTATCCAACGAAATACCCATTTTGATCTAAAAAAAAAAACCTACTATTTTTGTCTAATGACAGTAAAAATAAGCCATTTTGGCTCCGGACTCTCTTGTATTGGATTGTTGAAATTCGAAAAACAAATTTTGTTCCTGGGCGAAGAAAAAAAATCCCCTGAAAATCCACACTTCAAATGCACGTCTTAAGTACACATGGAAAAACTAAAGTACAACATCAAATACTTCTCTTTATAATTTTCATTGATCACTCCGAAAAAGACTAAAATAACATCAAATACAGATACAAAATTTTGGATTGGTGCAACCATGAATCCTAACTATAATTTTTCTAAAGCAAACCTTACATGATCTCCAACCCTCTTTATCTCAAAGTCATCAACCAACAACAAATATATGACCACTAGCTGGCAGCTGCTAATCTACCCAAGTTAAGCTTAACAACGTCACCAGAGAACATCGTTAATTTTGTCATTTGTGTTCACTCAAGTCGCCCCTGACAAAATATCCATATTACAGATAACTCATTTGTTTCCAGCTTTTTTCTTCATCATGGCTTTTCGCTTTTCTTCCCTAAGAGCATTTCTCTTCTCTTCCCTGTAAAAAAGTTGAAGACAAGAATAGGTTACATGTTCTGAATTTAACTCTGTTCCATTAGCACATCAGGGTTTATCAACTCGTGATCGTGGAACTAAAAAACTTTACCTAGCTTTTGCAATTTCCTCTCTAGGAGGGGGTTTCTTCTTTTCCCTCCTTTTTGTTGCCACTGATTGGTTTTCTGCCCTTCCATTTTTAGTTACACGCCCTTTTTGTCCAAAACCTTTTTTATCTGAATGCATTTGAGTATCTCTCTTCCTCTTTTTATTAGCCTCTACTTTTTCATTCAATTTCCCATTTTCTTTTACAATGGCTTTTTGCTCTGAATGCTCGTCATCCCCTTCAGCATTCTGCTGGTCACTGCTCTCAACGGTATCAGCTTCTTGTATTTCTTCAGACTGAGCCGACGATTTTGCAGCAGACTTGGAATTGCTCATCTTTTTCAACTGATAAAAAAAAGGACATATGGGGTAAAATGTTCTCATCTTTTTCAACTGATAGAAATGTTTGTTCCTACAGCCACGTGTTGATCCCAATTTATTTTTCAGTCCCGGAAACCATAATCATTTCTTTCCATCTTTTATAAGTAAGAAAATTCATAATTATTTCAATTTCCACAAGCTTTAAAATGAAATGTTTGTTTGACATGAATAAACTAGATAACTACACAAGTGCAGCAGTCTGAGAACTGAAGAGATGCACACGGAACCTAGTGTGTGTAGAGTTCAGAGATTTTATGGCTTATGGGCAAATGTATATAAAACAAGAAAAACAAAAAAGGGAAAAATCATTGTGAGAAAAGAAGACTTCCACAGGAAAATTGAATATGGCTAAGGCAGAATAACGAATGTGGCCCGTTCTCCTTGTACTTCACTTAAATAGACATCAATGACCGCTAAGTGTAGGACTTTGAATCCTGCATTAGAGCTCTCTCAACTCGATACTTCTTATTCTGAAGGATTTCTCATCCTTCTCGTTGGTTCATAGTTTTCTCTATTTCAAGCTCTTAAATAATGCATTTTCTTTGCAGCTATTACAGCACAAATTATCACCAAATGATACGGCATACCTTTGCCACAAAGAATCCATCCATGTTGTGCACATGAGGATAGAATCGCCTTGTCTTGTCCAAAGATGTATGGAAACGGTGCTGCCTAAAGCGAATGAATCTGGATTCAAAGCAGCTTGAATTAGTTGTAGACTTAAATAACCTTTCAAGTAAATGCACATAATAGCACAAGCTATACCCAGGCCTCCCAAAATCAAGTCCACATGGCACAAGTTTAACATCTCTTTTCTTGAGTGCATAGTCTATAACTGCTTCATTCTGCAATACCCAAGTTAAACAAATAAGTAGAAATTCGCATGCATACAAACACTTAGAAAGGTAGCATTTCTTTTTGGGAGATTCGTTAAGAAATATAGGTTTAGAAAGATACCTCATCAACCATAATGGAGCAGGTAGAATACACTAAGTATCCACCTGATTTTGAGTTGGCATCGACCATGTCAATTGCTGCAAGTATCAGTTCCTGCAAACGAATGAGACAGGTTTCTCAAAGGCAAGTAGGCAACAACAATATGTGAAACGGGGAATACAAGATAACCATAAACATATGGAACAAAATTAACATTATTGCAGGAGGGAGGGAGATTAACCTTCCAAATACCATCACCAACACCCTCCTGCTTTGGGAGGGTACATATAATGACACACCCAAAAATAAAAGCAACAAGGCAACTAGAATTGCAAAATCTGTCCCCTCTATACAACAAACAAGACCAGTGAAATCAATCATTAGACAAAGAAGATAATGTTCAATTCTCCTTGCAACTTAATCTCTCCAAAATTACAGACTTTCAGAAACCGGTGTTTTCTAACAGCCCGTTAAGTCGGATGCTGAGAATATGCTTTATACGAGTTCTCTTGTGAGACGGCTCCCAAGCATACAACCAGTTCATTGAAACTTTCATGATAGGTCTATGGATGACACAATCACCAAATATACACATCGAACTCATTTATACCTTCTGCAGATGTGCACAGTTTTGTATATCAGCAGCAGTTTTGGAAGTTTTAACAGACTCGTCCTTCGAGATCACCTGCAGAACAAACGGAATTCATCTGATTAAATAGGATTGTAGGCAAACATATACATCAAGAACTACGACATACCCCAGTGCCACTGCAGGGAGCATCCAGCAAAATCCTATCAGCAGTGTTCTGACCCAAAACTTTAGGCAGCTGAAATGATTCCCAGACAAGGTATTAGATCAGAGGACTTGTCCATATATTATCACTAGGTAAACCAAGAAACAGAGACACAAGGGAAACAAAATCGGTCAGATCACTGCCTGTAGCTCAATGAAAATAGTACAGAGCTACTTCAGCCAACAAGAACGATGCTCAAAATGGGGAAGAAGTTAGAACAACATGTCCCGTGTGAAATATATATGTAAAAATAAAAATGCAGCAAGTTCTAAAGGGAAGATTGCAAACTAGTCTGATTCTAACCTCTCTTCCATCATAGTTACAGACAATGGTGTTTGTTACCCCCATGCGATGTAAATTAGCAGTGAGTGATTTAAGTCTTGACTCCTTCATCTCATTTGCATAAATAATACCTAATTTTCCAAGGTGAAATAGGTCAGTGCCATTCAGACGATTGAAATGACAAATGCTACTAACCAATAATATGGAAGACATTGTTACTCGCAAATAACTTTAAAAGCAGAACAAGGGAGAAGAGAGAAGTTAGAAAAATATCATCGCAAACATTATTATGTCACAAGAGCATATGACAAACAACAGAAGTATGTAAGACGCATCAGGAGAAGATGTTCATTCAATACAATCTCTATTATTGAGAAACCAACAAAAACCTGAGGAGATGTCATTAGAGCAAGCAAACAGATTGGCAGCACAAGTTAACGTAAACTACTTTTAGTAAGAACGATGTACATGAGCACTTAGATAACAGAACGAAAGCACCCAGTATATTTTGGTTCCCTGCATTAGAAATTAGCAGGACAAGAAACGGAAAAATGGAGATAATGAATATCGACACCAGGGCAGAAAAATCTATTTAAAATTCATTCACCCATCGTATCCAGAAACTACGAATGCATTATGGAGAAAAGGATTTCTTCACAAAAATACAACACGATTAACTGCAAACGAATACATACCACTATTTTTCATCAGTGCAGCAACATAAGTTGTTTTGCCTCCAGGAGCAGCACTGCACCATTTAAAAATTGCCCACTTTAGAAGAACAGAAGTTACCAAGAAAATTCTACTGACAATTAAAAAGTTTGCTGTAAGTTACTCGGACTCGCCTAAAATGTCGTCGGGTGCGTGTCGGATCCTTCAAAAATAGTGTATTTTTGGAGGATCCGACATGGGTGCGGCAACACTTTCGAAGAGTCCGAGTAACTTAGGTTTGCAGAAATTGTTTCAGCTGCCCTCTCAAAAGAAAAGATATTAAAAATGGTTAACTTGAACCTAACACGGACAAAGCTGCTGATTTAAAGAAAGGAAAAATTACAAGTGAAAGAGGAAGAGAAGACGCTTTATTTTTTCAATTAGCTTTTTCTTAGACTATCTAAATATGCACCAGACAACTGCTTCAGCAATCAAACTTGTTAATTCTCCAATACATAAAAGATGATGAAAAGGTAATAAATCAAAAAAGAACTCAATTAAAAACTAATTGGATAGTGAAAATTTCAATGATAGACAAATAAAGTAAGCATTTGTTAGACAAACTTATTTACTTACGCCATATCAACAACACGTTCATTCTCCTGAGGGGCAAGGGCCATTACGGGCAGAAAAGAACTCGCACTTTGGAGCTGTAAGCAAGTTATTTGTTAGAAATAAGCATTACAGTTGCATACTAAGATAAAGCCATCTTTTGAAGTGTAGGATACCATGTAATGACCAGCCATATACTCAGGAGTGGCACCAACTGGAACTTGAGAATCATATACAACTAACCCAACCTACAAAATCATAAATGCATATGCGGAAATAATTAAGTACACATATGATAAATAACAAATCCAAATTTGATACCTAAATAATACGCTAAACCAAAGAAAAAAGAGAGAATCACAGTTAATCCTTGTACCTTTGACCATTTGCTTAATGGATCCAAATTGACCCCTCTGTTAAGAAGAACACCAGCTAAATCCCGTCTGCGAGTCTGAAATCCCGTCAAAGCAATACAATATGAGTCGACCATCGAAGCGACAAAAGGTAAGGACAGAAAAGAGGTAGAGAAAAGTATGACCTTTAAAGTGTTTGTCCGCAGAGAAATCGGCCGGGGCTTTTCAAATGCTTCAATAAGTTCAATCAGCTCAACAGGGGGAAACATCTGCAGTAAGGTCACATATCATCCACATTGAAATGAAGTTTCAACTTGAAAACGGAAAGAGTGCAGAGTCTAGACTACTGAGTTAGAAATTACCTCCACTAACGATTCAATCAGAAAATCATTGTATCCATAATATGCACCCAAGTCGCTTTTAAGTTGATCAACAAAATCCTTACGTGTCACACCTTCTTGCCTCAATGACTTGAAATTAGAAAGCACTCGAACAACTGCATTTATTTTATTGTATTTGAATGAGAAAATTACTTCTGCAGAGAAAGATGATTCAGAAAGGGAAGATGAAGGAAAAGAAACTCACTCTCTTTTATCCTCCTTTGGAGATTAGTTAGATCCGGGGGTCTATGTGTTTCTTCTTCGAGCTCCTAAAGTTACAATGACATATTTAGCATTCATAAATATTTTCCTGCATGAGTATCAGACAAGTCAAACCTCTAATCAAGAACTTGAACATTAGGCAACCTCAGTTGTTGGCAATCTGAACTCATCAGCTTCATCTTTAATATTGAGCTGCAATTCTGCTTCAGCGTCCTCCTCTTCTCTTTTCCTTTCCTCGTCAAGAATTTTTGACTTCCTTACAAGATCAGTATCATCTGCATCTGAATCAGAATCTACATCCGAATCTGAATTAACATCTGAACCATCATCTGCAACATCAATGACAAAACAAAGAAGAATGGCTAGTGAATCATAAATCTTGGCGGATGGCTAAAATTATAATGCCAATGCACTAAAGACCGTACCAGCATCACCGCTTGCTAATATATCAGCAGCAAAGGGGTCATCCACGTCAGAAGACATATCAGAATCTGAGTTCATTTCCTGTTGTTCTTCATCACCAATATCTCCATCTTCTCCTTCAAAATCCCCATCCGTTCCTTCACCGTCACTAAAAAGATCCTCCTTTTCCACTGGCTTAGGTGGCAAAGGTTCCTTCTTTTGCTTCTTCTTGGTGGGGGGTTTCCCTAATTTTGAACCTGCTTTTTTACCGAGTTTGGGACCAGCCATTTTAGCTGCAATGCAACAAAAGTGTCAGCATCCTTCACAAATAACAATAGCACTTTCCAGATTGTGTAAAAGCTTCCTAATTTACATCCATAACTTGTACCACAAAGAAAATTCAACAAAACCCTTTTCTATAATCTATAGTACTTAAATTTTCCGTCACTATGTGATTCACTAAAGGCTTTTGTAGTTAGTCAGTTAGACTTTCAGGAAGTTGATACTTACTAAAGCGAGAAGTAGAATACAAAGTGTTGGCAAATGGGCGGGTTGGGTTGGTTTTGGGCAGGTTATGGGTTGAGTAAAACTAGGTTCAAACCCAACCTGCCCATATTTAATACGGGTTGAAAATGGGTTGAGTGATGGTTACATGTGTCGACCCATATTTTGTAAAGCGATTTTAGCTTCAGTATTTTATTTGTTTAATTTTCTGCATTTACCAAGTACTAATTCAAACACAAAATCAGCTAATTTATACTGGCAAACTTCTAAACATATCTATTTGCCTCAATACAAGTCCAACTTTTTCCCATGCTAATTAAGTAACATACTGGGAGACTTCAAAACATACTCTATACCCTTTGCAACTATTATTTCAACAAGGGTCTAAATCCCAATATAACAACTTAAACCTCACGGCAAGATACATCAAGGTTGTCTCGAGCATTCATACTTAAGCTCAGATTTCAGACTTTTTTTTTTCTTTTTTCTCTTGCATACATCTTCAAGACATCTGACTTAGCTGCATTTCTCTCTATGATCTTTACATTATGATGTAAATACAAATGGATGTCCCTATTTCCTTTATGTTCAACAAAACTAAAAGGACAATATTTTTGTTTGATCAAGTAAAAGTATTTTCATTGATAAACATGGCCATAACAGTCATGTATACCAAAAGGTAAAGAATCTAGGACACAAAATGATTCTCTACAAACTCCACCCAATCGTCCATACAAGAAGGAACTTTCTGTGTACACCAAAAGAAAATAAGGGAACGGAGACTACTCCTCAGCTGAGAGAAACTCGACTCGACCCCTTGAAAACTAAAAGGATAATTATGCTTAAGTATGGCTATGGGCAGTTTCTGACGGTATATAGCTTAATAAATTGGTTCAGACTGATGCTCATTTGTGTTATCCGGAGTATAAGTTTCAAGAATATGAAACTTCAAATTTGAAGTTCCGGCCTTACAGCCTGCTATAATTTCACCACAAATCTTGCATTCTGCTCTTAACCTTCCCTCAATGTTACCAGGAAAATTCACAAAAGTAACATTACCGGTTTCAAAAAAAAAAAAAAAATAGGAGTTTACCTTTTCGCTCTAGAGCAAGAACTTAGGGGTTGTTTGGTTGCTGGTTAGGGCTATGCAAGTATTAGTTATGCAGGATTTAATTATGAAGGGTTTAGTTATTCAACAACAAGAACAACATACCCAATGTATTCACACAACTAGGGTCTGGGGAGGGTAGAGTGTACGCAAAGCTTACCCTTACCTCGTGGAGATAGAGGGTAGTTTATGCAGGGTTTAGTTATTCATGTATTACTAATTCATCTTATTAGTTATTCCATCTTCTATCTTGCACAAAATAATACATAACTCATAACTTATGGTACATGTTTTAGTTATGCGGCGGGATTGTAAACTGGTAACTAAAATCCGTACTTAGTGTGCTGAATTTTATACGTAGCAACTAAAATACTACCAAACACGGTATTCCTAGTCATGCTGATTTGAATAATTCACTTCCTATCCAGCAACCAAACAACCCCTTATATCACAAGAATCAGCAATAGCCTCCATAGACATCTCTACCTAAACCAATAATCATATAACAAACGTTTTCCCTTCAAAGAAGTCATTTTATGTATCTGTATATAACCAAACACACACACACACATATATATATGACTGAAAAATTGAAGCTTAACTAATATTAACATGTACTAGAGAAGATATGTACGTGGTTCAACCCCTTCATACCAAATTTAAATGCATTTTCTTGTTATTATGGAATTACAAACAGCTAAACAGGTAACTAGAGAAATAACTCAATACCCATAAACCCCTCACCTAAGGGGAAAAAAAAGGAAAAAGAATAGTACCAGAAAGAGAGCTAGAAGTTTATCAACAACTTCTTCTCTTCTATAAGGGGGGCGCTAAGTATGAGAGAAAAGAGGAAGAGAGATGTTAACCTGTGAACAAAAGTGTAAAGAGTTTTTAGTCAACATTGACCCTTATGTATGGAGTAAGTCTATTTTGATCCTTTACATATAACGTTGAGCATTTCTAGTCCTTAAGTTTACTAAATTGGAGCACCTTTGGTCCAAATTAACATAATGGACTTAAAAACTACTCCCTCCATCTCAAATTATCTAGGGAAAATAACATTGTATGACAATTTGAAGAAAAATATTTACCCCGATTAGTCCATGTTTCTTTTTTACCTGCGTTAGTCGGTCGCCTCCTTCATCCTAGGTCGTCGATTTTGCTATTTAGATCAACCGGAGAGGTCACGACGCCGGATCTTGCTATCCAGATCCGTCGGAGAGGTCGCCGATGCCGGATCTTGCTATCCAGATTCGCCAGAGAGGTTGCCGGATCTTCCTATCCAGATCCACATTATTATACAATTTTATATAATGTAGAAGTGTGTATAAACACCGCTTATGTGTAAACACCTCTTGTATATATTTGTATACTATTGCATACAAGTGTAAAAGTATGTATAAACACCTCTTGTATATGTTTGTATACTATTGCACACAAGTGTAAAAGTGTGTATAAATACCTCTTATACATTATTATACACTTTTATACAAGGTTGATATATTGTCTACAGTAGGTGAATAAAGTTGTATATTGTTATATAATGTTGTATACCGTGAAAAAGTGGTTATGCTGATGTAAATAAAAATATGGCTACGTGGATGTAATTTTATATGCTAGATTGTACATTATTGAAATTTTCCCTTATCTATCGTGTTTATTAAAAATAGTTGTCTCAAATTATTTCTCGTTTTACAAGTTCAAAGCACAATTATTATTTTTTTTCTATTTTAGTCTTAGTAGAATTTTGTCATTAATGGAGATGACACGTAAATAGAATAAACATTTATAAAAGAGATATTACAAAGGAAAAATTACGTGACAGAGATAACTATGCTTGGTATTTACTCGAAATAGCTCCAGCTTAAAAAATTTACAACAAATAGCGATAATTTGGGTTTAATAGCTAATACACTATATAAGTGTGTATCATCAAAGAATGGTACTCGTTACTCTCAATTTCACAAGCCTTTGCCCATAACTATCACCGCACCCCGAATTCTACATGATCCTAACCACCGGTAGCTCCACTGCCGGCAAGCGTGCTATAACCGTCCGGCATCAAATTGGCCTGAATACTTTACCATGATTCAAAGTCATGAAACTAAATCCTGAGAATTCATTTGGTCTTATATAAAACAAGGTTCAAATTGATGTTGTTGACTCCCCCACTGCTTTTCAAGCTGGAAATTTGTTGTTGTATACAATTTTCCGAGTAAATACAATGTATTTAAAATTTTGTTGTTTGTATACAAATTTTCGAGTAAATACAGTGTATTCTTAAATGGATTTGAGTGTATTCTCCTTTTTTTAGTGTAAATACAGTGTATTTTGTGTTTCACCGGAGATCCGACCGGATTTGATTGTATTTTTCATATTTAAATACAGTGTATTTTGTATTTCCACTGAAGATTTGACCGGATTTGACTGTATTCTTCATTCTGATCTATATGCATATGTATTTGGATAACTATATTATGGAACTGTGTATTTGAATACACCCGAATACATGCGAAACAAGTCAAACATAACTATATTTTGGAACTGTATATTTAAATACATCCGAATGCACACGAAATAGCTAAACAGTAGATATGAATTGTAATTAAGAAAATTTGTAGCTACTACTAGTTAGAAGTCTAGAAACTATAGTTATTTATATAAGCTATCCTATTCTAAATTAAATATAAATAAGCGTAAAGTTAGTCAAATATCCCTCGTAATTAATATTTCTCTAAGGGCGACACATAATTGAGATGGAGGGAGTAATGATAATTCCCAAAGAACACAACAAAAATTGACTTTATAATATGGGTCTGGGTTTTAGGATTCAGAATATGGGTCTTAGTTCATAACTCAATTTTGACCCATTTAATGTAGAATTAATCCGAAGAGCGGTCCACCTAATCATTTAAACGAAAAAAGAAAAAAATATCTAATTTAATTTTCAAGGTCAAAAAATTATTAATATTAGCCAATTTATAAAATACTATGAATATTAAGCCTAATTCCTTTTTGTGGCTAACAATTTTGTGATGTATCTTATTTAATCTGCATTTACTTTATCTTGGATTGTGTTAGTACGGTTTCTCTCAGTCTGTCGTAGACTAAATAAATAATTTGATAAAGAATTGTTGTTATCTCTAATGTGCTAGTTTTTAATTGAGTATTTTAATACTTGATAAGCATAAACAAAAATCTTGAATTCGGGCCTTTTACATATTCAGATACAATACTCTTTGCGCAAAATAACCACTCCACATGCGCTATGTTAGATTATTTCATAATGAGAAGAGAAAACAAGAACAACTATAACAAGAGCAACATAAATTAGAAATATGACACAAGGATCAACTACAACAGAGAAACATAAGTTAAAAATATGACTGTGTCATATTAATAAAAAAAACCATGTAATATAAAATTCTAGATAGTAGCCGAGAAAATGAAACATAATTGTGATTCTATACAATTTGATGTCAATGTAACTTAAGGAGTTTGAATTTCAATTGTGGGATGATTTGGTGCAGAATTGAGGTGGTTTGCATTGAACATTTGAAGTAGATAATAAATATGAAGAAGATGATATGTGTATTCCACTGTATATCTTTCGTGTATAAGTAGATAATGAATATGAAGAAGATGATATGTGTATTCCACTGTATATCTTTCGTGTATAAGTAGATAATGAATATGAAGAAGATGAAATGTGTATTCCACTGTATATCTTTCGTGTATAACTTATGTATTCCATATGTATCAAACGTGTATCTCCTGTATATCCATGTATAGTTGCATGTGATATGCATGTGTCGCACTGGAATATTTAAACTCGATTTCGGCGAATTCCAACCATACCCATTGAAACAAATTCTTCTTTCGCCTAAATATTTTGAATGTTGCATGTTGTTGATAACTCTTTGTTTTTGGCTATTTTTGATAGCATGACTAATGACTAGTTGTTACTAAAATAAGTGTTTGCTTTTGGCTTATTTCTGTAGTTCTCCCAAACTAAAAATTATTAGTAAATATATAATATATATGTACAATATATTATTTATTTATACCGCTAAGAAAATAAACAGAATCCGGACCATTTTTTATGTTAAGATGCCTTTAAAATATGGGTTAGTTGTGTTAAATCCTCATTTAACTCAATCATAGAAATGTTCACCCAATCGTAATTGGGCGGATTGGGAGAGCCACTATTAAAATGTGAAAGGGAAAATGGTCAAATTTACCATCTAAGTATGGTTTATAGTTTAAATTTACCATCCGTCAAAGTTTGGGATCAAATTTGCCCTCTCCGTTAGGATACTTGATAATTTTCCCTTATATGGATGTAAGTGTGACTTGGACTCCACAATACAAAGAAAATTAACCACCGCAGATCCACGTAGGCTCCCAACCTCAATTATTTTAATCGTAATCCGTTACCATCGCATAAAATAATACAACCCTAGTTCATTTTATTTTATAAAGAGAGGGAACTCAAGAGAGAATAGAAGGGCCATGTAGAAATCGCTCATTGATTAAAGTTTCCACTTTTTACAATTGGGTTTTCTTCAATTCGATCAAAGCTTCCATTTTCCAACAGGATATCTCTCAATTTGATCAAAGCTTCCATTTTTCCAAGTGGGTGTCTCTAAATTTGATCAAAGGATCTTTTTAGGTTGATTTGTGTCTCAAAGTTTCTTCTTTCACTCAATCACATTTGACTGTTTGCTATTCTTACCACTTTCTGCCTGTCTTACTATTCTCGACATTACTATTTTAAAAAGAAGCATTGCAATTTGCTAAGTACTAGGATATTCGTCCCTGGCTCATTTGTTCGTGACTTTGTTTTTTGATTAACACTGTGCAAAAACGTGGTCAGTTTCTTATAGAATGCCATTTTTCACACAACTTGCCTGACAGGCCGATTTCCAACAATATCGCTTGAGTTCCCTCTCTTTTTAAAATAAAATGAACTAGGATTGTATTATTTTATGTGATGGGGAAGCGGGTTAAAAAAATTAGGGTTGGGAGCTTACGCGGAGCCTATATGGCTAATTTTTTTGTGTTGTGGAGTCCAAGTCACACTTCCATCCATATAAGGGAAAATTTATCCGGTATCCTAACAGGGAGGACATATTTGATCCCAAACTTTGATCGCGGGCAAATTTAAACTATAAATCATACTTGGACGGTAAATTTGCCCCTTTGCCCAATGTGAAATTTAACCAGCATTAGGATACATTTAGAATGACATAAACATAAACAAACCCTTAAACTCGGCCTTAGCTAAAAAGTATGCCCTTCAACTTTTGGGTGTGCGCAATTAGGCACCTCAACTTGTATAAAGTTGAACATGTAAACACAAATATTGACGTGGCGCAGATGTGGCACCTCCAAAATTTATGTGTCACGTCAGTGCCAAGTTAGCATTTGTGGTTACGTGTTCAACTTGTGAACAATTGAGCAATACAAGTATGATCTGACCATCATGAGCGTGGTTTTGTCATCGTTTGATGTTTTACCCTTTAAAATTATAATTCGTATTAGACTAAATTGTAATTCAATTATTTTTCTAATACACGAGACTTTAAAATTTAAAATTTATTTATCAAATCAGTTTCTTATAATCTGAACATTTATTTATAAAATCTGATCTGATATATGTCCTGATATTCAGGACTTTATAGCAATAAATACAGTTCAACAAGCTAACCATGTTACAAACACTCAATTTTGTTTCCATCAAAGCTCGTCAGTATCCCTCCCTCTCCAACAACTCAAGATCTGTTCCTCTTGAACCGGTAAGTTTTAAGAAACTCATCAACACATAATTTATTATTTTGTTGAATTCATATCTATGTTCTTGATTTTATGGCTTACTTATCGAGAATTAATAAGATTTTGTTGCCACGCATCTTGATTTATTCAATATAAATGCAAAACAACTTCATAAACATGTTTTGTTGAATTAGGTAGTAATAGCGCAGCGAAACCGCTAGAGAATATTTGAAATCCTAATATTTTTACTCAATTCGTCTCTATTTTACTTCAGAAAACATGATGTGTTTTTTTTTTTTGATAATGTGATTAAGGATGGAATAGTCTTATTTATTCCACTAACAATCCTTAATGGTTGACAGGTTTAATTTTTCTCTTTATATTTTTGTATTGATATTTATTTATCTGAAAAATATATTATCGATATAACGTTTTAGAACAAGATTAGGAGAAATATGTTTTTTTAAAAAGCGTCTTTATGTGCCATGTTGTTCTTGTTCTTATAAGTTTCTTTTAGTGACATGTTGATATAACCTTATTAATTTATGATGCAAATTTTAATTATTGATTTAAGCTCTTTGTATAATCTATACTATATTAAAAGCAAGAAGGATCTTAGAACTATTGATTGAACTTTTTGCCTTCATTAAAAGTCTCTACAATAGACAAAATTGTCACTTACTATTTTTCACAAATTATTATTTAATTATTTATAACAAAATAGACAACAAATACAACTATTATTTCGGAAGCAATTTTGGTAAGAACGTATTAATAGAAAAAGGACTCTTAAACACTCCCTATTTTAACGTACTATTTAGTTATCTTTATAAATCATAAAAATCTACATAATACATTAACACTAACAATCAATTCTCTTCCGTTTAGAAGTCTCCTTCACTATCAACTCCACATAATTTAGGAGTACCGGGGTTACAGCTATAATTTTTTTTATTTTTTTTTTGGGTATAAAAGTTTGGTTTGTTTCTATTCTTCTTCCAAATTTAGGAGTTTTTATTTTTTTTTTATGTTTACGAGTGCTTTGTCATAATTTTTTATGAGTTAGAGGCAACTTTGTAATTATTTCTCCACTTTATGATTTTCAGGTTTTTTTTTCTTTGAGAAAAAATATATTATATTTATTTGTGCTTGAATTTTTTCAATTTTCTATGTAGATTGGAAGTTTTTCCCGTAGGCCTTCGCCTTCCGGTCTATCCGATCTTGCAAGAGGTACTTCACTTTACAAGCCGCTTTATGCTAATAAGTTGACTAGATTTTATTAAATAAGTGTATGTGTTCATGCTAATATTACTATCTTTTTCTCTTTTCCATATGTACTTTCATTTTATTTTTTTGTCATATATCTAAAATTGCAATTTCTTGATAAATCATTAACGTGGACTATTTACCGATAACTTGGAGTTTTAATGGGAAATTTGAAAATTTGTTTTTTGGTTGGGAGCATGAAGTCTTTTCAAGCCAACTCTAGATTTCATACCCGAGTTGTTTCAGCAAGATGACTATTAAGTTACATTCGCACATTAGTTTGTTCTATTATTTTTCTACTCATACAAGTTTAATGACGAAAGAAAGATGATATGTCGGATTACCTGTGGCAAAGGTGAATTGGTATAATTTTATCTTTTTCTCTTTTCACGAGAATGTTTTGTAGGCATATAACAATATTGACCTATAATATTGTTTGCTTTGAAAAATAAAAAGAGTAAGTAAATTTAACAAGCCTAAACAAAATTGGCATTACTACATTTTCTAATGTTTATGACTTTGAAATTAACTAACATTTTGATTATTAAATTTTCTTATTTGAATTATGTGGAAGTTGCTAATATTTAGGAATTTAAACTATTCTCCCTTCTCTCTGTCTAAAAATATTTTGAGTTAGGCACAAAATTCACCTATGTAAGGTATTTTTGGGATCTATTATTCTGGTTCTAGCTGGATTCTGTCGGGTATTATGGTACAAATTGTACGAGATTGGTTTTTATTGTAACATCATCAATATGTCACAAGAGGACCTCCAAAACACTAGGTTCATCTATATGCATATATTTCAACATTTTGCATAGTCATAGTCATTATTGTAATAATAAAAAAAAAATCGTCACTATCGTTGTTATCTGTCATTCTCTTTTCAAAGTTGAGGAATTCGGCAAGCCACTGCCACCGCAATTGTACATCCTATCCGTTATTCTTCTTTTTCTTTTTCCAGCATATAACATATATCAGTTCACGTGTTTATTTACTTAATAATACTATTATTTTTTCTGAAAATAAAAAGGATTCTTTTTGTGCATACATGTTAGATTGAACTTTTTGTCCTTCACTAAATGACTCTACAATAGACAAATGTCATTTACTATTTTCTTCAATTTATTATTTAATTATTTTTTAGTATTTCACCTATTTTATCTTTTTGGAAAAAGTAAAACGAAAAAAAATGGCCGTTATTTTTGAGTCCTTTTTGACTTTGCCAATAATTTTTGGAAAAGAAAAAAAAAACCCGTTATTTTTGTCAAAAATATAACTGCTATCACAGGTCTTTAGCTTTGGAAACCCATCGTTATTTTTGGAGTTTTTTTTTTTATATATATACTTTGGCAAAATATCTAATTTTAAATTTTAGAAAAAAGGGAACTTTTTTTTCATATACCTCTGCCTAATATTTTGAGTCCGAAATCAACTAAGGTTTGCCATAAATTTACGATAAAATACTTTGATATACCTTTGTTGTGGTTCGACCCACACTTTTGTATGAGACAGAGTGTTGGGCAGTCCGGACTGCTCACGATCAGAAGATGAATGTGGCGGAGATGAGAATGCTTAGATGGATGTGTGGGCATACAAGGAGGGATATGATTAGGAATGAAGTTATATGGGGTAAGGTGGGAGTGGCCCCTATGGCGGACAAGATGAGGGAAACGAGGCTGAAATGATTCGGTCATGTGAAAAGAAGTTGCGAGGATGCGCCAGTGGGGAAGTGTGAGAGGTTGACTATAACAGGAGTTAGGAGAGGTAGAGGTAGGCCGAAGAAGAATTGGGGAAAGGTGATTAGACATGACATGACAGCGCTCCAGTTGAATGAGAACATGACCTTGGATAGGAAGGTGTAGAGGTCGAGGATTAGGGTAGATGGTTAGTAGGTAATAGTATGTTTCCTACTTTTAGTCGTATGTTTTAGGGTATTTTTTATCCACTAATGTGTATTGATATCTGTTACTGCATTTTTGTACATTTGCTATTTTGCCGTCCCTTTTTCTTTTCCTAAGTTTCTCCATTAGTTACATTTCTTTTGAGCCGAGGGTCTATCGGAAGTAGTGTCTCTATCCCAAAGATAGATGTAAGGTCTGCGTACATCTTACTCTCCCCATACATTACACTGGGTATGTTGTTGTTTATTACATTGAAACATATATATCCTTAAATTTAGGACCTTGAATGTTTAAGTAATTCCTTTGAATTTGTTCATACTTCTCTTATAGGATAATAAATTCTTAACAAGAATTAGAGTTTTAATTAAACACTAATTCTATGATATTCATTATTTAGTGCCAAAAATAAGGGGTGGGGGAGAAGCCGAATTCAATCCCAAAAACAATTTCAACTATATATATAAGACGTTTTTTGTTTGGTTTCCCACCCGATGTTGGGTATACACATTAGAGTCTGATTATATCCAGATTTGTGTTGCATAGGCCCCATTTATGGGAAAGCGTTCCCTACTAAAGATTTTTCTATATTCAGGGCTCAAAACTCGAGATTTTTGGTTAAGAGAGGAACAATCTCATCCACTGTACCATATTCTTTGGTAATAAATATATATTAAACGCCTTTTTTTCCTTCATATATTAGACGCTTTTCCAGTTCATCTTACAAAAGGATTCTTTTACATGTTTTATAAGAACTTTTTCCATGTATTGTCAATAGTTTTCTTGATTTTGGCAAAATTATGTGAGATATAACAGCATAATGAAGGAAATAAAATGGGACTGCCTAGCTAACCGCCTGTGAGGATTTTGAGACATGGTTGATTCGAACTAATCATCATTATTTTATATAGCTTATACCTTTTTATTCTTTAAAATTAGATTTCACATTGAATGAATTTTTAATTTAATAATTTCTCTAATGTTTAAGACTTTAAAATCAACTAATTTTTTTTTCATATATTTTTCCTTATTAACTAATATGAAATGTCTTAATACTTGAGATTTCAAAATCAATTAAAATTTACCTTATATAAATATTTGACAAACTTACATATATTTTTATAGACCTTAAAAAGGTCTGTGGAGTTCAATACGTAGCAATTAAAGTTTTTTTTTCTTAGTCTTTAACAGCTAAACCTTGAGGTATGTAATTATTAGAGCCTTTTTTTTTCTTCAAAAATTACCACTAATTTGATTACCTAAAATTCAGCAAGATCATGTTCGTTGTTTTCTTTTAAAATCTTACTCCCTGTTTGGATGGTTATTTTCCGTGGTTCATTATTGTATTGTCTTCTTGAAATCATGTTGGTTTTCATTGTTTTTTAAATTATATTATATGGTGTTGTAAATCTATTATAACACTGTGGTTATATAACCATAAAAAAGTCTAATTTTGCAACAATGGATTCGGTGATTTTTACGTAGTTAAGTATTTCCTTTTTCCGTTATACCTCACCCCATCCACCCTTCTCCATCACACCCAAACCCACCCAAATACCTACTCTCTGCCTCCCACTTCCATGCTACCACCCACTAACCCCAGCCACCACCCACCACCCCACAACCACCTCACCCCCACCCTACAACCACCCAGCCCTCCATCACCATCACACTACCACCCCCACCCATCACCTATTTATTTTCTAAAGTTCATATTTTATCTGTGTATGTGCGCGCGCGCGTGTGCGTGTATAACTAGCTTGTATTTAAGAGTTAAGGGTATTTTAGTAAACTTACATGTTATTATACAGTACCATACAGTTAAACCAAACAATTAAAATGTTATTAAACGCCACTACAAACGATATAGTCCATCCAAACATTGTATTCATTAATACAGTACAATACAATACCATACTAACATTATGAAGCCATGGGTAATGACCATCCAAATTGAGGTTTGAGTTTTGATTTAGTTTTAAATCCTAAATTCTAAAAGTCTGAACCAACATGGTAATGACGACAAAAAAACTAACAAGGTGATATTAACTTTAGAAATTTAGATGATGAAAGCCCGTGCCCAACACAAAAAATAATATCACATATATTTTTTAGTCTGTCTAAAAAAGAATGATATATTTTTATGTTTAGAAATCATTTAACTTGAAACTTTCCCTTTTACCTTTAATGAAATAATTTAAATCCACACAAATATTTATGACTTGTTTTAGATCATAAGTTTCAAAGATCTTTCTTTTCTTTTTTAAACTTCGTATCTAATCAAACTATGTCACATAACTTAGGACAGAGAGAGTACCTTTTAGTAATATAATTATGAAAATTTTATAATAGAAAGTATTAGGGAAAATACATAAAAATCCCCCCAACATATAGCCAGATTAATTATGACGCACCCAACCTTTGCGGGCGACCTATTACCCCCCAGTCTTAATTTTTCAGTATTTTAGTACCATTTTCTGACTGACGTGGCACAAAAAAATTTGATGCCCAGTTGCACAGAGGAGAGTGTTGTACACTCTCCGCCACATCGGCGCCACGTCAGTGCCACCTCGACGCTACGTCACTAAACCCTTCTTCTTCTTCTTCTTCTTCTTCTTCTTCTTCATTCCACCCACCATTAATTTTATCCTCTTCACCACTAACCCCCAACTTTAATTCACAGAGCAATTTTTATTTTCCAGAAACAGTGCTAGTCCAAGAAATCATATGACATGCCGAAGTTATACCAATATAGAGACAAGATTGACAGCAAAGAAATTAAACAAAACTTCAAAGTAAAAATGCTCTACAAGATGTGCACTTTAATGTTCCCTATCAGTTCAACCAATGCATAAATCACGACATAGTACTGCCTAAAAGCGTCAATTTCATCAAATTCACAGCAGCTTTCCCATCAGATTTTACTTGCAAACCAATTTTGACTAACAAATCACCAACATACAAAAATTTCAGATTCAAAATTGGTAACCTAACAACATTTTCGACTACCCATTTCAGATTTAAGAATTCGATTACTTCATTTCAGATCCAAAAATTTCAGATTCACAATTGGTAACCCAACAACATTTTCCTCACCCAACAACATTTTCCTCTATTTTTTCTATCATTGGAGGAAAATGTAGGATTGAATCGACAGAAATGGAGTTTCGGAAGTGAAGAAAAAGAATGAGAGTGAAGAAGAGTTGCACAAAGAAAAAGAAAGTAAAAAATTGTGAAAGAATAAATAAAAGTAACATTATCAAAAATGAAGAAGAACGGGGGTGGCGGTGGGGTTAGCGGTGGGTGGGAAAATGCGGGGTGGGGTGGAATGAAGAAGAAGAAGATGGGTGGGGAAAATAAGGGGTGGGATGGAATGAAGAAGATGAAGATGGGTGGGAAAATGAGGGGTGGGGTGGAATGAAGAAAAAGATGATGAGTGGGGAAAATGAAAGGTGGGTGGAATGAAGAAGAAGGAGGGTTTAGTGACGTGGTACTGAGGTGGCACTGACGTGAAACCGATGTGGTGGAGAGTGTGTAACACTCTCCCCTGTGCAACTGGGTATCAATTTTTTTTGTGCCATGTCAGCCGAAAAAAAGTACAAAAATACAGAAAAAATAAGGCAAGGAGGGTAATAGGTCGCCCGCAAAGGTTGGGTGCGTCATAATTAATCTAGCTATACGTTGGGAAGGGGTTTTTATGTATTTTCCCAAAGTATTATAATTCAATTAATTGAAAATCAATAAATTATTTTACTTAGTCCACTTCTCCCATATATGAAATACACCTTCTCCTGCGGAGTTTCATGCCATCATCTTTTTCTACTCAACAACACTGAAAAGCGCTTTCATGTGTCAGCGTCTGTAATAGTCTTAAATTTTTAAGTATAGACCAACTTCATCATTTTAAGAAAATATGTGTATACATTTCTTGACCGTTTATATTTCGTCTTCTTGATGTTATTCCTCATTATTTGTGTGAGACGTATGTGTCTAAACTTATACCCAAATGTATAAGTTTTAAATCTTTTGGTTTTATGACTTCTTTTGCGGTTTTTGTGTTCAATTTAAATCATATTTTTTTCCCCTTAAATTTCTCTCCTTTGAATTTTCTCTAAGCGTATCTTTACCATTTTTTGAACTTATTATCATTATTTAAATGTTCTTTTTTTTTGTTGTTGTTGTTTTTGCCCTTAATTTTTTTTTTTAAAATTTACTATTCTATAAGAGTGGGTGGACGACGATCCAACCTACTCTATTAATATAGTAGAAATTAAGTCACCAATGATGTGATTATAGATACAATAATATATTGAAATTTAGATAGAACAATATATTTTAATCTTTGAAATAACTATAAATCAGTTAAAGTATTTTATTTTTCTATAATTTTTCAAAGTTGTCTTTAGTTCTGTGAACTCTTGAAATATCAAAATCGTCCATAGGCATAATCTATAGCGAATGTGTTTAGGATAGTCTTAATTTTATGGCAAAAGTCATAGATAGCCTCCTAAACTTTACCACATTTTCCTCTGAGATACCCAAACCGAGGGTTCTACCTATTGAGTATCTAGACCAGTCTAAATTCGATCCTATTGAGTACCTTTTTCACAATAATCAGCAAAATTAGGAGAGTGTATTACACTCTCCGTGACGTGACAACTTTGTCAAATGAAAACATGACACGTGGCGGTGGGGGGGGGGGGGGGGTCCATCATAATAATTAAAAACTAAATTATACAACCCCCCCCCCCCCCCCCCCAATTTTTTATCCCCTTCGCCGCCCCCCTCAACTGCAACCAGCCGCCGCTCCCCCACCACTGGCCGCTGCACCACCACCCCCAACCGCCGTCCCCCACCCCACCCATAATTTATTTCCTTTTTCTTCTCTTATTTAGGTCTATCAATGTCTTTATAAGACCCACCAACCTTTAATGAAAGGTGAGATGAAAAAAAGAGTCATAATAATGGTAAATATCCATTTTTTCCGGTGAACAAGATGGTAATGTTACTTTTCGGATCTAAAAAGGACAAAAAAAATAGTGGTAAGAAATAACATCCAATTCACAAATTAATTTTATATAAATAATTAAAAGAAATGAATTGTTATAATGAAGAGGAAGGAGAGAAAAAAAAAAGGAAGAAGAAGATGAAGAGAACTAAACACAGTGAAGAAGAAGAGAAAAAAAAAAAGAACGTACAGTGGGGTGCGGCTGGGGGGGGGGGGGGAGGTGGGTTAAATGAATTGTTATAATGAAGAGGAAGAAGAGAAAAAAAAAAGGAAGAAGAAGATGAAGAGAACTGAACACAGTGAAGAAGAAGAGAAAAAAAAGAAGGCAAGAACGTACAGTGGGGTGCGGCTGGGGTGGGGGGGGGGAGGTGAGTTACTTTTTTATTAATTTATCTATTAAATTTTATTTAAAAGAAGTAAAGTTTTAACCAAAAAAAAAAAATAAGGATGAAAGGGCTGTCACGCGCCCAACAAAAAGTGTAATCAATTGCTGCGCCACATAAGCGCCACATAGGCAAAAGGTACCCAATAGGATCAATTTAGACTGGTTTAGGTACCCAATAGGTACAACCCTCGGTTTAGATAGCCCAGAGGAAAATGTGGCAAAGTTTAGGGGGCTATCTATGACTTTTGCCTAATTTTATGAAGAAGAACTAATTTTTGAATATGAATGATAAGTTTATTCAAAGGGACCGGACTCCTCTCCATTTCTCTTCTCTCCATTTGCCCCAAGTGCTAGTTTAGATTAGAGACGCATGACATAGGTTAAAAGTAATGGCTAAGATTAAATTGACTAAAATAAGGCCTCAATCATGATTTAGTAAATAATATCTTGTCCATAAATATATTAAAATCTTTTCTTTATCTTCCTCCTTTTCTTTTCCTACGTACAGTATCTATGCTTCCTTTTTGAATTGATAACTTAAATTATGTCCCAAATTTCTTATTGAGTTAAACTTTTTATTGCATTTTTCCTTTGAATCTTTTTCTTTAAAATTAGCTTAAATTACACATTAATTATAATTTAGTTAGAGAATAGGAAAAGTACCAATATAGTTAGGAACAGGAAAGAACAAACAATTTAACGGGAGAGCAAAATCATTAGGTGTACGAAAATAACCAATAAAATCTTATATTATTTATTTTTTTATCGTTAAATATTTAAATTTAACAAATTTGCTTGAAGTCCTAATATTGATACGGAGCATGATTTGTGCTGGTAGCCAATTTCTCCTTTTTCAATTTTTAAAATTAACTAATTTTAAAGATCAGATCCAAAGGAAAACTGCAATTAAAAGATTAATTAACTCAAAAAGAAATTGGAGATAGAATGTAAGTTATCAATTCAAAAAGAAGTAAATAGATGTACGTAGGGAAGGAAAAGTAGGAAGAGAGAGATTTTTTTTAATATATTTATGGACAAGATATTATAAACTAAACCATGATTAAGGCCATATTTTAATTAATTTAATCTTAATCATTAATTTTAACCTATGTCATGTGTCCCTAATCTAAACTAGAATTTGGAGAAAATGGAGAGAAGAGTAATGGAGAGGAGCCCGATCCTATTCAAAGGCCATACGTTTGATTATGAAGATATCAGGCCATACGTTTGATTATGAAGATATCATCTATCCTTTGATTTGGTTGAGAGATAGCTCACTAGCTTAAATCTATATATAATATAAAGCTAGACATAGAAAATTCTATGTGTCACCTCTCTATGACCTCCATTGGCATTTATCTTTTTTCTCCTTTTTTGGGCTTTTTCTTCCTTTTTTCTATTTATCTTATTATTAGAATTTCTTTAGGATTGAATGTCCTAATTATTGTAATTAAGAAGACTTAAAGGCAGTCTCTTTGTCTACCATGGCAAGTCATTTTCTTGCCTATAATTAATTGCCACATATAATTTTCCTGGCTATGAAACGGATGCAATACAAGAATGTGATAATCAATATATATATAATATAAAGTTAAGCATAGACAAGGTGATATGACACCTCTCTATGGCCAAAGATTCTATTATTTTTTTTTTTCATTTTTTGGGTCTTTTTTCTTCCTTATTCCGCTAAATAAAAATGTCTAAATATTAATTTCCCATGAACTTTAAGTTACAAATCCTTCATTATAAGCTTTAAATAACACTAAATTCTATACACATAATGACTTTAGTCTCTTGAGTTTCCCTAGCTTTGAGTCTCTTGAGTTTCCCTAGCTTTATTATAATCTTAAAGTCCAATTAAACTCCCATGAGTGATGAAGTTCATTTGGAAGCATGTACAGATCAAATTTGATGGCATTTTCGTAGGTGTTTCACAGTTTGTTTGGCATTTTCGTTTGTTTCTACAATTAGTTTCCAAGCAAATCACATTTGTTTGGCATCCTCGTGTGTATATCCAATTTGTTTGCCAAGTAATTCTACTCTTTTTTCGTGATTTTTTTGTTTAAATCAATTTGATAGATTAAATTTAATTTGGAATATCGTTTAGAAATCACGGGGTTTGTTTGGGATACCAATGTATCTATATAGTTAGTTTCCAAGTAAAAGTCATCTTTTATCATTGATCGATGTTTTTAACGTGCCTTTTATATTTTTTCTTCTAGCAAATGGCAATCAGAAGGATTTTCATTAGCCGAAAAGGGTTAAGATGGTTGAAAAGATTAGAAGAGAGAATATATCTCCTGCATTCAAAGGTAAATTTATGGTGATAATTTTTGCTAAGTCATCCATAGATGAGGACATAATTTAACTTTCTTGGAGGCCATGTTATATTTCTTGGAGGCCATGTTATGAGTTTCTTCATGCCTCACCATAATGATATTATTACTATAGCTAGACTTAATATGTATATGTCAAAAAAAAGTCACTTTTATTTCTGTTAATTACACCCATTAATTTCTTAACTACACCGCTTAATTCTCTTAAGTACATCTTTTTCTATTTCTCTAAACCGTTTCAGAGAAAAGTTCTTATAAATTTGAGTAGAGGAGAAACAACAACTTACATGAAAAACTTAATTTCTTTTTAGAAAAGGAAGAGGTTTGGAATGCAAGAGGAATAACGAGGGAGATGCGAGCTTCAGATAAAGGTGATATGACTAATGCTCTGGCTATTCTTCCCAGAAATTTATGTTGTATTATATTTTGTTGAAAGGACGTCGGCAAGAAATGAATTCTTATTAGCCAATTGTTGTGCAAGTTCAATGACTGAATGTTATATTTTCTGTCTTGAAAATTTTAATTTCTTTCTTCTTTTTTTCGTAATTTAAGTCTTGGATCTTAATCGTCCAAATGAGTACTTGAATGAAAAATCGAGAAAAGAGAGTACGGAGTTTGATTGTAAGAAGCTAGAGCACAAATCATACATGGTAGCAGTAATATTGTTCAACAACTAGAAAAGACATTCCATGTTCTATATTGTAATTGCGGTACTGCAGTCTATCTATCTATATATTATATACAAAAAAAGAATCATAGATTTAATGGAAAAAAATACAAAAAAAAAAAATTTGAAGTAGAAAAGTAAAATAAAAGACATAAGTGTTAATCCCCATTTTTTTAAAATTATTTCTACCAAGGAATAAAATGTTACAATACATATGCATAAAAAGTAAAAGGAACGTGCTAATAAGCATAAAAATTGTAGATTTACTAAGTAAGAAATAAGAACAAAATACATAATAGTTTTATAAATAATTTTATACACAATCTTGTAATGTTAGTATTCATGCATATTTTGATTCATTTTCTTATGATCGCGTGAAGCGCGAACAAGTACACTAGTATAAATAAAAAGTAGAGGCAGTTCATTAATCAAAGTTAATAAACGAGTGCCTTTGAAAAACTTGGCATAATTATCAGGCAAGGTAAATAGTTAAGATTATCTTATATTTATTATACTTAGTACTATTTAGATTTTGGCATTTAATGTACTTGGAATTCAACTTGAGTTGGGTTCACTTCAAATTGGTAAATCAGTAATGGACCATATAGGTTGATAATCGTATTGATTATAACATTCATGTGAGAGACGAAGAAAGAAGTTGCGAGTATATCAAAATCGGGGCTAAACATATGTATCATATGGATTTATGTTCCTATTAGTATTTTTATCCTATTAGTATTTGCATTACATGTCCAAGAATTTCTATATGACGTCGATCTATATAAATATGATCAACATTAATTATTTTCAAGAACTTCTTTTCTTTTAATATTTATTCTATAATTTTTGTTCTAATAATATTCTCATTGATATAGGTACGCGTACACTAAAACTTGTTATTTATAGACAGTGACGGAATCAGAATTTCCGTCTAATGGGTTCAAAATATAAAAAAATAAACATACGAAAAAGGTTAAGGGAGTTCAACATCTACTATATATACATAAAAGATAATTTTTCCCCGAGGGGTTGGGATGAACACCCTCGGCTTTATGTGGCTCCGCTATTGCTTATAGAACATTGATGATTAAAAAATAACCTTTTAGCGAATGGAATTTTTGCTTTTGCTACATCTCATACGAGCGTTATACTTGCAAGTCGCATCTTTCTTGACATGCAAAGCTGAACGCCTTTTACAGTTCTAATAATTGGGTCCCGCCATACAGCCTTGGGAAAGCTAGCTTATTCAGCACGACAATTCACATACGTGGATATTGTACGCTGCTTCAGCTTATACATCATGCATAAGCTGATGTACCCTCTGTCACTAGCTTAAAAAAAAAAAAAAAAATCTAGATAGACACCTTAGCTTTAACAGCCGGTACTTCAACTATAAGTAATATGAGATTGCATATCTAGATACTTCAACTTAATTTAAGTTGGTCCTCTAGACATTTAATTTTAAAAATACACATCTAAACAATTTTAATTTAGGCGTGTATAGATATTCATTCTCAAAGTTAAAATAAATTGAGGTGTCTAAATGTGCACCGAAAAAAAGAAAAAAAAAGAAAAAAGAGCGATTGCTATTCCCTAAGTATTTCTCTCCATATAAAAAAAAACACACTTCCCGCTTTTCAACTTCTCAGTTCCCTCCTTTTCTCTGTCTCTATTTGTTTAGAGAACTGCTGCTAGAGTTATTTTTATTTGTCGTAGCAGGTAATTTAGAATTACTTTTACTTGTTGTATGCAGGTAATTTAAATTGTGGTTCTAAAATAGTCTCTTAGTTCAATTTTACTTGACATTGTTGTTGTTTAAAAGTCTATTTATGATCGAAATATATATATATATATATATATATATATATATCAGTAGTTCTGCTAGTGAACTGTAAATTATGTGTTTCCCGATTTTGTTTTGTTTTGTTTTTGTTTTTGTTTTTGTGTGATATGAAGTGTTTCGATGAATTAAGATGTGTTATGCACCTATATCTAAGGTTTTGATGTTTTTGTACTTTACTTTTTGGAATTAAAATTAGGTGATCAAAGTACGTACTCAATACCTGGAGAATTCTGACGATCGTGCTAAACACAAGCTCAAATAACAAAGGTATTTGTGGTTCTTATAAGCTCCTGTTTGGTCATAGCTATTGAAGTTGAAATTTGAAACTTGAAAATTTGAGTTTTTGAAGTTTGTGATTTTCGGAATTTGAAAGTTGTGTTTGGACATGCATTTTAGTTGGAAAAAAATTTGAAGTTATGTGAGTGGAAGTGAAATTTCCCCCAAAAACTGGTCTGAGCCGGTTTTTGGAACTTGAAATATTTTGAAGATGAATTTCCAAAATCTGATCAAATTTCATGGTCAAACAGATGTTTGAAGATAAATTTTCAACTTATGATCAAATATCATGGTCAAACAGATATTTGAAGATAAATTTTTCAAAATCTGATTCAAAATCTATGGCCAAACGCTAGCTTAGTGTAAATTTTCTGTCATAATGTATCTTTGACACTGTTATCTTTGACAGAGTTCCATATATCCTTAATGAAAATTCACACGTGCTTTATGGAGTACTAGTTGTTATGACCTTTGTTTGAGCGATGCATGACGCTCAGAGGCAACTATTATCCTGTATATGAACATGGCATGCTTTGCATTGTTAATTTTGTTGTTTCGTTATGTAATGTTTCTATTTTGATTAATTGTCCATGTAGTTGAAGATTTCAATTTGGTAAAAGAACAAAAATGAATGCTGTTCTTGATAAAGAGAGAGACTATCACTATCTCGAATTGATGGCACGGATAGGAGGAAGGAAAAAAGACCGTGCGAAGAAACAAGAGGAAAGACCAGAGTTAATGTGGGAGAAATGGGAAGAACAAAACGATAGTTGGCTTGAGGAAAACTACAGAGATCATGATTTGGATTTGGATGATCGGAACGAGTTAATTTATGAAACAGTAGAACCATCATCGGATATGATTGTGCCATTGTTCAGGTACCAGAAGGAGTGGTTGTTTTGGGCACTTAATCAAGAAGAATCTGAAGCCAAAGGGGGTATTCTCGCTGACGAGATGGGAATGGGTAAGACCATACAAGCGATAGCGCTTGTTCTTGCCAAACGTGAATTACAGAAAGTTTCCAGTATATATTCGTCTTCACCCAGTACTTCCCAGAAACTCCCAGTACTAAAGGGGACTCTTATTATATGTCCGGTGGTTGCTGTCCAGCAGTGGCTCAATGAGATAAATCGATGCACCATTGAAGGAAGCAACAGAATTCTTGTTTATCATGGTTCCAACAGAAGGAAGCTTAACCACAATATTGAAGAATATGATTTTGTCATCACTACGTACTCCATTGTCGAGGCTGAATATAGGAAAAACGTGATGCCTCCAAAACAAAAGTGCGAATGGTGTGGCAGATCATATTATGAAGAGAAGTTGTCCATGCACCTGAAGAGGTTTTGTGGACCAGATGCGCCAAAGAATCAGGGGAAGAAGTTAAAACTTGATGTAGAATTGTTGAAGCAGAAAACAGATACTACGGAGTTAGAGACAAATATGCAGACGACAGACTCTATGGCGTCAGAGACTAATGTGCAGAAATCAGGTTCTACTGAGTCAATGACTGATATGAAGAAAACAGGTCGTAGGAAGCATAGGAGAATGACAGAAGAACGGAAAAATGATGGTTCTATTGATAATTCAGCCAGTACAAGTCAAGATTTGTCACACAGGAAGTCAATTTTGCATTCAGTAAAGTGGGATCGTATCATCTTGGATGAGGTAAGTCGTGCATTTGCATATCATGCATACATATACAGGGTGTTGCTTTCTTCATTTATAATGTGTTGCTTTCTTCAATTATCATTTTCTCATAGTTTTTATTTGTTAGTATTAGCTTGGAGTGAATGTGGTTGGTTTCCTAATGATTCGTTTGATAAAAATACCAGTTTTATCACGGATGATCAAGTTATTCACAAATGCTTAAGAGTTAGAAACATGGAGATCTGTAGTGATATCTTGAGGAGCTAGAATGTGAAAATCTTATGGTTTACACAGAAACACTATGATAACTGCTGACTTATATAGATAAATTACCTACCTACCTCTAGCATGGTTTAGGTCATTAACATTTAATTAGCAGTATGAAAGAAAGTATTTATCCTTGTCCTGATGCTCATTGTTATTTTCAATTGTTTATCATGTGAAATTTTATCTGCAATTCTAGTTTGATCTCTTCTATCCTCATAATGGATCTGAACATTCTGTTCTCTCTGTTTCCAACTGGATGCTGTTGTATTTGATTTGTTGTAGGTGCCTGTCCCTATCATCTCACTGCATTGAAAATTCCTTAATTGCATGTGATCTAAAATCTTTTGTCTTCAATGTGTGAACTCATTTCACTTATCTGAAACAGGCTCATTATGTAAAAGATAGGCGCAGCAACACGACAAAAGCTACTCTAAGTTTGGAATCTTCTTTTAAGTGGGCCTTAAGTGGTACTCCGATTCAGAATCTTGTCGGAGACTTGTATTCACTTGTAAGTTCAACTTTTGCAGGTTAATGTCTTCCAGATGTTTGTGTTATGAGATTAATTAAATGCTTTACTTTTGCACAGGTCCGTTTCCTACAAATAGTACCCTACTCTTTTTACTTTTGCAAGGATTGTGATTGCAGAACACTTGACCATAGGTAGTAAAGCTTCTCGTATCTTTGTACCTATCCCCTAGGATTAAAGACGTATGGGGCTGTAAATTTAGTTTATATTTTATCTCTTCCTCCTTTTGCTGTTCGCCCATTGTTGTCTGTAATCTTTATTGTAACTTTTATGTCTTCCAGCTCTACAACCGAGTGCCCACAGTGCCCTCACACATCTAACCGGCACTTTTGCTGGTGGAATAGAGTAAGTTACAAATTGATTATTCAAACTTTTGAGGCTTGCTCTTATTGCCAAAAATAAATTTATTGCTGACATGGTGAGGTTGATGCGTCTTCTCTTTCTAGTACATTACTACACCTATGACACATGAAGGGAGTTCTGGGAATGGTCGAGATGCAATGGTTCTTTTGAAGCACAAAATTCTAAATTGTATCCTATTAAGACGTAGCAAAAAAGCAAGAGCTGCTGATCTTGCACTTCCTCAAAAGATTGTAAGTTTTGTCGGGCACTAATGTAGTCTACTTCAATTTGATAATCTTCTCTCCAGCTTATTCTTGTACTTGTATATGGCCTCAGGTTACTTTGAGAAAAGATTCTTTGGATGTCAAAGAAGAAGACTACTACATGTCATTGTACAATAAAGGCCAGGCACAATTTAATACGTATGCCATCTATCCTATATATGCCATTCCAACCCAAGCTTTTCTTTCTTGCTTTTCTGTGGTTCCCCAGTTTGCTGGTCACCCTTAAGTAGTGTTTTCCCTATTGATTTTGTATGATGAGGGGAACTCTTGACTTTGTATTCTTGTCTTATGTATTAACTATTCTCATGGACTATGTTTCATATGATTGCTTGGTCTTGAGTCTTTCTGGAACATATTGGTTTCATTTCTTGGAATATTGAATGATTAAGATCATGTGCTTTCATTTCCCTTCCAATGTGTTAGATCATGAATTATGCTACTATCTGACTGCATCTCTCTCGTTCTCTCTCTCTCTCTCTCTGTATTTTTTTTTTTTTAATTCTTCCTTTCTCATTTCTTCTCCTTACCGTTCTCCCTTCTCCCTCCTCATCTCTACGTCACCATGAATTTCTTCCCTTGTTATTTTACCTTGCCAAAAGGTTAACAAGAGAGCAAGGATAGTTTTAGCTCTAATTATATTTTTCCCATTATGTGTTCCTGTGCAGTTATGTTCAAGCTGGAACATTGATGAATAACTTTGCACACATTTTTGAGATTCTCACGCGCCTACGGCAGGTACGAAGATGATGTATACTTGCTTAACATGCATCGAACCAAAATGTTCTTGATAATTGTAATGTACACCTTCATTCACATACTCGTTCATTCTGATTGACTAGTTATTACCTCCCTCACAATTTGATCTACCAGACTCTAGTTTTATGGTGAAATCTCTATCTGATTTTCTTTCCTTGCAAATGTTTTCACATTCAGCTACTTTTCCTTAGTCTTTTCATTTAACAACTTATTTCTTATAAAATACATAGACATATGTTGTGCAAGCTCTTTATCTTCACATATTCTTTTTAATATTCTGCAACTTTAAATTCACCTCATCTTTTCCCTATACTGTGTTCTGCTGTGATTTTATAACCCTTCTGGTATTACAATGTTTTTGTTTGTTAAATTTTTGAAGTTATAACTTTGAATGGTTGAATGTTATTTGTATGATAGCTTAATGGTGGATAGTCAATAAATTTTGGTCAAGGGTATTTTGGAACCACAAAATTAATCTGCACTCAACCAAAGTGTAGACTGGAGCATAGATTGAATTGCAGAACTTATCTGATGTGTAATCCAGCTTACTAGATGAGCCCTAAAGGTTATTTAAGCATACTCCTATGCTTAATCATTTTCTCATGGCAGAGTTCTTAAGTTTTGCTGTGCTAGTCTCTTTTATGAATATAATTTTGAAGTACCTGCCCCTCTTTATCATGCTTAGCCCCAGGTATACATTTAGTTTTCTGTCACTTGTTATATGCAGTAAGTATTAACTTTCCTTTTTGCATCTTTTAGACATGCCTCTTGCATAAAAAGCTAGCAATAAAATAACAGTTCAAACCACTTGTAATAAAGTCAGCAATTTGATTATCTAAAATATGCATGTGTGTATTTTATTACTGATCCATCTTCAGCCATGTTTTGTTGTGCTAAATGTCTGATTGATATCTTTCTTTTGATCGACAGGCAGTTGATCATCCTTACCTTGTGGTATACTCGAGTACTGCTTTGGCTAAAAGTGGGAACCTAGACTCTGGAAATGTTGATCAACCTTGTGGCTTATGTCATGAGACAGTGGATGATCCAGTTGTGAGTTTAAGCAAACCTATTCCCACCCCACTCCACCCTGCCAAAAAAAAAAAAAAAAAACGGAAGTGGAAGTTCAGCTACTCCATATGTTATTCCCGTTTCCCCCAAAACCTCTTGAAGTTCATGAATATCTGGGGAAGTCTTTTCCCAGTGTACCAAAGAAATTAGTTTTCATAGGGAGTACTTTTATTATCCTTTGGACACCTTAAAACACTTTATTTAACTCTTCAGATGGCATACTAAATGTCCTTATCCATTAGACAGTCCTTTTTTTGAACTGTGCATTCTCTTTTGATTGTTGCAGGTTACTTCTTGCATGCATGTATTTTGCAAAACGTGTTTGATGGACTTTGCTGCAAGTGTTGGACAAGTGCCATGCCCTTTGTGTTCTGAACTACTTACAGTTGACTTCACTGCAAATAATGATAATGGTCAGAATTCTAAACCGACTCTCAAAGGGTTTAAGTCCTCAAGTATACTGAACAGAATGCAGCTCGATGCATTCCAGTCCAGCACTAAAATAGATGCATTGGTATGCAATTACCTTCTCCTTTTGTTATATTTTCCTCAAGTTGCTTTTTTTCCTTTGCATTATGGTTTTTCCCTTCTCACAAAGGGAGCAAGTTGATGTCATGCCACATCCTGTACAGGCATCGAGCCACTACTTATGATTCTAAGACTTACATGGAATCTTAATTACTGGAATTAGCTACCGATAAAAAAAGATTACTGGAATCAGCTTATGATGATGTACCTTGATGTATGTGCTTTTGCATTGAAGCAAACCAACATATTGTTGTAAATTTAGTAGTGTGCCAACCTGGAAATATGTTGAAGCTTATGGATTAAATATTTTCCCAATTTGAAGTGCGGAAAAATGAACGAATCTCATTCTTATCATTTTCCATTCAGATTGTTCTTGAAGTCTTCTATTATTTATTGTGCATAATAAAGTTACAACACCTTTATTTTCATATTCTCTTCGTTTCAGTTTATGTGACACTCTTTTCAAATTGGGACTATACTAGAATGTTGCTATCAATTCGCTAGTTGTATTATTCTGTTCAACTGTACAATTTTCAAACATTTATTTCACTCAAAAACTAAAATTTAACTTTGATGCGATATTTTCTTAATTAGACTAACTTTTCAACCTTTAATGTATGTTTCTTCCATTTCCATGGTATTATAGTGAAATTAAATTGACACCTTAAACTCAGTATTTAAATACAATGATCCCATCTTGAGATTCAACGTGAGAGGCTGTGCATGAAGTACATGAGTGGTTCTCATTGCTTGTTTTATTGATTCTAGCGGGAAGAAATTAGGTTCATGATTGAAAGAGATGGTTCTGCAAAAGGAATTGTTTTCAGCCAGTTCACATCTTTTTTGGATCTGATACACTATTCTCTTCAGAAGGTAAGATATAAAGATAGCTTTGCTCCCTTCCTACTTTCCCCTCCTTTCTTTTTCAATATGTCTAACAAGAAGAGCTCGCCTTTTGTATTTTTCAGTCGGGCATCAATTGTGTTCAATTAGTTGGATCCATGTCTATTGATGCAAGAGCTGCAGCCATTACCACATTTACTGCGGATCCAGATTGCAGGATATTGCTTATGAGCTTGAAAGCTGGAAGTGTTGCACTCAATCTTACAGTTGCATCACAGGTAAGCTGTCTCTATCATTTCTGCCGACACCGGCTGTGGTAGCTTTTACCAAATTCCAAAGGCTGTTTTGTTCCTATCACTCTTCAGAACTCCTGTTATTTGGTTCATTTAACATATTCTGACTTCACTTGTCTGTGCACTTAAACAACCAGCTTAAATACCATTATCACTTGTCTATATGTTGCATAAGTGCACAATTCATGTCTGATAGGTGGCTTCTCTTTGCCTATGCCAGGTTTTCATGATGGATCCTTGGTGGAATCCTGCTGTGGAGCGACAAGCCCAAGATAGAATCCATCGAATAGGGCAATATAAACCTGTCAGGTCTGTTTTGCATTTCTTGTACTCTTTATGTCATTGAGTGGAGCTTATTTTTTTTCCCTCATTCCTAGGATTGTGAGATTTGTGATTGAAAATACAATTGAAGAGAAGATCTTAAAGCTGCAGGAGAAGAAGGACCTTGTTTTTGAAGGGTAAGTGAGTTTTATTCTTATAGGGTTGTATATGTATTCTGATAAGAAATAGGTGATGAGTTAAAAGTTGAAGTGATTTTCGAATGCGTTCTTAGTTTGAGAAGTCTCGAGAAATTATGGTGATGGAGGTAATTTTCTTCTAAATTCTAAGTCTATTAGGTGCCACACTTGGTGAGCATCATCATCTTCCACCATGTAGGTCGAGGATTCAAATACATACACAAGTAGCTTCCCTTTCCCCTTCCACTTTGTGTATTTGCAAGCTTGCAGCTCATCCTACTTATCCTCATTGTTCTTGACTCTCTCGGTGTATTGATTACTCAATCAGTTCCTTGCTATCACAGTTGTATGTCACAGCACCGTTCCAACTGCCTACTTCATATATGATTTCCCTTGAAGTAGAGTAATTATGAGAGATGTCACTCTCATCAGTTTAAATCTAAGTAGAGGAAGGCCCATTCAATGTGGCTGAAACGTGCCCCACTTTCGTCCTTGCTCTGTGGGTGGAGCTAGATTTTAAGGAGGTTCTAGTGACTCCCCTTGTCATTAAGACTTTTTTTTTTTTTTTTACTGTAATGGTAAAGGGTACACAAAGTTGCTCTAATTCATATGTTCAAATCCAAACTGTATTATTCGAGTATTTTTTTGAATATCCTACTGCATTGCTCACTAGCTTCTTGCTTCAACATCTTGAGTACTCCAAAATTATTGATTTCTCCTCAGTAGCCAATTTCTCATGCCATGCCATCTGGAAAACTAGCAGAAGTAAAACAGTTTACTTTTTGCTTTCTTGTTCCCTTCTCTATTCTCCCCACCCCCAAACACACTCTCCAAAACTTTTCTCCCCTTCTTTTTCTCCTCTTCTTTTTCTCCTCGACTTACTTAAGTTTCAACTGTGATTGCAGGACAATTGGTGGCTCTTCAGAGGCGTTTGGAAAGCTGACAGAAGCAGACTTAAAATTCTTGTTTGCAACTTAAATTAGTTAATATTTTGTTTTTCAGTTTAGGAAGCAGATTCACTAGTATTTTGATTAGCTTCTATCACAAAGTTTGTAAATAGGCTAGTCGTCTGCTGCCCATGCTTTATAGTTTATATATATATACTTCTGAATATAGCCAGTAGAAAGGCTGTACTGCTTTTGGTTTGTCCAGGGAATGTTGCTTTTGCATCACCATGATTAGCTTATGATCTTATTTGTTTTGATGTTCTCATGCTGTAGTAGGATCAGTTAGTACCACAGCGATATGGCGTCTTTCAAGTTATTTTTGGAAAAGTTATAAGCATCTTCATATTTATGTAAAAACTCCACCACCCTCGCAAGTCTGAGCATTGGTACATCGGTAGATTTTAAGCATTCTCGACAAATCCTTCTATTATTCCCTGTCATTATTTTCCTAATCTTCCTTCTTATGTGCTTCTCCCTTTATGATACACAATATTCACTCGGGTAACATCCGATACAAATAGTGTGAGGTACATCGATGACATTACGCTATCAACTTGTAGCATAAGAAGTAAATTTCCTTCAAACACTCCTGTATATGAAAGACAGCCAGGTATTTTTAAAATAAACATTTAACCCTTGTATTAGGGAAATCTTACACGAATATTAACACAGTTAAGACTCAGTGATCCTTTGTAAATTACTTTCACATAGCTTGACAAACTTCATGTTAAGTACAGCAATTGATTTTGCTAGTTCCATACATTATTTCAAAAGAACATAAAGAAACAAATTGATATAAGAACTTTGAATAGGCGAATTTTCAACTTCAAAGAGAGAATTAAACCACTTTCGTCAGTGTGATGAAGAATAACATGCATAAACAAACAGTATTCAAAGGCAAATTAAATTATAGATGTCCCTTATGTAGGCACTATTGGAAGCCTTTCCTCTTGAGGTTCACTACCATTTGCAAGGCTATTGCTCCACAGACTTGGATGGCGTAGTTGGGTAGCGTCGTTAGCAGAATGTGACCAGTCTTCTAACGGAATGCTGAAGCTACTAGTCGTCACATCGTTCATGATATGAGCAACACTGTTTGTGTGAATCTTCTCACGAGCTGATCGTTCATGAATACCAACCATAGTAATCCCAATAGGCTAAGGTGCATTACCAATTGCTATCTTATCAACGTATTGATCCATTGCAGCACTATATTCCCTATCCATACAACATTCAACCATCACAACTAGTGCTCTCCTAATGTCATCAGCAAGTAACCTTTTCCTGCACAGATTGAATAACGGATTCAAGTCCCTAGCACACTGCATAAAAATAGCAACCATCGAAATAGATTCCCTCTGATCTTCCTTCCAGTTATCAGTCTCATGATCAAGTTCTTGATTCCACTCATTCAACAACTTGTTGTAGAACACCAAAATCTTATCCTCATCACACAAATCCTCAAAATTTATTTTCATCCTCTTCAAATCTCCCTCATCACGATCTTTATCCTCTGTCGCCTTCTGCTTCAACATCCCTGACTTCTTCAACTCCAAAATATCTCTCAAAAAGTCATTCTGATGAGTTATGATAACTTATGTTTTGATGATTTGACAAACCTCATTTGAGTGGTACCACGTGTTATAATACTTGAAAATGACAAACCTTATTGGATGGACCAGACGGGATCAGGTGTCCTCACTCATGATACCTTGCGGTGTGATTAACCTTATTCGAGGAACCAGATGCGGTCAGGTTCACTCGATAGGGAGAATGATGAGATATGATACCCTGTGTCATGATGATCTGACACATCCCATTCAAGGAACCAGATGTGATAAGGTTCACTTGATGACTTGGATAATCTTACAATACATCACGTACTGATGGGATGACATTCTCTTCTGAAGAACCGGACGCAATCAGCCTCACCACACAAGCTGCAAGATACATTTATGAAGGGACCAAATGAGGAGCTGGATAGGGACCAAATACGCTTTCAGAAGGATCAGATGTAATCAGGTCCCCTGGTCGTTGCTCGGTCAACTCTACAGCTGTAAAGTTGCTGCCACCGTACCGACTGGACAGTGCAGCAACACAGCTGTAGCATGCTAGTGGACAATGCAATGTCCCTTTCATCTCAACACTTGTCTCTCATATATAAACAACATAATGCAAGAGAAACCCCAACACTTTGCAAATCAGAAAATTTTATACATCTCAAAGTTAGCAGCCTCCTCTTAAGGTGCTTTCAAGAACAAAGCTCCAACAAACAGAAGGACCAATTCCCAATCATTGAAGATATCTTTAGTCCTTAGGTTTGTTGAGGCTTTGTCTCTTGTTCTTAACTTTTATTCCTACACGGCTTTGAAGAAGTGTAATAGTAGGACAAATTTACAACCATTCTGAGTTTGTTCACTTGGCTAGAGTTAGTCAAGGTTTGTTTGGGTTCTTGGCTAGAATTAGTCAAGTTTTGTTCTTTGCAATAGAGTTATTGTAAAGGTCTTACAATAGAGTTATTGTAAGGGGTGAGGGATTAAGAGTTTAATTACTAGGTTGCAATAGGTTGTAATCTGAAGTTTCTCAGTTAGTGAAGTTAGGAAATCCTACTCCGGTAGGTTGTAGTTTTTAATCCCTTGAGTAAGGAGTTTTTCACATTAATATCTTGTGTTATTTACCTTCCGTCTTTACTTAAAGGAACAAATAGAGAACCAGGTTCTCTACATTGTTTGGTGGACTCATATATTCTATCAATTGGTATCAGAGCAGGTTATTTCTAAAAGGTTAACACTTAGAAAGGATCCTTCTCATGGCTAGTTAACCAAACCTAGAAGAAGGACAATCTATCAAAGATCACCGAGATTTGATGGAAAGTACTATAGATGATGGAAAGCAAGAATGCATGATTTTATCATGGCTGAGGATCCTGAGTTCTGGGACATTTTTGATGGTCCTCATGGTTCTATGAAGATTTATAAGGCTGGCACTGCGATAGATCCAAAAACAAGGAAGAAACACAGTGATGCTGAAAGAAAAGCTGTGAAAAAGGAGTTCAAAGCAAAGAAAATCCTTATTTGTGGTATTGGATCAGAAGAGTACTAGCGCATCTCATATTGTGAAACTGCAAAGGAAATGTAAGAAGCTCTCCAGATTGCGTATGAGGGAACCAGTCAAATAAAGCGGTTCAAGATTGACATGCTAACCACAGAATATGAATCCTTCAAGATGAAGGATAGTGAGTCCATTTAGGATCTGGAGTATCTCACTCAAAGATTTCGATAGAGGGTCCAGAGAGATTGTGGTTCCTAGAAAGAAAGCTCCAGCAAAAACCTCAAAGGATATCACTGTTGTCACAAGTGTGGGAAGGCCGGGCACTTTATCAAAGAATGCCCTCTCCAAAAGCAGGACTATTACAAGAACAACTCTAACAAAATAGCAAAGAAGAACCATGTTCATGATGAAAAATTCAAAAAGAACGATGCAACTGACAACTTGGCGAAGCAAAATTAGGTTGCCTGGAGAGACTCTTCAAGTAAATCTGAAGATAGAGATGACCAAGGTGATGCATCAACGATGGCTGTTGACTTTGAACCTTCAGAACATGAGTCAATCTGTGCACTCATGGCAAAATCTGATACTGATAATGATAGTGAAAAGGATGAGGTAAGTTTTCTTGATGTTCAGAAAAATCTGAAAAATTACTCTCATAAAAAAGTAATGTCATAAGCAACTAATTGATATCATTAGCAACTGTGCTAATTGATACATACCACTGCTTCATTAAAGAAAATAATGTGTTAATTGAAGAATTTGGTGAAATAGAACAAGAAAAGGATGACTTGGTAAACACTAATGAAGATCTGAAGGAACAAGTAGACGTGCTGTCCAGAGAAAACTTTTTGTTAAAAAGTCTAATTAAAAGATGGATGAACACTCCCTCTAGAGGAAATGAAGAAGCTACTAAGGTTCAACTTAAGCTTGAGAAGGAACTTAACAAGACCAAGATGAATATTATTGCTGCACTTGAAAGGACAAACAACTTCAACAAGATTTAAAAAGGGTAAAAATTGATCTGGATAAGTCACTTTAATAGACCTGGTCCTCAGATGTAGTCACCTCTATGTACAAGAGAAACACAGGAGGTAGGGAAGGTATTGGATTTAAAAAGGCTAAATCTTCTTATAATTCCCATAGCAAGTATGTCACCACACCTGAAAATTAGCTATGCACTCACTGTGGTCAAACCAGCCATTATAAAGATTTATGCAAATACAAATTTCAAGCTCTTCTGAGAAATAAGAGTTTATTGAAAGGAAATCAAGAGTTAAGGGATCTGTTCCTCGCAAAATAAAAACGGGCTTGCCTGAATGGGCAAAAAGAAGTTTGATTCATCCTTTCCATCACTCCAAAGGACCCAAGCTGGTTTGGGTTCCTAAAACCAGTCAGTGATCCAATTGACAGGCTTGAGTGAGAGAACGCAGTCAAAATGATATGAATAGGGACTACTTGAAGCATGCAACAACACGAATGAATGATTTCCCTTCACTTGAGGTCTACCAAGGAGGGAGTGTATTTTGTTTTTAAGAAATACCAAGAAATGGTATATTCTTGGCATTAGTAAATCTGGCCAGATACTCTCTCTTATAATTGAAGATGTGTATTGTATTGAGGCACAACCTGATAAGTGTCTCTCAAATTATGGATGATGATGAAGAATTAGGATACAAACGGATGAAACTTGCAGGCCTTCCCTTTTTGTTTGACAAGATGCGTGTGAAGGACCTGATTAATGGGATGCCAGCAGTCAAGTTCTTTGATCACAAGTGTGCGATGCTTGAAGAAAAGGAAAGGAAATGCATGATTAAGTTCCTGCTTGAGAAAAGTATCTATGAATTTCTCAAATGGAAGAAATGCACAAGATGACCTCCTTGAGAGCCATTGGTTGAAAATGACTTGGTCCTAAGAATGAAAAAACAAGCCTGGCAAGTTCGATGCAAAATGAAGTCTATTGAGTTTGGAGAAGCAAGTGTGGAACTTGGTTCCTATAGTCAAAGAAAAAAAATAAAACCAAGAGAGTGGCTCACAGTGAGGAATGTGGCAAGGCTAGTGGGTACTCCCTGAGTGTGCTGTGGAAATGATGGGTGTGATGATATCAAAAAGGGGTTGAGATATATGAAGCTTTGAAAAGCAAAGGTTTAGGTAGGAGACATCTTCCTAAAGTACTGTGCAAGGGACCTTTTGAACAAAAATTATTTGAAGCTGGGTCTGATCAAATTCTGTGAATTGACTTCTTACAAGTTTTCATCGGGTATGATTAGAGGACAGGTATATGCCAAAAAAAGGGTTTCTATCTGATATCTAACTCAACTCTACTTTACAGGTATACATGCATGTCAAATAAAAAATAACGACAAGGCTAAGTATTATTGCATACTTCAGAGATCATGCCTCTTTTTTCAAAGTATGTTAAGGGACCTGAGTCAAGTAAGTATTTTCAGCTGTGCATTATGTTTTATTAAAATAGCTAGATTTCTATCTCATTATGACCTTTCCTGCTCAAAAATAAAAAATAAAAAAATGACAAACCCCTTTCCCAGACACTCTCGTATGCCCACGTGTCACTCCACTTCTATTCTCAAGAATCACTCTTCCTCTTTCTAAAAGATTTCACCTCTTCCATCTCTCTTTCCAAGGTAGAAACTGTTTGACATTCCTATTCTCTCTGCCGAATTTGAGTATCAAAACCTTACCTCCGATTATCTCCCTACTAAAATTCCAGCATGTCCGAGTTCAAATCTACTACACCCAACTCATCTAGCCCAAATCCCTGTGTTTCACCTTAAAAAACGCCAGCCTTTCTGAAAAACTCCCTACTATGCCACCACCTAAGTATCCATCTCTCTCTAACTCAAATATCCATTCCTTACCATCATTATCAGCCATTTCTAGCCCTGTTTGTCAGCAAGAGAATCATTCACCAGGAAGCCTTGTGTCAAAACCTCAGTGCTCTAACATAAAAAAAACCCATGTTCTGAACGATAATGACCGGACGGTATTCTTGTCGAAATTCTCCTGTGATACAGTTGATCTTGAAGTTAACCAAGGTGATGACAAAGTTTCAAATCAAAATCAATGCAAGGATTTTGAGATACCCAAGTTGACAAAGGTTGGTAATCCGATCACTACATCAGACAATTCCCACGTTGGGATGAAGGAACATGAAAGGTGACAAAAGGTTGCAGATAAGAAAAATGATCACATACCAGGTATTTCTGATTCCATAAATAAGAAAAGGGGTGGTGTGTCTGACAAACGACAATTTGAGTCCTCTGTTGATCACCTTTTTGAGGGAAATCTCATTGAAAAAAGGAGGGATGTATCCAACATTTTATCTAGTGAGGAGGAAAAGATTGTTGTTAATTCTCTATTGTCCATTGAGAAGTTGATGGATGGGGGGACCTTGGGGGGACCCGGTTCCTCAGTCTAAAAGGAAAAGAATCATCGTGTAGTGGAAAATGCTTCTGTACCAGAGGAAGAACCAGGTTCCCACTATGTATTGACACCCAATTTTGACTCTCCTTTCTTCCAATTTTTTTTTCTTGAGCTTCTAAGTTGGTAATAAATGAAATATTGTATCGTCGCTACTATTAGAAACTCAATTAGTATTAATATTATTCTCATCATCATTATTTTCTATTAGTGTTATTAATATTATTATTTTCCTTCTTTTTCATCATCAGGCTCCTCATGTTCATTTACTTAATCAAGTAGAAATACTATTCTAGTTTTACACTTTATAAATAGCTACTATTATATTTTTACTACAACATTTTTATTTCAATAAACTTTTGAATATCCCATAATTTATTTAAGTGCAACAACTATAATTTTGTTAAGTAATTGAATTGCTTAATGTTAATACGTTATTGTTACATGATATTATATAATATGGTTAAAAGTATATTTTTATCCAACTATGAAGCTCAAAAAAAAAAAAAAAAATCAAAAGAACAAGGAGAAAAGACTAACAAATTAAAGCCCAAATCAGCCGCAAGCCCAATCGCAACCCATGACCCAAGTCCTAAACTGAAGGCCCAATCAGGAAAGGTCCATTTCAAATCCCTATATTCTAGAATTATCTGAAGCCCCCCAGAAAGTACCAAATTGCCCTCCTTTTCCTTTTCTGGAGAAAACTCCACCACAATTGATTTTCCCTCATGACTTGCTTCCCCATTTCAGTGAAAATCTTTTCCTCTCTCCTTCTTGAATGCTTTATTTGACTAAGAGTCCATTTGTTGAAAAGAGTGAGAATTTCTTTAATTTTATTTTGCATATTTTTACCATTTTCGTACAAAGGCCTCTGCTCCCTCTCTTCTGCTGTCACAACGTTCAAATTTCATAACTCTTTGTTGATTTTGAATCAATTCAAAAAATCTGCCCAAAGGCCACTCTAGGAACCCTAGTTGTATCTATAAATACCCAGCTATAGCAGCCATTGAAAAAAAAGCTTTTAGCCGCCACTTCTCCCCTTTGAACTATTAATATTCATCATGCTATTTTTTTTTCCGCTCAAAGCACTAAGCTTATTTACTCTCTTATTATCTCTGTTTAAAACTTCGGATCTGAGCATCGTTCGTGCTCGAGCATAGACCGGAGATCTAAAACCCCATTTCACTGCACCCATAGCAGGTCAGTAGTGTCTCTTCATATTTTTTTCAATTTTGAAGATATTTAGTCGTATTCATGCTATGAAGTATGCTAGACTAATGTTAAATATCATGAAATATAAGTTTTCAGCAAGCTTCTAGTTTATTGTCATTATTCATGATTTGTAGCTTGTGTATTAAATTATGCCTATAGGAAATCGCTTGTCTTGCTTGTTTGCCTATTACTAGAATCAGATTTTTTAAAAATAAATTGGCAAGAGTAGAAGCTTAATGTGTGCCTTTCGGACTGGATGCATTGTTTAAGATTCAAGAAAGTTTATCATTTTTTAACTTTGGAATGTTTTGACTTATATCATTAGCTCAATATGTGCTTGAAAACTCTATGTATCATTAGCTCAACAGCCTTTATGAACCTCATGATTAATCTTCATCTCTATGGAGTTAATAAATAGTTCAAATGTGGTTGAAAACTTTTAGCAGCTCAAGTTTACAATTTGTCCTCTTTTCATGTTATAAGATGTTTTCTACATTCAAAGGTCGTGTCCTTAAGGCATCAAATAAAAGTACCACCATTGCGGTGTAGTGCATCTGTTGAGGTTTTTTTTTTTCTCTCTCTCTCTCTAAAAAGTGAGAACTTTGATAGCAGTCTGTGAATTCCATTCATTTTCTGATAAAATAAAGTAGTGTATGACATCTTTATTCTTTTCTCTTCTCCCCTTTCCTCATTCATTTTATTTCACCCTCTGCTTTTATGATTGCTAATTTATCTGTGTTTTGGATTTGTTTATGGTTTGAAATTATGTGTGGAACTTATGATTCACGTAGGATTAGAATGGGTAGATTTTTTTATCATTTAGGGTTACCACTCTTAATATTAAGTACTTATTTTCACCATCTAGAGTGCATCACCTTTTTTCGTAAACACTTTTAAAATCTGGAATAATCTTGTTAGGATAGTTACTAACTCGGCCTTATTCTAAATTATTGAAGCAGCTGTTTTTACTGTATAAATGAAGCTCGTCGTTTAAACTTGTGTACTCTCTTAGATTTCATTTAACTCTGTGCTAAATCATGGCTTTGAAACACATGGATTTAAAATTCCATTTTATAAGATTTTTTTCTTTTTAAGGATAAGAACTTTGGAGATTTTGGCCATGTTTTAAGTCAACATATTTTCTTTCATGATCATTTGATTGGATAAAACTTTTGAATGGTTAAATATTTTCCTAGAACCCATGAATGCTCAAATCATTCTTGTAGCTATTTTGCCATCTAAAAACCCTCACGGACATGAGGGAATTTTCATCTTTTGATCTTCTTTGAAACTTGAGTTGACTATTATCATTCACATATTAATATTTTAAACTTGTTAGTTACAAGTTATTTTTTTTCTCAAATATTTAGTATCCAAAGCTATTTTCTTAAATTTTAGACCTTAGAATAATTAACCTAAGTTTGGCCGGTTAATCATAGTTAACGGATTTTAAAGGATGTTTAATCCCTTCCCTTTACGATAACCAAGAACCCTTATCTAGAATCACATTTAGTTAAGTAGGCTATTAATCTGAGTTAATTTACGTTTACTTAGTTACAAATAGGTGTCCTAATTCACCCTGACGACTCCTTAATTTAAATAATTAGGAATCACCAATATGTTGTATTCTACTTTGATCCGGTTAAAAAGAGGTATAACACTATGTACCTACAATTACTGTACCCTTATGAGAATTTTTTGAAAGAAGAGAACTGATTGTCTTCACTCATTTTGAGGATGAGTCTCTTAGTTTGTGATTTAAAAGAAACACAAGGTCCTCTCAGAAAGAGAAAGAAAAATTGAGGTCATCCGAATCAAGACAGGGACCAATTACTAGAGGAAAAGCAAAAGCTCAGATGGAGAATGCTTCAAAAATTAAAAAAGAAAATGTGTCCTAAGAAAAAGGGATCAACCAGTGAAAAGGACTAAGGGATTGGTGGGTGAGGTAGAAGAATCACAAATTGAAAAGACCTAATGCATGAGAAATGTGGGAGTGGAGGAGGAAGAAGCAAAAGTGGCAGAAGCAGGGGCAGAGCCAGAACATTTGATAAGGGGGTTCAAGAAAAAGGAACTGGATGAAAAAGGGTTAAAAAGTGTTGTTACAGAGAATCGAACCCACAATCATGGGCTCAATAATAGGCACCTCAGCCGCTGGGTTGAGTTCTCCAATATGTTAAGGGGATGCAACATTAATATTTACACATGAATCAAAAAATTGACCCCATATATATAGTGTAATTTTTCGACGAAGGGGGTTCGATTGACACCCCTTGCACCCCTATAATTTCGCCCCTAGGCAGAAGTCACACTCTCAAGAAAAAATTCAAAGAAAAGGAAGTTAAAAGAGGTTGAGTCTGAAAAGGCGGTTGAGAAGGAAATTGAAATAAGAGAAAAAGAACCAGGTGCTGAGAGTCAAGCATGAGGAAGAAACCCGGTTCCTCTTCTAAAAGGCAAAAGGTGGAACTATCAGAATCAGAAAGGAAGGAAAATTTGAGAACTCAAGGTACTAAAAGGCAGAGTTTTTGACCTTGAGATTACTGGGCGGCCTGACATGAAAGAGTTGATGGAGATAGTTGAGTTTTAGGAATGGACTCATCTCTTCAAACCCCTAATCCCAAAAGTGTTTGAGGATGAAGTGGTAGATTTCTTTATTAACCTGCTCATCTCAGATGACACACTGCTAGTGTCTATGAATGGCTATGAATTTACACTTTATGAACTGCCATTTGAGAATTTTACAAGTTCCTACTGATGGGTTGAAATCTGTTAAGGATGTCTCTGCATCACCTCGTTTTCTGGACAACATTGCCAAACAAGAAGGATCCATAAATGGAGAAAGAATGTTCAAGAAACAGCTCAAACCTGTATATCAGTTGCTTTTTGAATTGGTAAACAAAATGATCTTGCCCTGCTCAGAAAGAAGATCTGTAGCTGCGATCCCTGATTTATGCTTGATTGAAGCCTTGGACAACCACACTGTTGTTGCCTAGAGCACATGAGTACGGTTGCTACAATCAGGGATGGCAGGCATGGGCTACCTTATGGATTTTTCCTTACTAAAATCTTTGAGCACTTTAGGATACAGGCAGTGCAAACTTGGGTACCAAAATGCACTTGTTAACTGAGAGCACTCTCATGGATTGTGAATGCATACTAAAGAAAGGTGGAGTTGGAATCAATTCTGTGATCTCAAGCTTGATAAAGGCTCAGGATAAGGCCATTGAAATTGCGATTTTGAAAGGTGAGCTACAACAACGTTCACGGGGAACAGAGGGACCTGGTACCCTAAATAAGATAAAGGATGAAAATTCTAAGCTCAAGGCTGAAGTAGCTGGTCTACAAAACTTGACTCAACAGCTAGTTCATGATCATCGAGCTGCCAATAAGTACATTGATAAGCTTCTCTCTAAGCTCTAAACTGAGCCTTTTTCTTTTCTCTTCCTGCTTCTTATAACCTCTTCCTAAAATCCTCTGATGCTCCTAATCCATTGACTCTCTATGTTTTTGGGTTATACTGATATTGGCATTTTGGTCTATTTTTTTGAAACTATTTTGTGCTTGCTGGACATACTATGGTTTTGCTGCTAATCAAATTTGGCCATTATCTTTGTTTATGCAATATTATTTAGCCATGTTTGTTTTATTGATTACTTATGCTGTGTTGCCCTGTGGCCCTGAGTTAATGTCACTTAACATTACTGTGCAAATGCTTTGTGTTTGCTCTTTTTAATGATGCCAAAAGAAGGGAATATGATTAGGGAAGTCAGGGAGTTTGTTTAGTGCTGGTTGGATAAATGTGTTGAATGTTTAGTGTTTGTTCGATAAGTGTATTGAATGTTTAGTGCTTGTTGGATAAGTGTGTTGAACAATGATTTTGACTCTCAGTAGGAACAAGTGAGGAATTTGGTCCTCAGGGGGAATACAATTATATGTGTCATCATCAAAAAGGGGAAAATTGATGAGCTATGATACCTTGTATTTTGATGAATTGACAAACCTCATTTATGTGGTATTTTGTGTTATGATGTTTTGACAATGACAAATAAGTGGGACATCTGGGCCTCAGGGGGAATACCGCCATGTATTTGTCATCTTCGAAATGGGGGAAATTGATGAGTTATGATAACTTATGTTTTGATGATTTGGCAAACCTCATTTGAGTGGTACCACATGTTATAATAATTGAAAATGACAAACCTAATTGGAGGGACCAGATGGGATCAGGTGTCCTCACTCATGATACCTTGTGGTGTGATTAACCTTATTCGAGGAACCAGATGCGGTCAGGTTCATTCGATAGGGAGAATGATGAGACATGATACCCTGTGTCGTGATGATCTGACGCATCCCATTCAAGGAATCAGATGTGATAAGGTTAACTTGATGACTTGGTTAATCTTACAATACATCACGTACTGATGGGATGACATTCTGAAGAATTGGATGCAATCAGCCTCACCACACAAGCTGCAAGATATGTTTATAAAGGGACCAAATGAGGAGCTGGATAGGGACCAAATACGCTTTTAGAGGGATTATGTCACGCCCCGAACCATGGCCTGGACGTAACACGACACTCGGTGCCTGACTACATGTGACCGAGCGAACCACATGACTTGCTAAATCATCATGATGCATAACATAAGCGGAATATAACGTGAATGCATGATGAGCCTTTGTAAAACGTAATAATTCATAATACTTAATAAAGTACCTGTTTAAAACATGAGTGAGCCAAAATGGCTATACGACTCCAAATGTCTGACATAACATAACTGACTGGTCTAGTCTATGAAACCTCTATCATGAGTCTGACTGGAAAACATAATTACTGGGACAAGGCCCCCAGCATACCTTTACATGCAAAACTAAACAGAGAAATACAATGTTTAAACCCCGAATGAGATGGGGCTCACCGATAAGCTGGTACGAGTAAATCCTAATGATCAGAAGCGTCGTCCTGTAACTCCGTACCTGCATCGTGAAATACAGGCCCCGGGCAATAAAAGGTGACGTCAACATATTGAATGTACTGGTATGTAAAGCAACTGGAAGAAACAACAGGGGACATGGAATAACATGATAAGAACTGAAACTGGAAACTTGGACATGAACATGAGCATGAGTACATATACGTATACATAACATGAGTAAAACATGATAAGTAGGGAGAGCATTTCATAAACCGACATATCATATCACCACGTGGGTATGTGGAGTCTGGTACCTCGCCGGACCAGCAGAGCCCCTATACCTTGCCAGGGTATAAGGTAGTAATTTACCACGTGGGTACGTGGAGTCTGGTACCTCACCGGACCAGCAGAGCCCCCATACCTTGCCTGAGGTAGTAAGGTACCTGATGGATCCATTCAGTGTAAAATTAAGGTATCGTCTTATCTGGGCGGAGCGATCCTTGTCCTACGGTGGCTCCGTAGTTTCAGGCTATCTGAGCCTTCTCGGTAATTTGTGCAACTCCCAAAAACATGAACATAATATAGTTGGCTAAAAAGCCCATGAATTTCGTGAATTTACTTGTACTTGTCTTGAAATCATGATTTCACGAAATGACTTGTAAACATGGGTTCATGCAATAATCTTGTAAACATATCCTTGAGTTATGAGTAATACAATAGTTCATAATCATGTATTTGTAGTTGACTTGAAAACATGTTTATGACTTGCAAAATAACTCATGCAGTTTCATATGAACATAATGAGAACACATGAGAAAGAATTCATGATTCATGGATTAAGTTAGGATTCCTAATATCCATAATGGAAGGTTAGGAATACAATAACGAACATAGATACGAAACTCGTGTACATACATACATAATTACGGGCTACCAATATGTTGGGTTTAATGCCCTAGGATTTGAACTTCATAGATTTTACGAAACGGATCATGGGGAAAAACGTAGAGGTTCCCACATGTAGATGGAAGTTCTACATACCTTAACTTCCCGCTTTTGAGCGTATCCCAATGTCCTTCAATCCCTTCAAACTTCAATCTATAGCAATACAAGCCATAGGGACTCTATATTAGCAACAATATCCATGTTTTGTTCATCTAAGCATTTTATCAAACACTTAGTGGGCATGAAGCTCTATAACCCTCATTAATGGTGTTTTCTTCACCCAATCCCCATTCTATTACTTCTAGTTATTTCTACAATCTCAATTAGATGCAATTAACATCATTCTTCATCACCCATATGAATACAACAATCCCAAGTCAACAATCCAACAACTCTAGCCTAGTTCATATAATTCTCTCTAACAAATCCAATTATTATTCTCCCAAGAATTCATCAATTCACAAATATAAATGATTAGGGAGTAGAAACATTACCTTTTTGGAGTCCAATCCTCTTGAATTCGGGTTCTAGGGTTTCCACATCCAACAATAATGTTCCAATCCTAACTCTATGGATTAGAAGAGTTTACTCAAGTTAGAAAAGGGATTAGGGATTTAAATTCAACCTAGAATCATGATAAAAACTTACCTTGGAAGATCTTGAGGTTTGGGATTTGTTTTCTCTGAGTTTAGAGAGAATTTTCGTGAATGGGGTGTTGGGGAAATAAACCCCAACCCCAAATAGTACAAGAAAACGCGTAAACCCGACTTTTGACCCGTAATGGACCTGTTTCGCGATGGTTCCGCGATGCGGCTGCATCGCGCAACATTCGGCAGCTAAAAACTCAGAGTTGCGCGATCGGTCCGCGAAGCGGGACCATCTCGCGCTCTTCCACGCGCCCTCACGCGCCCCGAGAAGCGACGGGTGTCGGTTCTGTACAGTGTTCGGTAAAATAGGCATACCTTCTTGTACATAGCTCCGTTCAAGACCCATAATATACCGTTGGAAAGCTATTTCAAAGGGCTACAACTTTCATCAAGGAAGTCTTCCCAAATTCCAAATTAATAGAGGGGTTATGGTCGTTGGAAGTAAGACCTTCTATAAACTCACTTGCAAACATGCCCCGTAGAGTGGCTTCCAACTTTTCCTTGCCCAAAGACATTTCCTATGACTTAATTGGTTTTCAAAACACTTCCTATAACCCTCATATTGGTTCCATTATATTATCATCTTATGAGTCAAACTTTCGTCCGAAGTTATGAGGTGTTACAATATCTCCCCCTTGGGATCATTCGTCCTCGAATGATAAGCATTCGGGATTCTACAAAAATTTCGCCAGAGATTCCTCTGTAATATGACACTACCAACCTGTCACAACAACCCATAATATCATTGCCTCACAGGGCTATATCACATTAGCACTATAAATTGGCCACACACGACCCAAAGCATGAAAAGAAAGCTTACATACCTCAAAATCTTGGTGCTTCATCATAAATCTCTTCTGCAGGCTGAAACAAGTGCGGGTACTTGGATTTCATATCCTCCTCGGCTTCCCATGTAGCTTCCTCAACTTTCTGACTCCTCCACAGGACTTTCACTGAGGCTACTTCCTTAGTTCTCAACTTGCGAACTTGACGATCAAGAATGGCTACAGGGATCTCCTCATAGGTGAGGCCATCCTTAACTGTTATAGCATCAGCAGGAACAACCAACGAAGGGTCTCCCACACACTTCTTCAACATGGATACATGAAACACTGGATGAACAGCAGCTAACCCTTGTGGCAACTCAAGTTCATAAGCTACTAGACCGACCTTTCGTAAAATTCTGTAAGGTCCAATATATCTGGGACTGAGCTTCCCTTTCTTGCCAAATCGCATAACACCCTTCATAGGTGAGACTTTAAGGAACACCCAATCATCAACTGAAAATTCTAAATCCCTTCGTCTCACATCTGTATAAGACTTCTGGCGACTCTGAGCTGTTTTCAAACGCTCCTGTATTAACTTGACTTTCTCCATAGCTTGATAAACCAAATCTGGTCCTAACAACTCTGCTTCACCTACTTCGAACCAACCAATTGGTGATCTGCACCTTCGCCCATACAGAGATTTAAATGGTGCCATCCCAATACTAGCATGATAACTGTTATTATAAGAAAACTCAATGAGAGGTAAGTGATCATCCCAATTACCTTTGAAATCCAAGACACATGCTCTCAACATATCCTCCAGAGTCTGAATAGTACGCTCTGCCTGGCCATCTGTTTGTGGATGAAAAGCTGTGCTGAGGTTCACCTTGGTACCCAATCCTTTCTGAAAGGATTTCCAGAAGTTCGTTGTAAACTGAGCACCACGATCTGAAATAATGGACACTGGTGTCCCATGCAATCTGACAATCTCATTAACATACAGCTTGGCATAATCTTCTGCTGAATCTGTGGTCTTGACTGGCAAAAAGTGTGCTGACTTAGTAAGCCGGTCAACGATCACCCAAATAGAGTCATGTCTCCTAGCTGAACGAGGTAAACCTGATACAAAATCCATATTGATCATTTCCCATTTCCAGACAGGAATATCAATATTCCGAGCCAAGCCACCAGGCCTCTGGTGTTCGGCTTTCACCTGCTGACAGTTCGGGCACTTAGCTACAAAATCTGCCACATTCTTCTTCATATCGTTCCACCAGTAAATTTCCTTAAGATCATGATACATCTTAGTGGAACCTGGGTGAATGGAGTACTTGGAATTGTGAGCTTCTGACATGATTCGCTCTCTGAGTCCATCTACATCTGGGACACATAATCTGCCTTGGTACCTCAAGGTACCATCATCTCCCCCTTGTTCAAAAGCCGTTGTCTTATGCTTGTGAATCCCCTCCTTTAGCTGCAATAAATAGGGATCACTAAATTGTTTCTCCTGGACTTCAACGACTAAAGAGGAAAGAGCACTATTCTGAACAACCACACCACCATTCTCGGATTCCAAAAGTCGAACTCCAAGATTGGCCAAACGGTGAACTTCCTTTGCCATAATTCTCTTATCCTTGTCCACGTGGGCTAAACTTCCCATGGAATGTCGACTAAGAGCATCGGCTACAACATTTGATTTTCCCGGATGATAGAGAATATCCACATCATAATCCTTAAGCAATTCGAGCCATCTCCTCTGTCTAAGATTTAGCTCCCTTTGCCTGAAGATATATTGCAGGATTTTATGATCCGTGAAGATATCAACGTGAACTCCATACAAATAATGTCGCCATATCTTAAGTGCAAAAACTACAGCTGCCAACTCTAAGTCATGAGTCGGATAATTCTTTTCGTGTACCTTGAGTTGACGAGATGCATAAGCTACAACCTTACCATGCTGCATTAAGACACATCCGAGACCAACTCCCGAAGCATCACAATAAACCACGAATCCTTCAGTTCCCTCTGGCAAAGTCAAAACTGGAGCAGAAGTCAATCTTTTCTTCAACTCCTCAAAGCTTCGCTCACACGCATCTGACCATTGGAACTTAACTTTCTTCTGTGTCAACTTAGTCAACGGAGCCGAGATAGAAGAAAATCCTTCTTCGAAGCGTCGATAATAGCCTGCCAGACCCAAGAAACTTCTTATATCAAAAACTGAGGTGGGTCTGGGCCAACTCTTTACGGCGTCAATCTTTTGAGAATCAACTTTAACACCTTCACCCGAGATCACATGGCCTAAGAATGCCACTGATTTTAGCCAAAACTCACACTTTGAGAATTTTGCAAAAAACTCACGATCTTTAAGAGTCTGCAACACCATTCTGAGATGTTCTGCATGATCGACCTCATTACGGGAATACACCAAAATATCATCAATGAAGACAATGACGAATAAATCGAGATAAGGCTTGAAGACCCTATTCATAAGATCCATGAAAGCAGCTGGTGCATTTGTCAACCCAAATGACATAACTAGAAATTCAAAATGGCTATAACGGGTCCTAAAAGCTGTCTTAGGAATATCAACTTCCTTAACCTTCAACTGATGATAGCCTGTTCTGAGATCAATCTTGGAATAACATTGGGCGCCTTGCAGCTGATCAAATAAGTCATCGATTCTAGGAAGAGGGTACCTGTTCTTAATGGTGACCTTGTTCAGCTGACGGTAATCTATACACATACGTAAAGAACCATCCTTCTTTCGGACAAATAGGACTGGTGCACCCCAAGGCGAAACACTGGGCCTAATAAACCCCTTATCAAGAAGATCTTTCAACTGGGCTTTTAACTCTTTTAACTCTGCTGGAGCCATTCTGTATGGCGGAATAGATATCGGCTGAGTATCGGGAAGTAAATCAATTCCAAACTCAATCTCCCTGTCAGGAGGGACTCCTGGAAGATCTTCTGGGAAGACTTCCGGAAATTCATTTACAACTGGAACAGATTGAAGAGTTGGAGTCTGAGCATCTGAATCCTTGACTCGAACTAGGTGGTAGATATGACCTTTGGAAATCATTTTCCTGGCTTTTAGGTAAGAAATGAATCTACCCCTGGGTACTACTGAATTACCCTTCCATTCTATGACTGGCTCATTAGGAAACTCGAATCTTACTGCCTTAGTTCTACAACATACTGTGGCATAACATGAAGCTAACCAATCCATACCCATGATCACATCGAAGTCTACCATTTCTAATTCTGCTAAATCAGCTATGGTTCTGCGGTGGTAGACCAAAACTGGGCAACCCCTATACATATGTCTAACTGTGAGTGATTCCCCAACGGGGGTGGACACCTCAAAGGGTTCATGCAATTTTTCAGGTTCAATACCAAATTTCTTAGCAACAAAAGGGGTTACATAAGATAGGGTGGATCCTGGGTCAATAAGGGCATATACTTCGAAAATAAAAACTGTTAGAGTACCTGTAACAACATCTGCTCGAGCTTCTGTATCCTGACGGCCTGTCAATGCATACATGCGGTTTCGCCCCCCGCTTGTGTTTCCAGACCTAGCCGCATTGTTCCCCTGCTGGGCCTGATTATTACGAGGAACCGCTGAATTTATGGATGGCGTCGTATTACCTCCAGTACCCTGCCTGGTTGATGGACACTCTTTCTGAAAATGGCCCTTCTGACCACATCTAAAACAGGCATCAGTACCCACACGACAATTACCTAAGTGTCTCTTATTACACTTGCCGCACATCGGATAAGTATTAGTTGACTGACCCCCACTAGCTTGAGGGTACGAACTTGATGGCCTGAAATTCGGCTTCTTATCATTGCGGAACTTAGGAAGTGGGGCACTTGCTGAGGACGGAGCCGGTACTGCTGACCTGTTCTTAAAGAATTTCCTGTTTCGGTTCCCGCTGAACTGTCCGGTAAACTTGACTCTCTTGCTGAACTCCTTGTCCTTCTCTTTTTGTAAGGCTTCTTCCTCCTTTAGCCTTGTCTCCTTGCCCTGTACAAAAGCAACCATTTTGGAAATAGTCATTGTCCCATTCTGTGCAACAATATTGGCTCCATCATACAAATGGGAATCAAGACCTCCAACGAATCTTCTCACTCTTGCCCTCATATCGGGTAACATGTGTGGGGCATGCTTTGTCAGGCTAACGAACTCCCAATAGTATTCTTGAACTGGTCTGCCATTTTGTTTGAGCTTCAGGAATTGTTCAGCCTTAGCCTCTCTGAGCTCTACTGGCATAAAGTGGTCTAGGAATGCACTAGCAAATTCATCCCATGTAGCATCAGGCGCATTCTCACCTCGGGACAATTCCCAAGATTCATACCATGTGTTAGCAATACTCTGTAGCTGATGAGCTCCAAAAGTAGCTGCCTCGGTTTCGGTAACTGTCATAACCCTGAAGATCTTTTGTAGAGCATCAATGTAGTCCTGAGGGTCTTCATCTTTCTTCGTCCCCGTGAATACTGGGGGATTCATTCTAAGAAAATCCTTCGTCTTAGATGACTCTCCATTACCTCCTGAACTTGACCCAGATTCCTGACGTTGGGCCTGAGCTGCTACCAGCTGGGTGAGCATGTTGATAGCACTCCTAACATCCCTGTCTGAAGCACTAGGAGGTGTAACAGTAGAGGCGGTTGGAGCTGTTGCCTGAGTTGGAACAGTATCTCCGTGAGCTACTCCGGCGGCAGCCCTTTGGCTGGTGGCTGTGTTTTTCTTCTTGTAAGTTCTCTTGTAAGGCATTTTCTGGAAACACGTACACGCACGAATTAGGAAGCCATCCTAAAAATACTGCTCTAACTGTACGATCTAGAATAGGAAAGAAATGAGACAATCCTGAATGTCTTGGTGGTCAACTGTTTATATGTGTGGGGCCCTCACACATATAAAAGAGACCCCACTGGACACGGTTTCATAGACTCCCTAAAGATCCTTGAACCTAGGCTCTGATACCAAGCTTTGTCACGCCCCGAACCATGGCCTGGACGTAACACGACACTCGGTGCCTGACTACATGTGACCGAGCGAACCACATGACTTGCTAAATCATCATGATGCATAACATAAGCGGAATATAACGTGAATGCATGATGAGCCTTTGTAAAACGTAATAATTCATAATACTTAATAAAGTACCTGTTTAAAACATGAGTGAGCCAAAATGGCTATACGACTCCAAATGTCTGACATAACATAACTGACTGGTCTAGTCTATGAAACCTCTATCATGAGTCTGACTGGAAAACATAATTACTGGGACAAGGCCCCCAGCATACCTTTACATGCAAAACTAAACAGAGAAATACAATGTTTAAACCCCGAATGAGATGGGGCTCACCGATAAGCTGGTACGAGTAAATCCTAATGATCAGAAGCGTCGTCCTGTAACTCCGTACCTGCATCGTGAAATACAGGCCCCCGGGCAATAAAAGGGGACGTCAACATATTGAATGTACTGGTATGTAAAGCAACTGGAAGAAACAACAGGGGACATGGAATAACATGATAAGAACTGAAACTGGAAACTTGGACATGAACATGAGCATGAGTACATATACGTATACATAACATGAGTAAAACATGATAAGTAGGGAGAGCATTTCATAAACCGACATATCATATCACCACGTGGGTATGTGGAGTCTGGTACCTCGCCGGACCAGCAGAGCCCCTATACCTTGCCAGGGTATAAGGTAGTAATTTACCACGTGGGTACGTGGAGTCTGGTACCTCACCGGACCAGCAGAGCCCCCATACCTTGCCTGAGGTAGTAAGGTACCTGATGGATCCATTCAGTGTAAAATTAAGGTATCGTCTTATCTGGGCGGAGCGATCCTTGTCCTACGGTGGCTCCGTAGTTTCAGGCTATCTGAGCCTTCTCGGTAATTTGTGCAACTCCCAAAAACATGAACATAATATAGTTGGCTAAAAAGCCCATGAATTTCGTGAATTTACTTGTACTTGTCTTGAAATCATGATTTCACGAAATGACTTGTAAACATGGGTTCATGCAATAATGTTGTAAACATATCCTTGAGTTATGAGTAATACAATAGTTCATAATCATGTATTTGTAGTTGACTTGAAAACATGTTTATGACTTGCAAAATAACTCATGCAGTTTCATATGAACATAATGAGAACACATGAGAAAGAATTCATGATTCATGGATTAAGTTAGGATTCCTAATATCCATAATGGAAGGTTAGGAATACAATAACGAACATAGATACGAAACTCGTGTACATACATACATAATTACGGGCTACCAATATGTTGGGTTTAATGCCCTAGGATTTGAACTTCATAGATTTTACGAAACGGATCATGGGGAAAAACGTAGAGGTTCCCACATGTAGATGGAAGTTCTACATACCTTAACTTCCCGCTTTTGAGCGTATCCCAATGTCCTTCAATCCCTTCAAACTTCAATCTATAGCAATACAAGCCATAGGGACTCTATATTAGCAACAATATCCATGTTTTGTTCATCTAAGCATTTTATCAAACACTTAGTGGGCATGAAGCTCTATAACCCTCATTAATGGTGTTTTCTTCACCCAATCCCCATTCTATTACTTCTAGTTATTTCTACAATCTCAATTAGATGCAATTAACATCATTCTTCATCACCCATATGAATACAACAATCCCAAGTCAACAATCCAACAACTCTAGCCTAGTTCATATAATTCTCTCTAACAAATCCAATTATTATTCTCCCAAGAATTCATCAATTCACAACTATAAATGATTAGGGAGTAGAAACATTACCTTTTTGGAGTCCAATCCTCTTGAATTCGGGTTCTAGGGTTTCCACATCCAACAATAATGTTCCAATCCTAACTCTATGGATTAGAAGAGTTTACTCAAGTTAGAAAAGGGATTAGGGATTTAAATTCAACCTAGAATCATGATAAAAACTTACCTTGGAAGATCTTGAGGTTTGGGATTTGTTTTCTCTGAGTTTAGAGAGAATTTTCGTGAATGGGGTGTTGGGGAAATAAACCCCAACCCCAAATAGTACAAGAAAACGCATAAACCCGACTTTTGACCCGTAATTGACCTGTTTCGCGATGGTTCCGCGATGCGGCTGCATCGCGCAACATTCTGCAGCTAAAAACTCAGAGTTGCGCGATCGGTCCGCGAAGCGGGACCATCTCTCGCTCTCCCACGCGCCCGCACGCGCCCCGAGAAGCGACGGGTGTCGGTTCTGTACAGTGTTCGGTAAAATAGGCATACCTTCTTGTACATAGCTCCGTTCAAGACCCATAATATACCGTTGGAAAGCTATTCCAAAGGGCTACAACTTTCATCAAGGAAGTCTTCCCAAATTCCAAATTAATAGAGGGGTTATGGTCGTTGGAAGTAAGACCTTCTATAAACTCACTTGCAAACATGCCCCGTAGAGTGGCTTCCAACTTTTCCTTGCCCAAAGACATTTCCTATGACTTAATTGGTTTTCAAAACACTTCCTATAACCCTCATATTGGTTCCATTATATTATCATCTTATGAGTCAAACTTTCGTCCGAAGTTACGAGGTGTTACAGATTAGATGGAATCAGGTCCCCTAGCCGTTGCTCGATCAACTCTACAGCGGTAAAGTTGCTGCCACTGTACGGACTGGATAGTGCAGCAACACAACTGTAGCATGCTAGTGGACAATGCAATGTCCCTTTCATCTCAACACTTTTCTCTCATATATAAGCAACATGATGCAAGAGAAATCCCAACACTTTGCAAAATCAGAAAGTTTTATACATCTCAAAGTGCAAGCAGCCGCTTCTTAAGGTGCTCTCAAGAACAAAGCTCCAACAAACAGAAGGACCAATTCCCAACCACTGAAGATATCTTTAGTCCTTAGGTTTGTAGAGTCTTTGTCTTTTGTTCTTAACTTGTATTCCTACACGACTTTAAAGAAGTGTAATAGTAGGACAGAGTTACAACCATTCTGAGTTTGTTCACTTGGCTAAAATTAGTCAAGGTTTGTTTGGGTTCTTGGCTAGAGTTAGTCAAGTTTTGTTCTTTGCAATAGAATTATTGTAAAGGTCTTACGATAGAGTTGTTGTAAGGGGTGAGGGATTAAGAGTTTAATTTCTAGGTTGCAATAAGTTGTAATAAGAAGTTGCTCAGTTAGTGAAGTTGGGAAATCCTACTCCGGTAGGTCGTGGTTTTTAATCCCTTGAGTAAAGAGTTTTTCACTTAAATATCTTGTGTTATTTACCTTTTGTCTTTACTTAAGGGAACAGATAGAGAACCAGGTTCTCTACACTGTTTGGTGGACTCATATATTCTATCACATTCGTTTGCCCTTTAGTCATATCACTATCATCAACTTCAAATAATCCAGCTTTCAACCAAAATATTCAACCAAACAAGCCTTGCCTTTTCATCTTCTCCAAATAAAATCACCGCATGTTTCAGAAACCGAAGGCGGTGAATTAATAACTTCTTCTCGCTGAAGGGAGGCCAATGAAGAAGATCCCGGTTTAATCACTGGTTGATTTTTGTGTTAGTAAGCTCAAAGGTTTGTAATTTTTGTGTTAGAAAGCATAGTTAAGAGACTTTGGTGAAACAAAATGATAGTTATGTGATTTTTGTGTTAGAAAACATAATTAAGTGAATTTGGTGAAAAAAAGTGATAGTTATATGACCATCTATTAAATTTTCCCAAATATTAGCCTCAATTGATCCATAAAAAACCTTTTCAAAATATGAGAAATTTGCACAAATAGGATGATTTTGGCCACTGTTTATATTGTATCCCCGTTTAATGAAGTTTTACAAAAATAATTTTGGCGCTACGCAACCCAAAAATATAAAACAATTACGCTTGTTCAATGGTTCACAAGCTTTGTTGCTTAGTACTATCTTTGTTCAACTTAATCTTGTTAAATTATCCGCACGATTTGTCCGCTGAACAAACCATTTGTTCACAAGTTTTGCCAGGCGGCACAACTTAATACTATCTTCATTTGACACATCTTGTTAACAAGGTCAAAGCGGTTAGATGAAGATTTTGCAGGAGGTGTAGTGGTGCTTTAGACAACAATTGCGTGTACTTAGGAACACGATTCTTTTTTCCAAATAAATAATTATGGATGTGTCTTCTAATCCAGGTAGGATTTGATTTGCTAGCCTCTGGATGATTCATATATAATTGGCTTTAAAATCCAAAATATACGTTTATTAATTTTTTTATATGTTTCGGGTGAATATAATATTATTTTGACTCGCTGAATTAACTTAAATTTTCAAGGGCATTGAAAGGCCGTTAACATCTCGGGGATCTTTTTATCGTTTAATAATTTACTTTTTAATATCCACGTAAACAACTTTTAGGACACGCGCAAAGCACGTGTACCCATGTCGATGAGTATTAAAATTTGAGAAATTATCTAAATATTGAATTCACTGACAGCTACATAAATTATTAGAATTTATTTTTCAATTGGCAGTGTATAGTATTAAACGTGTCTGAGTTATAAAAAAGTAAATTTGCAAAATAAAATAAAATGTAGGTTCCTGAAAATGATAATGTTTATCATATTTGGCTCAATAAATGAAGAAAGATAACTTATTATAGTTTTTATCTTTCCTTTAATTATCAAAATTATCTGACTGGGTACACTCGCTCACTCTCTATCTCTCATTTATATCTTTGATTATTTATTCTGATTGTCGGTTTTTTTTTTTTTTTTTTAAACAGACACTTCCATCATTGAGGTGTAGGGGGTGGGGTGGGGGTGTGTTTAGGCACGAATCCCTACCTGTCTATAGTAAAAAAAGAGTAATACAAGGGGGAGGATATTCCCTTTAACCTTCAGCACAACATGAAGGATGATAAAATTCAATCTAGGCATAATACATAAAACTTGACTTGAGCCGGTAAATATGCTCTTCAACTTTGAGTGTGCACAAGTAGGAACCGTGATTAGCAAGGAAATCAGTCAGCATGTTTCTTTCTCTGAACTTGTGTACACGAGTAAAAATACCAGTACTGGTCACGTTACATATTTGATCCACAAGAGGGTCCAAGTCCCAAGTTGTTTTCAGTTTGTTATTAATCATGTTAATCAACATAAGTGAATCAAGATTCCACTTCAACCTTTTTCACCCTTCTATTAACACACAAAATCATACCATAGAAAATTATCTTTGCCTCAGCCATGTTATTACTGCAATGGCCATAGTAATCTGAGAATGCAGTGACCAGATCCCCATTGTGATCTCCGAGAATATACCACCACCTCCTGATTATTGAGTTCTGCTTTCACATAAAAAAAAAAAAGTCGATGAAGAGGATTTATTTGAGTAGGAAATTAAAAGAGTTCATAAAGAATAGTATTGCATGAATTGTAGTCACGTCATTATTCATATACTGAAATAATATATAGAAAGTAAAATTATTAGTTCTTATAAAATCCTAGATATTACATTAATTTCCAACATAGTTCAAATAAGAAAGGAAATAATGATAATAAAAAATTTAGTTCATTTTTTATTTATTTTTGGATATGAAAAACAAAAATTTCCAAACCACCTTGTTTAAACTCTTGATTTTAAGTTGAAAATATTAGGATTACTAAATAGTTAAATAAAGAGATTTAATAAGTAGTATTTTTTCAATTTCAAAGTCCTACATATTAGAAAAATAATTAAAAGAGTATTTTTATATGGTGTGAAATTTAATTTTAAGGGTTAAAAGGTCAACCAAAATTGTGCTTTGATAATAGCACACATGTATTTTTTGTGAATTGAAAAGCATATTTTTTAAAAATATCTTATGAAAATTATTATTGTTTATGCGACCTAATACTGTAATTCAAATTATCAAATAATTTTAAATATACTTTTATCACGATTTTCAAATATTTATGACATTACACAAATTAATAAATTAATCCTTATGATCTTTTAGAGATAATACAAATTAAAAAATTATTCTTCTATGTCTAAGACAATGATAATTCAAAGTATACGAGGACTATAATTGTTGAGTCATTATTTTATAGAAATTAACTTAGTATATAATGAAAACAGAGAGTCAATATATTTGTGGTATCCTAGATAAACAGAGTAATACCTTTGTTCTAACATGATAAAAGGTGATATAAAGTATGAGTTATCACCCACCTTATTCCACATATATAACTTCTTCTTAGGGCAATCATAAAATAAAAAAAAGCAACGATTATAATTATGATGAGGTAAAATAAGAAACTATTTATTAAGGTAAAATTTTAAAATCCCAGATATTAAGATTTCTATCACGACTTTATCCAATGTCAAATCTCTTTTCAAAACAAAATGATCAGTCAACATTTTTCCCTGGATATAAAATACCAATTCCTTCTCAAATAATAGATAATAGCCCTAATTATTTTGGATATATTTCCGGTTGAAAAGGAGTATTTTAAAGTGTTTCTTTTTACTCCCTCCATCTCAAATTATTTGTCGCTTTTTTATTTTACACGTCCCTTAAGAAATATTAATTAGTAGTGGTATTTCACTAACTTTATCCTTATTTATGTCTATGTTATAATCTCTCTCCATTAAATGTGTACTCTATTTATGTGTCATCTCCATTAATGATAAATGATAAATGAGGAAAATTAATAAATTGTGTCTTGAATCTCTAAATTGACAAATTATTTGAAACTACTATTTTTAGTAACCATGATAAATAATTTGAGACGGACAAAGTAAATGAAATTAAAGTTTTTAATTGCTCTTGCAATTTTTAAGAATAATATTCGTGTTTGTTTGGATGTTTTTACGGCGGAAAGGGAGTATTAAAGTGCTTCTTTTTAAATGAAATTAAACTATTTAGTATTCTTGCAATTTTTAGGTATAATAATGTTTACATGGGCACGTTTGACGTGCTGTTTAATAAATTTACGCGAATTAAATAAACTAAACATTGACAAATTACAAAACAGCTAGCAGGGATAGTGACAATTATCAAATTTGTCCAATGTTGCAATTTTGTCTAATGTAATTTATTTGGGAAGATTTTACGTTTCCATTAGAAAGGTAATTAACCATATATAATATCTCCATATATTATGTTGGCAATATCAAATCCTATTCTCGTTTGGTTGGCTTTAAATCCTATTTCTACATGGCTTTGTGTGAACTCAAATCTTATTCTCGCTTGGTTTGCATCAAATCCTATTTCTACATGATTTCTGTGAATTCAAATCCTATTCTCGCTTGGTTTGCGTCAAATCCTATTCTCACTTAGTTTGCATCAAATCCTATTTCTACATGGCTTTCTGTGAACTCAAATCCTATTCTCGCTTAGTTTGCGACAAATCTTATTTCTACATGGCTTTCTGTGAACTCAAATCCTGTTCTGGCTTGGTTTGCGTCAAATCCTATTTCTACATGGCTTTCTGTAAACTCAAATCCTATTCTCGCTTGGTTTGCGTCAAATCCTATTCTCACTTAGTTTGCGTCAAATCCTATTTCTACATGGCTTTCTGTGAACTCAAATCCTATTCTCGCTTAGTTTGCGACAAATCTTATTTCTACATGGCTTTCTGTGAACTCAAATCCTGTTCTGGCTTGGTTTGCGTCAAATCCTATTTCTACATGGCTTTCTGTAAACTCAAATCCTATTCTCGCTTGGTTTGTGTTAAATCCTATTCTCGCTTGGTTTGCGTCAAATCCTATTCTCGCTTGGTTTGCGTCATATCCTATTTCTACATGGATTTCTGTGAACTCAAATCCTATTCTCACTTGGTTTGCGTCAAATCCTATTTCTACATGGCTTCCTGTCATGAACTCAAATCCTATTCTCGCTTGGTTTGCGTCAAATCCTATTTCTACATGGCTTTTTATGAACTCAAATCCTATTCGCGCTTGGTTTGCATCAAATCCTATTTCTACATGGATTTCTGTGAACTCAGATCCTATTCTCGCTTAGTTTGCGTCAAATCCTATTTCTACATGGCTTTCTGTGAACTCAAATCCTATTCGCGCGTGGTTTGCGTCAAATCCTATTTCTTCATGGATTTCTGTGAACTCAAATCCTATTCTCGCTTAGTTTGCGTCAAACCCTATTTCTACATGGCTTTCTATGAACTCAAATCCTATTCTCACTTGATTTGCGTCAAATCCTATTTCTACATGGATTTGGTTTTGCTTCTTCTTTAAATAAATAAAGATAGACGCAAAGCAAATTCACAAATCAAAACCAAGGAATAAGAAAATATAAATTTGAGTGATTAGAAGAAGCGGGTGACATGGATACAGTGAAACAGGTAACGGAAAATCTACGCCAAAGCCTAGCTCAAGCCAATCGGGGTGGTCTGAAATTCTTCAATCGAATGGAGATGCAACAGAGAAGTTTACAAAAACGTCGCGAAGAGGAAAAACGTGAAGCTGAACGTAAAAAGCAATCAGAACAACAACAGAAGAAGCACTTTACCAACTTGTCAAAGTTATCCAACATCCAATACCTGATCAAACCAGAATCTTCTTTATTGAGCTCCCTTCCGCAAGAAGAAGTTATTCGCCGTCTTAGGTTTCTGAAACATCCGGTGACTTTATTCGGAGAAGATGAAGAGGCAAGGCTTGTTAGGTTGAATTTTGTGTTGAAAGCTGGATTGTTTGAAGTTGATGATAGTACTGAAGGGCAAACAAATGACTTTTTGAGAGATATTTTGGAGTTGAAGAAGTCAGGGATGTTGAAGCGGAAGGCGACAGAGGATAAAGAACGCGACGAAGGAGATTTGAAGAGAATGAAAATGAATTTCGAGGATTTGTGTGATGAGGACAAGATTTTAGTGTTCTACAAGAAGTTGTTGAATGAGTGGAATCAAGAACTTGATCATGAGGCTGATAACCGGAAGGAAGATCAGGGGGAATCTATTTCGATGGTGGCTACTTATATGCAGCGTGCTAGGGACTTGAATCCATTATTTGATTTATGCAGGAAAAGGTTACTTGGTGATGACATTAGGAAAGCACTAGTTGTGATGGTTGAATGCTGTATGAATAGGGAATATAGTGCTGCAATGGATCAATACGTTAATAAGATAGCAATTGGTAATGCACCTTGGCCTATTGGGGTTACTATGGTTGGTATTCATGAACGATCAGCTCGTGAGAAGATTCACACAAATAGTGTTGCTCATATCATGAATGACGAGACAACTAGGAAGCTTCTGCATTCCGTTAGAAGGCTGGTCACATTCTGCCAACGACGCTATCCAACTATGCCATCCAAATGTGTGGAGTTCAATAGCCTTGCAAATGGCAGTGACTTGCACTCTCTGCGTTCTCAAATCTCAGAGGAAAGGCTTCCAATAATGCCTATGCCTTCACAAGGGACATCTACAGTTTAATTTGCATTTGAACTCCTTTTTTCTGTATGTTGATTCTCCATGAGGCATTGGAAAGTGGTTTACTTTTCACCTTTATGTTTTTAATGGAGTATTTGTTTAGGATTTTCATAATATAAGGGTATTAAGTGCTTAATTTTAAAATACAAGGGCCAGATTGACAAAATATTCTTCTTATTTTTTGCAATATTTTTTGTAGTTTTCATACAAGTGGATTGTCTTTCTGATCTATCGAAAGAGTTGGGATTTTTGGATTCATGATATTCCGAGATTGGTCTTGATTTGTAATGAACCTCTTTAAATTTCTGGCTTAATATATCTGCATCGTTTTGGAAGCAAAAAAGTAGTACAAATTTTAGCTAGCTAACAACCTCTAGAACCATGCAACAAGCCACAACTCATATATATATAAGTGTTCTTTTGTAACGATCTTATTTGACTATTCTATGACTATTATAGATGATCAATCGCTATGAAAGACAACAAAAAAACTGGACAAATTAGGTATCTAAAGAGATGTTTTGACCGTGCAAGTGTTCTTTAGTCACAAATTAGACAGCACCAACAGTGGCAATTGGATCACCAGACCAATCTTGAAAGTACAATGTACAAAAACAAGAAGGTACAAGAAAAGAAGAAGTCTCAGAAACAAGAAGCTTGAGAAGTGAGAACAATGCATTTTGAGGGACGATCTCCATCTCTCAGGCCTCAACTTTCGAGAGGTAGAAAATGGGGATGGAATCAATTACGAGAGAGTGATGAAACCAACAGCTTGCTCATGACAAAAAATCAGAGTGCTGATGGAGGTTGGGGGCTTTATTTATAAGGTTTTGCTTGTTGAAAGAATACTCAAAGCGGCTGGTACATATTTGTCACCCCATAAAATAAATCAAGAAAAAGTCTGTATCGATTGTACAACATGAGGAATAGATGAGATATCGACGAATAGAACAAAGGATAAGCTTGTCTGAACCAAATCACGAAAGAACTGGAAGGGGCCTAAGATGGAAAGTATCACGTAAACACAAAAACCAAAGGCAAAATAAAGATACACATTTCTATGACCATGCCTTGAGAGGGTATGAAGATGCATCTTTTATGATGTTGGTGACACTAAAATGGAAAGATACTTGTGGAATCAATTAGAACAATTTACAATTGATGGAACTAATCACTGTGATTCAGAAGCAACAGAAACTCACTCTGGACAGATCAAAAGTTGTACAACAGCCTAAGGGCAAATGGCAGACACTAGATACAAAATTTTTGCTAGAAGCTTTAAAAAAAAAGTAAATGTTAATCTGCTTTCTAAATGAAGTCGCACTCGAACAGTAACCCCCACTCCTCAAACGACAGTTTCTCCCAGGCCTCAAAAGAATCAGTCATCATCCTGCAATAAAGAGCGGAGGAGGGGAGGGTGGAAGCAAAGAAGGGGAACAAGAAATCAGAATGTAAATAACTTCAGCTCATCGGCATTTTTTTGTCAGATAACATATGCAACAATCTAAACTACTACAAGAAAAAGACACCTTTGAAGATGTTTCTTCTTCTCTTGCGACTGTAAGATCCTCTTGTCAATCATATCCTCAATAATAAATCTCACAATCCTAGTAATGAGAAGACAAAAATAAGAGCCATTCAAGGGCATAAAAATACAAGAATGCAAAATACACCTGACTGGTTTATGTTGCCCTATTCGATGGACTCTATCTTGGGCTTGCTGCTCTACAGCAGGATTCGAGCAGGGTTCCATCAAGAAAACCTAGCATAGGTCAAGAGATGAGCCACATATCATGTACTTATTTAATAGACGATTACAAGTCATAATGGTTCTTTAAGTGCAAATAAAAGTGAAGTTGAAATATATCAAGTGAACAACATAAGAGGAGATCTAAAGAGAAACAGGAATGCGACACTAGATATCCACAAGTCTTTGGATCTGAAATGGTTACCAGAGTCAACATTCATAGAGAAAGAAAATAGATCACTTACATGTGATGCAACTGTAAGATTAAGGGCAACGCCTCCAGCTTTAAAGCTCGCAAGCAATATCCTGCAATCTAGATCCTCAGTAAATCTGGTAACTGCTGTGTCTCTTGCAGAAACAGACATGTTTCCAACTAATTGAACACATTTGACGCCCGACTGCCAAAAACATACATGACAAGCTTCTTTTTTGTTACACACTGACAAGAAAAAAAGGAGGGGAAAATGGGAAGGAAGAACATAAAATATTTTTATATCTTACATTCTGAAGAGAATATTGTATCAGATCAAAAAACGATGTGAACTGGCTGAAAACTACTTGCAGAACCATCTCTTTCAAACATGAACCTAATTTCTTCTCTCTACATTTCAAAAAAAAAAAAAAGTAGAAATGAACATCAAGCATGTATTTAGCTGACACCCTTCACTTTGAAATTCATGATGGAGTTCCGTAATATCAAAGTAGAGATACTGTAGCAATATTATTGAACTAGATCGAAGAGTTAAGCACACTAGCGCAGCGTCAATCAAATTGATAAGATTTAGATTCTTCAATTCTTTCACACTTGAAATGGGGAATATAATTAATGCATAGGCCTCACTTATTCAGGTGAATGGGGCACAACTAGATTCACAAAAACAGTTGGGTTTTCGCCAATGCAAAAGCACATTAATAGAGATACAAGATCATGAGTTCACACCCCTTGGGTTAGAACATCATCTTAGTTCTAAATCTGGTCATTTAGATGGTATAACTCTGAGAATCAATTAGCGGCATGACACTCCTTGCTCTATTTGTGAAAAGGAAAGAAACACATTAGGAAAAGAAGAAAAGCAAACTGAGAAGAAATATGATAATAGTGTAGAATGTAATTGCATACCAGAGCTTCTATTTTAGTGCTTGTCCGGAAAGGATCGAGCTTAATTTTGTTCAATATACTTGTGGACTTAAACCCTTTGACAGTAGGTTTAGTAAGAGAATGCCGCTTATCATTATCTGTGTTGGACTCAGCATTTGTTTTCCAACACCCATAATATGTTTCAGAGAATTCCACTAGGAAAGGATGATCCAATGCCTTCAAATGACAGGAAGCAAAAGAAAAAGGCTTGTATTTAAGCTCATGTATAGGGAGGTAAAACTATATAATACGTGGGCCAAGCATAATAGAAGGACAAGAAAACTAAAAGCAGCCACTTCAAAAATCAGTTTTTTCATATAATGCAAAAGATTTAGCTTTGACATGAGAAAATAATTTAAGCAAACAAATATCTTTAATAACTTTCACAATGCACATCAAATAAGTATTCCATAGTCCAATCTTTTATACCGATTTACATTTGGTCCACTGTCAGATTAATTCCTGTGGTTACATAATTCTCTTGACCAAATTGTATTAGCTGTCCATTTTATCATCCAAATACAGATCCACCAGTCCAAGACTTCAATAAAACTAAAAAAATGTAATACTCAATGTAATACTATAGTGATTAAATTTTAACGAGAAAACATTTATGTAAAAATTACACCAGAAAATTGAATAGGAAACAGAAGATGAAAAATATAAAAGAAGCTGCAGAACAATAAATATATATGCAGGTTTCACGCATGTCATTTATACAACATTGTCTTCGTACCTGCTGTATGCGTGTATTTAAAGAGGGATAGTTCTTCCTTAGAGGTCCAGCCTGAGCATATCTGCACAAAATACATCAGGGGATAAAAATACAGTTAGAAATAAAAATATCCTCTTCATACTTTTAGCAGGCGAGGTAATGACACAAATGATTGAGAACTTTATGGGAAGAAAAAGACTTGTAAGATCTTACGTATTTAGTATACCTCGAAACTAACCCAATATGTTCCAAAACTACTTAAGAACAAGTAATTGTCGGAAACACATTACATGCAAGTACTTCATGCATAAGACAAGAAAACAGGATATGCAACCCAAAAAGGAAAACAAAAATGAGCCAATCCCGTGAAACAAATTCTATGGGAAAATGCTACTTTAGTGTGACCAGCAAATTTGCAGCGCAAGAGACGAGCAAGTGGAACTTGCAAACAAAAAGAGCTCAGTTTTGAAAATAAAGTATCAGAGAGAGCATACTTATCCAACTTTGCCATGGTTTCTTCTAACATTTGTAGGTAGTAGTCATTTTCATTCACGTCCAAAGAATCTTTTCTCACAATAACCTGAATCCAAAAAATAAGTAACAAACTACACCCATGGGAAATTATGATCAAACTGAAGCACACAGCATTAATGTAAGACATAACTTACAGTCTTCCGGGGAAGTGCAAGATCTGTAGCTCTCTCCTTTTTGGTACGTTTTAGCAATATGTTTTTCAGAATTTGGTGCTTCAACAAAACCATAGCATCTCTACCAGTAGCATTGGATTGAATTGATTATAAAGGTTTTGCAATATACTAGAAAAAGAAGATGTTTCAACTTTACCATGTTAGCAATAAGATGAAGCCTCAAAAGTATGTATATTAATTACGTATTAACTTACTCTATTCCACCAGAGAAAGTGGCGTGCACGTTTGTGGCGGCACTGTGGGCACTCAGTTGAGAATCTGTAGTACATCACATTTTTTTGAAATAGACAAAATTATAAATTGTTATCGCGCCAGGTAGGGGTACACCACATTTATCAAAGAACATATTATAAAAGAGATTTTTTGAGACAGTTACTAAACCATTTCAACAGCATTGGTTGAGAAGCAAAGAATAACAGATATTAAGTACTTGAGCCATTGCATCTTTTCACCCTCAGGATAGGAATCAAGATTTAAAAACAGAAACTTTATGTATACCTATAATCAAGTGCTCTGCAATCACAATCTTTGCAAAAGTAATAAGCGTAAGGAGTAACTTGTAAGAAACGGACCTGTGCAAAAGTAAAGAATGTAATTAACCGCACAACAATAAAAAGTTCTGAAAAACGATAAACCTGCAGAAGTTTAACTTACGAACGAGTACAATTCTCCCATACGGCTCTGCAGGGGTATACCAGTTAAGGCCCACTTGTAAGAAGATTCTAAAGCAAAAACAGCTCTTGCCTTGTTGCAGTGTGCATCTTTTACATAATGATCCTATGCCACAGAAGTGCAATCAGGTAAAAAAATTGCAGATAAAAAGATTTAGTATCAAATGTAATTTAGGATTCTACTCTCATGAACGACTAGTTCCCATGACTAGGGCAGGCAGAAAGTAAAATAACATGCAGCATCATTTAATATAGGAGCAAAGATCACATAAAATCCATGATCTGCTATGAAGATAAAAGATGGCTATCAAACTAAAATTTCACATGATGAGCAGTTAAGCAAATAAATGAATTAACTTAGGACAAAGACAAATTTCATGTTCTTATACTCTGATAAATTTTAATAGCTAAAATGTCATAGAGGTATGTAGGTACTCTCACCGACATTATTCAATAATTAACTGTAAAAGTTTCATCATTACCATTATAAGACTCTTCACGGCATTCTAAGAGCCAACATAAGACTATTTACATTCTAATAACCGCCATAACTTCATTATTCAGCAGTTAGCTATGTAGAGGTTTCTTCATAACCGCCATAGCTCATTAAGAATTCACCACACCAATCTCCACATTTTCAAGTCTAGCTTTGTAAGATATGGCCTTGGCCTAACTGTGGGGTCCAGCCCCATACCCATGATTTAAGGGAAATGTTTATTTCCTTTGACATATTGTGTGAAAGTGATCTGCAGCCATTTGTTTTGGCAGACTCATCTTTGAAGAATTGGCACTGGCCAATTAATGCCAAGAGAAAAATTGCACATTCCATCCCTATAAATAGAGAGCTCTCTTTCAGTTTAAAGACACACCAAAAATCTCAGACAATACATCTGAGTAAGAGCAGAGTGAGGTATACCATAGACTGTGTAAGAAAATAGTCTGTGAAGAAAAATAGAATGTGAGCGATATTGTAGTGAGGTGGGAAAATCAAAAGAGTGTTATTTCTTTTGAGGGTGTAGTGGCCTTAGGAGTATTTGTACTCGTTACTGCACAGTGTAAAATTTCTTGCTATAGTGATATCATTTGCTCCTCTTGGCCGTGGTTTTTCCCTTATTCAGAAGGGTTTCCATGTAAGATCTTAGTATCATTATTGCTTCATTTTACTCTTGCTGATTTAACCATAACTTAATGTTCCATGTTTATCACTAATACCGTGAATATTATTTTTGCGGCTCTATTTTATTCCCAACAAGTGGTATCAGAGCCAATGTTCTGTCTGAGTATGCTCTGTGGTTGCAGCACAGTTTGAACTTCCATATCAGAAAAGAATTACTTTGGTCTCCTAATAAATAATATTTGTATTTGTGATAAACGATGAAAGCCAACACTAGTAGAATGATTACTTTGAGTGGTATAAATTATGCCATTTGGAAGGGCAAAATGGAAGATATGCTCTATGTCAAGAATTTTCATCAACCTGTCTTTGCCACTAAAAAGCCTGATAATAAATCAGACGAAGAGTGGAATTTGTTACATAGGCAGGTTTGTGGTTTTATTAGACAGTGGGTTGACGATAATGTGTTGAACCATATTTCTGGGGAGACACATGCTCGGACCCTATGGGGGCATCTTGAAAGTTTGTATGCTCGGAAAACTGGAAACAACAAGATGTTTTTGATAAAGCAGATGTTGGGTTTAAAATACCACGATGGTTCCGCAATGACAGATCATCTGAATATTTTTCAGGGGATCATGAACCAGTTATCCGCTATGGGCATTAATTTTGATGAAGAAATTCAAGGCTTGTTTCTACTTGGTTCCCTACCAGATTCTTGGGAAATTATTAGAACTTCATTATCAAATTCTGCTCCGGATGGTGTGATCTCTATGGATCTTGCCAAGAGCAGTCTTTTAAATGAAGAAATGAGAAGAAAATCTCAAGGTTCCTCCTCATCAGATGTCTTGGTGACTGACACTAGGGGGAGAGGCAAGAATCGTGGTTCTCAAAATAGAGAACATAATAGAATCAAATCCAGAAGCAAACTTAAAGATATTGAGTGCTATCATTGCGGGAAAAAAAGGGCACACAAAGAAGTTCTATTGGATTTTAAAAAAGGAGAATAGAGATAAGGAGGAAAAGAAAGAAGATGGCAATCGTGTGGCCACCGTTACTACAGAAGATCTTGTTACTGTCCTTGATGCAGATCTGATAAATATTTCTTGTGATGAGTCAAGCTGGGTTGTGGATAGTGGTGCCGCATCTCATGTGACATTAAGGAAGGAATTTTTCTCATCCTATACTCCGAGTGACTTTGGAACTTTGAGTATGGGTAATGAGACTGTATCTAGGGTGGCTGGTGTTGGAACGAGTTTTCTGGAAACTAGTATTGGAACTAAACTAGTTTTAAACAATGTAAAGCATGCACCCGATGTTCGTTTGCACTTGATCTCTGTTGGTGTTTTGGATGATAAGGGATATGTCAGTACCAATGGTGCTAGAAAGTGGAAGCTTACTAAAAGTTCCATGATTGTGGCTCGTGGCGAAAAGCGTCGTGGTCTATACTAAACTACGACCTCTACCTGTGTTGATATGGTGAATGCAGTTGAGAGCAATAGCTCTTCAACATTATGGCATAAGAGGCTTAGCCACATTAGCGAGAAAGGACTAAATGTTCTGGCCAAAAAGAAATTGTCAAATTTCGAAAGTGCTAAATTAGAAAAGTGTGAGCATTGCTTGGCTGGAAAACAAAATAGAGTTTCTTTCAAGTCTCATCCTCCTTCAAGAAAGACAGAGTTGCTTGAGTTGGTGCATTCAGATTTATGTGGTCCAATGAAGACAAGGACTTTGGGTGGTGCACTTTACTTTGCTACTTTTATTGATGATTGCTCAAGGAAACTTTGGGTCTACGTCTTGAAGACTAAAGACCAAGTGTTGGGTGTCTTTAAGCAGTTTCAGGATTCAGTTGAAAGAGAAACTGGAAAGAAGCTGAAGTGTATTCGTACTGATAACGGTGGTGAATATTGAGGACCTTTTGACGAATACTGTAAGCAACAGGGTATCAGACACTAGAAGACTCCTCCTAAGACTCCTCAGCTTAATGGTTTAGCAGAGAGGATGAACAAGACCTTGACGGAAAGAGTCAGATGTTTGCTTTCTGAAGCAAAGTTGCTGAATTCCTTTTGGGGTGAGGCTTTGTTGACCGTCGCACATGTTATTAATCTATCCCCTGCGTTTGCTTTGCAAACTGATGTTCCAAACAAAGTTTGGTATGGCAAGGATGTTTCCTATGACCACTTGAAAGTGTTTGGTTGCAAAGCTTTTATACATGTGCCTAAAGATGAGAGGTCAAAATTAACTGCCAAGACAAGGCAGTGCCTCTTCATTGGTTATGGCCTTGATGAGTTTGGTTACAGGATATGTGATCCAATTGAGAAGAAGGCCGTGAGAAGCCGTGATGTTATCTTCGTGGAGGATCAAACCGTTGAAGATATTAACAAAGCGGAGAAGACAAAATCTTCAAGTTCTGAAAGTTTAGTTAATCTTGATCAAGTCCCTCATACAAATGTTGATGACGTTGGTGGGATCGATGACGATGGTGATGCCCAGAATCATGTTCCAGATCAACATATTGATGATGATAACGATGCTGCTATTGATGAGGTAGAAGGTCTACTAGACAGCACATTCCTTCTTCCTGTGATTCACCTAATGAGTATGTATTACTCACTGATGGGGGAGAACCTGAATGTTATGAGGAGGCCATGGAAGATGAGCACAAGGATCAATGGATTGAAGCCATGCAAGATGAGATGAAATCTTTGCATCAGAATCATACTTATGAGTTGGTGAAATTGCCTAAGGGCATGAGAACTTTGAAGAACAAGTGGGTGTTCAAAGTTAAAGCCGAAGAATACAGCTTGAAGCCTAGATACAAAGATAGATTGGTTGTTAAGGGATTTGGTCAAAGGAATGGTGTTGACTTTGACGAAATATTTTCTCCTATCGTGAAAATGTCCTCCATTCGGATAGTTCTTGGTTTGACTGATTGGGGGTTTGAAGAAAAACAAAGACGAAGCTTCGTTCCTCTCCCCGACACAACCCACATTCACAAACGATAGTTGTTTAGAAATGCTAGTCTTGATTTGGAGATTGAGCAGATGGATATGAAGACTGCTTTTCCTCGTGGTGACTTAGAAGAGGAGATTTATATGGAACAACCTGAGGGCTTCAAGGAAAAAGGTAAAGAAAATCTTATATGCAAACTTAAGAAGAGTCTATATGAATTGAAGCAAGCTCCCAGACAGTGGTACAAGAAGTTTGAATCTGTTATGGGGGAGCAAGGCTATAAGAAGACTTCTTCAAATCACTGTGTGTTTGCACAAAAATTTTCTGATGATGCCTTTATCATCCTCCTGCTATATGTGGATAATATGTTGATTGTAGGCAGGAATGCTTCCAAGATTGACGAGTTGAAGAAACAGTTGAGTAAGTCTTTTGCAATAAAAGACTTAGGTCATGCTAAGCAGATTTTGGGCATGAGAATTACTCGTTCAAGAGATGAAAGGAACCTTTATTGTCACAGAAAAAGTACATAGAACGTGTACTGGAGCGCTTCAATATGAAGAGTGCTAAGTGGGTTAGCACACCTCTTCCTGGTCATCTGAAATTGAGCAAAGAGATGTGCCCTACAGCAACGGATGAAAAAGAGAGAATGACCAAGATTCCTTATTCCTCTGCCATCGGAAGTTTGATGTATGCAATGGTATGCACTCGACCAGATATTGCTCATGCAGTCGGTATTGTTAGCAGATTTCTCGAAAATCCAGGGAAAAAGCATTGGGAAGCTGTGAAGTGGATACTCAGGTATCTAAGAGGAAGCTCAGATGAATGCTTGTGTTTTGGAGGATCAAATCCAATCTTGAAGGGCTATATAGATTCTGATATGGCAGGTGACCTTGATAACAGAAAATCCACTACTGGATATTTGTTTACTTTTTCAGGGGGAGCTATATCATGGCAGTCGAAGTTGTAGAAGTGTGTTGCACTGTCTACAACAGAAGCAGAGTATATTGCGGCTACTGAAGCTGGCAAGAAGATGATATTGCTCAAGAGATTTCTTCAAGAACTTGGATTGCAGCAAAGGGAGTATGTTGTCTATTGTGACAGTCAGAGTGCAATAGACTTGAGCAAGAACTCCATGTACCATGCGAGAACAAAACACATTGACGTTAGATATTATTGGATTCGTGATCAGGTAGAGAACGAATTATTCCAGGTCAAGAAGATTCACACGAGAGAAAATCCTGCAGATATGCTGACCAAGGTGTTACCAAGAGACAAGTTTGAATTGTGCAAAGAACTTGTCGGCATACACTCAAACTAGAAGCCCGGTGTACCCTTCTTCAGGTGAATGGGTCTGAAGGGGGAGATTTGTGGGGTCCAGCCCCATACCCATGATTTAAGGGAAATGTTTATTTCCTTTGACATATTGTGTGAAAGTGATTTGCAGCCATTTGTTTTGGCAGACTAATCTTTGAAGAATTGGCATTAGCCAATTAATGCCAAGAGAAAAATTGCACAGTCCATCCCTATAAATAGGGAGCTCTCTTTCAGTTTAAAGACACACCAAAAATCTCAGAGAATACATCTGAGTGAGAGCAAAGTGAGGTATACCATAAACTGTGTAAGAAAATAGTCTGTGAAGAAAAATAGAGTGTGAGCGATATTGCAGTGAGGTGAGAAAATCAAAAGAGTGTTATTTCTTTTGAGGGTGTAGTGGTCTTAAGAGTGTTTGTACTCGTTACTACACAGTGTAAAATTCCTTGCTATAGTGATATCAGTTGCTCCTCTTGGCCGTGGTTTTTCCCTTATTCAGAAGGGTTTCCACGTAAAATCTTGGTGTCATTATTGCTTCATTTTATTCTTGCTGATTTAACCATAACTTAATGTTCCGCGTTTATCACTAATACCGTGAATATTATTTTTGAGTCTATTTTATTCCCAACACTAACTCAACCCAAAATCTAGCTCATGAGGGGAAGATCTATAATAAGCTTGAAGAATGTCTGGTACTTACAAGTTACATAAAGAGATCATATAAATGGCAAATGGACATAAACAGGGAAACCAATGGAACGCCAATTGAAGAAAACAACAACATAATGCATGAATCTGTGAACGTATGACTTGCCTCATCCAAAATGATGCGATCCCACTTCACTAAATGCAAAACTGACTTCCTCCTAGAAACATTGACTGAATTATCAATAGAACCATCGTCACTCAATTTTTTTTGTAGAATCTGTTTTCTGGTCCAACATTTCTACTCGAGGGTTTGAGTTCTTGTCGTGCTGCTTTGGCCTATAGTCAGCCTTGATAGTGGAGTACGTAGTAATACAAAAATCCTATTCCTCCAGTTTGTGCATAAGTTTCTCCATGTTGGCGCCATGATAAGCGAGAGTTTTATTGCTTCCTTTAGTAGTGCAACGTTCAATCTCACGAAACCATGCATTGCTCCAACCACAGGACAGACAACAAGAGTTCCTTTTACTACCGGGAGTTCCTGGGAAGTACTTGGTGAAGATGAAATTGTATGGAATCACTAGATATTTTCTGTAATTCGCGTTTAGCAAGCACAAGTGCGATGGCTTGAACAGTGTTCCCCATTCCCATTTCATCAACAAGAATACCCCCTTTGGATTTAGATTCTTCTTGCTTTAATGACCAAGCTAACCACTCCTTTTGGTACCTCAACAGTGGAAAGATCAAATCGGATGATGCCTCGGCAGTTTCAGAAACTAACACATTCTGATTATCTAAGTCTAAATCATCTGAATAATTCTCAAGAAGGAAATTATCCATTACTTGTTCCAGTTTTTCCCATATCAAAAGTGGTCTTTTCTTTTAATCAAGTACTTCTTTTGAAATTCCCAAGTCTGACATATTAAAATCGTTACTCTCTTTCTGTCATTGTTGCTAAATTTTGTATAATTCAACCAGAGGCATGACTCCTCGTCATGAAAGGTGGTTCATAATCTCTCTGTTGCGCCGTCAAGATGCTCACTGTGTCCTCTAGGGCTTCGTCCTCCATATCATCAGGGGTATGGCTCCTCGCTGTTCGTCGGGTGTACCCTTCCGTCCGATAGGAGTCTTTTTGTCCCCCTCATGACGACTTTTGTCGGACGGATGTTCTTTTTGGGTTTCGAAGGGTACAGGATGCAAATCGTTGCGCTCAACTATGCCGTTTGTTGCCTAAACTGATGTTAATCTGGTCGTTGACACCGTTATTTTCCATAAATGAAATGAGATTTCTTAGTGAAAGATTTAAGCCAGTTAGTCCCACAAATGTCCAAGTTCCACGGTGAGCGCCAAACTGTTTACCCATAAAACGTTACAGTTGAATTTGTAAATATGGTTTATGGATATGCTGATTGTGATGAACAAATTAACAAGTTAAAAAATAAGAATTAGCAATAGGAACTATGAAGGACGATTCAATTAAACGAAGGAACAAAGCAAGCCTGAATCTCGGTGTTGCTATGAGCTGAGACCGTTGTAGAAGACTTCTCAACAGATTTTGGAAACTCAATGTAGAACAAGACCTTCAGAAATAGAAGTGCTATGCTCTGTTAAATGGAGAGACACGATCCACACCCTCTTAAAGTCAAATGGATGCCTATCACAATGGCCGAGTAACGTCCGGAGAGGATCTTGGGATCTTACGTAATCGCTGACCTCTCAGCTTCATTCCATCGGGCCACTGACCCATACTTAACCCCACTCCCCCAGAGCCGTGTTTGCGAAGACCGTGTGTAGGACAAGTGTTATGACCGGTTACATGAACTTAATCGGTACCACTTGATCGCTGACTCATGCCTGACCTGTCATGTGTATGTATCTTATTGACAACTCCGGATTTTACCCAATACACCATGAAAAAGGGGAAAAAGTGAAAAAAACTTTTAAAGTCCCTTGTTTCTTGTTGTCATCAAGCTTGAAGTTGTGCAACAAACTTTGATCCGTGACCTGCCCAAAACCCGACCCTTTTTTTTCCTCCCCGGCACCACCATAGTTAAGATTCCATGATATTTTAATTAATTTTGTCATATAACAGCTATATGTGTGGACAAACTTTTTCATGTTAACTTCACTAATTGACTTTGCAGGTTTTCTATATTATTTCAATAGAAAAAAAAAAACTTACTAAAAAAACTTTGAATACGCCAACTTTCAACTTCAAGGAGAAAGTAAACTATTTCCTCTGCATCGATTTTGGATAATTAGCATACATATGGGAAAAAACAGAGCTGAAAGGCAAATTAAACTTCAAAATTAATGTAGAATTTGACATAAATCAATGAAAGCACCAATGCTACGATTCAAATACACAAAATCGAAAGGCAAACCCAACTAATTATATATTAAACAACGGAAAATAACGATTACAACTTGAAATTGTTCGACTACACAACTGGAATGAAATTACTAGAACTTCCACGATGCCAACTGAGTGCCCTATTTGTAACTGCTTTCTATTAGCCTTCATTACTCACAATGTAGTCACCAAGTCTTTTATTTTTCATTTTCACCCTAGAGCTTCTCCTAATTATATTTGTCGCATCTAAAGTAACATCTGTACCCGCGGGATCTCTAGCATTCACAACATCTTGTGTCGGTAGGGAGCCCGATGAAGAAGATTCGGATTTATTATCGGTAACGTACTTCTTGTCCTTCTATTGCTGTTCTAATTGCTTTTTACGTAGGGATTTCGCTTCGGCTTCAAGGATTTTCTGTTCGATCGCCAATTTACCGTATTTTATCCAGAGATTATCGGTAACATCTTGGCTTTGTTTGATCAGTGAATACATGTTGCCTGCTTTAGGTTCTCCACTGCCCTGTTCAGTGTATCAATGAAAGCCGGGTTCACTTTAAATAAATAAATAGACACAAATCAAAACCATGTAGGAATAGAATTTCACTCCTCAAAACCATGTACGAATAGGATTTGGATTTAATTTTCTCAACCCCAACACAAAATAGGAAATTTTCGTGCAACAAGAAATCTTAGATTTAAGAGTCTTTATTAGTACTATGTTACAAGTGGCATTTAGCCCTTGCTAAGCCCGGGCCCAAAGCTAATACTCCCGCTGTTTCAATTTACGTGAACTTATTACTATTTGGAGAGTCTACGAGGTGGTTCTTTGACCACGTTTTCCTTACTTTTTTTTCTAAATTATTTGAATTATAAATTATTATGACCTATAGTACTTTTTATGTAGTTTCTAAATATATAAAGTAAATTTTATTTTTATAAACTTGAAAAATCTATGTCAAAATTTAGGATCAAGTTTTAAAGTTTGACTCTCGTACTCTGAAAATGTTCACATAAATTGAAACAGAGGGAGTATAAAAGTTGTTCCCTTCGTTATTCTTCTAATGTTTTTTAGAATATAGCATCCAATAATTCAAATTGAACTTTATCACATGTTAGATTACTCATTTCTTTTGAAGTAAGATGAAAAAGGTCTATATATCTCATGTACTATTCAAAAGTATTAAATTTTTTTTTTTATCTTTCAGTAAAATCTTAAAGCTTGATATCTTCCTTAGATTACCAATGTCCTTTTCATATTAGCTGTATCTCAATCCATAGACTTTTCTCTCTCCATTTAACTAAATATAACAAATATAAAGATAACATAAGTTCAACAAAGAAACATTTATAAGATGTGTAAACAAACTAATAAGGGACTTAGACAAAGAGGAAATTATAGAAGGAATTAATACATTTATCAAAATGATGGACTTTAATGTTGCTTTGTCCCTCTACTTTCCAAAACCAATCCAAATGTAGTAAAAATTATATTGCCCCAATTTGTAAGAATTATATTGCCTATAATGTTAGTTTAGAAATGCAACAAATTAAAAACAGTAAAATAGGAACTCATAAAACTGTTGGCAAATATACGTGTGATTTCATCTTTTCAAATATATATATATGTTTTAAACAATCCTACTCGGTACTTCCTCACTCCTGAATATCTTCTTATCATGTAGTTATTATCTCTAAGTTTTTTTTTTTTTTTTTTTTTTAATCTGAACTCTATCCAGTCATAAATCTTGTTACACTGTTCATCTCTATCTTTTAACTTCTGTTCTTAATAATCCTCTTCTTTAACCACACCCCGAACATGGCCAACATTTAGTCCTTTATCATCTTTTGGACATTTTAATGGCCGCTTAACAACTAGGAATTTACAGGTTAATCCATCGAGTTTTTTAAGAAATTAAGAGAATAACTATATAATAAGAGTAATAGATTCATAATAACAAGAAAGTACTTAAACATAGATTTATATGACATAGATTTACAATAAATACTTTAATAATAATAACTGGGAGATTAATACAGAAACATAGTTATAAAAACTTACATGACTTAAAGACGGAGAAAGGTTTCCCTTTCGGGGAACCCCAAAAACTACTTCTCACACTTGGAGGATTATTGATAAAACTAGTACTATTTTACAGTAGAGGTTTATATTAAAAAGGTTTGGATTAGGAAAAGGATTTAAGGCATTTGATGAAAGGGAAGGGGAATATGGATTTCTTGGTGTTTGGTGCTCGTATGTGTTCTTGATGATGTCTTTTGTTTTCACAAATGACCTCTATTTATAGGAGCTTCCGGACTTCAACTTTAGATTTCAAATTGTTAAAGAATCTTTCTGAATTCAGCCGAGTAATCATTGGGCCTCATCATCACGTGAAAATTTCAGAAGAGTCCTTATATTATTGTCCTTGTTGGTCCTGTAGCTGCTATATTAAAGCTACTTTATAAAGTTATCTTCATCCGTCTTTGTTGCTTTCTTCTATCGAATCTGCTTTTTCTTTGTCTTGGCTGTAGTGATTATATGTCTATCAGTTTTTTTTTTTTAAGTGTCTAGATTGTGTAGTGCAATAGAATCAAAACTCATCCCCGAGTCGACGTAGTTTGGATCTTGTGAATCTTGAATTGCACTATTCTGAAAATCTACCATATCTCTTTCAAGGTCTGACCTATCTACTGGAGACATTTCTGGACTTGGGGATAGTTCTGGACTAAGATTTTTAATTATGTGCTTGTCTTGATCTTCTTTTTTTTGAAAAAACTTTTCCAATGTCTGTTTTACTGTATCCTCTATTTTCTCACTTTTTCTTTTTTGATAATAAATTTTTCTTTTTTGAATTGTTTCCTAGTGTTAATGTTTTTGGGAGTCTTCGCCTTGTCAGAAGTGATGAACAACCTGCATCTTCACTTTTTGACAAAGTGACAGCCATTAACGGATTTGATAAGTCTTTATCAGCTACCCTTTGAACCGGACTAGATGTATCTTTATTCGATACAGTGGATTTTACTGCATTCATTGGGGAATGCACACCCGTCTCATCCATTTTGTCTTGAGACTTCAGTAAAATCATTAAATCCTTTAAACAAAGGTTTCTTGATGTCTTTAATTGAATCTATAACTTCCGGCCAAGTTTGAAAAATGCCGTTTGTTTTGCCGTGTATTACAACATAAAATTTAAAAAAATTGTCTTGATTTTTGTCTGTAAAATATTGGCAACGAGCATTTAAAGTTGCTATAAAATGTTTTGTGTCTTTTTTATTGTATGATATCCATAGATTGTCTACTAAACATGTATGTGGTCTATCTATTACACATTCTGGTAATTTTCTAAATGTCATGTTTGCCTGTGGGAAAAATATTAAATTATGTTTTGGACCGAACTGTATTCTTTCTAAAACATTACTTCCTAATGAAGCTTGTGGTCTAAAATGAAGATTACCTAATATTGTTTGTCTGTAAATGTCTTGGGGTGAGGCTTGAATGCCCTTTCCCTTGTGTGTAATCTTTGGGATTGTTGGTCTCATGCTGTCAATAATGAAATAAAGTTATTAGTTGACAGTAATTTTTAACCTACTTAATTGGTCTGCTAAGTTATTATCTTTTCCCTTAATATGTTCGAAAATTAAATTGTATATTGAGATGGTATCTATAAAATTTAACCATCTTCTCCGACTACTATTTTTATCATTTATTTTTTGGTGAAATTTAACTATGGCTTCACAATCTATTCTAATTAATATTTCTGGTTTATTTAAAATATATAACCTGAAACTATTTAGTCCGTATATTACAGCTAAGATTTCGGCATCAATACTACTCATGTTGCCTTTTTCTTTGTACTTACCACTTTGATAAGCACATATTTTTTCTTCACTTTTATTACTATATCTATTTGGTCTTGCTTTTAACACTGCTCCCCATCCTTCAAAGTTACCATCTGTTTCTATAATTAAATAGTCCGTTTCTAATGGAATATTTAGGTCAGGGATAATTTTTATTTTTTCTTTAATTTTTTGTGCTAATTTAATATCTTCTGTATTAAAATGTTTTTGACCATTAGATCCTGTCTTAGAATATAAAGGTCCTGCTATTTTTCCTAAGCCTTTTATAAAATTTCTAGCATAATTTATTATTCCTAAAAATATAGTCTTAAGGTCCAAAAATCTTTTATCTCTGATACCGAAGAGAGCGGGGGAATAGAAAAATACCAAAGAGATAGGGGGTGTAGAAAAAAAATTAGAATTTAGAAATTGGAAATTCAAAATTCAAAGTGATAAAGGCAAGGACACTGTGGTTTGTATCAAGTTTTAAAAAATCCTACTCGGTACTTCCTCACTAATCAATGTCTTCTTATCATGTAGTTATATATCTAAGTTTCTGTTTATCTTTTTTTTTTAATCTGAACTCTGTCCAGTCATGAATCTCGTTATACTGTTCATCTCTTTCTCTTATCTTCTGTTTTTAATAATCCTCTTCTTTAACCACACCCCGGACATGGCCAACATTTAGTCTTTTATCATCTTTTGGACATTTTAATGACCGCTTAACACCTAGAAATTTACAGGTTAATCCATCAAGTTTATTAAGAAATTAAGAGAATAACCATATACTAAGAGTAATAGATTCATATAACAAAAAAGTACTTAAACATAGATTTATATAATATAGATTTACAATAAATACTTTAATAATGTACATAACTGGGAGAGTAATACAGAAACATAGTTATAAAAACTTACATGAATTAAAGACGGAGAGAGGCTTCCTTTTCGAGGAACCCCAAAAACTACTTCTCACACTTGGAGGATTATTGAAAAAACTAGTACTATTTTATAGTAGAGGTTTATTACTGCATTTCTATCTAAATAAGGCTTCTTGTTATATATATATATATATATATATATATATATATATATATATATATATATATATATATATATATATATATATATATCACACTTGGAGGATTATTGAAAAAATTAGTACTATTTTATAGTAGAGGTTTATTACTGCATTTCTACCTAAATAAGGCTTCTTGTTTTATATATATATATTTGAAAACTAAAGGTTGTACTACAACTATCTTTCATCAAACATCCTTATTGATCTTAAAGTTATTTATCTGATGAAAGATTGTACTACAAAACTTTTTGAAACTTTATTAGAGTTACCTTACAATACATTAGAAAGAACTAAAGGGAAAAATAGTGAAAAGGCAATGATTTATCACTCATCTAGTTACACTAAAAGACAAATATTCTTGTAATTGTATATTTTAAATTGTTTTTATTCAGTTATTTTTTTATCTTAAAATTATTCTTTCATCAAACATCCATATCGATCTTAAAGTTATTATCTGATGAAAGGTTGTACTACAAAACTTTTTGAAACCTTATTAGAGTTATCTTACAATCTTGTTTCACATGAAAAATCTCGGAATACATTAGAAAGAACAAAAGGGAAAATAGTGAAAAGTCAATGATTTATCACTCATGTAATTGCACTAAAAGAAAAATATTATTGTAATTGTATATTTTAAATTATTTTTATTCAGTTATTTTGGCTTTATTTTTAAAATTTAGATATGCACTAAATTGGAATCAGTTCAAGTAATGCACCATATATATATATATATATATATATATATATATATAATATAATATAATATAAGAAAGTACGAATATTAATTCGGGGGAATTTGTGCTAAAAATGTTTTTTTATTGAATGATGTATTTAATTGACGTTCATTTTATTCATAAATTTAACCTACACCTATATAATTTTCTAATCAGTTTATCCTCTTACTTTAGTTGATTTCATACTTTAAAATATTTAAACAGTAATACATTCCCTGACCTTGAGGTATATTTTCCTCTTCTCTCAATTTTTATCCAGTTCTCAATAACATATGTACTCAAGTATAAGCATCACAATTCACAACTAAGCTTGAGTACTAAATCAAGTGAAATTCGGAAGCGCATTATCAATTGGGCATGTCTATGCTAATACAAGCTCAGAGAGCAAAATTATTACCAAAAGTCGTGCAAATGAAAATTAAAACTCCGAAAAAGATTAGAGAAAATTACTTATTTAGGTGAAAAATAACAGCAACAAATCAATGAAATTGCACTATAGAAGCATGAACTTTACATAAAGGACACAAAATTCGATAGACACTTTTAGATAAGTAATACAAAATTTTCAAATTCAAAACAAAAAGTGGGTGAAACCAGTGAAAAAAATGTTTGGGACAAAATATGTTTATCTTCAATAAGTTAAGAACCAAAAGTAGAGCCCTTTAACTGTCGTCCAGCCCACTAATTGGCCATAAAAATCGTTAGGAAAATAAATTGAGAGTAAATTAATGATTTGAAAATTAGATAGAGAATTGTCATTACACAAATTCAGGAGCAATGGGGAGGGTATTAACATTAATATGTCCATCAACTATATAGGTGACAAAGTAGATAGTGGAGATAATAGGAATTCAACTTTTGCTTACCAATTTGCAGCAAAATTTGTTCTTTTCTCCGTTAGGTTATTGGAAAAAGAAGATCTTGTTCAGCAACTCTATGCGTCTGTTTGATATTGTAGTGCTCCTTAATGAAGCGTTGCCCTCTATTCCAAAAAATAAAACTGTTGCCGTCTCTTTGTTTTATTAGTTTTTTTTTTCCTTAGATAGGGAATTTTAATAAGAAGGCATTTTAGTAATTTAACTTTCAAGTTGAGGAATTTATGCTTTTAATATAATATATATATATATATATAGATATTTCATAGGCATTCACAATTTACTTTACAACTCTTAATAAAAAGCACTTGAACCTAGGGCTGTGCAAATTAACGGTTAAATCAATAACTCGAATCAATTATTGGGTTATTGGTTAATGGTTCGGGTTAATGGATTACTGGTTCAGGTATCGGGTGGTGCCCTGTGGTTATTGGCTTATTGGGTCGGGTCATGGTTTGGCCAATTTTGTTAACGGGTCAACCGATATCTCGATAACCATTTATTTAATTACAATTCTACAAACCGATAACCGATAAGTTTAACCGATAACTTTCAAATCCGAACCGAACCGACCGATATGCAGCCCTACTTGAACCGGGTCATTCGCACAAATGCCCCTATTTCGGGGTGGTCTTTAATTTTGCCATTTAAATTTGTGATCTTTAATTTTTACCCTTCATTATTTTTAGCGCGGCATAATTTAGATTTCACAAGGCATAGTTCACATTTAACTTCGGCATATATATCTTAACATCCACACAAATTATACAGGACAAGGCAAAATTTTCAACACTCAACATAATCTGAAAAAAGGCATAATTTAGATTTCGCAAGGCATATTTTACGTTTAACTTCGGCATATGTATCATAACATACGCACAAATAAGCTGGAAAAGACAAAACTTTCAACACTCATCATAACGTGAAAAAAAACATAATTTTAGATTTCGCTCGGCATAGTTTATGTTTAACTTCGGCATATGTATCATAACGTCCACACAAATTATGCCGGACTTTGCCAAACTTTCAACACTTAACATAACCTGTAAAAAGGCATAATTTTAGATTTCGCTCGGCATAGTTTATGTTTAACTTCGGCATATGTATTATAACATCCACACAAATTATGCCGAACAAAGCAAAACTTTCAACACTCAACATAATCTGAAAAATGCTAAAAAACTTATTCCGCATAACTTAATTCCTGCGTAATTTATGCCGAACGAGGCAAAAATTCTATTTCGAAAGATAAAAATGTTATAGAAATTATGACTTGATTTGAGGTACAAATTAAAAATCGTAGATATGAGGAACAAAATTAAAGACCATTGCATTTGAAGGGCAACCCGCGAAAAAAAACGAAAAATATCCCCTCTACAACTTAAAATGTACACGTATATTTAAAAATATACTAATAAAAATTAAGTTTAGTTTTTATATTTAAAATATGCTAATAAAAAATTAAGTTTAGTTTTAAGTCTAGAAATATGAAATTTATTACTATACATCATAAAACAAACCTACAAACACATTAGGACGAGTAATTTTTTTTGTTGGATGAAACAACCTTTTCTATTTGGGAAGAATAGTTAAAATATAATTAATGGTGGTAATACAAATAAGATGGTAATAGCCTGTTTGGTCAAACTTTCTGATAAGTTATGCTATTTCGTGTTTTAATGATTTGCCAAACACTCTTGAGGAACCAGATAGGGACCAGGTGTGGTCAGTTCCCTTGGCCGTTGTACAGTCAACTCTACAGCTGTAAAAGCTGCTGCACTGTACTGACTGGCAGCAATGCAGCAGCACAACTGCAGCTTGCTAGAGGCCAAACTAAAAGATGAAATGTCCCTATCTCTTCTCACATGCTCTCTCACATATAAACAACACGTTACAAGGATTAACCTAACACTTGCAAAATCTGAAAATCATATTCTCTCTCGAGTGCTAGCTACCGCTGCTCTCAGGGTTCTCTCAAGAACAAAGCTACTACAAGCTCAAAGACCAGATCTCGACATGGAAGATGTCTTAAGTCCTTAGGTTTGTTGAGTCTTTGTCATATTGTTCTTTATTTGTAATCCTACACTACTTTCAAGAAGTGTCATTGTAGGACAGATTTCAACCGTTGTTGTTTTGGTTTATTGGCTAGAGTTAGTCAAGGTTTGTAGCTCTGCAATAAAGTTATTGTAAATGGCTTACAATAGAGTTATTGTAAAGGGCTTACAATAGAGTTATTGTAAGGGGTGAGGCATTAAGAGGTTAATTCTTAGGTTGCAATAGGTTGTAATATAAAGTTACGTTGCTCAGTTTAGTGAAGTTGGGAAATCCTATTAAGGTAGGTCGTGGTTCTTAATCCCTTGAGTAAGGAGTTTCCACGTAAACATCTTGCGTTATTTACTTTCTATGTTTTACTTGAGGGAACAAATAGAGAACCTAGTTCTCTAAACGGTTCAGTGGAATCTTAGTTTTATCACTTTCAGAATCTATTTATCTTAAAAATATTGTTTATCATAAGTATTTTTTTGAAAAAAAATACTTTTCAAAAGTAGCATATTATGTTTAACTTTTGAAAAATTGCTTATGCTACTACTCAAAAGCATTTTCTTTTCAAAAAAAAAAAAAATTGATCAGACACATTAACCTAAAATAAGTATTAATAAGAAATATACTTTTGACTTTTCAGAAGCAAGCCAAGTGAGCTACTTGTAACACCCCGTACTTTTAATGAAAGTTTTGACCACGATCCTAGACTTAGAACATCAGATAAAGAATGTGGGAATTGAAATTTTTCCGTTATGTTGTGATATGGTGGTTTACGCCCATGAACAGTGGTCGTATTTCAATTTACGACCATGAACAGTGCCCGTAAACTGAAACCAAGAATTTCTGAACATTCTGGAATTTGACATTTTGAGGTCATATGGTTAAATACGGACCGTATTGTACTTTACGGCCCGTATTTCAAAACGTGTTTGGAATTTGAGAAAACTTCCTTGATGGAAGTTGTAGAGCATTGAAATACCTTTCTAACGGTATCTTACGGGGGTCAAACGGACATCTGTGCAAAGAGTTATGGCCATTTTACTGAAGAGAGGCAGCGCAGTCCGTATGACAGAATACGGACCGTATTGCAGTTTACGGCCCGTAAACTTGAAATACGGCCAGCACAGTGCTGGACGTAAACTGCATTTTCCAGAACATTATATGTTCGTTTATATCAGTTCAAGTCATTATTTTTCATTCCCTCAAACCCTAGAACGACCTCCTACTCTCCTCCAACATCAAGAACACCAAGGTAAGTCCATTCCAATTATTCCAACTCAATTCTAACATATATCCTTGTAATCTAAACAAGAAATAATCATTCCTAATCTAGGGTTTTCAAGAAAACCCATCTCAAGATTCAAGAATCAAGATTTAGGAAATCTTTTTCAAAATCCAAGTCTTTAATTCAAGTTTTGGAGCAACTAAGGTATGTAGAACTTCCATCCACATGAGGGAATCTCTATGTTCTTCCCCATGCTTCGTTTCCTTGATATCCATGAAGTTCAAATCTTAGGGCACTAAATCCAATATATTGGTAGCCCGTATTTAAGTATTTATGTACATGAATTTTGTATCTATATTCGTTGTTGTATTCCTAATCTTCCATTACGGTTATTAGGAACCCTAGCTTAATCCATGAATCATGAATTCTTCCTCATGGGTTCTCAATATGATTACATGAAACTTCATGATTTTATCTAGCAAGTTACAAGCATGTTTTCAAGTCAATTATATATATGATTTCGAAATATTCTTATTACTCATGAATCAAGAACATGTTTGCAAGACTATGACAAGTTATCTTATGAAACTATTTTATAAGTTATTTCATGAAACCATGTTTACAAGATTATTGCATGAAACCATGTTTACAAGTTATTTCGTGAAATCATGATTTCAAGACAAGTACAAGTTAATTCACGAAAGTCATGGGCTTCTTAGCCAACTACGTTATTCTCATGTTCGGGAGTTATATTAATACCGAGAAGGCTCAAGATAGCCTGAAACTACGTATGCCAACGTAGGATAAGGATCGCTCCGCCCAGATAGGACGATTCCTTCATATTTTCCCCATTGAGGGATTTGGATCCATTTATGTCAGATTCATGTCTCGTGCCCCGGCAAGGTACGAGATAGCTTAGCTGATCGGGCAGAGATCAGACTCCACGTTTCTCCCCGTGGTGGTTCATGTCGGTATTACAGTTCATGTCATGTTCATGTCTCGTGCCCCGACAAGGTACGAGATGGCTTAGCTGATCGGGCGGAGATCAGACTCCACGTTTCTCCCCGTGGTGGTTCATGTCATTATTACAGATCATTACAGATTATTACAGATTATCTCATGTTTACAGTACTCATGTTTATGTTCAGTTCCAGTACTCAGTTTCAGTTTCAATTTCATGCTTATGTACTCATGCTCATGTTCATGTCCAGGTTTTCAGTTTCAGTTCTTATCATATTATTCATGTCCTATGTTATTTCTTTCAGTTGCTTTATATACCAGTACATTCAATGTGCTGACGTCCCCTTTTATTGCCCGGGGGCCTGTATTTCACGATGCAGGTACGGAGGGGGCAACCCGACTCGCAAGGGGGTCGGATCCTCGACAAAAAGTCGCCTTTTTTGTGAGGACCCACAGCTGGGCCTTGGCCATACTGTGAACCCTTGTGCCAGCCCCTTACAACTGGACACCATGACTTGTCATGACATACTCAGGTATTGTAGCAGTGAAATCACAACAGTTCGCTGCGCCCTGCAGAGCTTCGAACCCGTGACCTCAGGCCTTTTGTTCTCCCAAAGGAGACGACTCTCACCAATTGAGCCCGGGGGCCTTTTGACCCTAAATTTTGACATAGATTTTTCAAGTTTGTAAAAATAAAATTTACTCCATATATTTAGAAACTACATAAAAAGTGCTATAAGTCATGATAATTTATAATTCAAATAATTTAGAAAAAAAGTAAGGAAAACGTGGTCAAAGAACCATCTCGTAGACTTCCCAAATAGTAATAGGTTCACGTAAATTGAAACAGAGAGAGTATTAGCTTTGGGCCTGGGCTTAGCAAGGGCTAAATGCCACTTGTAGCATAGTACTAATAAAGACTGTTAAATCTAAGATTTCTTGCTGCACGAAAATTTCCTATTTTGTGTTGGAGTTGAGAAAATTAAATCCAAATCCTATTCGTTTTGAGGAGTGAAATTCTATTCCTACATGGTTTTGATTTGCGTCTATTTATTTATTTATTTATTTATTTATTTATTTATTTAAAGTCAACCCGACTGCCATTGATACACTGAAAAAGGGCAGTGGAGAAGCTAAAACAGGCAACATGTATTCACTGATCAAACAGGAATTAGACAGACTAAGCCAAAGCCCAGATGTCGGTGACTGGAAAAAATTCGGTAAATTGGTGATCAAACAGAAAATCCTTGAAGCCGAAGCGAAAGCCCTACGTAAAAAGCAATTAGAACAGCAACAGAATGACGAGAAGTACGTTACCGATAATAAATCCGAATCTTCTTCATCGGGCTCCCTACCGACACAAGATGTTATGGATGCCACAAATATAATTTGGAGAAGCTCTAGGATGTGAATGAAAAATAAAAGACTTGGTGACTACATTGTGGATAATGAAGGCTAATAGAAAGCAATTACAAATAGGGCACTCAGTTGGCATCGTGGAAGTTGTCGGTTCTCTCAATATTTCTCATCTCTCTTTCTGCTCTACTCTATTTCTGCTCATCTCTTCTTCTTGTTTGTCTATCTTAATTGTCTAGTAATTTCATTCCAGTTGTCTAGTTAAACAATTTCAAGTTGTCATCGTTCTTTTTCGTTTCATATTATATATAATCAGTCCGGTTTGCCTTTGGATTTTGTGTATTTGAATCGTAGCATTGGTGCTTTCATTGATTTATCCATGATCGATGCAGATGAAATGGTTTACTTTTCACCTTGAAGTTGAAAGTTGGCGTATCTTTTTTTTTTCCTATTGAAATAATATAGAAAACCTGCAAAGTCAATTAGTGAAGTTAACTTGAAAAAGTTTGTCCATACATATAGCTGTTATACGACAAAATTAATTAAAAAATCATGCAATCTTAACTGTGTTAATATTTGTGTTTGTTTTCCATAAACACAGAATCTTAACTCTCCACAAGTGACTTTATGGACTAGTAGGCAGAGTTTACTATTGGCTTCCATGTTAACTAGTTCTTCCCCACTGTCATCAACCTAAAAGCTCGTAAAAGTCTCTTGCTTCTGAGGTAAGAAAATAAACTGATACCGAGTAATGAGTGCAACAATTTGCATCGTGCGTTAAACTAACTCGCAATCAGATTACAGGTTTGGAAATTTATTAGAGCGTTTAACTTGCTGCAACGTATTAATAGACAATTTAAGTCACGTAGCAACAAATCTTTTTGTTGTTTTCATGGCATAAACATTAGTCTAGGGTCCCAGGAACTCTTTTAACTCTACAACGTTATTCTCATCCTTCTAAGGGTGGACGTCACTAATAGAGTCGTAACCAAGCAGCTGCTTAGCTGGCCCAGACAGAGGGTATTGCACATTTAACTATCGCATGTTGGCCCCGCTATGCTTCAACCGTAATTCCATCATCCACACAAGCGGACTAAAATGCTCGCGGTCCAGGCATGTCTCTCCTCATTAGTCAGCTTCACTATCTTCTCATCCTCGGGACCCTTCACCGAGTTGATATCCAAAAGAGCCCGAGAAGCTGGAATAATCTCATCTTCCGTATACTCAGGAACTCCCGAATCCAACATGTACTTTGTCAAGAACTTACCTAGGTACAATCTCTTCATCCATGATATCTAGTCCGCTGCATCTCATTAAGCATGAGCTCACCTACATTGATGGATTGTCCTGTCATCAAGAAATAAATGAAACATATACGAGCTCGTGTAACCTTTGTCCAGTGCTCTCCCAGTATGATATGAGCCTGAACGATCAACTACCAGACTCGGGCTGGCTTTTGAAACTCACCTCTCAGCATCTCGAGGTGCTCCCTACATCTATTGCAGGTCCACAAGACCCTAGGTCTCTCCACACATAGAGTATGAAGGATGTCCCTATAGGTCGGTCGCAGATGAACTCAGTGAGTGTCTTGTTGGGAGAGGGGGGGGGGGGGGGTTCCCTGATCAGTTACTTGCCATTTGCCGTGTGGTAGCGTATAGTTCTTTGACTATATGGGTGCGGCAGAGAGTCCAAACCCGTTCTTTCATAATTGCTAATACTCTTGGAAAATTCTTCTCTACAATTGCCTCATCAATACCCACTCAAACACATAGCGGTCGTGCAGTTTGAAATTCTTATACCACTTCCTGCCTTCATCATTAGTAAGCTTGGGTCCATGACGGGACCTCTTTGGTGGTCTGGCAGATTATTAAGCAACTTCTTTACAGTGATTGCTAGACATATCCTCCTTATGTTTCCTCGATGACTGGGCAGCCTCGGATGGTCTAGCTACAGATTTGTCAATCTTAGCTCTTCCAATTTTTCTTATTTTTACCTAAAACTGTAAACAACAGAAGCAACACGCTAGTTGTATCTCAGAAGGCAAGTCAAAGTAAAAGTAAAGGTCAAACGGACCCCACACTTAAAACTTAGTATTAAAGATATAGGGGTGCAAAGTGTAATTAGACTAGACTAGAGGGTGCATTTGTACAGAGCTGTTAGTTAGTAACTAACTGCCTGAGCGCCGACTTGATTAGAAGATAAATATCTTATACGAGCATTGTAAGATTCATTATTTTACAGATCAATCGAAAATAATGAGAGCATTTGACATGTTAGGAGTGAAATCTTATTGATAACACCAGTGCCTACTATAAACCAAGCCTATGTAGTAGTAGTTCAGGAAGAAAGTCAAGGAACAATAGGAGTAGGAGCTGAACAAAGTCAAAGAACAATGGGAGTAAGAGCAACAAGTAAGGAACCTCTAATTGTGCTAGAAGGTAGAGGTCACAACTTTATCATGGACAAAGTTCCAATCTTAATCAGACAACAGGTAGAAGTCAGAATCACAGTTTTCATCCTGGACAAAGTTCTAGTCAAAATCAAAACTATTATCCTGGGGAAAGTTCTAGTCAAAATCAGAACTATTATCTTGGACAAAGTTCTAATCAGAATCAGAACTATCAACCTGGACAAACTTCTAGCAAGAGTCAGAATTTTTACACTGGATAGAGTTCTCCAAGTACATATCCTAGAAAACATGGAGGTGTGGTATGTGAGCATTGTGGATATAAGGGACATTTGAAAAATAAATGTTACAGACTAGTTTGATATCCTCCTAATTTCAAGAGCAAAATTAGCAACCACCTGCACAAGAAAGGGACCACATGTCAACAATGCAGCTGCTTAAGGAAAAATGGAAAACATGAGTCAACTTACAAGGACATCATCTCTTAGAGAGCCAATATGAAGATGTGCTGAACAGGTTGAATAACAAAGAGATTGGAGAGAGCTCAACTGCATTCAAAATGACATGTATTATTGTTTTCCTGGCAAGTGTACTTGAATGAGAGTGAATAGTAGACTCAGGTGCCTTTCACTATGTTCCTTCGTGCAAAGATGTGTTGAATAATGTTAGTGCAATTGAAAAATAAGGCTGTGTTGGAGTACGGAAGGGGTTTGCAGGTTACTCATTTGTATGGCCTAAAATAGAATTCTAGACAATGGAACATTAAACTCACTGATGCATTGTTTGAAGCAGGATACATTCAAAGCCACTATTGATCATCCTTTGTTTACAAAGAGATCAGGACAACACCATGTAGTCATTATATTCTAGTTTATGTAGATGATCTCTTGATCACTGGTAGCAATGTGACTTTAGTAGAGGAAGCTAAGAAGACTTTGCATAATAACTTTAAGATGAAGGACCTTGGACTCTTAAAGTTCTTTTTGGGAATTGAGGTCATGAGGTCAGACAAAGGGATACTGCTTAATTAGAGGAAATATATGTTAGAAATAATATCTAATACTGGCTTAAGTGGTGCTAAACCCGTTGCTACACCATTGGAAGCTAAATTGAAGCTCACCACTGTGGATTATGATGAGCATGTCGGAGTACAAGGAGATGAGATTCTACAAAATGTTGATATTTACCAGAAGTTAATTGGGAAGTTGATTTATGTGACCATCACAAGAACTGACATTTGTTTTGTAGTACAACTGTTGAGTAGTTTATGCAACATCAAAAGCAATCACATCGAAGCTGCCATGAGACTTGTAAGGTATCTTAAAGGTTCACTGGGAATGGGAATCCTTATGAAGAAGGGACCAGTTGACCAGCTTGAAGCATTTTGTGACTCTGATTGGGCTTCATGTCCCAATACAAGAAACCTGTGACTGGTTATGTGTTAAAACTAAGAGATTCATTACTGTCTTGGAAATCAAAGAAACAACAGACTATCAGCAGATGTTCTGCAGAGGCAGAGTATAAGAGTATGGCAGCAGCATCAACTGAGATCACATGGATGGTTGGTTTGTTACAAGAACTGAATGTGCAATTAGCAGGACCAGAAAAATTGCACTGTGACAGCAAAGCAACTCTTCAGATAGCAGCAATTTTCATATTTCATGAAAGGATCAAACATATTAAATTGGATTGCCATTTTGTGAGAGAAAAGATCAAGAGTGGACTGATTGCACCGTAATATATACCAACTACTTTGCAACTGGCAGACCTGATGACTAAAGCACTTGGAGGTGCACAACATCAACTGTTGTTATCCAAGCTTGGAGTGTTTGATGTCTTTCACCCTCCAGCTTGAGGGTGAATACTGGAGATATAGGGGTGCAAAGTGTAATTAGACTAGACTATAGGGTGCCTTTGTACAGAGCAGTTAGTTACTAACTAACTGCTTGAGCACCGACTTGATTAGAAGATAAATATTTGATATGAGCATTGTATGATTCATACAGTTCAATAGAAAATATTTCTCTCTCTACTCCTTCCATAACTGCGTTCCACTCAACATAGTTAGGGTTAGCAGCCATGTAAATTGAGCTTGCATGAATTCATTTTAGCACTCAATTGAGCTTAGATTAGCATTTAATTTGCTTAGACGTACTCAGACTTCCCCCTCGCTAAATCACTTATAAACCAAAAAGTTCTCTAGCACATATCGTGGAAATATAGAATGGCATCCACCCCTATGTTATGCACCTAGTCACACAAAATAAATGAGAACAAATCTACAAGAACTAAACTAACATGATTTTCTTTGGTGGGCAATTAGCAATAAGACAATAGAGTGCAATTTAGTGCAGCTCATCTTAATTTGCCAGGATAGTTTAGCTTACGAGCGACATGCCCGACATTGACGTTATGCCCATAACAGTGCAAGCAAATACAATACTGGACTCTCCTTCAATACTATCTAAACAGCAAAATACAACTTCTAATAAAAAGGAAACAAAAACTAATCAGAAGAGGCTAATATATCTAAAGCTGACCTAGCGCGCTACTAACCCCTCTCCAAACACCCAACACTGATTAATTTGACGCCCTGTTATTACTCATGATCAATTTAGAAGCTCGGATACACATTAAGCCAATTCAACGAACACCTAACCTGCAGTTTTGGGGAGGTCGCGGTTCAATGTTTGTTGCACAACTTGGAGCTTGATGACAGCAAGAAACGTAGGGACTTTATTTCTTTCCAATCTTTTCCATTTTTCATGCAAGTTTTGCCTTTGGTTTTGTATGTGCTGAAGTATTTCTATAACATAAAATCGATCATGCACATTTATCTAACTTCAAATCGGATGTATTAATCAGGTGTTCCCGAATATGAAACCTTGATCTAAGCATAGGGCACATTAATTATCCACCTCATTTGACATGTCTGCAAGTACTCAAAGTTAGAGCGGTTAGCTAGATTTTTTGACATGTCATCATATCAAATTGGTTTAGTTAATTACAGTTTATGGCGGTTAATACCGTACGACATTAACCTGGAATTACTGCTATTTATAGTGAAAATTGAAGTTATACTCCCTCCTCCTCCAATTATTTTTAAGATAATATAGTAGAGTGTTATTATATATGATCAAGGGAGAGAAATATTTTTATTTGTTTAAAAGAAATGTCACACCCAAAAAAAGAAAGCAAAAGACAACAAGAAAGGCTAAAAAACGACTCGCGTTTTCAATTGTCGGTATAAATAGTCCTTACCGCCTTCCATTTGACTTAGCTCTCTCTTACCAGTTCCATTTCAATTACACCTTAATCTTCTTTCTTTTGTGTAAAGACTTCTCTCTGCATTCTTGGAAAAATGTCAATTCCAGGTCATTCTTTTCTTCATTCTTCTGTTTTTTTTTCCTTTTGAAGTATTCTTGCAAAGGTTCTTGATTTTCTTGGAAATATTATGTGAAATTTCAGATGATTTGGATTTGGATATTCAGAACTTGTTGATTTGTGAAACAGCAGAGCCTTCATCGGATATGATTGTGTCATTGTTCAGGTACCGGAAGGAGTGGTTGTTTTGGGCACTTAATCAAGAAGAATCTGAAGCCAAAGGCGGTATTCTTGCCGATGAGATGGGTATGGGCAAGACTATTCAAGCAATAGCGCTTGTTCTGGCTAAACGCGAATTAAAGAAAGATTCCAGTATATTTTCTTCTTCACCAAGTACTTCCCAGAAACTCCCACTAGTAAAGGGAGCCCTTGTAATATGTCCGGTGGTTGCTGTCCAGCAGTGGATAAATGAGATAAATCGATGCACCATTGAAGGAAGCAATAAAATTCTCATTTATCTTGATTCCAACAAGCTTAACCACAATATTGAAGAATATGATTTTGTCGTCACTACGTACTCTATTGTTGAGGCGGAATATAGGCCCAGACAATCAAATCATCAGCACAGCAAGAACTCAAAACCTCAGATAGAAATGTTGGACCAGAAAACGAAATCTACAGAAAAATTGAGTGAAGATGTGTCCAGGAGAAAGTCAGTTTTGCATTTTGTGAAGTGGGATCGCATCATCTTGGATGAGGTAAGTCATATACATTCACAGATTCATGTATTATGTTGTTGTTTTCCTTAATTGCATTCTGTCTCTGTAGTACCTGAGGTTTGAGAACATTCTTTGTTTCTTTGAGATTATGCAATTTTTTTCTTATAAATACCTGTTTTTCAAGTCTCCATGTTATTAGAGTTGTAATTGTGGAGATTGGTATGGTGAACTTTTAATGATCTACGAGGGTTACGAAGAAAGCTATGCAGTTAAATGCTGAATAATCTGCTATCAGCTATGGTTGTTATTAGAGTGTGAAGAGTCTTATGGTGGCTAAGAAGAAACCTATACAATTAACTGCTGAATAATGTAGGTGAGAGTACCTACATACCGCCATGATGTTTCAGCTATTAAGACTTAGCAAAATGTAAGAACACAAAATGTATCTCTATCCTAGAGTTCTTTGCTTTGGTCATCATGTGAAAAATTATCTGTCCTAAAGTTCATTGTTTTGCTTAACTTCTCATCTTGGGAAATTTCATCTTCAATTCTAGTTTACCATTTTCTATCTTTATGGTGGACATGGACGTTCTGTTCGCTCTGTTGCTATTGAATAATTTTGCATGTGGTTTGTAGTTTGTGCCTGTTCTAGTCATCGTGTATCCGTGTTGGTGGTAAAACATGAACTAGCTGCTGAGAGTAAATTCCTGAATTACATATGTACAAAATATTTTTATCTGCAATGTTTTTACCTGATTGCACTTCTGTGGCATAGGCTCAATATATAAAAGATGCACACTACAACACGGCAAGAGCAATTCTTGCTTTAGAATCTTCTTACAAGTGGGCCTTAACTGGTATACCCCTGCAGAACCATATCGGAGAATTGTACTCATATGTAAGTTAACTTTTTCAGGTTTAACGTTTTCCAGAACCTTTTATTGTTGTGAGGTTATTACATTCTTTACTTTTGCACAGGTCTGTTTCTCACAAGTTACGCCTTACTCTTATTACCTTTGCAAAGATTGTGATTGCAGAGCACTTGATTATAGGTAGACATAAAGTTTCTTTCTTTAAGTCTTGATTTCTATCCCTGAGGGTGAAAAGATGCAATGGCTCAAAATCTATTTTACTTATTCTTTGCTACTCAACCAATGTTATTGAAATGGTTCAATAACTGTCTGAAATCGCCTATATAATGTTCTTTGATAAATGTAATGCACTACAGCTTCTCAGCAGGGTGCTCACATTGCCCCCCAAACGCGCACGCCACTTTCTCTGGTGGAATAGAGTAAGTTAATGATTAATATACATACTTTTGAGGCTTCATCATATTGCTAGCATGGTAAAGTTGAAATATCTTCTCTTTCTAGTATATTGCAAAACCTTTAGAATCAGTTCAATCCAATGCGGTTGGTAGAGATGCGATGGTTTTGTTGAAGCACAAAATCCTGAAAAGCCTATTGCTAAAACGTACCAAAAAGGAGAGAGTTGTTGATCTTTCACTTCCCCCGAAGACTGTAAGTCTGTCTTACACTAATGCCCTATGCTTCAATTTCATAATAATCTTCTCACCGGTGTAGCTTATTACTTATTTTTGGATTCAGGTTACTGTGAGAAAAGATTCTTTAGACGAGGATGCAAATTACTACTACCAATTCATGTTAAAAGAAACCCTCGCAAAATTGGCTAAGTATGCTCTCTCTGACATTTTATTTTCATAAATAGAGCTCTGTTTGCCTGCAAGTTCCACTTTGCTTGTCTCTTGCGCAGCAAATTTGCTGGTCACACTAAAGTAGCGTTTTCCCATAGAATTTATTTCATGGGATTGGCTCAGTTTTGTTTTCCTTTTTGGGTTGCATATCCTGTTTTCTTGTCTTATGCATAAAGTACTTGCATGTGATGTGTTTCAGACATTTACTTGTTCTTAAGTAGTTTTGGAACATATTGGGTTAGTTTCTATGTATACTAAATATGTAAGATCTTACAAGTCTTTTTCTTCCCATAAAATTCTCAATCATTTGTGTCATTACCTCGCCTACAAAAAGTACGAAGAGGATATTTTTATTTCTAACTGTATTTTTTTTCCCACGTTGTATTTTGTGTAGATATGCTCAAGTTGGACCTCTAAGGAAGAACTATCCCTCTTTAAATAAACGCGTACAACAGGTACTAAGACAATGTTGTATAAATGACATGCGTGAAACCTGCATATATATTTATTGTACTGCAGCTTCTTTTATATTTTTATCTTCTATTTCCTATTCAATTTTCTGGTGTAATTTCACATAAATCTTTTTTTGTTGCTTCCTGTCATTTGCAGGCATTGAATCATCCTTTCCTTGTGGAATTTTCTGACACCTATTATGGGTGTTGGAAAACAGATGCTGGTTGTGGTAAGCTATCATGTAGCTTATGTCACCGTAACGAGGAAAATTCAGTAGTGAGTTTGTTTACCTCTATGGACCTCCTTCCCTTTTTATTATACTTTGAACACGTAAAAATGCTTCTATAATTCTTATGATGGCACCTCACTGCAGGTTACTTCATGTGGTCATGTGTTTTGCATGACGTGTTTTCGAGACAAAGTTGGAAGTTCATAAAGAGTGTCATTCCCTTCATGTGTTAAACCCCTTGAGTCCAGCACAGATAACGATAAGCGGCATTTTATTACTAAACCTACTGTCAAAGTGTTTAAGTCCACAAGTATATTGAGCAAAATTAAGCTCGCTCCTTTCCGGACAAGAACTAAAATAGAAGCTCTGGTATGCAATTACATTCTACACTATCATCATATTCTCCTCAGTTTGCTTTTCTTCTTTTCCTTATGTGTTTCTTTCCTTTTCACAAATAGAGCAAGGAGTGTCATGCCACTAATTGATTCTCACAGTTATACCATCTAAATGACCAGATTTAGAACTAATATGATGTTCTAACCCAAGGGGTGTGAACTCATGATCTTGTATCTCTATTTATGTGCTTTTGCATTGGCGAAAACCCAACTATTTTTGTGAATCTAGTTGTGCCCCACTCACCTGAATAAGTGAGGCCTATGCATTAATTGTATTCCCCATTTCAAGTATGAAAGAATTGAAGAATCTAAATCTTATCAATTTGATTGACGTTGCGCTAGTGTGCTTAACTCTTTGATCTACTTCAATAATATTGCTACAGTATCTCTACTTTGATATTACGGAACTCCATCATGAATTTCAAAGTGAATGGTGTCTGCTAAATACATGCTTGATGTTCATTTCTACTTTTTTTTTTAAATGTAGAGAGAAGAAATTAGGCTCATGTTTGAACGAGATGGTTCTGTAAAAGGAGTAGTTTTCAGCCAGTTCACATCTTTTTTGGATCTGATACAATATTCTCTTCAGAATGTAAGATATAAAAATATTTTTTGTTCTTCCTTCCCATATTCCCCTCCTTTTTTTCTTGTAAGTGTGTAACAAAAAAAAAGCTTTCAAATGTGTTTTTGGCAGTCGGGCGTCAAATGTGTTCAATTAGTCGGATCCACGTCTGCTTTTGTAATGGATGCAGCAGTTACCAGATTTACTGAGGATCTAGATTGTAGGTTATTGCTTACAAGCTTCAAAGCTAGAGGTGTTAGCGCTCAATCTTACAGTTGCATCACATGTAAGGGATCTATTTTCTTTCTCCGTGAATGTTGACTCTGGTAACCATTTCAGATCCAAAGACTTGTGGATATCTAGTGTCGCATTCCTGTTTCTCTTTAGATCTCCTCTTATGTTGTTCACTTGATATATTTCAACTTCACTTCTATTTGCACTTAAAGAACCATTATGACTTGTAATCATCTATTAAAGAAGTACATGATATGTGGCTCATCTCTTGACCTATGCTAGGTTTTCTTGATGGAACCTTGCTGTAGAGCAGCAAGCCCAAGATAGAGTCCATCGAATAGGGCAGCATAAACCAGTCAGGTGTGTTTTGCATTCTTGTTTTTTTATGCCCTTGAATGGCTCTTATTTTTGTCTTCTCATTACTAGGATTGTGAGATTTATTATCGAGCCTACAATGGAAGAGAAGATCTTAGAGTCACAAGAGAAGAAGAAACATCTTTAAAGGCAAGTGTCTTTTCCTTTTAGTCATTTAGATAGTTGCATATGTGTTGTGATAAAAATATATATGTTTCCTTCAGTTGCAGAGGTCTCCAGAAGGTGCAGGAGTCAAGTAATTTTCTAGTAGATAGTAGAACTGATAGTTAAGACAAGTTGAGAGCTCAAAAAACCTTTTTGTTACATTCCTTCTTTGTTCCGACAAAACCTGTCTGTTACATTCCTTCTTTGTTCCGACCCTCCCTTCCTCTGATCTTTCTCTTGAAAACATTTTCCCATAAGTGTTTGTTTTTCCTCTACATACTGAACTTCCAACTTTTCAGTTGCGGGACAGTCGGTGGTTCTTGAGATGGGTTAGGAAAGCTAACAAAGGAGGACTTGGCATCCCAGTTTTATCCTCACTTTTGATATGTTCTATTTCTTCTGTTTGACAAGCTAATTGACATATGCTTTGCTTTAGCTTCTAGCAAAAATTTTGTAGAAAGTGTTCTGACATTTTCCCTTAGGGTGTACGCCTTTTGATTTGTCCATAGTGAGTTTATGTTGCTTCTGCATCATAGTTGATAAGAATCGCCTTCAACAGTCAATTATAAATAGTTCTAATTGTTTCCAAAGGTGTCCTTCCATTTTAACTTCACTTACATGAGAAAAAATGCATTTGAATTCATATGTGAATTTCATCATTAAGAGAATAAATTTAGATTGCAAAATGGGATGGTGTTAAAGATAATTATCTGGTAGCCTGAATCACCAATCAGCAAATGTACAGGGATTGTTATGTTACAACATAGTGGATTTGCTTGAACTTGTTTTGTTTCTCTTCTTTTTATTTTTATATTTATTTTTTAAAACTTTTTTTTATTACATAGGGATAGGGGAAGGGCATTACAACGTGGGGATTCAAACCCTCACCAACAAGGTGAGAGTTCAGGTAGTCAACCAGCTGAGCTACTAGATCCCTACTGTTTTGTTTCTCTTCTGCTTTACTGTCAATGTATTTTTTAATTTTTTTTGTTTTTCTTAGCAAATACATCCTTACATCACCGGCCACTGTCAATGTATGAACTGCATATTGTATCATTGAAAGCCATTTGGTAGTTCAAATAACAAGCAAAAGAGTGTCTATGCTCTATAGCAAATTAAAAAGCACCAAATTTGATCTTGGTTTTATTTCAATAAGATCATCAATATACAAAATAAATTGGAATAAGTGCAAAAGAACATGACACATGTTAGCAAATCATTCACACGAAGGTAAGTACACATACAGACACAAAATCGTTGCTCTTAGCTATTTACAACTGCAGAGTGCTTCCTAATTTCGCCAACAGAGCCGTTTTTATTTGTAGGCAAATTCACTAGTTTTTGTTAAAAATAAAACGGAAAAAGGGCCAAATATACCGCTACCCATGTTGTTATACTTTCGGTTCAAATTTACCTCGCCCATTATAATTTGGCACAAGTTTGCCCTTAATTTTAACATATGGACACGTGTAAAACTCAGAATCAAATGAACCACTCAATTTTAAATAACCGATTTCCTTAGAAACCGACCCGTTTAAACCGACCCGAAACCCTTTAATTAATTTATTTTCTCTTCTTCTCTTTTTCATCCAAACTCCAATGATGGAAGATCCTACTTGAATATGGGTTAAATGGGCTGTAGCTATATAATGTCTAAGATCTTAACTTAAATTTTCAATATTATCTTAATCAGACAATTTAATCTTAATCAGATAATTTATGGCTATACATTATCTAAGATTTATTTTAGATCATAAATTTCAAAAAGAAATATATATATATATATATATATATATATATATATATATATATATATATATATATATATATTAAAACTGTTCCAGTCAAATAATAACACCTAAATTCGGACGGATTAAGTATTTCCTATCCGATTTAAGTAATAAAGGTACTACCGTACTAGGTAGCAAGCATAGCGTTTTATACGTGAGACAGAATGTTAAATCTGCATCAACCCCAACTTCTTTGTATCTTTTTCTAATTAACTTCTTTTGGTTTTCTGAGATCGTTGATTTAATTTATATTTTCAAATTTGAAGATATTTATTTGAAGTTGTTATTTTTATTGACTTAACTGTCAGGCTTAATTTTAGATGCCTGATTCGAACTCTTCGAAAAACTCACCTTTATTTAAAACGCATTATCCAAATAATCTCACAACACATTACAGATATATCTAGAGTTCACCGAAGTTACCTAGCGTAATAATTCACCAAGTATTTGTCTAATTTTGATGCATTATGAGCTGACAAATCGTTTAAACTAATTAAAATAGTATTCTCTTTATTCATCAAGATTAATCTTTCTTCATGGTCGTCAGCTACAGAATATGGACAATTCCTTAACCTTAATCGAAAAAGTTCAATACAATTTGTTCTCCCACTATCCAGCTAATATTTGTCAGCATATATGTGCTACAGGAGACAACTTGACGAAAAATCATACTATTAGGTGAAGACTAAATTAAAGTTGATAAAGATAATTAGAGACTTGGACAATACAAGAAAAGTACCTACAAGTTGGAATTATCTCGCAAAGATACTGAGATTTTTAACAATATCTGAAATGTACCTACAAGTTGGAACTTACATGTCAAGAAAACGTGGATAATCCTTGTGTTGCAAAATATCTCGAGTCACCCCGTCAAAGCAAATGCAAGATGTTACTAACAAAATGAGTTTCTTCTTTTTTGTTTCCTGCCCGGTGTTCGGTACCTGCGCATTGAAGCCCGATCAAATGCGGATAGTGCACTGCAGGGTACATTTCTGGGGGCTTAAAACCAAGACCTCTTATTAAAGGTGGAGGGACCCCAAGTCCCCAACCATCACACCACAACCCATGTTGGTACGTGCATTCCAAATACAATGAGCTAACTGCTTAAACAACCACTAAACTACTGGAAATAGGTGTAATGTAAGTCACTTATCTTTTGCTATTTCACTCAAAAAACCACTCAATCTAAAAAGTAATATATTGACACCTTATTTGTTAAGCCAAAACATAAAAATAAAAACATTAAACTCAATACATAGGCCTCATTTATTTGCACTTAATGGAGATCTGAATCTTAAGTGCATTTATTTATGAGATCCGACTCTTACTTATTCAGATTTAGCTCATTAAGTGTATTTGTTTTGTTTCCTTATAAAACCTCTTAATGGATCTGAATAAATAAGATCTGTAAGAGAGTCTTGTTCCATCAGACTCATAAAATAATACTCAAACCTTTGACGCCTCTGCCTTCTCTCCTCCACCAAAAAAGTTTCACATCTCTTGCAATTCTTTCTTAACCAAATACTAGTTTTTCCCTCTTGAACTGGTAAATTCTAATAATCTTTACAAGTATTTTGTATGATATCTTTGATATTCACAATATTTTTGGGTGTATTGATGTTTATCAACCTACTGCGTTTTTAAATATTTTTGTTACAAAAAAAGATTAACTCTTTGCTTAAAGTAATAAAAAAAAATTGGGTTTAAGGTTTAGTGGTGAGATTATACCCTGATATAAATTTATGGATTTATGGTTTAAGGTTTAGTGTTGAGATTATACCCTGATAGAAATTTATTGGTTTGGGGCTCCATGGTAAAGCACGTTTGTGATATTGGTGATGGCTGTCACTCCATTATAGATACTATATAGCAGCAGTACTTGTATATTAATCCCAACAATTCAATTTGAAAGAAAAGTCACTTTTCTTTTTCCTTTTTTCACTTGAGACTAATGATAACACTCCAACACTATATACAAAAGTTTAGGGGGCATATTAGAATTCCCTTTGTGTTGCTTATCAGAAAAAGCAAGATAAATATTCAAAATATTATTTTCTATCACAAAAACTACTTTTATTTTGCTGAAATGAAAATTTTATACTAATCTACTGATATAGTGTAATTTAAAATGCACATTCAGATATTGAAAACAAACAATCTTAATCATTCAGTGTTCAGATCTAGAGATCATATTTTAATATTCAAATGTTCATTTAGATCCAGACATCTAGATATTAATGCACATCTTAATTATTCAGATGTGTATTTAGATTCAAACGTTTTAATTTTAATGAAAACAAATACGGCAAACCAAAAACCTCCCATCTGACACAATACCTGACCCATAACTATCTTTATATGCTAAATAAAGGGATCATGGTACTGTCGAATAGCTTATTGAATGAATATTTTAAAAAGAAAATCTTTAGATCGATCAAGTGAAATAAAAATCACTTTCTGATATGATCCCAACAAGCTCAAGACCATTCACTCAGAGTCAAGCAAGTGAACTCCAAGATCTACAAGGTTGCAACTCTTGGCTAAGGATGAAATTCAAGGCTAAGGATGCAATTTAGGGCTATAATTTCAAGTCAATTAGACATGTGGAATGAAGGCCTCATGTAGGGGTTATTTGCGCAAAGTATCCCTTTTGGGCCTTTGTTGTAATAAGCTTTAGTATAAATAGACCGCTTAGTCTCTTCATTTACACTTAGCTTGAATATTGATAAAACTTGAGTGTTTGAGAGAGTATTTAGTATTTTAATATAGTTTGTTTGGTTGACTAAGTGTGATTTCTTAGTTGCTAAGTGAATCATTTCCATTGAATTCACATAGGAATGCTCATTTGTAGAATTCCAATGTTGAGTCATCTTTGAATTCAAATAGTATAGGTTTTTAGGATTGATTCCAATTAGAAGGGTTTGGATTTAGTATACCCAAATTTGTCCATAGAATCATTATTCTAAAGGTCTTTCTTCTATCCTCTAAACTTCTCAACCGCAATTCTCTTTTACTTTTCTAATTTTGGTTTTTGTTGTTTGAATTTCTAGTGTTTCTAATTAGGATCTCATCATTTGGTATCAGAGCAAGGTAGAGGGATTGTTCTATCAATTCTTCATCCTTGATCTACAAAAGCTTAAAAAAAAATCCAAAAATTAGTTGTTGTTTGTTGATTTTAATGTTATATATGAGTTTGTTGATGTGGAAAACCCTCAAATACGCAATTTGAAGTTGTTTGGAAGAGTTTTGAGGTTTTCACCATTGGAGGACCTTTAAAGCTTGAAAAATTCAAAAGTAGGTTTGTTGAGTGAGGGTTTAATTGGTCTTAATTACTATTGGGCTTTGTTCTCCTACTCAGTAGGAGTCTAAATCTGCAATTTGGAGGGAAAATGAGGTGATTTGGAGCTGATTTGGAAATTGGGTGTTCTTCATGTTCTTGAGCATCTTCATATCTTCAAAGTGAAGAAGAAGACCAAAAAGGGCAGTATGATCCAAAGAAATTCACCCAAGTTGTGAAAAGTTATATTTCCAGTCCAAAAAGGAAAGATCTTAGGTTGAGTGGGCCCATTAGGTAAGCAAATGTCAGAAAATCCGGCCCAAAGTTCGAGCAATCGGGTACAGAGACCCTCGCGTGAGACACACATCGCACGTCTAATGCGTGTGGCCCTTGCAGGTGTTGTACATGGGTTGTACGTCTAACGCTTGTGGACAGAAAGTTTACAAAATTTCAGAAATTTCGAGGCGCGTGTACTACACTTGCAGAGGCATAATTTTGCGCGATACACCCGCGACACAAGTCTCACATGGGTCCATCAGAGATTTTTCCAAAAACTTTTCTAAGTGTCCAAAATGGTTTGAATCTTTCCTAATCTATTTTATTTAGTTCTTCTAACTAATTGACAACTAGTAATCGATCTTACTTGTTGTTAACTAGTTCTTGAGTTCGAATTACATTTCGTGTCAATTTCTTTCAAGCTTTTCTCTTTTATTTCGTTGAAACTTTATTGGCTTTTGTCTGTTTGCTTTGAGTTATCCTTCTTTCATCTAAATAAGAATCCATTCTTCCACAAAGGATAAGTAACCGTGTGAATTTAATTGGTTAAGTGATTCATCAACAATTTTGAAAGAGGACGGGAGTGTGGTAAGAATTGAGAGTTCAATATGAGTGAAGTGAGGTTTTTACTACTAACATTGTTTGCTAGTTTTGCAGGTTATAATGTCTAATCAAGGAGAGCGTACTCAATGTAGGGAGGTTGACGAAAAGGATAGAGAGCTTGGAGATGAGTGTGGTGCAAGTTGAGACCTCAAGTAGAGTGGGCACTCCCTATTCTCAAGTTGAAGGAGATCGGAGTAAGAACACGGAGACTACTCCCACCCTTACACCCGGGAGAGTATACACATTGTGCTATCCCCCTACTACCTCCTCACCTACCCAAAGAGCTCCACAATACCAAACACCCACCTTCAAAAACACCAATCGACAAACCTATCCCTTAATGTACCAAACAACCCAATAGGAGTCAACACCACAAAGAACCCCGCAAAATATTCCACAAGCACCTCCACAAAATCAACAACAAGATCCCTTCTAAAACCAATACCAAAACCCGTTGGATGAAGTGGAGTATGGAGAGATGCCACAAGAAAGGTGGTGGAATGAAACACATCAAGGAGGAAGACGTGGAGAGATGGCTAATCGGGGTAGAGGAAGACAAAGGGGCTTTGCAAGGTTTCAAGGCCATGAGGCTAGGTTCCAACGTCATGAATACCGGGGGACAATTCAAGGTCATGAATACCGAGGGAGATGGCAAGGTCATGAGGCTCATAGGGATAATGAACGAAACTTGAATACCATCAAGGCGCCCCTTCCAAGGTTCAAGGGGAGTAGTGATCCAGAAGAGTTCCTTGAATGGAAGTTGCAAAGTGAGAGGATATTCCTCACCAACAATGTCTCGGAAGCTTTAAAGGCTGATATGCTAATAAGATCCTAATTAGAAACTCTAGAAATTCAAAAAATAAAAATAAAAATTGGAAAAGTAAAAGAGAATTAGGGTTGAGAAGCTTAGAGGATAGAATCAAGACCTTTAGAATAATGATTCTATGGACAAATTTGGGTATACTAAACCCAAACCCTTCTAATTGGAATCAATCCTAAAAACTTATACTATTTGAATTCAAAGATGACTCAACATTGGAATTCTACAAATGAGCATTCCTATGTGAATTCAATGGAAATGATTCACTTAACACCTAAGAAATCACACTTAGTCAACCAAACAAACTTTATTAAGATACTAAATACTCTCTCAAAACACTCAAGTTTTATCAATATTCAAGCTAAGTGTAAATGAAGAGACTAAGGGGTCTATTTATACTAAACCTTATTACAACAAAGGCCCAAAAGGGATACTTTGCGCAAATAACCCCTACACGAGGCCTTCATTCCACATGTCCAATTGACGTGCAATTATAGCCCTAAATTGCATCCTTAGCCTTGAATTGCATCCTTAGCCAAGAGTTGCAACCTCTAACCGTGATTTTCACTTCTATCCATCTTGCACTTCTAGCCACTTTGTGTAGTAGCCTTTCCTATCTCTTCCCAAGCTATCTCCCAAAGGTTGTACACTCGCGAGGCCTTCTCTTCAAGCTCCTCCAATGTTTCCCTCTTCATGAATAAGGCTTGTAGCTCTTGGAGTTCCCTTACTTGACTCTAAGTGAATGTTCTTGAGCTTGTTGGGATCTGTTGAAAAAAATAATAGAATATCTCAAAAATAATAATATTTGAAAATTCCTAACATTCCTAACGTCTATATATTGTAACAAATATTTGATATTGACTTGTCTTGATGGCTGATTATGGCAATTGAATTGATTCCCTATTGCCATTAACTATTATCCTTTATTTATTGGTATTAATTCTTGGCCATTAATCCTCCATTACCGTTGTAGCATACTCTCTGACCTTAAACTTTGATTGTGATCATCTGAGCCCTTCTTCACCTATATATACACTTGTACTCCTTCTCTTTTGGGAGATAGAACACAGACAAATTCTTTCACTCTTCATTTTCCTTTTGCTGGATTTTATAATATTATTGAAATCTTTGTTAATTCTGGCTCCTAGTTTTGTACTAGAAGAGCTTGTTGAATCTTGGGGGATACACCCATATAGGTTGAAATATCCTTAAGGATATTGTCTTAATTGACACGCCTCAAGTTATGAGATTGTTCAAGAATTCATGAGTACAGTGTTGTCATCAAGTATTATCCATAAAATTTCCAACAGAATCATATCACTTTTAGATATGTAATTTAGCTTGACTTGTTCCTCCCATTTCTCAGTGTACTTTTATATGCCAATTTGTTGTGAATCTGAATTTGGTCTTCTAGTTATCAATTTGTGGAGTAAGAAATGCTTTACTTACACAGTAGTTACGCTAAGGTGCTAGTAATATATCAAAAACTCTTTTTTTTTTTTTTTGCTTAAACAGATTTAATTTCATGTATTACTAATTGGTACAAAATGTGACTCTTCTCCTCATAGTTTGATTTGAAGGGTCATTAATTAATATAGTAGTCGGAGTCCGGAGCCTAAATGGCACAAATTTGGACCAAAATTTCCAAAAGGGGTTGTGGCCTACGCAATAAACCAAAATGGGTTAATCGTGTAGTCCTACACGATTTACCCATTTTTTAACTGCTTCCGTCTTTCCATCCGTGAAGTTTAAAAAAAAATAAAAAATTAAAGGGCAAATCGTATACCACTACACAATTTGCGAAAAATTCTTTTTGCAAATCTTGTAGATGTACACGATTTACAAAATTAATTTTGGCAAATCGTGTTCGTGTACATGTACACGATTTAACTCATCCCATGTCAATGAATTCAACGAGCAATTTTAGTTTAATTCAATGAGCAATATCCCACGTCAATGAAACTGTAACAATAACTTTTATGCCTTTAGCTAAACATTTAATCACTTTGTACAATAGACAAATTGCTATTACTCCCTCCGTCTCAAATTATTTGCCGTGATTACTAAAAATAGTTGTCTCAAATTATTTATCGTTTTAGAAGTTCAAGACAAAATTAATTTTTTTTTTTTCATTTTACCCTTAGTAAAATTTTGTTATTAATGGAGATGACATGCATATATAAGAGTAAATTATAATTTAGATATAAATAAGGGTAAAGTAGTCAAGACTCCCTCCTAATTAATATTTCTTAAGAGACGTGTAAAATAAAAAGGCGACAAATAATTTGAGACGGAGAGAGCATCGTATTTCATTATTCAAACATGTATAGACTAAGGTGCATTTTATTTATTTATTAGACAACGTCAGGAAGTTTACAAGAACCATCAGTCTCTGGTCCTGCATAAATACTCCTAATAAACTAAACGGAAAAAGGCCAAAATTACCCCTGAACTTTGAAAAATAGTTCATCCATATCCTTCGTTATACTTTAGGGCCAGTTATACCCTTACCGTTATACTATGGGGTCAATTATACTCTTATGTCTAACAGCTGCCACGTGGATCCCAGCCCTTCAAAATTATTTTCCCCTCAAATAATTTTTTACCCACTAAAATAACCCAACCCGACCCGAATTGTTTTTTCCAGCCAAACTGATACGGACCCAACCCAATACCCCTTGGCTGGAAAGACAAAAAAATCGGGTCGGGTTGGGTTATTTTAGTGGGTAAAAAATTTTGAAGGGCTGGGATGATGTCACGTGGCAGCTGTTAGATATAAGGGTATACTTGACCTTATAGTATAACGGTAAGGGTATAATTGACCCTAAAGTATAACGAAGGATATGAATGAACTATTTCCCAAAGTTCAAGGGTAATTTTGGCTCTTTTCCGTAAAATAAAATACCAATATCAGGAATACAGTGAGGCATCACTAGACAACTCATGACAATTCTCAAGGATTTAATGAAAAAATTCAATAATTTCAAGGTTCACACATACATGATATAAAATTAAACAGAAGTTCACAAAGTCAAGGAGATTAGGAATATTTGATAAGAGAAACATGAGTTGATTCTCCAGTGTCCATCGAATAAATGCTCTTAATTACTTATTAGTTGTTACAAGATCTTGATTGAAAAAAATGGTTGAATGAAACTGCAATGCTTTTACACACCATCACAACGTTGATTGGCTATTTTCAAAATAAGTCTACTATATTGCCTCCCAGTTAATTGAAGTTAAATTCTTAAACTTTGTCTTCGCATGATCTTTGTTAGGTCTCATTAACAACTAGCTCTCTCATGATTTTGATGGTTTCTAATGAGACAAAATAATCTCATTTAATTATATTTTAATTTTAATAAAAAGTAGTGGCGTACTAAAAAGTTTGTAAAGTAATAGGAGTACTATTTTATTTCTTTTCATTATGTTCTCATCTCTTGTTCTATAGAGAGGAGATTTCTTTACCATCTTGTGAAATCAACACTGTACACCACACACTACAACATCATCCTTTTGCTACCAATGTATAGGGATATGGCCGTAGGGGTGTTCATGGTGCGATTTGACTCGGTTTTGATTTAAAAGAAAACCAAACAAAAAAAAACCAGTTTTTTTAATATTAAAACCAAACCAAATCAATATTATATAAATTTTGTCGGTTTCGATTTGGTTGGATTTTTACAGTTATTTGTGTTTTACCAAATATTCAAAAATAAAGCAAACAAAAGTTTCAAGCACTTTGTTGAGTATTCCATCTATGTGGGGTACAAAAGTTTCTGAATTTCCAAATATAAAGAAACTCACGAGTAACACAAAGGATTTTCAAGTATTCCTATGAAAATGCAACAGTGTAAAACGAGTAACACAATGGAACAATTAGTCTAATACATAGCTATATGCATGCACCAACACTGAGAGTCTACAACTTAAATGATCCAAAAAGTGACAAAAGCCACCAAAATAATCCAGTAAAAAAAAAAAAAAGTTACCGAAGTACTTTTTGCGCACTAATTTAGTGCACAATAGGTGTTTATCAAAAGTCCCCACCATCTTCCCCACCCTGACGGTCCCCCCACCATTTAAAAAAAAAGGCTCATCAACCAAAAATAGTGGTCCCCACATTTTAAAAACTTCATTTCCGTGTTATTTTTTAACCCGAAAGTCAATATTATTGGTATATTCAAGGCAAGGAACAAGTTTCAAAACTTTGATTTCGAAATAAAGCTGTGTAGAACTCGATTTCAAAAAATAAAAACCACCTTCAGTCTAGGAGGTATTTCACTACAAATTTTCTATTGAATTGTTAAATATATTATTATCCTAAGCATGATTGTTGTGTAATAGTTGCGAATTTCGGGAAAAAATACTACGCACTTTTCTTAAGCGCAAATGGGGCAGTCCACTGCCCCTTTTTTTGGTTTTTAATTTTTTTTTATTAATTAATTGTTAGATGTTTGTTAGGTAATTTTTTATTTGTTAATTTTTTATTAATTAATTCGTAATGGTTTGTTAGCTAATTTTTTATTTGTTGATTATTTATTTAGTATTTCTTAATTGTCGGATTAGCTAATTATTTATTTGTTAATTATTTATTAAATATTTGTTAATAGTTTCATTAGTTAATTGTTTATTTGTTAATTATTTGTTAACTATTTATTAATTATTTGCTAATTTTTTGCTAGCTAATTGTTTATTAGATGATTATGAATTGTTAATCTTTATATTTTTATTTGTGAAATTTTGTTAATTTAGGATTGAACATCCTTAGTTTAGGTTTGAACATCCTTAGTTAAACCTTAATAGCCTTAAGACTACATTTTTTAGTTAATTGTATTTAATCCTTAGTTTAGGTTTGAACGTCTTTAGTTTAAGATTTAAAATAGCATTAATATAATATTAGTTAGTTAATTGTAGTTAGTATAATAATTAATTAACAATTATTAATTCACAAATTTAGATAGTTAATATAATTTCCTGTTAAAGTCTTAGTTGGTTAGTATAATTGAACATCCTTAGTTTAGGATTATACATCCTTAGTTTAGGTTTGAACATCCTTAGTTAAACCTTAATATCCTTAAGATTATATTTGTTAGTTAATTGTATTTAATCCTTAGGTTAGGTTTGAACATCCTTAGTTTAAGATTTAAAATAGCATTAATCTAATATTAGTTAGTTAATTATAGTTAGTATAATAATTAATTAACAATTGTTAATTCAAAAATTTAGATAGTTAATATAATTTTCCGTTTAAGTCTTAGTTAGTTAGTATAATTGAACATCCTTAGTTTAGTATTGAACATCCTTAGTATAATTTTTCGATAAAAGATTACATAATTAATATTACAGGTTAATGATTAATTAAAAATGCGTAAAACAGATACAACACCTTCATGGATCCGCCCCCTTCATCCGAGGCCCTTCGAGCTAGAGGTACTTCATCTACAGCAGCAACATAAGTCCCAGCTAGTATGACATTTAGATGTAAATGCCAGCCGCTTGGTCCATCCTAGGTTGATGGAACAAGCATGGGATATTTTAGCAGCTCGGCCCCCACATCGTCGCGTCTTAGATATACTATATTAGGGTGGTATCCTCCGTTGCGTCACTGCTGGTCGCGTACAACATCATAGGACTCTTGTGACGGCCATGATTGAGCTATGGCGACTGGAAACCCATACATTTCATCTCCGCACTATTGAGGACACCATCACCTTTCAGGATGTGGAGGTCATTTACGGTCTACAGGTAGATGGACGCGCTTTGTATATTGAGGAGCCTCAGCAGATGTCGTCGTATCGACAGAAGTTGACTAGGCTCACTGGCTTCCCACCTTAGGAGCGTGATATATGGGGACAGAGTCGGCTGTTGATGCATTCACTCTTTACTCAGTTGCGCCTCGTAGACATAGAGCATCTGATTATAGAGGAAACGCCTCAGGTGGATGTTAACCAACGTGCTCGTCTGTACCTTCTCGTCATATTCGGGGGTATCCTATTCCCAAACACATCGGGTTCCCATGTGAGCTTGAGGCATTTGCCGTTTCTTGAGCATCTGGTCGAGTTGGGATGTTACAGTTAGGGTGTTGTTGTTCTAGCTTATATGTACCGCAGATTCTGTCGAGCATCTATGGGCACGAGGACCGATGTCGCTGTATTTTTCCCGCTCCTCTAGGTAATATATTTAAGTGTGTGTAATTTTATTCTAAATATAACTTTTTGAAACGACCACTAATAAAACATTTTTTTAATGACCCTTTCAAATATGGGTGTGGACTAGGATGAGACCTTTTCAGCCCACAACTGTTGACCCTCCGCTTGACTATATTGGTCAGGCGGTGCCTAGCGCACGGAGATGGACGGGAAGCGAAATCTGATATATGGATACGCACCATAGATTTCTTTCGTTCAAGGATCATCTAGATCGTATAACGTCAGACACGGTAAGTTTTTTTGATTTAACATTAGTATGTTAATTTTTTTTACTATTTAAGTGTTTTATTGTTAACTAATTTAATTCTTTTTACAGACTTTTATATGGACGCCGTATGATCAGATATTGGATCAGCTGCAGACGTTTTGTAGGGCTGATATGCACACGTGGATGTCGCGGTGTCTGTTCATACATATGGATATTGTTGAGGATCACGCGCCCGACAGCGTCTTACGACAGTTCGGCCATGTATAGAATATACCTAAGCGAGTTACTTAGGAGCACGACCGTTATTCGCGGGATGAGCGTGCGGCCATCACGGATGCATGTCGAGCCTTTATGCAGTTCTAGGTCCACCGTTGGGATCAGAGGGTGGGGATGCTAGCGGTGGTTGGACATGCGACTCCGTTCTAAAGGTACATAGAGTGGTATACGCGGATCACTCGCAGCTTGATTGGCAACCCCGCTAGGCCTCGTGCAGATGACCGAGGATATGCATTACTCGCAGGACAGTATGAGGCGTTGGTAAGCTTTATTATTCTTAAAATTAATTAATCGTTTTATGTATTACGTTACAAATTTATTCAATCATTGATATTTGCAAACAAATGCAGCTATGAATCGTATAGAGGATGCGCTGGGAGAGCTTGGACCATATGGATGCCCCTGAGATAGCGGGATATGCAACGGGGATGGTTCAGCTAGCCGACGGTGGTATGCTACAGGCCCAGGAGCTCGGACGTCTCAACGAGCGTGTCCCAGAGGTCCGCATCAGGCAGCAGGTGGTCGTGGTCGTGGTCATGCCAGAGGGGCTGGTGGCCGAGAGGGTAGGGGCAGAGGGGTTGGTGGCCGAGGTGGTAGGCCCAGAGGTGCTGGTGGTCTAGTAGATGAGCATGACGAGCATGCTCCAGTTCTAGCTCTAGCCTAGCAGCCTCCGTCGACTTTAGAGATCCCGTCGACTTCTTACCGACCGACGACTTCAGAGCATCCGTCAACACCAGTATATACGCTGGATTTATTTTCAGATCATATGTTCTGGCCATCGCCTGCAAGCCGCTAGTTCGTTATCCATAGGGTGAGCGGCCAGCTCGTGATCTACAGGGTGGCACAGAGCTGGACTTTGATTACTTATTCGAGGACTTTGACATGTCTCCTACTCCGGGGCACGCTCAGGAGACAGCTGAGGAGCCATCTCATGAGCCTGTCGACACATAAGTTTGATTTTTATAATAAAATAATGTATTAAATTAATTATTTATATGTTATTTCATGTTTAGTTTAGCATAGGTCTAAACTAAATTGCTTATATGTTATTTCAAGTTCATTCTTCTGCGCCTGTGGACCCGTCTCCTGCTCCGGCACCATCTACATCTCCGGCTCCAGGGACGGCTGAGGAGCTAGCTCATTGGCCCTCTAAGGAGCCTTCTCGCCAGCTATCTCAGGAGCCCATCGATATACAGGTTTGATTTTTTACAATAAAATAATGTATTAATTAATTCTTTATATGTTATTCCATGTTTAGTTTAGCATAAATCTAAATTAAATTATTTATATGTTATTTCAGGTTCATTCTTCTACACCTGTGGACCCGTCTCCTGTTGAGATTGAGTCATCTCCTGAAGCTCACATTTCGGCCACCGTCTAGTCCCATAGGAAGCATATTTTGAACAAGCTCCCAAGGAAGGGAATGCAGGATGATCATGCCATAGTGGATGTACGGATTAAGAGAAAGAAGGGCAGTGGGCTTCGCCTTAGGCCTAAGGTTACTCTAAAAGCTCCCACATATGGGACCTAGGGGGAAGGAGATTGAGTATTTGTAAATAAAATATACATTTTATGTAAATATTATATATTATTTGGTATTAATTTCTTAATGATAATTAGTTATCTTAGTTTTTATTGTGGTTTAATAATAACTTGTGCGACGTCCTAAATTAATCAAAACCTTATAAAATAAAAACTTAAACCTAAAGATAACAAGTTTCCAAACAAACAAAACTTACTTCGAGACACTTTACAACCCCTAAAACGACGATCCAAATGTATAGGTATACTAGATGTGTTGAGCCTATATTATTGTGCGCAGAAAAAGATATCAAGTTCTATATAAAATATTAATCTTTCGGCATTTTTAAACATGACTAATCTTTGGTCAAAGTACGGAAAAAACGTGAATTTCAAAACTATTGGCCAATGAACAAAGTGTTGGGGGATTTGGTAAACACCTATTGCGCACTAAATTAGTGCTCAATAGGACTTAACTGTAAATTTATAGTTTGGTCTTATTGCACATTAATTTAGTGCGTAAAAGGTACTTCAGTAACTTTTTTTTTAAATGCGTTATTTTGATACCTCCTGTCACTTTTTGGGTCATTTAAGTTGCTGACTCTCAAGTCCCAGCAATGAGGATTGTGCTCCTCTCCATTTCCCTTCTCTCCATTTTCCCCAAGTTCTACATTAGATTAGAGATACATGACATAGGTTAGAATTAATGGCTAAGATTTGATTGACTAAAACAAGGCCCTAACCTTGATTACATAATTAATAACTTATCCATAAATATATTAGAATATTTTTCCCTCTCTTCCTATTTACTTTTCCTAACCAGTAAAAAATCTTTTCTGATTTATCCGATTATTTTTTGACACTTAATTATTTTTCCCTAATAGATCCATTATTCAATTGGTGATAATTTCCATTTTTTTCAATTATGATGTTTACAAATTCACATAATATAGACCCCATTATTCAATTATTAATTGTATATTTCTGAAAGAGTTGTCTATATTCTAAAAAAATATCACCATTAAAGAGTTATCATGATTGAAAAAAAAAAAATAGAACCATGATTACATAATTAGTCAATCAAATCTTAGCCATTAATTCTAATCGATGTCATGTGTCACTAATCCAAGATAGAACATGGGGAAAATGGAGAGAAGGAAAATGAAGAGGAGCCTAATGTCACGTCCTTAAGCCCTTCGTTTGGCACAACCTCTAGCGGCACCTCCTGGCTCTTGTTGGCGACATTCCTCTTTTTGTTATGGCCCTTCTTGCCAGCAGCATCCTGGATGACGTTATCTTGGGTTTTAGTAGCGTTGATTTCTCCGTCGTTTGCCAATACCTTAGTCGTAACCTTCGCTCTAATACCACGTTGTCACGTCCTTAGTCTTCAACTAAGTGCACGTGCGACACTTGATAACTCGCTCACGTTCTTACACAACTTGCTCACGATCTTGCTATGCCAAGTCAGCCTAGATTACTACACTCAAGATCGCTAAGGGAATGGTAAGTGAATAAGACAAGAGAAATTTGCTAGAAGGAAGCTTTTTATTATAGAAGAGTTGATTGATTTTTGCTTGATGATTTTACAAATGAATGACCCTCCTATTTATACTACTCACCTAGGGACTAGTATGCAAATAATACTTATCGTACAAGTCCCTACATATTTACAAATAAGCCCCTATTTTAGAAATTTCTACACAACTAGATTATTTCAAGGACTTTACATGCAATTCCATAAGGTTCTAAAGTCTTCCATAAGAAATCTCCATATTTCTCTAGAACCTTCTCACATAAGTTAGCCTCCTTTCCATGTAAGCATCCACATAAGCTTCCTACATGGCAAAAATAGTTTCACATGGTGCCTAGGTGGCATGATGACGTGGCGGGTCATCACACTCTCCCCCACCTGATGTTGCGACGACCGCGGTGCACTGCTACTGCTTAAACTCTCAACTCTTGTTTTTAAACTACCACAAGTCTTTGTATCGTTCACATGTGACCTCTTCTGGTGATTGCCCTTTCCAATGGACGAGAAAAATGGCAGTGGCTTCTTGCCCTTGTTTCCGCTTGGCCTGGTAGTCAATGATAGCTTCAATCCCCCTATCGTGTGAGGCGGTGATGGTAATCGGTACATGAATTGACCCTTTCCCGGTTCATGCTCCAACTCAATCTTGTGAACTAGCTCACACCTAAGAGGTAAGCTCTTAGGTAGCTCTTCAGAAATACTATCTTTGTTTTCTTCGAGCAAATTATCTATCCAAGGCAGCGGTGTCTCTTGGGTACCATTATCTTCCTCCAAACTTGTAATAGTTGCCATGTATGTTGGCTCCTTTTTCTTGAGCCCCTTGACAAGCTGCATAGCTGAAAGTTGTGCATGGTCCTGTCCATGCGACATAATAGGCACCATGCAAGCACCTTCTCGCTTCATGACCAAGAGACATTGGAGGTAGGGATCGATCATCTCGTGGCAATGTCTAATGAATTCTTGCCCCAGAACAATGTCAAAGATATCCATAGTAGTGGTGGTAAAATTTGTCATACCTTTCCAATCACCCAATTTGACACCAACTCCATTGGCTACACCAAGAGCATTTTTTAGCTTAGCATTTACGGTCTTGACGAGGGCGTTAATTGGAGCGAGCTTCAACTCTAGTCTCTTCGCTGCGACGTCGGTCACAAAATTATGAGTCTCCCCAGTGTCTACCAGTGCACGAGCGGGCTTGTTATTGATGGTGAGATCCACATACTGGTTTTTGTTATTGTTGGTTTGACTATCTTGCTTCGTGACAGCGCCACATAGTCTAATCGTCCACAACTGTGTGATTCCCGTACTCTGACCTTGCGTCTGCTCGTGACTTTCACGCACCAAAGCGCTAAGACTCTTCAGGTCAGGGCAATTTTTGAAGTTGTGCGGCCGTCCGCATAAGTAGCATCCCTTCTTCTCATTCTGTGCCTTCTTTTCGGCATAGCCCTGACGATCACTTGACTTCTTGCCGTTGAACTTGTTCGCATTTTGAGTCTTGGAGTATGGTTGTTGCGACTCCTTGCTCTCGCCATGGTCTCCCCCACCTTTGGCATCGCTACCCCGTGACTCATTGCCTTGGACTTTGTCATGCTTGTCATGCCTAAAGTCTATCAAAGACTCGGCCTCTACTATGGCTTGGTCTATGTCTGCGACTTGACGGCGTTGCAACTCCTGCTTAGCCTAATTTTGCAACCCGTCTATAAAGTGAAACAATAAGTCATCATTGGTGAGGTTGGGAATTTGAAGCGTAAGGGTGGTGAACTCCTTGACATAGTCTCGTATGCTCCCTGTTTGCTTCAACTCCCTAAGTTTTCTCCTTGCCTTGTACAAAACATTACTTGGTGAGAACTGTCGCTTGAAGTCGTTCTTGAACTGATCCCACGTGCTAATTGTGCATAGACCTCTCTCAGCATCGGCGACCTTTCTTCTCCACCATAGCATGGCAGTATCTGATAGGTACAACACAGCGGTGTTGATCTTGGTCTCATCGTCCCTCACTTTTCCATGCCTGAAATAGTTCTCCAAGTCCCAAAGAAAGTTCTCCACCTCTTGTGCATCACGAACCCCTTTGAACACTGGTGGCTTGGTAGCCTCGATCTTAGCCTCCCTCGTCACAACAACATTGTTCGTTGCCTTGGTCACACCAACGTTGACCTGTTCTTCGAGTGCCACTATTTTTGCCTTCATGGCGTCGATAGTACTCAACGCCTCCATGAGTGCACTCTAAGGCAGTGATGGTTTGCTTTACCTCAATCTCAACCTGCATACGCCTCTCCAAGTCATTTCGGATGCTTTCAATTTCTTCAAGAGTATTCCCCTCAAGAACGCTAAGAGTGCCTTCCACCTTGCCTAAATGTTGGCCAAATATGTTGATGGCGTCCATCCCCACATTAACCTTCATAACCCACTCTTTACCAAGCGAGACGTCCTCGGACAGGACCTCCACGTCATCCTCGCTCGCCTCAGTGGTAAAAGGTTCTTGGAATGTAAGCCCTTCGTTTGGCACAACCTCTAGCGGCACCTCCTGACTCTTGTTGGAGAAAAGGCATTTCACTGCAAGCTAAAGTGAAAAACGACCAATAATTTCATAATAACGTTCCCAAACACTAACCAGTCTTAGCCTTCAAGCACCGTTCATTTTGTGTACTGAATTTTCCAGAAGTTGAAAAAAAAAAGTAATACTTTAAAACACTGAAATCTAGCATAGTGAATTCCACAACTTGCAGGGAACAAGTACTTAAACGCAACGAGAATTCACATAGATATTAAAAGTTGTTATATAGTTGTATTGTCATGACTAATTGCCACTACTAATTGCAACATTATGAATCTCAATTGCAACAACTAGACTAATCAATGCTTAAAACTGATCCATCATAATCTACAAAAGAAAAAAAATTAACATATTAGGCCTTCAAATTTTATAAAACATAAGAATATTCATAAAGAGTTAAATGTATAAATTTACCTTTTTCAACTATCTCAAATATCTAAATTTAATACATAGATACATACATACATGTATATACATAGATACATAGATACATGTATATACATATATATGTATGTATGTATACATACATGTATATGTATGTATATAAAATTATAAATATATGTATATTTATCGGTTTGGTTCGGTTTGGTTTCGATTTTCTACACTACTAGACTTAGCATGAGCGTGAAAAAAGTCTTGATTTTTTTTATTGATGCACAAAGAAAATACAAATTCGAAATTTGATTTCTTAGTGAGTTTAGGTTTAGGATGAACGTATTGGTTTAAGGCTTTACACCCTATCACAAATAGATACTTATTTGTGTTACTCCCTCTGTTTCATTTATATATGTAGCCTGATTAGGCATCTAGGTTTAGAAAAATGTAGGTTTTATGATTAAATTTGTGATCTTAAACATACCATAATATTTTTGTGGCTATAAAACTTGTCATTAAAAGTAAAATAGAAAAGTTTAAAGGCTAAAGTCATCGATAGACCCCTAAACTTGTCCTGATTTTTCATTTAGACCCCCCAACTAAAATGTTGGCCATCTGGACCCTCGAACACAAGCTAAATTGTTACATTTGAACACAGTCCAGATCAAGTGTGGTGCGTGAGCTACACTTGCTGTGACATGAAAAAATAAACCAATAAAAATAAGCCATGTCAATAAAAAAAATTAATTTTAAAATCTATTAAATAATTTTAAAAAAATCTGAAAAACCCAACCCATCCTCTCCGATAGCCCACTTCGCTACTGCCACTGCTGCTTCAAAATCTATTTAAATAATTAAAAAAATGGTGTCGTTTTTTGTCGGAGATTTGTTTAAATAGATTTTGAAGTGGAGCGGCGAAAGCAGCGGTGGCAGTGGCGGCGGCGAAGTGGGCTATCGGAGAGGATGGGTTGAGTTTTTCAGTTTTTTTTAATTATTTAAATAGATTTTAAAATAGAGTTTTTCTTAAAATTAATTTTTAATGCTTAAAAAAATTAAAAAAGAAAAAACTTGGTCTCTTACGCTCTGTTTAAAGCTGTGTATTGCACGCATGTGCCAAGCTGGCACGATGTGTTCAAATGACACAGTTTAGCGTGTGTTCGAGGATCCAGATGGTCAACGTTTTAGTTGGGGGGTCTAAATGGAAAATCAGGACAAGTTTAGGGGTCCATCGATAACTTTAGCCAAGTTTAAATTGAAGTGTTTCCAAATGTAGACATGCATATATGTATGTGACTATAACATTTGTGTCTCTAACACACCATAACATATTTGTGGCTTTCACATGTCAAAATTTTTTGAAGGAAATAAAAAATACTCAGAGGAATAATATAAGCACAAGCGGAAGACTCAACAATGGCTATATAGAAGAAATTTATCAAACTAAAGAGAAAATGAGACTTTAGTTAATAACTCAAAAATCCTTGAATCTCACTTAATGAAAATATGTGACATAGCATCTGTAACACCTCGTATCTCAGAACTCATGTTAGACTCGTAACGTTAGAGTTTTAGCGAAAAATTTGAAAGTTTGTACGTATTACGAGAGTGGTTGACCAGCCTACCTCGGGCACTCGTAACTCCTGGATTAGTTGATAATTTGAGAAAACTAAAAACATGAAAGTTGTAGCTTTTGGAATAGCTTTCCAACGGTATCTTGTGGAGCCCAAACAGAACTTTGTGCTAAGGGTTATGCCTATTTTACTAACGCTAGTTAGAGCAGAATTTTCAGATTTTGGGTTACGTTTTTTAGCCTTTTCCTACTCGAATTGGGACTACCTATTTTATTATTTGATGAATTAAAAACGTCCATAACACTATTATAAACCCTAAGATGCTATTATATTTCTCTCTACCTCCATCCCTAAAGAACCTAGACACTTCAATCTTTCAAGAAGCTCATCCTTGCAATCAAGAAAAATCAAGAAACCTTCAAGAATTTGGTTCCTAAGGTTTCCTCCAAGGTAAATATTTTAATCAAGAACCTTTGTATTCTACAAGATTTATCATTTATAAAGACTAGAATAAATCCATCCATCCTGTTACCCTATAAAAATCAAGAGTTGTAAAAAGTTGGAGAAAACTCTAGTATTTTTCTGTTGAGTTTCATTCCGACCAGCCATATTAATTTGGTGTTTTCCGAAAATCGAACCGTTGGATCGAGCCTAAATTTTAACTGAGTGTTCATAACACATAAGTATAAAATATGAACGGTGGAGATTGGATTTGGAGGTCCATAACAGTACCCTTTGAGCCACAAACAGTAGCTACGAAAATCAGTGAAAATCTTCTCAAGGTTTCCAAATTCAAAGCTTTTGGAATTCTTCTTCAAAGATTCAGACTTTTCTTCAAGTTTTGGAGCGATTAAGGTATGTAGACGCTATCCACATGTGGAAACATCCTTGTTCTTCCCCATGTTTCAGTATTCCATGATTATACCCTAGGTTTTAGGATTCTAGGTATATTCATGATAAACCCTAGACACTTGAACCATGATTTAAATATTATATTGTCAGTTGCAATCCCGTTTAATTAGTCTTAATTTACTATTTTGGTGATTGAGACTCAGTCCGTCATCTATGAAAACCCATGACTTGTATCCCATGGGTTCTATAACACAAGATATGAGATATTGTGCTTATTTCCATGAAAAGCTTGCATATATATTTATATATGTATTTATTGTCATGTCTTCATGTATCCATGTTCATGTTAAGAATCAGAAAATCATGTCTACAGTTGTCTTTCATGTTCGGGAGTTGTATTAATACCGAGAAGACTCGGATAGCCTGAAACTACGTATGCCAACGTAGGATAAGGATCGCTCCGCCCAGTTAGGACGATTCCTTCATGTTTTCCCCATTGAGGGATTTTGGATCCATTCAAGTCATGTTCATGTCTTGTACCCTGGCAAGGTACAAGATGGCTTAGCTGATCGGACCTAGATCAGACTCCATGTTTCTTCCCGTGGTGGTTCATGTCGGTATTACAATTATTATCATGTTTTCACCTCAGTTACAGATTATTTCATGCTTACAGTACTCATGTTCATGTTCAGTTTCAGCATTCATGTTCAGTTTCAATTTCATGTCTATATATTATGTGCCTGCTTATTTCTCTCATGTGTTTACTTACCAGTACATTCAAAGTACTGACGTCCCCTTTTATTGCCTTGGGGGCCTGAATTTCACGATGCAGGTACTGATTTATAGTACGACGCCTCTGCTTATTAGGATCTACACGTACCAGATTATTGGTGAGCATCATCTCATCCGAGGTTTAGACATTGTCTTTCCTTATTTAGTTTTGCATCTAAAGGTATGCTGGGGGACTTGTCCCAACAAGCTTGTTCATCTCATGTTAGACTTTCAGAGTCGGTTAGCCGTTTTGGCTCATGCATGTTATTTCCGCACTCATGATTAAACAAGTATTTTTCTATTAAGTAATATGACTCGTTAAGTTTTATAAAGGCTCATCATGCATTCACGTTATACTCCCTCATGTATGCCTCATGATTATTCAGCAAGCCATGTGGTTCGCTTGGTCACATGCAGTCAGGCACCGAGTGCCGTGTTATGCCCAGGCCATGGTTCGGGGCGAGACAGCATCCCTATTTATAATAATAGAAACCAAAATAAACTAGGACTAGAAAAACCTATTCCAATATATATTTGATAAATAAATCCTAACTAGACATGAATTAAATAAACTAAATTCTAAACAACTTGGGTTTCCTACTCTTGGTTTATTTCCTACATAGCCTCCCTTAAACCAAGATCTTCAAACTTGACCATGCCTAGCATCTTCATCAACTTTATGAACAACTCCAATTTTAGTGGCTTTGTGAAAACATCAGCAACTTGTTCTTCAGTCTTGCAATAATCAACAACTATCTCCTTATCTTGAACCAAATCATGAATGAAGTGATATTTAATGTCAATGTGTTTGCTGCGGCCATGAAATTGGATTCTTTGTTAACTCAATTGCAGACTTGCAATCACAAAATATTTTTATAGGATTATCTTGCTTGTGTTGAAGAAATCCAAGCATCCTTCTCAACCATAATGCTTGTGTAGCACTACTTGTTGCAGTCATGTACTCTGCTTCAGCTGTTGACAAAGCAACAACTTGTTGCTTTTTTTAAGACCAAGAAAATACACCAGACCCCAAATAAAATGCATATCCAGAAGTACTTTTTCTTTGCATCATATCACCAACCCGATCATTGTCTGTAAATCCAACAAGACTATTGTCATTAGTCTTTGAATAAAATATGCCATCAGATTGCGTACCTTGAATATATCTCAAAATTCTCTTAGCTGCTTGCAAGTGTGATTGAAGAGGCGACTCCATAAATCTGCTAATTGATCCAATTCCATAAGTAATGTCAGGTCTTGTAGAAGTCAAGTACCTTAGACTCCCAACCAATTTCCTAAAATATGTAGCATCAACAAAATCACCAGTTCCATTTTTAGTGAACTTCAATTTTTCTTCAATAGGGGACAGAATTGGCTTGGCTTTGTCCATATTAAATCTCTTGAAAATATCACTAGGATATTTTTCTGAGAGATAAAAATTTCAACTTCCAATTGAGAAACTTCAATGCCGAGGAAATAAGACATTAGGCTCAAATCAGTCATCTCAAACTGTCTAATCATGGCCTCCTTAAATTCAGAAATTAGTTTGGGATTATTGCCAGTAAATATTAAGTCATCCACGTATAAACACACAATGACAATGTCTCCACTAGAATTAAATTTGATGTATAGTGTATGCTCACAGGGACATCTATGAAAACCATGTCCAATAAAATAAGAATCAATACGAGTATACCAAGCTCTAGGAGCTCGTTTCAACCCATATAACGCCTTCTTCAACTTGTAAACTTTATTTTCTTGACCCTTTTTGACATACCCTGCAGGCTGCTCAACATACACTTCTTCCTCAGAACACCATTCGAGAAAGCAGATTTCACATCCATGTGATAAATTTTCCAACAATTATTGGCAGCAAGAGAAATAAATACGAATTGTATCAAGTCTTGCAACAGGTGCAAATACCTCAAAATAATCAATACTTGCTTTCTGTTTATATCCTTTAACAACTAATCTTTCCTCAAAGCAATAAACTTCTCCAGTTGATTTGTATTTGGTCTTGTATACCCACTTGACTCCAATTGGTCTGTTTGAAGGTGGTAAAGTAGTCAATTCCCATGTGTTATTTTTCTTAATAGCATGAATTTGCTTCATTCATTGCATGTATCCAACAATCATCTTTCACAGCTTCTTCAAAAGTAACTGGATCACAGTCTGCAAATAGAGCAAAATTCACAATATCTTCGTCGGATAAGCCATTATCATCACCAACAACATAGTCTTACAAACGAGCTGGTAAATGGTGATGTCTTTGCGGGCAATTGGATTTCTTGAACAGGTTGCACTATTTGTTCCTCTTGATGTCTGCTAGAACTTCCTTCCTCCATGACTGGAATTATTGGTTGAGATGTGGAAGGTTTAGGATCCTTCTTGGAAGGTTTAGGGATCCTTCTTTGACCAATCGCAGGCACTCTGCTCATCAAAGGTAACACCTTTGCCAATAATTATTTTTCCTGTATCCGAATTAAATAATTGGTAACCTTTTGTCTCATGATTGTAGCCAATAAAAATACACTTTTCTGCCTTATCATCCAATTTCCTTCTCAAAATATTAGGAACATGAGCATAAGCAAGACAACCAAATACTTTTAGATGAGAAATACTTGGTTTCTTACCTGTCCAAACTTCTTGTGGAGTTTTTCCAAAATTAGATCGAGTAGGTGTCCTATTTAGAACATACATTGCACAGGAAACAGCTTCTGCCCAAAAATCTTTAGGAATATTTTTTGAATGCATCATAGATCTCACCATATCCATCACTGTTCTATTTTTCCTTTCAGCCACACCATTTTGTTGAGGAGTATATCTAGCTGTCAATTAATGCTTAATATCATACTTCTTCAAATAATTATCACACATAAGAAACTCAGTTCCCCTATCACTTCTCAATGTCTTAATAAAATATCCACTTTGCTTCTGTACATAAGCCTTGAGCTCTAAAAACTTCACATGCATCAGATTTATTTTTCAGAAAATATACCCAAGTCTTTAGGCTGAAATCATCGATCAAAGTAATAAAATACTTACTACCTCCATTAGAAGGAACTTCAACTGAGCACAAGTCTGAGTGGATTAACTCTAATGGTGCATTAGCCCTCCAAGCTTTGCCTTTTTGAAAAGGTTCTTTGTACTTCTTTCCCAAAATATAAGACTCACACCTTCTGTCAGGAAAATCAATAGAAGGCAAACCATCAACCAAATTCTTTCTTGCAAGAAAATTCAAACTTCCAAAATTCAGATGCCCAAAGCGTAGATGCCACAGCGAAGTATCATCACAATTCATAGAACTAAAGAAAGGTAAATCACCACGATTGAGATAAAGAGGCCATAAACGACTATTATTCATCTTTATTTTTGCAATTAGTCCTATTTTATCATCACTGATAGTACCCATTCCGTACGTAAAACACAAATCATAACCTTTTTCTGTTAGTTGCCCCAAACTCAATAAATTGTGATGAAGACTCGGAACATAATATACCTCAGATATAAAATGAGAAGATCCATTTTTCGAAGTAATTAGAATTTTTCCCCTTCCAACAACAGACACCTTTGCATTATTGTCAAGTCTTACTATAGCTTTAAATGATTCATCCAGATCAACAAATAATTCCTTATTTCCAGACATATGATTGCTACAGCCAGAATCAATAAACCATTCATTCCCTTTATTTTCTTTAGTCGCGGAGCTAGAAAACAATCTTGTCTCTTGTTTATCTCCATAATTTTCAGCCATCTTTGCATGTTCTTCCCTATTTTCAGATTCATTGTACCAACAATCACGTTGATAATGTCCATATTTTCCACAATTATAACACTGATCATTTGATTTATCACGTCTTTGAAAATTTTGATTACTCTGTTGTTCCCTCTTGAAATTATTACCATTTCTCTGTTGATAGGAAAAATTACCTCTACCACGGTCTCGATAATCACTTCTACCACCTCGTTCTCTACCTCTGAAATAGTGACCTCTTTGATTTGTTTCAGCCAGATTTGATGTTTCTTCTTTTTCTTTAGGTTGATTCACCTTTGCTTGCAATGCCTCATCAACTGTTTCAGTTGTTTGTTGATTCAGGGACATCTCATACGTCACCAGTTCACCTTCTAAATCATCAAGTGTCAAAGTGCTAAGATCTTTGGTTGCCTCAAGAACCTCGTTCTTAGTGTGAAATTTTATACTCAAGGACCGCAATATATTTTCAGCAACTTTAACTTGGTCTAATGCTTCTCTATTAGTCGTCATATCATTGACAATATCAATAACTCTTGTAAAGAATTCTCTGACAGAATCTGTAGGTTTCATTTGGGCCAACTCATACTGTCTTCTAAGCTCTTGCAATTTGACTTTCCTTACGTCTGCGGAACCTCGACGTGAATTCACCAAAATTTTCCAAGCCTCCTTTGCGGACTTTGCTTGTAAAAATTTATTGCATACATGCAGTTTGACCTTGCTGCCATGTTAAAACGTGTCTTATAATCCAATTGTCTATTTTTCTCCAATTCTTTAGCTACTTCACCGGTCAATGTTGTGCCTTCTGGGGTTTCCACGAACCCTGTATCAATAATGGATCATAGTCCAACAACATTGAAAAAATTCTTCATCTGTTGATACCAACTCTCAAAATAATTTTTGCCATGAAACATAAAAACAGGACAATTTGGTAAATATGGAATATCCACATTCATTTATATGTGTCGGATCTCACACAGACTCTGACACCAATTTGAAGGAAATAAAAAATACTCAAAGGAATAATATAAGCACAAGCGGAAGACTCAACAATGGCTATATAGAAGAAATTTATCAAACTAAAGAGAGAATGTAGGAGACTTTAGTTGATAACTCAAAAATCCTTGAATCTCACTACAATGAAAATATGTGACATAGCATCCCTATTCATAATACTAGAAACCAAAATACACTAGGACTAGAAAAACCTATTCCAATATGGATTTGATAAATAAATCCTAACTAGACATGAACTAAATAAACTAAATCCTAAACAACTTAGGTTTCCTACTCTTGGTTTATTTCCTACACTTTTTACCTGATTGTAAAAGCTTGTCATTTAACTGACTAAAACGAAAATAGTTTCATATAAATGAAATGGAAAGAGTATTTATTTTCATGCAATTTTCACATATTATATATGTACACATATACTATTTTAAAAGAATTTAAAAAAAAAAAAAATCATCGTCGTATGGTGGCGTGACCTTTATATCAATAAATCAAGAATTACAAAGCGAAGGGGAACATAAGCTCAACCCTCTGTTTCAATTTACAGCTAATGACTGCTCACAAAAAATAAAGCAACAGATCTCGGAATGTAGCATCAAAGGATCCCAAGAATGGTTAAAATATACAGTAGAAGATGACAATGACCAGGTTCTGCGCCAAATCTAGTGTGATAGGCAATCTCAATTGGACCATTTTTATACAAAAGAATTCTTCCTCTGTTTATGGCGAAGGGACTCCATTTGTATGAGATCAAGTCTGTAAGGTCCATTGGCTCTCGATGGAAGATGCGCATGTGCAAATATATTCAAATCCTCATTTGTAATACTCCATTTTGCTAAGGCATCTGCGACTTGGTTGGCTTCCCTATAGCAATGTCGAACCTCGCAAGCAATAGTACTTGATATATTTTAAATGTGAGTAATGATGCTCTTCATTTGCCGAAGGGATATAGTAGTTGCCTTTGATCATCTCAACTACAATCTTTGAATCACATTCCATGATTACATTGCTATGCCCATTTCGATAACACCATTCCAGGCCATTTAGAGCTGCCTTGACTTCAGCCATATTACTAGTATCCATACCCACCTTTCGAGCAAAGGCCATGATAATTATTCCTCTGTGATCTCTACAAATTCCTCCAATTCTCTACCATTTGCATCCTTGCTTCCATCAGTGTTAATCTTCACCCAATTTTCAGGGGTCTTCAACCATTTAACCACAATACATTCAATCTTGGGAATAAGGCCCATAACCTCTTGATACATATTTTCCCACCTAGAACTCCATTCAGTATTACTCTTTGCTTTGGAGACAACCCATTTTAGATGAGAAAGAATCTTATATTGAGTCCGTTTTGTATAGCATATGTTACCTCCATATATGACTGAGCATCTCACTTTCCAAATCTCCCAACAAATTATTATAGGAGTAATTTGTAGAATAGTCTGATGAAGTGAATTTTTTGGTTTGATATTCCACCACTTTTGAAGCACACACCTGATAGGTATATCCTCCCAAGAAATTCCAACAGGATTTTCAAAGAAATTCCACATTTGTTCAGCAATTTTCCCACCAATGAAAGTGTGGTGCATAGCATCTGTTTGATCAATAGGACAACAAAAACACATGGCATCACTGTCAACCCCAAATCTAGAAGCAATAGTATCATTAAAAGGCAAGTTTCTTTTCAGAAATCTCCAAATTAAGAAAGACATTTTAAAAGGTAAATGCTTATGCCAGAACTTCTTTAAGAAATAAGAAACCTCATTTTCTGTCTAATATGTCTCCAGGCAGAAGCAGTAGAAAGAGTACCATTATTGTAAGGCATCCAAATAGGAGTATCAATTAGATCCTGATTACCTATGTCAATGGAGGTGATGTGTTCAGCAAGATATTCAGGAAACTGTAAGTTATTTACATCCCAATTTCCATTAGTAATAACATCAGTAACAATTTGGTCATAATTAAAATCATTTCTGTGAATAATCTGAGCTACAACACCCATTTCACACCAGTTATCCCACCAAAAATTACTATTGCTCTTATTGATCTTTCAAATTAGAAGTTCTTCCACTTGATCTCTTATCTTGACCAACTGTTTCCAAGCAAGGAAATGGGTGGGCTGAATAGTAGAAGCAACTGGATGAGTAGAATAGTATTTAGCTAAAATAAAAGTACCCCACAAAGATTTACAAGTTATAACCTTTTACTAAAGAGTGCTCTCACCACTATAAAGATGTAGCTAATGGGTGAAGACACGAGGAGGAAAAAACGGAATGCAATTATCACATGTGCTTGATAGTGCGTTTTGATCATTTTGATAGAATAGTACTTCCAATTAATTCTTTTTATTCTTCCCTCTTCCTTCAAATCAATCAAAACCTTAACTATTAGAAATTCCTAGTTATTCAAAAGCTCATTACTCCGTGTTTTTGTTTCTTTTTGTTTAAATTTTTTGCATTTTGAGTACTCCCAATATTGCTAGGATGACGTTCCTTCCTATCCTAATTACCAAAAGCGGATCAAGGAATATCATCATCCACTACGCACATAAATGAAAAAAAACAACAAAGAGGTGATTCTATCTCTTAGTTTTAAGTGTTATTTCTTTTAGAGCAACACCTTCTATCAAGTGAGAGGTGTTCGACTAAACTAGTCCAAAGACATTGTTAATATGGTGTGATACTCTAAGAATGCCACACCATTTAGAATATCTTTGCTAGAAAAATTAACATAATAGCCGCCCACAAAAATAATAGTCAGTAAATGTATATTAATGTACATAAAATATACATTTTTGATACATAATAATGTATTTCTTTAATATTTAGCTAGCGAATGTAATTATTTTTGATTGATTGGCCAAATATCTAACTTGCCCTACATTTTATCTATAGCTTACTTCTTCTTTTTATCCAATATCAATATGAGGTTTTTATTCGCACACTCTAGAAGAGATTTTGACCAGATAAAATTTGGTCCCCTCGAGACAAGATTTAGCTGTAACAGACTGGAGAACAACTCATAGAAGCACAATACAATCCACGCACAAGTCCACAATGGTTAGCCTAAGTCGGCCGACTTTTCTCCTACCTATGCTTCAACGAAAGTACGTACGTAAGTATTACTGCTTTTTCATCCACCAATTGTTTTTCCTATTAATACCCCATTCTCACTTATGAAACTTGACTCATTACTAATTTCCAATGGAAATGCATAGCAAAGATGCTTTGTACCCAACACAGAAAAATGCTACTACTATTATGTCACATAAGAAGAATCAGTTTTTATCAATATTAAGTAGATTTCATGCAGGTTATTTTAGAATAAGCCTTTCTTTATGTGGCCAAGCATTATTATGGAAAACATTAAGTGAGCCATCGGATGATATTCATAAATTTATAAATATTTTTCGGTTGCTTCCCTCTACAGCCTTCATTCTTCTATGGTCTTTAGCTTTATTCTCATTAGTATCACTCTCTTTACTATATCTACTTCGTCTCCACTTTCACTTTGACATGGTTAAAAGTGAATTCTTACACAACGTTGGAGTAAATTACCTTTTCACCCCGTGGATTTCGTGGCTTGTTTTGCTTCAAGCCACCCCATTTTTCAAACCCAAAGAGGTTTATTTTCTTCTACTTTGGTTGATCTTTATTATACCTATACTGGCACTGGACATCAAGTTATATGGACAATGGATCACAAAGGGGAAGCGCTTTTTATCAGGAGTAGCTAATCCTACGAGCCAACTATCGGTTATTGGGAATTTGGTAGGAGCAAGGGCAGCTGCTCAAATGGGATGGAATGAGTGTGCACTTTTTTTGTTTGCAATTGGAATGTCACACTATTTAGTGCTTTTTGTGACACTTTATCAGAGGTTGCCAGGAAGTAATTCAATTCCGGCAATGCTAAGGCCAGTATTCTTCTTGTTCTTAGCTACTCCGAGCATGGCAAGCTTGGCATGGGATTCTATTTATGGAGAGTTCGATATTTCATCCAAGATGCTTTTCTTCCTCTCCCTCTTCCTTTTCCTTTCACTGGTGAGCATTTTTGTTTCTTGCAATATGTTTCATTTTACACGCAGTCCTAATGCTCGACGAGCTTATGAAAAGAAAAACTAAGAATTTTGACACAAATCAAAAGTGGTCTTATAATTAATTTGTTATCTTAAATATGTCATGACATTGTATGATTATAAGAACATATAATTAAGGGTGTGTTTGATATAGATGTTTTCGAATTTTTGAATCTTTGGTTGGTCAAAGTATTTGAAAAACATTTTCATTAGGAAAATAAGTTCATTAAGAATAAGAAAAATAACTTTCTCAATGGAAGTAGAGAAAACAAATTCCATATAATATTACACATTGACTGTCTCGTTCACACCCTCCAACACATCCTATATCCACCCCCACCCCACCATCCGCTATAGTGTGTGCCTAGATTATAAAATACAAATATTTTTGAGATAATATATTTTGCTTTGTGCTTACCAAACATCAGAAAAGAAGTAAAAACCCCACTTACTTTCCGGGAAAAAAAAGTCATTTTTTAACGGACTAGAAGGAATGTCATTAATGAAACACGACGCATATTCCTGCATTTATTTGTTTGGTCTTTGCCGTTCTTTGGAAAAAAAGAAAACTGAACATAAGAAAAAAGAGACTGAAGGTGACCCCTAAATTGACCTATTAGAAGTATTCGAGTTGGCTTTTGCAAGATTTTGAAGCAGTCTTCATATTATTCTTCTTTGTAAGAAATGATGTAGGTAGTTAGCTACCAACCATATTTTAGGTCATGCTGTCACCATCAAATTAAACACGTGTGTGCTCTTTTGTCAACCTAAGGCCTCACCACTAAGATTTATTTAGTTGTCTTATCTAGAAGTAATTTTTTCTACGAAAAAGACTCAAAAATGTCATTTAACTATAAAAAATAGTTCATTTATGTCACTCATCAATAGTTTGGCTTATTTATGTCATCGAACTATAGAAAATGACTCATTTATGCCATCGAACTATAGAAATGACTCATTTATGCCACTCATCAATAGTTTGACTCATTTATGTCATCGTCCGTTACCAAAATGACTCATCCATGCCACTTTTCATTAACGCCGGTTTTATAATACCAGATATGACACGTGGCCTCCAATTAGAAGTCTATGTCGTTTAATTAAATCAGCCCAATTTCAAATACCAAATTAATAAAAAAAAATCCGACCCATACACCTAATCCACCCACAACCATAATCTAGTTGGAGGCCACGTGTCATATATAGTATTGTAAAACCAGCTTTAATGAAATATGGCATGGATAAGTCATTTTGGTAACATGTCATAACATAAATGAGTCAAACTATTGATGAATGACATAAATGAGCCATTTCCTATAGTTCGATGGCGTAAATGAGTCATTTCCTATAGTTCGATGGCATAAATGAGCCAAATTATTGACGAGTAACATAAATGAGCCATTTCTGATAGTTGAAAAATTATGAATGTATGGCTACAGCTGTTTCCTAACTTGTTGAAAACGTACAGATATCAAGACCAGTGTTATTTAAGAGATCAATGAGGAAATTCAATGTATCATGCTGGGCATATTCATTCCCTTTAACAGTGATGGCAATTGCATCAACCAAATATGCTCAAGAAATGAAGAACACTGCTTCCCATATATTAATGCTGCTTCTTTCTGGATTATCAGTGATAGTATCACTTGTGTTAATGATTTTCACCGCGTTTAATTCCAATGCACTTCTACCAGGTGATGATCCAATGCTCTGCAGGCCTAACAATCAACGGTCATCAATTGTATAATTATTTGACGAAAAGAAAAATCAAATGTATTACTGTAATTATTTTTTCATTCGGTAGTTTTGGTTCGAATTTTTAGAGCCAACTCGTATGTAACATTTGTAAAGGAATACTAATTAGGCATTCATTAATAACGTGTATTTCTGACCAAAGATGGAAATATCTATGTTATGAAAAAATAGTGATTTTGGCCTCTGGGTTAGTTCTTTATTCCGATAATAATTCTTGTGTGAACTAACGAAAATTAAATATCGACTGAATCATTTAAAAGAAACATAATAAGTAATATGAAAGGGTGAAAAAGCTTAAAAATAAGAATATCGAGAGATTTTCTCAATTTCAATTTCATAGGCTTAAGCCCTAGTAACTCCACTACATCAGCAAAATCGAAATTTATGTCACTAATAAGCCCGTGTTTTGCTCAAAACCCCCCAATTTGTTCTTTATAAATGACTACAAATTCATCTACAGTCGTCACTACTCCAGCCAATAGGTAGCTAAAATGCTTTTAAAACAAAATATTTAAAAAGTTGAGAATTCATCATTTTTAAAAGCAAAATTAAAGGCTACGAATACTAATTATAGCGTTATGTTAAACAAGTGGTTTTCCAAACTCTTATCAATCCTTGATTTTACTCACCCAAGTTTAGCTCATATAATTGTGTAGTTAAAAGCATTAAAATGCATATATAGTCTAGTAGTATAGTATCATAGAAACAAACCAGAACAAATATACATAACGAATTATGATTAGTTCGGGAAAACACGAATTATGATTAGTTCGGGAAAACGAATATCTCGTCACTAGCATCAAAATTCAAAAGGCACAATCTCTAATGGTATTGAATTCGGCAACAAAGAAAAAGAAAAGTGTTAACTAGAATTTTGGTAGAAAGTTGCAAAAGGACGAAGGAGTTCAAAAGTTGATTAAGACATCGACAAAATGCTTTTTAGTTCTCGGACAACTTAATAGTTGATTAGAAATTTCCTTTACCACACAACTGCACAAAATAATTAATCTCATTAAATCTAGATGATAAAATAATAATAAAAAAAAAAAGACGTTAAAGAGGAAAGCATTTAATCTAGTTGCCTTTAACTGGTATTTTGTGTACTTTAAGGGTCTGTTTGGAAAGCCACCTGGGAATTGGAATTGGTGTAATTACTTGGGTAGTAATTACACGGCCTAGAAATTACGACGACCTGTTTATTTGTCATAATGTAATTACAGTATAATTACAAGCGTACTGTTTGGTTGTACAAGTTTAATTACACAGTTAGATTAAATTAAAAAATAAATGTTAATTGTCAAAAATTAAAAGTTTAATATTTGACATATGTGCTTTTATAAATGATATTAAAATTAGGTATTTAAGATACACCTTGTTTCTTGAAAATATATCAAATAATAATTACTTATTTGTGACTAATATTGTAAAAAATAATTGATATATTTTTTTTCAAATTAATAATATTTTAATTTAATTAATTATAAAAATTAAAAGCATCATTTTCTAAGAACATCACGGACGGCATGTTTAACAAAACTATTAATATTTATAAATATAATACTATATCATTATTCAAATGTTAGACAAAAAAAAAAACTTTCAATTCTAACAAAAAAATGAACGGCATGCAATTTGAAATAACAAGTCAATACTACTAAAGCAAATGAATCGAAAACGAAAATACAACAGAAATTTAAAATCCATAAAATAGGTTAACATAATATTCTTATGTCAAATTCCAACATAACATAAAATATGTTCCAATATAACTTAAGTAAATATAATTCAAAAGAAAAGAAAAACATAAGTCTATAATCTCATTCAACAATGAAATTCTACTTTAATTATCTCTCACTGTATACCAAGTTTATTAATGAATCATTCTTTCTAATATTATGAGGTATAATTTCAAAAATTAGAATAAAAAATGTCGTTATGTTAAAAGAAAAAAATAAAGAAAAAAAGAAATTAAAAAAGGGCAATTATATGGAATCACAAGAAGCAAAGATTGGGAAATGAGAAGAAAAGAAATAAAAGATAAATAATGTATAAGAAAAATATATTTTAAAAATAAAAACAATTTTAAAAGTAAAAATAATAGAAATTAAGAAAAATTAAGAAAAAAAGAAATTAAAATAAAAACAAAAAGGAAAGAAATTACCTAAATAGTAGAGTGTTATTACAACCTCTCAATTACACCCAATTACATGCTGACCAATAATTACTTTGTGAGACAAACAGACCAAGTAATTACTTTGTCAGATAAACAGACTAAAGCTATGTAATTACACTCAATTACACTCAAATCCAATTACATGATGACTTTCCAAGCATGCTCTAAATAACACTGACTACTTGTACTCAATCCCTTACCCTTTCTACTTGAGCGCTTCATGTAATATTCTCTTTTTAATTTTACTTTTTATTATGGACATTGGCTTTCCATTTGATTATTGATCACAACGGGACCTGATGAATTTTAGGTTATAACATCACTAAGGTAAATACATTTTGTATATTTTCCCTCTCTAAATCCTATTTGTATTATTGTGGTAACATTTTAGTAATAGAAATTGAGTGTAACGCTCCACCATCATAGACCCATCGACGACAGCCAATAGGTGCATCAGGTATATTTAAGTGATCTACAGTTAGTACGTAATACCAGAGACAAGTCCAGGTTATAAAGTTAATGTGTCAATTTTTAAGAATTTTAGCATTGTACCATGTTTTTTTTAAACTATGGGTTAAAATTATGCCTGTCAAGTGGGCCGAGCTGGGTCATATAAATGTGGGTCACATGGGGCCGGATCGGGCCATAGTTAGTGGGCCGGGTTGGGGGAGGGAAAGGATGTCTGGCCCAACCCTCTACCCGGGTAAGGGTACATAGTGGGCTAAGTGGGCCGGGCCGGGTTTTAGTTAGTGGGCTGCGCCGGATTTTAATTATTTTAAAAAAAATTCTAATACTAAATTTATTAAGTTTGATACTTTAAAATCTAGTTGTTGTCAACTTTATTTTAACCATCAAGTTCCTTAAATTATACTTTGGCCCTATTTTCAATCTATAAATATCAGTCATTCTTCTCCATATTATCTCACAATTCCCTACTCTCCTCTTTCTCTAAATTTCCTACGCATCTAAATCTCTCTCTCTCTCTCTCTCTCTCTCTCTCTCTCTCTCTCTTCCAACTTCCAAGTTCAAATTTCAAAATTTAAATTTAATGGATAATGATAATCCTCCACTCAAATGATTATCCCACAATTACAGCTACAGTTATTTTATCCATAAATATATCAAAAGAACATCTCTCTTCCTACTTTTCTCCTACGTTGTTCTACATTTGCCTACGTCATGACAATCTATCTTCCAATTTCTCTTTGAGTTGATCCTTTTATTTTATTTTAACGATTCTGTAAACTCAACTATTAGTAGGGATGACTGATGACACAGCATTTCGACATAACTATCTTCCTTTTAATTATGCTAATTGATTATTTTTATAATAATATCCATGATGCTCAATAGTGTTATTATATATATGTAAAAATGCTTATTTATGATTTTTTTTAAAAAATTAATTCCAAGTGGGCCGGGTCGGGCCCCCGATGGGCTAGAACCCGGGCTATTGGTGGGCCGGGCTACCGGGCTAAATGGCATGTCCGGCCCAGACCCCTAATTTTTTCCACTAGCCCAGCCCACCAACCTCTTATCGGGTTGGGGGGCCGGGTTAGGTGGGTCGGTCCAGGGCCGACCCGGCCCAATTGACAGGCTTAGTTAAAATATAATATTTCTAGATATTTACTAAGGTTTTACATATATATATCTATACTCCGTCTCAAAAGTAGTGATTTCAAATGAATCCGTAGCCAACAAACTACATTTGTTCTTGAGTAACATATCTACCGTCCCAGTTCAGTCCAAAAACACCTACACTACTGCAATTACAAATCCAATGCGGCCAAACCCAACAAAAGAACGTCATGGAAGATCTCCGGTCCTAGTAAGAACCACAACACACAATGGTATGCCAGTTGTAAATAACATGTCCCTCTCTTTGAAAGAAGGGGCAATTTCAATTTTGTCGGTGCTTGAAACAATTTTTTCTCTCCTTATTGTCCTATCCCTATAATTAATAATTTTGTATGATTAACTACTGAACTCAATCGCTTGGGTGTTTTTAAATTATGAGGTCACTTAGAAAAATCACAAATTATTGTCCAGAATAGTAAAATGAGTTACTTGAAAAATAAAACAGGTAAACATACGCATACGTTGAGCTGGAAAAATTCACCTTGTAGTGAGTTGACAAACACATTTTTCGAATAATCTAAGGTCATTAGGGGCGGCAAAACTAGTCCAAATCCACTTGATCCTCCCAAGCTTTAATGGGTTTGGACTAGATTGATTTTGAAGATGAGACGATTTGGGCTAACTCAAGTTGACCCATCACAAATCATCAACCCAAACTGACCCATCAAATGAGCGCAAATTGACCCATCAATTGTCACCCATTCACAAGTATAAAAGCTACAAAACATGATTAACTTTATTTTTAATTATTATTTAACTTTATTTTTGTAATCATTTTTATTTTTAATTTTTTTAGAATTTTTTTTATTTAATTTTTTTTTATTTCCTTATTTTAAAATTTTTTACGAGTAATTTTTTATTTTTAAGTGTTTTTCCTCCATTTTTGTTTAACCTATTTTCGACCCATCTATATCTGACACACGTTGCCACTCCAAGTTATGTACAAGACAACCATAAAAATATATAAATAAGGCAAAGGGGGTAAAGAGAGGAATCTGAAAAAAAAAAAAAAAAAAAACTATTCATTATGTTAACGAATAGAACAAAGGATAAGCTTGTCTGAACCAAATCGCGAAAGAACTGGAAGGGGCCTAAGATGGAAAGTATCACGTAAACACAAAAACCAAAGGCAAAATAAAGATACACATTTCTATGACCATGCCTTGAGAGGGTATGAAGATGCATCTTTTATGATGTTGGTGACACTAAAATGGAAAGATACTTGTGGAATCAATTAGAACAATTTACAATTGATGGAACTAATCACTGTGATTCAGAGGCAACAGAAACTCACTCTGGACAGATCAAAAGTTGTACAACAGCCTCAGGGCAAATGGCAGACACTAGGTACAAATTTTTTGCTAGAAGCTTAAAAAAAAAAAGTAAATGTTAATATGTTTTCTAAACGAAGTCGCGCTCGAACAGTAACCCCCACTCCTCAAACGACAGTTTCTCCCAGGCCTCAAAAGAATCAGTCATCGTCCTGCAATAAAGAGCAGAGGAGGGAAGGGTGGAAGCAAAGAAGGGGAACACGAAATCAGAATGTAAATAACTTCAGCTCATCGGCATTTTTTTGTCAGATAACATATGCAACAATCTAAACGACTGTAAAAAGACACTTTTGAAGATGCTTCTTCTTCTCTTGCGACTGTAAGATCCTCTCGTCAATTGTATCCTCAATAATAAATCTCACAATCCCAGTAATGAGAAGACAAAAATAAGAGCCATTCAAGGGCATAAAAATACAAGAATGCAAAACACACCTGACTGGTTTATGCTGCCCTATTCGATGGACTCTATCTTGGGCTTGCTGCTCTACAGCAGGATTCGAGCAGGGTTCCATCAAGAAAACCTAGCATAGGTCAAGAGATGAGCCACATATCATGTACTTCTTTAATAGATGATTACAAGTCATAATGGTTCTTTAAGTGCAAATAGAAGTGAAGTTGAAATATACCAAGTGAACAACATAAGAGGAGATCTAAAGAGACAGGAATGAGACACTAGATATCCACAAGTCTTTGGATATGAAATGGTTACCAGAGTCAACATTCACAAAGAAAGAAAATAGATCCCTTACATGTGATACAACTATAATATTGAGGGCAACGCCTCCAGCTTTAAAGCTCGCAAGCAATATCCTGCAATCTAGATCCTCAGTAAATCTGGTAACTGCTGTGTCTCTTGCAGAAATAGACATGTTTCCAACTAATTGAACAAATTTGACGCCCGACTGCCAAAAACATACATGACAAGCTTATTTTTTGTTACACACTGACAAAAAAAAAAGGAGGAGAAAATGGGAAGGAAGAACATAAAATATTTTTATATCTTACATTCTGAAGAGAATATTGTATTAGATCCAAAAACAATGTGAACTGGCTGAAAACTGTTTTCAGCTTATAAGCTGCTTTAGATAAGCTAAGTCAAACTGACCCAATTATTTTTTTGAGCTTATTTTAAGCACAAAATGACTTTAAGCTGGTCAGTCAAACACTCAAAAAAGCTGAAAACAGCCTATAAGCTACTTGTAAGCCAATCCAAACGGGCTCGTAATACTATAGTGATTAAATTTTAACGAGAAAATATTTATGTGAAAATTACACCAGAAAATTGAATAGGAAACAGAAGATGAAAATATAAAAGAAGCTGCAGAACAATAAATATATATGCAGGTTTCACGCATGTCATTTATACAACATTGTCTTCGTACCTGCTGTATGCGTGTATTTAAAGAGGGATAGTTCTTCCTTAGAGGTCCAGCCTGAGCATATCTGCACAAAATACATCAGGGGATAAAAACACAGTTAGAAATAAAAATATCCTCTTCGTACTTTTAGCAGGCGAGGTAATGACACAAATGATTGAGAATTTTATGGGAAGAAAAAGACTTGTAAGATCTTAGGTATTTAGTATACCTAGAAACTAACCCAATATGTTCCAAAACTACTTAAGAACAAGTAATTGTCGGAAACACATTACATGCAAGTACTTCATGCATAAGACAAGAAAACAGGATATGCAACCCAAAAAGGAAAACAAAAATGAGCCAATCCCGTGAAATAAATTCTATGGGAAAATGCGACTTTAGTGTGACCAGCAAATTTGCAGCCCAAGAGACGAGCAAAGTGGAACTTGCAAACAAAAAGAGCTCAGTTTTGAAAATAAAGTATCAGAGAGAGCATACTTATCCAACTTTGCCATGGTTTCTTCTAACATTTGTAGGTAGTATTCATTTTCATTCACGTCCAAAGAATCTTTTCTCACAATAACCTGAATCCAAAAAATAAGTAACAAACTACACCCATGAGAAATTATGATCAAATTGAAGCAAACAGCATTAATGTAAGACATAACTTACAGTTTTCCGGGGAATTCCAAGATCTGTAGCTCTCTCCTTTTTGGTACGTTTTAGCAATAGGTTTTTCAAAATTTTGTGCTTCAATAAAACCATCGCATCTCTACTAGTCGCATTGGATTGAATTGATTCTAAAGGTTTTGCAATATACTAGAAAAACAAGATGTTTCAACTTTACCATGATAGCAATAAGATAAAGCCTCAAAATTATGTATATTAATTACGTATTACTTACTCTATTCCACAAGAGAAAGTGGTGTGCACGTTTGTGGCGGCACTTGTGGGTACTCAGTTGAGAAGCTGTAGTACATCACATTTTTTTGAAATAGACAAAATTATAAATTGTTATCGCGCCAGGTAGGGGTACACCACATTTATCAAAGAACATATTATAAAAGAGATTTTTCGAGACAGTTACTGAACCATTTCAATAGCATTGGTTGAGAAGCAAAGAATAACATATATTAAGTACTTGAGCCATTGCATCTTTTCACCCTCAGGGGTAGGAATCAAGATTTAAAAACAGAAACTTTATGTATACCTATAATCAAGTGCTCTGCAAGAAAATCTTTGCAAAAGTAATAAGCGTAAGGAGTAACTTGTAAGAAACGGACCTGTGCAAAAGTAAAGAACGTAATTAACCTCACAACAATAAAAAGTTCTGAAAAACGATAAACCTGCAAAAGTTTAACTTACGAACGAGTACAATTCTCCCATACGGTTCTGCAGGGTATACCAGTTAAGGCCCACTTGTAAGAAGATTCTAAAGCAAAAATAGCTCTTGCCTTGTTGCAGTGTGCATCTTTTACATAATGAGCCTATGCCACAGAAGTGCAATCAGGTAAAAAAAATCCAGATAAAAAGATTTAGTATCAAATGTAATTTAGGAATTCTACTCTCATGAGCGACTAGTTCCCATGACTAAGGCAGGCAGAAAGTAAAATAACATGCAACATCATTTAATATAGGAGCAGAGATCACATAAAATCCATGATCTGCTATGAAGATAAAAGATGTCTATCAAACTAAAATTTCAGATAAAATTTCACATGATGAGAAGTTAAGCAAATAAATGAATTAACTTAGGACAAAGACAAATTTCATGTTCTTATATTCTGATAAAGTTTAATACCTAAAATATCAGAGAGGTATGTAGGTACTCTCACCGACATTATTCAATAATTAACTGTAAAAGTTTCATCATTACCGTTATAAGACTCTTCATGGCGTTCTAAGAGCCAACATAAGACTATTTACATTCTAATAACCACCATAGCTTCATTATTCAGCAGTTAGCTATGTAGAGGTTTTTCCATAACCGCCATAGCTCATTAAGAATTCACCACACCAATCTCCACATTTTCAAGTCTAGCTTTGTAAGATATGGCCTTGGCCTAACTCAACCCAAAATCTAGCTCATGAGGGGAAGATCTATAATAAGCTTGAAGAATGTCTGGTACTTACAAGTTACATAAAGAGATCGTTTAAACAGCAAATGGACATATACAGGGAAACCAATTGAACGCCAATTGAAGAAAACAACAACATAATGCATGAATCTGTGAACGTATGACTTGCCTCATCCAGAATGATGCGATCCCACTTCATTGAATGCAAAACTGACTTCCTCCTAGAAACATTGACTGAATTATCAATAGAACCATCGTCACTCAATTTTTCTGTAGAATCTTTTCTGGTCCAACATTTCTACCCGAGGTTTTGAGTTCTTGTTGTGCTGCTTTGACTACTTTGGCCTATAGTCGGCCTTGATAGTGGAGTGCGTAGTAATGATAAAATCATATTCCTCCAGTTTGTGCATAAGTTTCTCCCTGTTGGCGCCATGGTAAACAAGAGTTTTGTTGCTTCCTTTAGTAGTGCAACGTTCAATCTCGCAAAACCATTGCATTGCTCCAACCACAGGATAGACAACAAGAGTTTCTGTAATTCGCGTTTAGCAAGCACAAGTGCGATGGCTTGAACAGTCTTCCCCATTCCCATTTCATCAGCAAGAATAGCCCCTTTGGCTTTAGATTCTTCTTGCTTTAATGACCAAGCCAACCACTCATTTTGGTACCTCAACAGTGGCAAGATCAAATCGGATGGTGCCTCGGCAGTTTCAGAAACTGACACATTCTGATTATCTAAGTCTCAATCATCTGAATAATTCTCAAGAAGGAAATTATCCATTACTAGTTCCAGTTTTTCCCATATCAAAAGTGGTATTTTCTTTTCTATCCTCTCACATTTTTTTCCCTATCGAGCAGCCTTCCCAGCAAGTTATAAATCTCAAACTTCACATAAAGATGGCCCCTACCATCTGATTCTGTCAACAATAGAATGGATTTCAGAAATGTGTTACCTTTCTCCATAAGTAATTTGACACCAATAAATTAAAAAGGGCAAGAAGATAATTCGTGTTGAAAATAATAATTCAAAATTGTAGGAAAACAAAATTGGTTAGGATTTGGTATTTTAATTCATGTCTAATTAGGATTTGTAGTCAAATTAGTATAGGAATAGGTTTTCCTGTTTTGAGTTAAAGTAAGTTTTATATTATTATAAATAAGGTCGCTGCTAGTTATTTTATATTGTGGAGATTGTAGAGAGCATTCAGAGATTCATAGAATTTATCAATAAAATATTTTTCTTCAAATTGGTATCAGAGCTTCTACGATCCTCGTAAAGAATTAAAGAGCTTCCGCTACCGGCGGGCGGCTATGACTCATATATGTCGCCCGTCTGGCCAATGATGATGATGTTGGCAAATATCGAGCTAATGATATGCATGAAAAACAATCATGTTGAGAAGGAATAACAAACTATTGCATGTTTAAAGAGATGCAAGCACATATGGCACAAGAGGAAGGATATCGTCTCTAAAAGTTAAAGAGAAGGCAAAAAAAAAATGGAAGGTTGATGAGAAAGTGCATCAACAAAATTGGAATGTTGGGAGAAAGTGTCCTAATGATTGTGAAAATTGAAGAGAAAGTGCTTCAACAATTAAAGGTTGATGAGAAAGTGCATCAACAAAATTGAAATGTTGGAGAGAAAGTGCTCCAACGGTTGAAGGTTAAAGAGAAAGTGCTTCAACAATTGAAGGTTGGTGAGAAACTGCATCACTAAAATTGAAATATTGGAGAGAAAGTGCTCTAACAGTTGAAGGTTGAAGAAAAAGTGCTTCAACAATTGAAGGTTGGTGAGAAAGTGCATCAATAAATTGGAATGTTGGAGAGAAAGTGCTCCAACGATTGTGAAGGTTGAAGAGAACGTGCTTCAACAATTGAAGGTTGGTGAGAAAGTGCATCAACAAACTGGAATGTTGGAGAGAAAGTACTCTAATGATTGTGAAGATGGAAGAGAAAGTGCTTTAAAAAATTAAAAGATGGTGAGTGACGGTTGAAGAGAAAGTGCTTCAACAATTGATGGGCTGGAAACAAATGCTTCAAAATTGGAAGATGATGACAAGTGCATCAAGAATTAGATATACAATTTTGAATTATGGGAGAATGTTGGAAATAATAATTCAAAATTGTAGGAAACCAAAATAGGTTAGGATTTGGTATTTTAATTCATATCTAACTAGGATTTATAATCAAATTAGTATAGGACTAGGTTTTCCTGTTTTGAGTTAAAATAGATTTTATATTATTATAAATAGGGTGGCTGCTAGTTATTTTATATTATGGAATTGTAGAAAGCATTCAGAGAATTCATAGAGTTTATCAATAAAATATTTTCCTTCAATCCATCTTGGGGCATTTTGAAATGTTGAACATAATCCAATTTCACATAAACTTTCATGAAACTCAAGAAATTCAATAACCTTTGGAAGAAAATTTGAAAAGAAAAAAACAAGAAGATAATCCATGGTATTCCAATTACATGTCATTTTGGGGCGTTTCAAAATGTTGAACATAATCCAATTTCACATAAACTTTCAAGAAATGAGGAAGCTTTGGAAGAAAACTTCAAAAGAAAAAAAAACAAGAAGAATAAAGAAGAAGAACCTGGAATTGAAGGATCCATTTTTAGAGGGCTTTACACAAAAGAAAGAGGGGGCAATTCTTGATATTTAATTTGTTTCCACAGAACAGAAGAGTGGTGAGAGAGAGCTAAGTCGAAATGTAACTGGGAAGTTTGATAGGCGGGAAGGACTATTTATACCCAGAATTAAAAAGAGTCGTTTTTAATACCAGTATACTAATTGGGCTCTTCTCCATTTTCCCCAATTTCTCATTTAGACGATTGACACATGTCATAGTTAAAAATTAAAGGTTAAAATTTAATTGCCCAAAATAAAATCCTAATGATGGTTAGAATAACAAATATTTCATTTATTTACTCTATTTTTTTTTTTTGGCAATTCCACAATTCTAGCTAAAACATTATCTCATCCATAAATATATTTAAGGTTTTCTCACTTTTCCTACTTTATTACGAGTTTTTTTAAAAAAAGTTTTGTTTTTATGTTTATACATGTATTAAATTACTAGTTTTATATTTTCCCCCTAATTCTTCTTTACATTCCTATCAAATATGAGAGAAATAGACATCATTAGCTCAGTGGGAATAGTAAGACCAAATTGAATCAACATTTACTAATTGAAAATTTTAAAAATAAAAAATAATATTTGTAAATTTTAAATTAAAAAGAATTTGTAAGAGGTTAATTTTCTTTATTTTTGCTATAACTATATGGAAATCTTTTAGCAACAAAATAGCTACAAAAATGAATAGAATAAGATTGTTGGTCGAATTAGATGATCGTAAGTGTTTTCATGTCTTAAGTGTCCAATGGAACAAATGTAATTATAAAAGAGTTATAACACAATTTGACAAAATATAGATATGTATGTGTAACTAAAAAGAAAAAAAAAAGGAACACACGATAGAATAGGAAAGGTCAGAAAAAATTAAATATATTTTTGAATGAGATAATGTTTTAGCTAGAATTGTGGAATTGTCAAAATTTTAGAGTAAATAAAGGAAATACTTATCATCCTAACCATGATTAAGATTTTGCTTTTGGACAATTAAATCCTAACCTTTAATTCTTAACTATGACATGTGTCTCTCATCTAAGTTGGAACTTGGAGAAAATGGAGAGAGTGGAAATGGAGAGGAGCCTCATCCCCTTATACCTATAATATTAAGCCATATAGTCGATTATAACTTGTTTGATATTAAGGCACAACTATTATTATTGTATTTTCTAGTAAGAAGATCCACCTTTTAAAGTTTTTTTCTTTTTTTTTTTAAATAATAATTTTGACATATAGTAAAGTTACAAAATTATTTGCACACAATTTTCTTAATGTATTTTCACTAATAAGTAGGCAATAGATCTCTAGTCAGGAGTGCATCTATAACTAATGCTCCTCTCCCTAGGTATACAATTATATATTTCTGTATACAATTTGTTTTTTTACACAAATAAAAATGCTCCTCGCCCTAGATCATGTATAATAATACCACTTTTTTTAAAATTATTTAAACATTGTGCACCGAAGCTCAACGAGTTTTATGGTGCCATATTTATCGGGTGCATGCATCTTTAAAAAAATCTCATGTCTATCTTGTTGTTTTTTCCTTTATTTTTTTAGATTTGAGTTTGTAACGACCCGTTTGGTCGTTTAGCACTTTTGGACTCTTTTTCGTTAAAAAACCTTTTTCGTAACTTTAAATGGTATTCTTAACTTGTGAGATAGGGGCACGGTTATATACTTGTTGTGCAATTTTTGAAATATATTTATTTAATGTGTGTGAATAGCTTATTCATAGGAATTTTATTTACAGTTATATAAGGTATAAGTTGGAGAATTAATTTGGTGGCTAGTGAGCTTAATTTACACTGTTACATATTAGTTGGGTGACTAAATAATTTGGATAATTTATAAGAGTGGGCTAGGCCCATTTATTCCTAGTCCACATACTAGAATATGTGATATATTAGGGTGGAAGAATTATTATTGGCCATGAGAAGAAGAAGTGGCAGTGCAGTTCCCATCAAATACTAGTTTAGGTTAGATAATTGAATTGATTTCTTCATAGTACCCTCCATTAATTCGTGTGCAGTTCTTGTTTTTATATATTAGAAATTGGTGAAACTTAGAGGTAGCATAATGATGACTCAATGATTGGAGGGTTCATTTAATGATAAAATAATATAGAATGGTTGTTGGATAATGGTATTTGTACGTTTCTTGTTTGATGGAAAGCAGTGGGTCCCTATTTTTCTTTTGGTTTTGAAATTCTCCTTGTTCATCATGATTACAACTTCAATTTTGGCATATTGAGTCTATTAAAGTCAAAAGCAATTCTTGAGTTTCAACCTTTATTACTGAAGCCACAGTTTTTTTTTTTTTTTTTTTTAAGTTATCTTTTATGTCCTTGTAATTGTTTCTCTATTTTACTTTAGTTTGTGTCTGTAGCAAATTAGCCATTGCCACTGTAGGTCCTAGTTTGTTAAGTGAGTATACTGTTTGGAGGAAGTCATTATTTTTACTAATAATAGTACAAGGAAAAAAAATACTAAGTATACTTAATAGGTTATTAAATGAAAACATGATCATATATAGATTAGATTAAACCAGGCAATTGGTTTGGTTACTGATTCATATATATATATATATATATAGATTAGATTAAACCAGGCAATTGGTTTGGTTACTGATTCATATATATATATATATATATATATATATATATATATATATATATATATATATATATATATATATATATATATAATGCATTAGAGGTGGTTGACTTTGCAGTTTGAAGTTTTATTCTTTTTGTTAATTTTATATATTGTGTAGATGTAATGGAATATTGAGTGTATGGATTATATGAAAACCTTCAAATCCATGATATTTGAGTTGTGGAAAGTGAGAATTAAATCCTAAGTTAGGATTTAGACTCGTAAATAACGTAAGTTATATATTTGATAGACACTGTCCGTTTGGAAGCACTTCGGAAGGGAAAAGATTTGGTGTGAGCGTTCGTGGCACCTGTTCGGCATTGAGGTAGGTTACGGTCTACTTTAGTTAGACTCTGATTAGAGAATCGTATGTAGTTGTAGAAAGTGACGGGATAGCATGATAGGCCTTCGGGCATGAAGTGGAGATGAATTCCAATTAAGTTGGTTTCGATAGCTGTTATGTGGGCTTGTCGCCATATGTGTTATTTTCTGTGATTATCACCTGGTTGTACCTCCGTCATATACTAGCTCACTCATCACATGAAAAAGAATTGTAATATTGATAATTGGACAGTGGACAATGATATGACTTGTACTTGTCGATTGCATATTGGTGATATGTGTTGAGACTGATATCATGTATGACATACTTTCCATATTATTTTTGTGATGATGGTGAGGTGAGTGATTGAGAGACTCTGAGGTCCTTGCCGGAGATTGAGAGTGACAGAGTGACTCCGAGGTCCTTGCCGGAGATTGAGAGTGATTGATAGCCTCCGAGGTTTCTGCCGGAGAGCACGAGTGGTACATGGACTTCGCGGGTCCCCCATGGGTCATGGCTTTGAGGCACTGCCCTTAGCATGTGTGTACGAGAGTGGAGTGGGAGAGGTGACTGTTGCATTGCACTGCATTCATCCACTCATATATTTGACTGATCATTTGGTGATTTATATCTGTCTTGGTTGATTTCATGATTCCTTTACACTTTACTTGTATATGATACGTGACCATACCTGTTTGCTCTATGTGATACTTGTTGGTTTCAACTTCTTCATGCGTTATCTAATCATTTTCGGCCTATAATGCTTACCGGTACTAGTGTTGTACTGATACTACTCTTGCTGCACTTTTGTTGAGTGCAGAGTACGATCCAGGCTCCAGTTCTACACCCCGTGACTGATACGCGAGGGTGACATCTCTCAGTCATTCAGGGTGAGCTACTTGGTCATCCGTGGCCCCTGAAGGACCTCCTCTATTTATTTCTGTTTTTGTATTCGACAGACAATATGTAGCCTTCGGGTATTTTCAGACTTATATTTCGTACTATGTTAGCGCTCTTGTACCCTTTGACCAGATTTTGGGGTTGTCGTGACATTTCTAGTTATGATAAGTATTTAAGACTTGATAACTTATTCTTATTTAATTTTCCGCTTATTTAATTTGTTATTAGTAATGTGGTTCGCCTACTTGGAGGGATAGTGTAGGTGCCACCACGACTCGCGAATTGGGTCGTAACAAGTTGGTCTCAGAGCTTCTAGGTTAATTGGTCTAATGAGTACAAGAGCAATGTCTAGTAGAGTCTTGCGGATTGGTACGTAGACGTCTGTACCCATCCTCGAGAGGCTATAGGACATTTAGGAAACACTCCACTTCTTATTCTCTTTTCGTGCTAGTTCAATCCGATTGGTATCTAGTTCATTCTTTTCGTGCGAGATTGTTCAGATTGGTATCTTAACCTCATTTCTATGTTCTCTCACAGATGGTGAGGACGCGATCGACCGCTACTGGAGGCCAGGAGCTTGCACCCGCACCCGCACCCGCATCCATACCCGTTGCCTGAGCAGCTGTCCTTGGGCGATGCAGGGGACGTGGCAGGGGCAGAGGCCGTGCAGCTAATCCAGATAGGAACCAAGCACCAGCACCTGCTCAGGATCCTGACAGAGAGTTGACTCCGAAGCTTGATGACATTTCGGAGGAGGAGATTAGGGCTGCTGAGGCACAGCCTGGGGTCGCTACAACTCCTGATTTTCAGGAGGCTGTGTTTCGAGTGTTGTGGTACTTTGACAGTTTGGCTCAGGCGGGCATGATTCCAGTTGCTCCAGATGGCTCGCAGACTAAAGTGGGAGGTCATACTCCCGATGCTAGAGTTACTCCAGGATTTCGGACATCGAGGGTATTGCCGGCAGCAACAGTGGCTCCCCGTATTAATGCTACTCCAGTGCCTGATTTTGCTCTAAGGCCTATGGATGGGACAGTGTTGACCAGTGAGGAGCGAAAATTGTTCGAGGGGTTTACCAAAATGTCTCCTCCTTGGTTCTATGGTACTTCCGGGGAGGATGCGTATGAGTTTATTGTTAGCTGCCATGAGATGCTTCATAAGTTGGGTGTAGTGGAGTCTCACGGGGTCGATTATGTTTCTTTCCAGTTTGTTGGGGATGTCAAGTAGTGGTGGAGATCGTACATGGAGTGTCGACCAGTTGTATCACCACCTTTGACCTGGACCCAGTTCTACCAGGTGTTCCTGGAGAAGTATGTCCCTCGTACTCTGAGAGACAACGGGAAGGATGAGTTTTTGACATTGGAGCAGCGGGGTAGGTCGGTTGCGGAGTATGAGACAGGATTTCTCGCTTTGTCCCGTTATGCGACGACATTACTTCCCACAGAGGCTGAGAGAGTGAGGAGATTTGTGAAGGGTTTGGACCTTCCACTTCGACTGGCGACCTTACAGTTGGAGTGTTCTGGGGCCTCATTTCAATCAGTAGTAGAGCATGTCAGGAGGGTTGAGTCAGAGATGGGTCGGGCACATAGTGGGGGTGGCGACAAGAAAGCTCGTAGATTTGACAGTTTTAGAGGTCCTATTAGAGGTGGGGGACACCATGACAGGGTTCGTCATCATCCCTACAGCCCCCCCCCCCCCATCCAATCATCATTACAGGATTTAGCAGGTGATTCTTCAGGTTATAGCGGCCACAACTCTAAGCAGATTTCCCGAGGGTCTTACTCTCGACCTTCAGACCGCGGAGGGTATTCTGGTTCTTCTATGACAGTTCAGCAGCCTATGGCCAGAGGAGCATGTTTTGAGTGTGGTGAGACAGAGCATTACGCGAGAGAGTGTCCTAGATCCAGGCAGGGTTCCAGAGTTCAGACATCTAGGCCTCCAGCACTCCCAGCTAGAGGAGGAGGATATTCTAGTAGAGGGGGTTCGCAGTCGGGCAGGGATGGCCATCAGCCTAGCAGAGGTGGTCGTCAGTCTGGTAGGGGCAGCGCTCAGTCAGTGAGAGGAAGATCTCAGGCAGTTCGTGGTGGTCGTGGAGGCACACAGTCCAAGGGTAGACGTGCCCGTTTCTATGCTTTTCCAGGTAGACCAGAGGCCGAGGCCTCTGATGCGGTTATCACAGGTATTATTTCGGTTTGTCACCGATCAGTTTCTGTCTTATTTGATCCGGGTTCTACTTTCTCTTATGTGTCCACCTATTTCTTTACAGGTCTGGATAAACTTTGTGATATGCTTGAAGTACCTATTCGTGTCTCTACTCCTGTTGGAGATTCTGTGATAGTAGATCGGGTCTATAAGTCTTGTGTGGTCACGTTTATAGGGTATAATACTTGGGTAGACTTGGTTATTTTGAATGTGGTGGACTTTGATATTATTTTGGGCATGGATTAGTTATCTCCTTATCATGCTATTTTAGACTGTCATGCCAAGACAGTCACGTTGGCCATGCCAGGTATTCCATGGTTAGAGTAGAAGGGTACTCCTAGTCCAGCACCTAAGAAGATCATATCATTTCTTCGGGCGAAGAAGTTAGTGGATAAGGGATGTTTAGCATATTTGGCTCATATTCGGGATACTAGTGTGGATACTCCATCCGTAGAGTCAGTGCCAGTTGTTTGTGAGTTCTCAGAGGTTTACCCTATAGATTTGCCTGGTATGCCGCCTGATCGAGATATTGAATTTTGCATTGACTTGGAGCCAGGCACCCGACCTATTTCTATTCCACCCTATCGGATGGCTCCGGCAGAGTTGAGAGAGTTGAAGGAGCAGTTGCAAGACTTGCTGAGCAAATGATTTATTAGACCTAGTATTTCTCCTTGGGGTGCTCCCGTTCTGTTCGTGAAGAAGAAAGATGGTACCATGCGAATGTGTATCGATTATCGGCAATTAAACAAGGTTACAATCAGAAATAGGTGTCCAATACCTCGCATTGATGACTTATTTGATCATCTTCAAGGTGCGTCGATCTTTTCTAAGATTGATTTAAGGTCAGGCTATCATCAGTTGAAGATTCGAGCGGAGGATATTCCGAAGACCGCTTTCAGGACCCGTTATGGTCATTTTGAGTTCTTGGTGATGTCCTTCGGGCTTACTAATGCCCCTGCAGCCTTCATGAATTTGATGAATGGGATCTTCAAGCCTTACTTGGATTCATTTGTGATCATGTTTATTGATGACATCCTGGTGTACTCTCGGAGTAAGGAAGATCATGAGAAGCATCTGAGGATCGTGCTTGACCTGTTGAAGGAGAAGAAATTGTATGCCAAGTTTTCCAAGTGTGAGTTCTGGCTCAGCTCCGTAGCATTTTTGGGACATGTTGTGTCCAAGGATGGGATTATGGTTGATCCCAAAAAGATCGAGGCGGTTAGAGATTGGGCCAGGCCTACTTCGGTGACTGAGATTCGGAGCTTCGTAGGCCTTGCGAGTTACTATCGCCGATTTGTGAAGGGATTTTCATCTATTGCTTCCCATTTGACTAGGTTGACTCAAAAGAATATGCCTTTCCAGTGGTCTAATGAGTGTGAGGAGAACTTTCAAAAGCTTAAGGCTTTATTGACTTCAGCCCCGATTTTGGCTTTACCGGTGAAGGGAAAGGACCTTACTGTTTATTGTGATGCTTCACGTATTGGCTTAGGATGTGTGTTGATGCAAGAGGGTAAGGTGATCGCGTATGCTTCAAGACAGTTGAAGGTTCACGAGAAGAACTATCCTACTCATGACTTAGAGTTGGCTGCAGTAGTCTTCGCTTTGAAGATTTGGAGGCATTACTTGTATGGAGTTCATTGTGAGGTCTTCACAGATCATCGTAGCCTTCAGCATGTGTTTAGTCAGAGATATCTGAACTCGAGGCAGCGTAGATGGATGGAGTTGCTCAAGCATTATGATATTACTATCCTCTATCATCCGGGAAAAGCTAATGTGGTAGTTGATGCGTTGAGCCGAAAGACAGTGAGTATGGGCAGCTTGGCGCGTTTGATTGTGGGAGAGCGTCATTTAGCTATGGAGGTTCAGTGTTTGGCTAATAGTATGGTGAGGCTCGATATTTCCGAACCTGGTAAGGTTCTAGCTTGTGTGGAGGCAAGGTCGTCTCTTTTAGAGCAGATTAGGGCCCAGCAGTTTGAGGATGTGAAATTGTGCAAGATTCGGGATAAAGTGCTAGAGTTGGTGATTTGATTCCGTTGATCTTGAAACAGGCTTATAGTTCTAGATACTCCATTCATCGGGGAGCAACAAAGATGTATCGTGAATTGAGGCAACACTATTAGTGGGGTAGAATGAAGAGAGACATTGTGGAGTTTGTTGCTCAGTGTTCGAATTGTCAGCAGGTTAAGTATGAACAGCTGAGACCAGGTGGTGTGCTTCAGAAAATGCCCATTCCCGAGTGGAAGTGGGAGAGGATTGCTATGGATTTCGTGGTTGGTCTTCCGAAGACTTTGGGCAAGTTTGATTCGATTTGGGTTATTGTGGATAAGCTGACTAAATCCGCACACTTCATTCCGGTTCAGATTACTTATAATGCAGAGAAGTTGGCCAGGATTTACATTCGAGAGATAGTGTGATTGCACGGGGTTCCTATTTCCATCATTTCCGACAGAGGCACTCAGTTTACTTCCCATTCTGGAGGACTTTGCAGAAGGAATTGGGAACTCAGTTAGATCTTAGCACCGCGTTCCGCCTGCAGACAAATGGTCAGTCCGAGAGGACTATTTAGGTGCTTGAGGATATGTTGAGGGCTTGTGTTATTAATTTTGGTGGTCATTGGGACAAATTCTTACCCTTGGCAGAGTTCGCGTACAACAATAGCTACCATTCCAGTATTGATATGACGCCATTCGAGGCTTTATATGGTAGGAGGTGTGGTTCTCCTATTGGATGGTTTGATGCTTTTGAGGTTCGACCTTGGGACACAGATTTGCTGAGGGAGTCTTTGGATAAGGTGAAGCTTATTCAGGAAAAGCTTTTGGCAGCTCAGAGTAGGCAGAAGGAGTATGCTGACCGGAAGGTTCGTGATATGGAGTTCATGGTTGGTGAGCAGGTCCTATTGAAGGTTTCACCCATGAAGGGTGTGATGCGATTTGGGAAAAAGGACAAGTTGAGCCCGAGGTTTATTGGCCCTTTTGAGATTCTTCGTCGTGTTGGCGAGGTGGCTTATGAGTTGGCTTTGCCACCAGGTTTGGCAGGTGTTCATCCGGTATTCCATGTTTCCATGCTGAAGAAGTACCATTCAGATGGGTCTTATATCATTCAGTGGGATTCGGTACTATTAGATCAGAATCTATCCTTCGAGGAAGAGCCGGTAGCAATCCTAGATAGGCAAGTGAGAAAGTTAAGGTCCAAGGATATTGCTTCGGTCAAGGTACAGTGGAAGCACCGTCCGATTGAGGAGGTCACTTGGAAGACCGAGGCGGATATGCGGAGTAGATATCCTCGGTTGTTCGACAGTTCAGGTACCCTTTTCTCCATCTTTCCCTTATCGCTCGAGGACGAGCGATTGTTTGATTGGTATCTGATGTAACGATCCGTTTGGTCGTTTAGCACTTTTGAACTCTTTTTCGTTAAAAAACCCTTTTCGTAGCTTTAAATGGCATTCTTAACTTGTGGGGATAGGGGCACGGTTATATAATTGATGTGTAATTTTTGAAATATATTTATTTAATGCGTGTGAATAGCTTATTCATAGGAATTTTATTTGCAGTTATATAAGGTATAAGTTGGAGAATTAATTTGGTGGCTAGTGAGCTTAATTTACACTGTTACATATTAGTTGGGTGACTAAGTAATTTGGGTCATTTATAAGAGTGGGCTAGCCCCATTTATTCCTAGTCCACATACTAGAATATATGATATATTAGGGTGGAAGAATTATTATTGGCTTTTGGGATTAAAAGTTTGCACGAACATAAGAAAGAAAGAAAAAAACTGCTCACCATGAGAAGAAGAAGTGGCAGTGCAGTTCCCATCAAATACTAGTTTAGGTTAGATAATTGAATTGATTTCTTCATAGTACCCTCCATTAATTCGTGTGCAGTTCTTGTTTTTATATATTAGAAATTGGTGAAACTTAGAGGTAGCATAATGATGACTCAATGATTGGAGGGTTCATTTAATGATAAAATAATATAGAATGGTTGTTGGATAATGGTATTTGTACGTTTCTTGTTTGATGGAAAGCAGTGGGTCCCTATTTTTCTTTTGGTTTTGAAATTCTCCTTGTTCATCATGATTACAACTTCAATTTTGGCATATTGAGTCTATTAAAGTCAAAAGCAATTCTTGAGTTTCAACCTTTATTACTGAAGCCACATTTTTTTTTTTTTTTTTAAGTTATCTTTTATGTCCTTGTAATTGTTTCTCTATTTTACTTTAGTTTGTGTCTGTAGCAAATTAGCCATTGCCACTGTAGGTCCTAGTTTGTTAAGTGAGTATACTGTTTGGAGGAAGTCATTATTTTTACTAATAATAGTACAAGGAAAAAAGATACTAAGTATACTTAATAGGTTATTAAATGAAAACATGATCATATATAGATTAGATTAAACCAGGCAATTGGTTTGGTTACTGATTCATATATATATATATATATATATATAATGCATTAGAGGTGGTTGACTTTGCAGTTTGAAGTTTTATTCTTTTTGTTAATTTTATATATTGTGTAGATGTAATGGAATATTGAGTGTATGGATTATATGAAAACCTTCAAATCCATGATATTTGAGTTGTGGAAAGTGAGAATTAAATCCTAAGTTAGGATTTAGACTCGTAAATAACGTAAGTTATATATTTGATAGACACTGTCCGTTTGGAAGCACTTCGGAAGGGAAAAGCTTTGGTGTGAGCGTTCGTGGCACCTGTTCGGCATTGAGGTAGGTTACGGTCTACTTTAGTTAGACTCTGATTAGAGAATCGTATGTAGTTGTAGAAAGTGACGGGATAGCATGATAGGCCTTCGGGCATGAAGTGGAGATGAATTCCAATTAAGTTGGTTTCGATAGCTGTTATGTGGGCTTGTCGCCATATGTGTTATTTTCTGTGATTATCACCTGGTTGTACCTCCGTCACATACTAGCTCACTCATCACATGAAAAAGAATTATAATATTGATAATTGGACAGTGGACAATGATATGACTTGTACTTGTCGATTGCATATTGGTGATATGTGTTGAGACTGATATCATGTATGACATACTTTCCATATTATTTTTGTGATGATGGTGAGGTGAGTGATTGAGAGACTCTGAGGTCCTTGCCGGAGATTGAGAGTGACAGAGAGACTCCGAGGTCCTTGCCGGAGATTGAGAGTGATTCATAGCCTCTGAGATTTCTGCCGGAGAGCACGAGTGGTACATGAACTTCGCTAGTCCCCCATGGGTCATGGCTTTGAGGCACTGCCCTTAGCATGTGTGTACGAGAGTGGAGTGGGAGAGGTGACTGTTGCATTGCACTGCATTCATCCACTCATATATTTGACTGATCATTTGGTGAATTATATCTGTCTTGATTGATTTCATGATTCCTTTACACTTTACTTGTATATGATACGTGACCATACCTGTTTGCTCTATGTGCTACTTGTTGGTTTCAACTTCTTAATGCGTTATCTAATCATTGTCGGCCTATGATGCTTACCGGTACTAGTGTTGTATTGATACTACTCTTGATGCACTTTTGTTTAGTGCAGAGTACGATCCAGGCTCCAGTTCTACACCCCGTGACTGATACGCGAGGGTGACATCTCTCAGTCATTCAGGGTGAGCTACTTGGTCATTCATGGCCCCTGAAGGACCTCCTCTATTTATTTCTGTTTTTGTATTCGACAGACAATATGTAGCTTTCGGGTATTTTCAGACTTATATTCTGTACTATGTTAGCGCTCTTGTACCCTTTGACCAGATTTTGGGGTTGTCGTGACATTTCTACTTATGATAAGTATTTAAGACTTGATAACTTATTCTTATTTAATTTTCCGCTTATTTAATTTGTTATTAGTAATGTGGTTCGCCTACTCGGAGGGATAGTGTAGGTGCCACCACGACTCGCGAATTGGGTCGTGACAGAGTCCCGAGGTTCGAATCTTATATATGTCCGTCTTGTTGTTTTTTCTTTCTTTTTTCTAAAATTGGGTCCACCCATGAGGATGGGCATATCTTGTGTTCCCTCTTAAGTACATTTTAATCAAATACTTCTTTTGCTCTTTGTTTGGTTTATTCTTTTGAAAATCCCAAGTCTAACACATTAAAATCGTTACTCTCTTTCTGTCATTGTCGCTAAATTTTATATAATTCAACCAGGGGTATGACTCCTCACAATGAAAGGTGGTTCATAATCTCTCTCTGTTGCAAATATTCACTGCACCTTTACAAAAATCTCATGTCTATGTTGTTGTTTGTTCCTTTATTTTTTAGATTTGAGTCTTGTGGTTCAGATCTTATATATGTCCTTCTTGTTGTTTTATACTTTCTTTTTCTAGAATTGGGTCCACCCATGAGGATGGCCATATCTTGTGGTCCCTCTTAAGTAAATTTTAATCAAGTACTTCTTTTGTTTCTTTGTTTGGTTTATTCTTTCGAAATTCCCAAATCTGACAAATTAAAATCGTTACTCTCTTTCTGTCATTGTTGCTAAATTTTGTATAATTCAACCAGGGGTATGAGTTCTCGCAATGAAAGTGGTTCATAATCTCTCTCTGTTGCAGATACTCACCATACCTTTACAAAAATTTCACGTTTATGTTGTTCTTTTTTCCTTTATTTTTTTAGATTTTAGTCCCGAGGTTTCGATCTTATATATGCCTGTCTTGTTATTTTTCCTTTCTTTTTCTAGAATTGGGTCCATCCATGAGGATGGGCATATGTTGTGTTCCCTCTTAAGTACATTTTAATCAAGTACTTTTGTTTCTTTGTTTGGTTTATTCTTTTGAAATTTCCAAGTCTGACACATTAAAATCGTTACTCTCTTTCTGTCATTGTCGCTAAAATTTGTATAATTCAACCAGGGGTATGACTCCTCTCCATGAAAGGTGGTTCACAATCTCTCTGTTGCGGCGTCAAGATACTCACTGTGTCCTCCAGGGCTTCATCCAACATATCATCAGGGGTATGGCTCCTCGCCGTTCGTTGGGTGTACCCTTCCGCCCGATAGGAGTCGCTTTGTCCCCCTCATGACGAGTTTCGCCGGTCGGATGTTCTTTTTGGGGTCCAAAGGGTACAGGATGCAAATCGTTGCGCTCAAATACGCTGTTATTGCCTAAACTGATGCTAATCTGGTCGTTGACACCGTTATTTTCCATAACTGAAATGAGATTTCTTAGTGAGAGATTAAAGCCAGTTAGTCCCAAAATTGTCCAAGTCCCACGGTGGGCGCCAAACTGTTTACCGTAAAACATTACAGTTGAATTTGTAAATATGGTTTATGGATACGCGGATTGAGATGAACTAATTAACAAGTTAAAAAATAAGAATTAGCAGTAGGAACTATGAAGGATGATTCAATTAAACGAAGGAACAAAGTAAGCCTGAATCTTGGTGTTGCTATGAGCTGAGACCATTATAGAAGACTTCTCAACAGATCTTGGAAACTCAATGTAGAACTAGACCTTCAGAAATAGAAGTGCCATGCTCTGTTAAATAGAGACACACGATCCACACCCTCTTAAAGTCAAATGGATGCCTATATCAATGGCCGAGTAACGGCTGGAGAGGATCCTGGGATCTTACGTAATCGCTGACCTCTGAGCTTCATTCCATCGGGCCGCTAACCGATACTTAACCCCACTCCCCCTGAGTCGTGTTTGCGAAGACCGTGAGTAGGACGTGTGTTGTGACTGGTTACATGAACATAACCGGTACCACTTGATCGCTGACTCATGCCTGACCTGTCATGTGTCTGTATCTTATTGTCAACTCCGGATTTTACCCAATACACCATGAAAAAGGGAAAAAAGTGAAAAAGACTTTTAAAGTCCCTTGTTTCTTGCTGTCATCAAGCTTGAAGTTGTGCAACAAACTTTGATCCGCGACCTGCCCAAAACCCGACCCTTTTTTTTCCTCCCCGGCACCACCACAGTTAAGATTCCATGATATTTTAATTAATTTTGTCGTATCACGTGTGGACAAACTTTTTCATGTTAACTTCACTAATTGACTTTGCAGGTTTTCCATATTATTTCAATAGAAAAAAAAAAGAACTTACTAAAAGAACTTTGAATACGCCAACTTTCAACTTCAAGGAGAAAGTAAACTATTTCCTCTGCATCGATCTTGGATAATCAGCATACATACGGGGAAAAAAACAGAGTTGAAAACGATTGCTCTAATTTGATTGTTCTTCGGATATTGAAGTCTCGCTTTTTCTACCTCAACATATATATCATGTAAAAAATCTTCAGGTTCATCACATACAGCTATAAGTGATAATTATTTATACATTGATAAGTGTTACAGTTCAAATCTCATTGATGAATATGAAACGTTGAATTGCATAATAAATTATTTTATATCTACTGAATGAAAATTAAGGTATCTAGTAAGATAAAAAAAAAAAGGTCTATATATCTCATGTACTATTCAAAAGTATTCAATTTTTTTTATCTTTCAGTAAAATCTTAAAGCTTGATATCTTCCTTAGATTACCAAGGTCCTTTTCATATTAGCCGTATCTCAACCCAGAGACTTTTCTCTCTCCATTTAACTAAATGTAACAAATATAAAGATAACATAAGTTCAACAAAGAAACATTTATAAGATGTGTATACAAACTAGTAAGGGACTTAGACAAAGAGTAAATTATAGAAGGAACTAATATATTTATCAAAATGATGGACTTTAATGTTGCTTTGTCCCTCTACTTTCCAAAACCAATCCAAATGTAATAAAAATTATATTACCCCAATTTGTAAGAATTATATTGCCTATAATGTTACTTTAGAAATGCAACAAATTAAAAACAGTAAAATAGGAACTCACAAAACTGTTGGCAAATATATGTGTGATTTCATCTTTTCAAATATATATATATATATATATATATATTTGAAACCTAAAGGTTGTACTACAACGATCTTTCATCAAACATCCTTATTGATCTTAAAGTTATTTATCTGATGTACGGTTGTGCTACAAAACTTCTTGAAACTTTATTAGAATTACCTTACCGTTGACACCCAATTTTATCCCGCCTTTCCTCCAAAATATTTATTTACGCTTCTAGTATTTTTGGCAACTTAAAAAATAATTATTTATACTTTACTACAATTATTAGCTTTTATTAATACCGGCGTTTCATTATCCTATTGTAGTCACTGCTGTTATGATTTTTACTTTATTACTGTTACTACTACCACTATTATTATTATTATTATTATTATTATTATTACTATTATCATTATTATTATTATTATTATTATTATTATTATTATTATTATTATTGTCATTATTATCATTACCGGTATTAAGATAATTCACATTTTTATCGTTTCAGCATTTTTACCATCTTATGCACACGCATCACATTTATTTTCGCGCAATTAAATAATAGCGTTTATTTACTGATATTATCGCACGACCATTACGACGTCATATAATTTTATTTTTATCCGAGCACTGATAAATACATACTTTTATAATAGGTAATATTTTTAATTAAAATAGATCTTTTATGCAAATTTAGAAGCCCAAAATAGCACAAGAAGCAAATATATTTTTGGCATATCCGCCCCAATCAATTTATAATCATTTTCCGACCACCCCACATTTTAATACCCAGCCCACGTTTTAAAATTCATCAACACAGCCCACTAGACAAACCGACCCGACCAGCCCATTGATTAACCCGACCCGACCGGCCCATCTCACGTTTTATTCCCCTCAAACCTAACACTAACCCTAACAGCGCCGCACCCCCCCCCCTTCCCTCTTCTGCTCTCTCTTCTCTCTCTCTCCTCACCCCCTCTCCCTCAATCTTGAACGAATTCGGTAAAATTACAGGCACCTTTCGCGAACCCAGGCCGTGCATGGCCATTTCGGGGAAAGGCGATTAATGCTCGTCCTTTCCCAGTCAGATCTCAACCAGGGTAAGTCGTCGTCTTCCTTCGATTGTCTGTTTTTGACCTGAAATGCTTTAAATGGATTTCGTTCGTTTGTGAAAAGAAAACCTTTTTCTCATTAGTTTTTTTTTCATTTTCGGGTACAAATTTTAATGGTTTTTGTCTATTTCCCTTCTTTTTCTGATCGAATAGTTTAGGATACGCACAAAAAATCCTAACGTTGAACCGAAAAATCCCGCCCATTTTTCAGTTTTCAAACCCTAGCAAAACCCTAGTTGATCCCTATAAATAATCGTTTTCTGGAATAGAAAAGGGAGCTCTTTTAGCCGCCTCGAATCCCTGGAAAATATTAAGTTTTTTCAGTCGCTCAAAAATTCCTTACAAAATATTAGTTTTCAGTAGTCTATATTGCTTGATATCGATTAAAAAATATTTAAATTAGTTTCTGTTTTCTTTTCCCCTGGTATCGCTTCGAATCCGAGAGCCTGCGAGTTCGGAGTTTGTAGTGTTTTGAGGTAGATCGGAGATTCGAAGCCTCACTTCGCTGCACCCGAAGAAGGTCAGTGAATCTTCTCTTTTAGTTATTTTGAATTTATAGTTGTTTCTCTGCTTAGATGTGTTCTAGGATGTTATTATGGTAGTTTTTAATTGCTAGTTTAATATATGCTTATGTGTGTTGGTTGGCATTCTTATTTAGTTATGTTCGTTAATAGTTTCAAGCATAGTTTCAAGCATGTTTAAGTGTGTTAGCTTCTTAGCATTGGCTTTGGTTCAGCCTTATTGATTTAGTATTTATCATGTCATTAGCCCAACTTTGTTATACGGTAGTTTGATTTAATCCATGTTTAAGTACTATTGCCCTGTTAGGCTTAGTTCATGCTTTTAAATAGTTCATGTGTTCTAATCACAAGATCATTTCTAATATTTTAGAGCATCAGTTGACTGGTATATGACTAGTTGGATCAAATGTTTGTTTAAATGGATAATAAGTTATTAAAAGTCAATACAAGGTCCGTCTTGTTGATTATTTAGTAAATCTAATATATTACGATATGAGTAAGACAGGTCCTAGTCTGAATTTAGAATAAGCTTAAAGTTTTATTAGTGATAACCATTGATGAAATGTTTGAACTCTAACAAAATCACGTATATTTAAGAGTTAGAAAAAATGGGATCTAAGCATTCTGAACTTGGTTTAACATCATGGTAGAAGCAACTGTGTACTGTTTGGTTTTAAAATACTTAAGTTGGTTATGGGATAGTCTGATAAGTATGCTTTAGGTTTGGATCCTGAGATTGTTGACGCGAGAACCTAATGTCTGTGCATAAAATCGAATTAATCTCAAGCTAGTCATCTATGTTGAATGTTTTATAGGTTTTTGAACTTGTTAAGTGCTTCTATTTGTGGAATAGGAATTCATATGCAATGACATGGCTTTATTTGAAGTCTATGTTGAGTCTACAATAGTTTTGGTGTTCTTGATAAGCCTGTTATTTGTTCCCTTGAATCAGTCACATGAGAGTAGCCAGTTATCTCTACTCATTTTCCGAATTTATGTCAAACTGAATGCTAAATTTTACTTCGCTGATCTAAATGAACACTGCACAGGACCGTAAGTCTTTTGTTTTGACAGTATGGTTGGTATATTTAATCCCTCTTTGATTTAGACTATTACCCAAACTAATGTTGATATTTGAAGCATGCTTACACTAGTTTTAAAGCTGAATCCAGACCCTTTGCATACTCCTTAACGGCTCTGTTTCAAAATTATGAAAATCTATCTTATGTGTTTTGGTTGTTGGTTAGTCATATGAGTCTCAGAATGTGTTTTTGCATTAGTGAGCATATTGATAAGGCCTGCTTGCATACATTGCCCATGTGGGTTTATGTCCATGTTTCGAAATAACTCTGCAACATTTGCTCAATTGGGTCTATATATACTACGTATATCTTGAGATTTATTGGGTATATACTGCTCCTTTGCTGGACCTGTTATGACTTTATTTTTGTCCAAAACATGAAACATGCATAAATCTGATTTCGTGTATGGATATGCTTGTGTACAGACTATACCCAGTCTCATATACACTTCAGGGTATATGAGTTTGGTATACTTAAGTATACACGGCATACCACTCTTTACTTGGTTGTGAAATCTACTGTTGTTAGATTTTGGGCCTTCTCTTCCTCTTCCTGTGTTGGGCCTCTATGTGTGCAACATATTTAATTCACAGTTCGGCCCATTTTGCCTATTCTTGTACCGTCACCCGTTTGGGCCGTGAGTTGTTTGTCTTAACCCAATTAAATTTAATTTTCTTATTATTATGTGATGGTATTTGAAGTTTCTTTCTTTGAGTTGTGAATTTTGCATTATTAATTATCTAGACCCATACTAATCCTTTTCTTTCATTTTATGCATGATCATCGCATACGAGTCCAAGGGACTCGTCTTCTTCTGCATTCGGTGTTGGGCTAAGGCCCAACGAAACATGACTTCTCTCTCTCTATCCAGCCCTGTCCGCAGCAGATATAAAAAAAAAAAAAAGGATTTCTGGGCTAAGCCCAACAGCATGCACGATCACAGCAGTCCTAAAATGGACTGAGCCCATTTAATTATATTTGCTCCTTATTTTGTGCATTTAATTTGTATTGTACAACTAATACTTTACTTTGTTTGTTTTTTTAGCTAGAATGAACCTTAGTGGAATTAGTGGGTTAGTTTTAGTATGATGGTAGTTAATTTAAAAGAGAAACTAGCAATTAGTTCCATAGGTTTCATTCCCTTTTTATGTTAAAATTATTTATAGCATCTATAATATTTTTTTATTAGAATAATTGATTTTCAAAATAGCATGACTACATATTTTGAGCTAAAGGAATCAAGATTTATTCTTGCTATCTTAGAAATTTAAAAACGTCACTAATACGCAAATATGAACTCAAGTATATTCTATAAACAATTTTCCAAGATTTATCTAATTATACATATTTTTTAGCCGAATATAGTTAAATAAAGTTAATAAAAGGTAAAGAAAACTCACTTCCTTTTGCATCCTGTTTATAAAAAATAAGTCTAGATTTTTCTACATCTCCATATTCATATAACATAATTTTATCCAAAGTGCAAATTTGCTAAGTCTTCTCTTAAAAGCTATTACTTATATGCAAACTATTATATTTTCTGCAAGTCTTATTTTAAATAGCATTATTTTTCATTTAAAGCCTTAGCAACATTTATAAGTCTTATTTTAAATAGCATTTAAAGTCTTCTTTTATGCAAATCATTATATCTTCTACAAATCTTATTTTAAATAGCATTATTGTATTTCTATTTAAAGCCTTAACAACATTTATAAGTATTATTTTAAATAGCATTATCATATTTTCCTTTAAAACATTAGCAACATTTACAAGCTATATTTTGCATCTTTAGCCTTAATTAACCTAAGTTTGACTGGTTAACCGTAGTTAACGGATTCTAAAGGATGCTCAACCCCTTCCCTTTATGATAATCTAGAACTCTTACCTAGAATCACGCTCATTAAGCAGACTACTAACGGATGTTTAGTTAGGCTTTACCTTAGTTAATAAATTAGATGTCCTAATTCACCGTTACACTAATTAGGTGGCGACTCCTTAAAATAAAACAAATAGGAATCACCAATATGTTGTACTCCTACTTTAACCCGTTTAAATGGGGTATAACACTTACAATACATTAGAAAGAACTAAAGGGAAAAATAGTGAAAAGTAAATGATTTATCACTCATCTACTTACACTATTCTTGTAATTGTATATTTTAAATTGTTTTTATTCAGTTATTTTTGGTCTTAAAATTATTCTTTAATCAAACATCGATATTGATCTTAAAGTTATTATCTGATGAAAGGTTGTACTACAAAACTTTTTGAAACCTTATTAGAGTTATCTTACAATCTTGTTTCACATGAAAAATCTCGGAATACATTAGAAAGAACTAAAGGGAAAATAGTGAAAAGTCAATGATTTATCACTCATGTACTTGCACTAAAAGACAAATATTCTTATAATTGTATATTTTAAATTATTTTTATTCAGTTATTTTGGCTTTATTTTAAAAATTTAGATATGTACTAAATTGGAACAGTTCAAGTAATATATATATATATATATATATATATATATATATATATATATATATAAGAAAGTATGAATACTAATTCGGCGGAATTTGTGCTAAAAATGTTTTTTTTTATTGAATGATGTATTTAATTCACATTCATTTTATTCATAAATTTAACCTATACCTATATAATTTTCTAATCAGTTTATCCTCTTACTTTAGTTGATTTCATACTTTAAAATATTTAAACAGTAATATATTCCGTGACCTTGAGGTATATTTTCCTCTTCTCTCAATTTTATCCAGTTCTCAATAACATATGTACTCAAGTATAAGCATCACAATTCACAACTAAGCTTGAGTACTAAATCAAGTGAAATTCGGAAGCGCATTATCAATTGGGCATGTCTATGCTAATACAAGCTCAGAGAGCAAAATTATTACCAAAAGTCGTGCAAATGAAAATTAAAACTCCGAAAAAGATTAGAGAAAATTACTTATTTAGGTGAAAAATAACAGCAACAAATCAATGAAATTGCACTATAGAAGCATGAACTTTACATAAAGGACACAAAATTTGATAGACACTTTTAGATAAGTGATACAAAATTTTCAAATTCAAAACAAAAAGTGGGTGAAACCAGTGAAAAAAATGTTTGGGACAAAATATGTTTATCTTCAATAAGTTAAGAACCAAAAGTAGAGCCCTTTAACTGTCGTCCAGCCCACTAATTGGCCATAAAAATCGTTAGGAAAATAAATTGAGAGTAAATTAATGATTTGAAAATTAGATAGAGAATTGTCATTACACAAATTCAGGAGCAATGGGGAGGGTATTAACATTAATATGTCCATCAACTATATAGGTGACAAAGTAGATAGTGGAGATAATAGGAATTCAACTTTTGCTTACCGATTTGCAGCAAAATTTGTTCTTTTCTCCGTTAGGTTATTGGAAAAAGAAGATCTTGTTCAGCAACTTCATGCGTCTGTTTGATACTGTAGTGCTCCTTCATGAAGCGTTGCCCTCTATTCCAAAAAATAAAACTGTTGCCGTCTCTTTGTTGCATTAGTTTTTTTTTTTTCCTTAAATAGGGAATTTTAATAAGAAGGCATTTTAGTAATTTAACTTTCAAGTTGGGAGTTTATGCTTTTAATATAATATATATAGATAGATAGATAGATATTTCATAGGCATTCACAATTTACTTTACAACTCTTAATAAAAAGCACTTGAACCTAGGGCTGTGCAAATTAACGGTTAAATCAATAACCTGAATCAATTATTGGGTTATTAGGCTAATGGTTCATGTTAATGGATTACTGGTTCAGGTATCGGGTGGTGCCCTGTGGTTATTGGCTTATTGGGTCGGGTCATGGTTTGGCCAATTTTGTTAACGGGTGAACCGATATCTCGATAACCATTTATTTAATTACAATTCTACCCTGAAGAATGTTGGGCAATTTGCAGAATTGCCCTTCGCTGGGAGTGGTCTTCAGTTTTCGCCCCTCAATTGGTGGTTTTTAATTTTTGCCTTCTGCCTTTGCAAATTCTATCCACAAGGTAGAATTTGGGCCTTAAGACAGAATTCGCAAAACTGGCCATGCAAATTCTGCCTTAACATGGACAGATTTGCAAATTTCTACCTTAAGGCCCAAATTCTGCCTTAACATGGATATAATTGTAAAATTCTGCCTTAAGGTAGAATTTGCAAAGGTAGAGGGAAAAAAAAAATCAAAGACCACCGATTTGTGGGACAAAACTTAAAGACCACCAATTTGAAGGACAAATATTAAAGACCACCCCAAATGAAGGGAATCCGCGCAAAACAAAGAAGAATGTTTCTTATTGTAGTGATAGGTTTGATAAAATCACACCTTTAGTTGGTCCAATTTTGTTTACGTCTTTCATAATAATTGTATTATTTTGTTCGACATAGTCTTAGGAGCTGAAGCTACTTTCAGTTTTGAAGATGGGTTCTTTGTTCTTGATTTTTTTTTTTTGTGTGAAATATTAACGGATAAACCGATAACCGAACTGATAACAAACAATAACCGATAACCCATTAACCGATATCTTAACGGTTCTTTAATGGTTTAACATGTCTACAAATCGATAACCGATAAGTTGAACCGATAACTTTCAAATCCGAACTGAACCGACCGATATGCAGCCCTACTTGAACCGGGTCATTCACACAAATGCCCCTATTTCGGGGTGGTCTTTAATTTTGCCCTTTAAATTTGTGATCTTTAATTTTTACCCTTCATTATTTTTAGCGCGGCATAATTTAGATTTCACAAGGCATAGTTCACATTTAACTTCGGCATATATATCTTAACATCCACACAAATTATACTGGACAAGGCTAAATTTTCAACACTCAACATAATATGAAAAAAGGCATAATTTAGATTTCGCAAGGCATATTTTACGTTTAACTTCGGCATATGTATCATAACATATGCACAAATAAGCTGGACAAGACAAAACTTTCAACACTCATCATAACGTGAAAAAAAACATAATTTTAGATTTCACTCGGTATAGTTTATGTTTAACTTCGGCATATGTATCATAACGTCCACACAAATTATGCCGGACTTTGCCAAACTTTCAACACTTAACATAACCTGTAAAAAGGCATAATTTTAGATTTCGCTCGGCATAGTTTATGTTTAACTTCGACATATGTATTATAACATCCACACAAATTATGCTGGACAAAGCAAAACTTTCAACACTCAACATAATTTGAAAAATGCTAAAAAACTTATCCCGCATAACTTAATTCCTGCGTAATTTATGTCGAACGAGGCAAAAGTTCTATTTCGAAAGATAAAAATGTTATAGAAATTATGACTTGATTTGAGGTACAAATTAAAAATCGTAGATATGAGGAACAAAATTAAAGACCATTGCATTTGAAGGGCAACCCGCGAAAAAAAATGAAAAATATCCCCTCTACAACTTAAAATGTACACGTATATTTAAAAACATACTAATAAAAATTAAGTTTAGTTTTTATATTTAAAATATGATAATAAAAAATTAAGTTTAGTTTTAAGTCTAGAAATATGAAATTTATTACTATACATCATAAAACAAACCTACAAACACATTAGGACGAGTAATTTTTTTTGTTGGATGAAACAACCTTTTCTGTTTGGGAAGAATAGTTAAAATATAATTAAGGGTGGTAATACAAATAAGATGGTAATAGCCTGTTTGGTGAAACTTTCTGATAAGTTATGCTATTTCGTGTTTTGATGATTTGCCAAACACTCTCGAGGAACCAGATAGGGACCAGGTGTGGTCAGTTCCCTTGGCCGTTGTACAGTCAACTCTACAGCTGTAAAAGCTGCTGCACTGTACTGACTGGCAGCAGTGCAGCAGCACAGCTGCAGCTTGCTAGAGGCCAAACTAAAAGATGAAATGTCCCTATCTCTTCTCATATGCTCTCTCACATATAAACAACACGTTACAAGGATTAACCTAACACTTGCAAAATCTGAAAATCATATTCTCTCTTGAGTGCTAGCTGCCGCTGCTCTCAGGGTTTTCTCAAGAACAAAGCTACTACAAGCTCAAAGACCAGATCTCGACATGGAAGATGTCTTAAGTCCTTAGGTTTGTTGAGTCTTTGTCATATTGTTCTTTATTTGTAATCCTACACTACTTTCAAGAAGTGTCATTGTAGGATAGATTTCAACCGTTGTTGTTTTGGTTTATTGGCTAGAGTTAGTCAAGGTTTGTAGCTCTGCAATAAAGTTATTGTAAATGGCTTACAATAGAGTTATTGTAAAGAGCTTGCAATAGAGTTATTGTAAGAGGTGAGGGATTAAGAGGTTAATTCTTAGGTTGCAATAGGTTGTAATATGAAGTTACGTTGCTAAGTTTAGTGAAGTTGGGAAATCCTACTAAGGTAGGTTGTGGTTCTTAATCCCTTGAGCAAGGAGTTTCCACGTAAACATCTTGCGTTATTTACTTTCTATCTTTTATTTGAGGGAACAAATAGGGAACCTGGTTCTCTAAACGGTTCAGTGGAATCTTAGTTTTATCACTTTTAGAATCTATTTATTTTAAAAATATCGTTTATCATAAATATTTTTTGAAAAAAATACTTTTCAAAAGTAGCATATTATGTTTAACTTTTGAAAAATTGCTTATGCTACTACTCAAAGCATTTTCTTTTCAAAAAATAAAATAAAAATTGATCAGACACATTAACCTAAAATAAGTATTAATAAGAAATATACTTTTGACTTTCCAGAAGCAAGCCAAGTGAGCTACTACATCCGTTTCAATTTATGTGAGCCAACTTATATGATTTTGTGTTTCGAAATTAGTTATTAGATAATTTCAAAAATATTAAATTATCCAGTGCAATAAAGCAAAATAAATAAAAGAATTTGTAAATAAATAATTAGCTTCGTCAACAACTACTTTGTGGTGCATAGTTTCATTGCACATTATAATATCACTCATCCACTATTAATAAATCATATTTTCTAAGTTTCTTTACTCATTTGAGGTTGAAAATCGTGTCAACATTTCTTGAATACTCAAATATCTTTTTCTAATAGTCGGTTAGCCAACATTTATTTAATTGAAAAGAAATGAGTAATCTAACATGTGATAAAGTTCAATTTGAATTATTGGATGCTATATTCTCAAAAACATTAGAAGAATAAAAAGGGGAATAACTTTTATACTCTCTTCGTTTCAATTTATGTAAACTTTTTCGGAGTACGAGGGTCAAACTTAAATGTTGACATAGATTTTTCAAGTTTGTAAAAATAAAATTTACTCCATATATTTAGAAACTACATAAAAAGTAATATAAGTCATGATAATTTATAATTCAAATAATTTAGAAAAAAAGTAAGGAAAACGTGGTCAAAGAACCATCTCGTAGACTTCCCAAATAGTAGTAGGTTCACGTAAATTGAAACAGAGAGAGAGTATTAGCTTTGGGCTTGGGCTTAGCAAGGGCTAAATGCCACTTGTAACATAGTACTAATAAAGACTCTTAAATCTAAGATTTCTTGTTGCACGAAAATTTCCTATTCTGTGTTGGAGTTGAGAAAGTTAAATCCAAATCCTATTCGTTTTGAGGAGTGAAATTCTATTCCTACATGGTTTTGATTTGCGTCTATTTATTTATTTAAAGTGAACCCGGCTGCCATTGATACACTGAAAAAGGGCAGTGGAGAAGCTAAAGCAGGCAACATGTATTCACTGATCAAACAGGAATTAGACAGACTAAGCCACAGCCCAGATGTTGGTGACTGGAAAAAATTCGGTAAATTGGCGATCGAACAGAAAATCCTTGAAGCCGAAGCGAAAACCCTGCGTAAAAAGCAATTAGAACAGCAACAGAATGACGAGAAGTACGTTACCGATAATAAATACGAATCTTCTTCATCGGGCTCCCTACCGACACAAGATGTTATGGATGCCACAAATATAATTTGGAGAAGCTCTAGGATGTGAATGAAAAATAAAAGACTTGGTGACTACATTGTGGATAATGAAGGCTACAAAATGGTTTACTTTTCACCTTGAAGTTGAAAGTTGGCGTATCTTTTTTTTTTTCATTTTTTTTTCCTATTGAAATAATATAGAAAACCTGCAAAGTCAATTAGTGAAGTTAACTTGAAAACGTTTGTCCATACATATAGCTGTTATACGACAAAATTAATTAAAAAATCATGGAATCACAACTGTGTTAATATTTGTGTTTGTTTTCCATAAACACAGAATCTTAACTCTCCACAAGTGACTTTATGGACTAGTAGGCAGAGTTTACTATTGGCTTCCATGTTAACTGGTTCTTCCCCACTCTCATCAACCTAAAAGCTCCTAAAAGTCTCTTGCTTCTGAGGTAAGAAAATAAACTGATACCGAGTAATGAGTGCAACAATTTGCATCGTGCGTTAAACTAACTCGCAATCAGATTACAGGTTTTGAAATTTATTAGAGCGTTTAACTTGCTGCAACGTATTAATAGACAATTTAAATCACGTAGCAACAAATCTTTTTATTGTTTTCATGGCACAAACATTAGTCTAGGGTCCCAGGAACTCTTTTAACTCTACAACGTTATTCTCATCCTTCTAAGGGTGGACGTCACTAACAGAGTCGTAACCAAGCAGCTACTTAGCTGGCCTAGACAGAGGGTATTGCACATTTAACTGTCGCATGTTGGCCCCGCTATGCTTCAACCGTAATTCCATCATCCACACAAGCAGACTAAAATGCTCGCGGTCCAGGCATGTCTCTCCTCATTAGTCAGCTTCACTATCTTCTCATCCTCGGGACCCTTTACCGAGTTGATATCCAAAAGAGCCCGAGAAGCTGGAATAATCTCATCTTCCGTATACTCAGGAACTCCCGAATCCAACATGTACTTTGTCAAGAACTTACCTAAGTACAATTTCTTCATCCATGATATCTAGTCCGCTGCATCTCATTAAGCATGAGCTCACCTACATTGATGGGTTGTCCTGTCATCAAGAAATAAATGAAACATACACGAGCTTGTGTAACCTTCGTCAAGTGCTCTCCCAGTATGATATGAGCCTGAACGAACAACTACCAGACTCGGGCTGGCTTTTGAAACTCGCTCCTGAGCATTTCGAGGTGCTCCCTACATCTATTGCGGGTCCACAAGACCCTAGGTCTCTCCACACATAGAGTATGAAGGATGTCCCTATAAGTCGGTCGCAGATGAACTCAGTGAGTGTCTTGTTGGGGGGGGGGGGGGGGGGTTCCCTGATCAGTTACTTGCCATTTGCCGTGTGGTAGCGTATAGTTCTTTGACCATATGGGTGCGGCACAGAGTCCAAAACCCGTTCTTTCATAATTGCTAATACTCTTGGAAACTTCTTCTCTACAATTGCCTCATCAATACCCGCTCAAACACATAGCGGTCGTGCAGGTTGAAATTCTTATACCACTTCTTGCCCTCATCATTAGTAAGCTTGGGTCCATGACGGGACCTCTTTAGTGGTCTGGCAGATTATTAAGCAACTTCTTTACAGTGATTGCTAGACACAGCCTCCTTATGTTTCCTCAATGACTGGGCAGCCTTGGATGGTCTAGCTACAGATTTGTCAATCTTAGCTCTTCCAAATTTTCTTATTTTTACCTAAACGTGTAAACAACAGAAGCAACACGCTAGTTGTATCTCAGAAGGCAAGTCAAAGTAAAAGTAAGGGTCAAACCGACCCCACACTTAAAACTTAGTATTAAAGATATAGGGGTGCAAAGTGTAATTAGACTAGACTAGAGGGTGCCTTTGTACATAGCAGTTAGTTAGTAACTAACTGCCTGAGCACCGACTTGATTAGAAGATAAATATCTTATACGAGCATTGTAAGATTCATTATTTTACAGATCAATAGAAAATAATGAGAGCATTGGACATGTTAGGAGTGATATCTTATTGAGAACACCAATGCCTACTATAAACCAAGCCTATGTTGTAGTAGTTCAGGAAGAAAGTCAAGGAACAATGGGAGTAGGAGCTGAACAAAGTCAAAGAACAATGGGAGTAGGAGCAACAAGTAAGGAACCTCTAATTGTGCTAGAAGGTAAAGGTCACAACTTTATCATAGACAAAGTTCCAATCTTAATCAGACAATAGGTAGAAGTCAGAATCACAGTTTTCATCCTGGACAAAGGTCTAGTCAAAATCAGAACTATTATCCTGGGGAAAGTTTAGTCAAAATCAGAACTATTATCTTGGACAAAGTTCTAATCAGAATTAGAACTATCAACCTGGACAAACTTCTAGCAAGAGTCAGAATTTTTACACTGGATAGAGTTCTCCAAGTACATATCCTAGAAAACCTGGTGGTGTGGTATGTGAACATTGTGGATATAAGGGACATTTGAAAAATAAATTTTACAGACTGGTTTGATATCCTCCTGATTTCAAGAGCAAAATTAGCAACCACGTGCGCAAGAAAGGGACCACATGTCAACAATGCAGCTGCTTAAGGAGAAATGGAAAGAATGAGTTCACTTACAAGGACATCATCTCTTAGAGAGCCAGTATGAAGATGTGCTGAACAGGTTGAATAACAAGGAGATTGCAGAGAGCTCAACTATATTCAAAATGACAGGTATTTTTGTTTTCATGGCAAGTGTACTTGAATGAGAGTGAATAGTAGACTCAGGTGCCTTTCACCATGTTCTTTCGTGCAAAGATGTGTTGAATAATGTTAGTGCAATTGAAAAACAAGGATGTGTTGGAATACAAAAGGGGTTTGCAGGTTACTCATTTGTATGGCCTAAAATAGAATTCTAGACAATGGAACATTAAACTCACTGATGCATTGTTTGAAGCAGGATACATTCAAAGCCACTATTGATCATCCTTTGTTTACAAAGAGATCAGGACAAGACCATGTAGTCATTATATTCTAGTTTATGTAGATGATCTCTTGATCACTGGTAGCAATGTGACTTTAGTAGAGGAAGCTAAGAATACTTTGCATAATAACTTTAAGATGAAGGACCTTGGACCCTTAAAGTTTTTTTTGGGAATTGAGGTCATGAGGTCAGACAAAGGGATACAGCTTAATTAGAGGAAATGTATGTTAGAAATAATATCTAGTACTGGCTTAAGTGGTGTGCTAAACCCGTTGCTACACCACTGGAAGCTAATTTGAAGCTCACCACTGTGGATTATGATGAGCATGTCGGAGTACAAGGAGATGAGATTCTACAAAATGTTGATAGTTACCAGAAGTTAATTGGGAAGTTGATTTATGTGACCATCACAAGACCTGCATTTGTTTTGCAGTACAACTGTTGAGTAGTTTATGCAACATCAAAATCAATCACACATCGAAGCTACCATGAGACTTGTAAGGTATCTTAAAGGTTCAATGGGAATGGGAATCCTTCTAAACAAGGGACCGGTTGACCAACTTGAAGCATTTTGTGACTCTGATTGGGCTTCATGTCCCAATACAAGAAACCTATGACTGGTTGTGTGTTAAAACTAAGAGATTCATTACTGTCCTGGAAATCAAAGAAACAAGAGACTATCAGTAGAAGTTCTGCAGAGGCAGAGTATAAGAGTATGGCAGCAGCATCAACTGAGATCACATGGATGGTTGGTTTGTTACAAGAACTGAATGTGCAATTAGCAGGACTAGAAAAATTTCACTGTGACAGCAAAGCAACTCTTCAGATAGCAGCAAATTTCATATTTCCTGAAAGGACCAAACATATTAAATTGGATTGCCATTTTATGAGAGAAAAGATCGAGAGTGGACTGACTGCACAACAATAAATACCAACTACTTTGCAACTGGCAGACCTGATGACTAAAGCACTTGGAGGTGCACAACATCAATGTTGTTATCCAAGCTTGGAGTGTTTGATGTCTTTCACCCTCCAGCTTGAGGGTGAGTATTGGAGATATAGGGGTGCAAAGTGTAATTAGACTAGACTATAGGGTGCTTTTGCATAGAGCAGTTAGTTACTAACTAACTGCCTGAGCACCGACTTGACTAGAAGATAAATATCTGATATGAGCATTGTAAGATTTTTCAATAGAAAATATTTCTCTCTCTACTCCTTCCATAACTGCGTTCCACTCAACTTAGTAGGGTTAGCAGCCATGTAAATTGAGCTTGCATGAATTCATTTTAGCACTCAATTGATCTTAGATTAACATTTAATTTGCTTAGACGTACTCAGACTTCGCCCTCGCTGAGTCACTTATAAACCAAAAAGTTCTCTAGCTCATATCGTGGCAATATATAATGGCATCCACCCCTATGTTATGCACCTAGTCACACAAAATAAATGAGAACAAATCTACAAGAACTAAACTAACATGATTTTCTTTGGTGGGCAATTAGCAATAAGACAATAGAATGCAATTTAGTGCAGCTCAGCTTAATTTGCTAGGATAGTTTAGCTTACGAGCGACATGCCCGACATTGACGTTATGCCCATAACAGTGCAAGCAAATACAATACTAGACTCTCCTTCAATAATATCTAAACAACAAAATACAACTTCTAATAAAAAGGAAACAAAAACTAATCAGAAGAGGCTAATATATCTAAAGCTGACCTAGCGCACTACTAACCCCTCTCCAAACACCCCACACTGATTAATTTGATGCCCTGTTATTACTCATGATCAATTTAGAAGCTCGGATACGCATTAAGCCAATTCAACGAACACCTAACCTGCAGTTTTGGGGAGGTCGCGGTTCAATGTTTGTTGCACAACTTGGAGCTTGATGACAACAAGAAACGAATGGACTTTATTTCTTTCCAATCTTTTCCATTTTTCATGCAAGTTTTGCCTTTGGTTTTGTATGTGCTGAAGTATTTCTATAACATAAAATCTTGTTTTTTTCTTCCTTTTTTCTTTTTTTGTTTTTATTCTTTCTTTCCTATAATTCAATTTTGATTTCTATTTAGAGAGATAAAATTTTTGTCATGATTCGTGAACTAATGGACTCTCTAATTTTTTTTTTTCATAATTGAAAATTCGAGGTTGAAATGTATATGTGATATTGCTATAAAGCGCATTTTATTTAATGATAAGGTTATTAATCAACAAAGAAAAATTAAAATTCTTAAAAGATGAGATCAATTCAGAAGCATTTATTTATTAGTTTTAAATATAGCAGACAGAATTCCATTGGTCTAATTTGGGACCTTAGGATAGATTTTGATTCTATCTGACAAACATATAAAGATAAAGAATAGGAAAGGGCCCTTAGATTTATTTGTGACCTCTGAGGAGCCGTATGAGGTGAAAATCTCACGTACGGTTCTGTAATAGCGATGGGCACAGTGATGTTATCATCGACTATGATTATCTAACAGTTCAAGTACAGTTGATATAGTGGAAGCGCAGTCAAAATATGGTTTTTGGGGGTGGAATTTGTGGCGTCAACCCATCGGGTTTATCGTTTTTCTAATTTCTTCTCTAGCCGAGTGTGAAAGATTACCTTTTGATTTACCAGAAGCAGAAGAAGAATTAGTAGCAGGGTATCAAACCGAATATTCAGGTATCAAATTTGGTTTATTTTACATTGCTTCATATCTGAATCTACTAGTTTCTTCATTATTTGTAACAGTTCTTTACTTGGGAGGTTGGAATCTTTCTATTCCGTACATATTTGTTCCTGAGCTATTTGGCATAAATAAAAGGGGTAAAGTCTTTGGAACACTAATTGGTATCTTTATCACATTAGCCAAAACTTATTTGTTTTTGTTCATTCGTATTGCAACAAGATGGACTTTACCGAGGCTGAGAATGGACCAACTATTAAATCTTGGGTGGAAATTTCTTTTACCTATTTCTCTAGGTAATCTATTATTGACAACTTCGTCCCAACTGCTTTTACTGTAAAAGACCACAATATTCTAGATTCACGACTTGTCTCAAAAAAGAGAAAGAAACAAGCATAATTTTTTTTTTATAGATATTCTAAATATGCTCCCTATGATAACTAAATTCATAAATTATGGTCAACAAACAATACGGGCCGCCAGATACATCGGCCAAGGTTTCATGATTACCCTGTCCCACGCAAATCGTTTACCTGTAACTATTCAATAGCCCTACGAAAAATTGATCACATCGGAACGTTTCCGAGGCCGAATACACTTTGAATTTGATAAATGCATTGCTTGTGAAGTATGTGTGCGTGTATGTCCTATAGATTTACCCGTTGTTGATTGGAAGTTGGAAACTGATATTCGAAAGAAACGATTGCTTAATTACAGTATTGATTTTGGAATCTGTATATTTTGTGGTAAACAGTGCAAGCAAATACAATACTAGACTCTCCTTCAATACTATCTAAACAACAAAATACAACTTCTAATAAAAAGGAAACAAAAACTAATCAGAAGAGGCTAATATATCTAAAGCTGACCTAGCGCGCTACTAACCCCTCTCCAAACACCCCACACTGATTAATTTGATGCCCTGTTATTACTCATGATCAATTTAGAAGCTCGGATACGCATTAAGCCAATTCAACGAACACCTAACCTGCAGTTTTGGGGAGGTCGCGGTTCAATGTTTGTTGCACAACTTGGAGCTTGATGACAACAAGAAACGAAGGGACTTTATTTCTTTCCAATCTTTTCCATTTTTCATGCAAGTTTTGCCTTTGGTTTTGTATGTGCTAAAGTATTTCTATAACATAAAATCTGTCATGCACATTTATTTAACTTCAAATCGGATGTATTAATCGGGTGTTCCCGAATATGAAACCTTGATCTAAGCATAGGGCACATTAATTATCCACCTCATTTGACATGTCAGCAAGTACTCAAAGTTAGAGCGGTTAGCTAGATTTTTTGACATGTCATCATATCAAATTGGTTTAGTTAATTACAGTTCATGGCAGTTAATACCGTACGACATTGACCTGGAGTTACTGCTATTTATAGTGAAAATTGAAGTTATACTCCCCCCCTCCAATTATTTTTAAGATAATATAGTAGAGTGTTATTATAAATGATCAAGGGAGAGAAATATTTTTATTTGTTTAAAAGAAATGTCACACCCAAAAAAAGAAAGCAAAAGACAACAAGAAAGGCTAAAAAACGACTTGCTTTTTCAATTGTCGGTATAAATAGTCCTTACCACCTTCCATTTGACTTAGCTCTCTCTCACCTTAATCTTCTTTCTTTTGTGTAAAGACTTCTCTCTGAGTTCTTGGAAAAATTTCAATTCCGGGTCATTCTTTTCTTCATTCTTCTGTTTTTTTTTCTTTTGAAGTATTCTTGCAAAGGTTCTTGATTTTCTTGGAAATATTATGTGAAATTTCAGATGATTTGGATTTGGATATTCAAAACTTGTCGATTTGTGAAACAGTAGAGCCTTCATCTGATATGATTGTGTCATTGTTCAGGTACCAGAAGGAGTGGTTGTTTTGGGCACTTAATCAAGAAGAATCTGAAGTCAAGGCGGTATTCTTGCCGATGAGATGGGTATGGGCAAGACTATTCAAGCAATAGTGCTTGTTCTGGCTAAACGCGAATTAAAGAAAGATTCCAGTATATTTTATTCTTCACCAAGTACTTCCCAGAAACTCCCACTAGTAAAGGGAACCCTTGTAACATGTCCGGTGGTTGCTGTCCAGCAGTGGCTAAATGAGATAAATCGATGCACCATTGAAGAAAGCAATAAAATTCTCGTTTATCTTGATTCCAACAAGCTTAACCACAATATTGAAGAATATGATTTTGTTGTCACTACGTACTCTATTGTTGAGGCGGAATATAGGCCCAGACAATCAAATCATCAGCACAGCAAGAACTCAAAACCTCAGATAGAAATGCTGGCCCAGAAAATGGAATCTACAGAAAAATTGAGTGAAGATGTGTCCAGGAGAAAGTCAGTTTTGCATTTTGTGAAGTGGGATCGCATCATCTTGGATGAGGCAAGTCATATACATTCACAGATTCATGTATTATGTTGTTGTTTTCCTTAATTGGCATTCTGTCTCTGTAGTACCTAAGGTTCGAGAACATTCTTGGTTTCTTTGAGATTATGCAATCTTTTTCTTATAAATACCTGTTTTTCAAGTCTCCATGTTATTATAGTTGTAATTGTGGAGATTGGTATGGTGAACTTTTAATGATCTACGAGGGTTACGAAGAAAGCTATGCAGTTAACTGCTGAATAATCTGCTATCAGCTATGGTTGTTATTAGAGTGTGAAGAATCTTATGGTGGTTAAGAAGAAACCTATACAGTTAACTGCTGAATAATGTAGGTGAGAGTACCTACATACCTCTCCATGATGTTTCAGCTATTAAGACTTAGCAAAATGTAAGAACACAAAATGTATCTCTGTCCTAGAGTTCTTTGCTTTGGTCATCATGTGAAAAATTATCTGTCCTAAAGTTCATTGTTTTGCTTAACTGCTCAACTTGGGAAATTTCATCTTCAATTCTAGTTTACCATTTTCTATCTTTATGGTGGACATGGACGTTCTGTTCGCTCTGTTGCTATTGAACAATTTTGCATGTGGTTTGTAGTTTGTGCCTGTTCTAGTCATCGTGTATCTGTGTTGGTGGTAAAACATGAACTAGCTTCTGAGAGTAAATTCCTAAATTACATGTGTACAAAATATTTTTATCTGCAATGTTTTTACCTGATTGCACTTTTGTGGCATAGGCTCAATATATAAAAGATGCACACTGCAACACAGCAAGAGCAATTCTTGCTTTAGAATCTTCTTACAAGTGGGCCTTAATTGGTATACCCCTGCAGAACCATATCGGAGAATTGTACTCATATGTAAGTTAACTTCTGCAGGTTTAACGTTTTCCAGAACCTTTTATTGTTGTGAGGTTAATTACATTCTTTACTTTTGCACAGGTCCGTTTCTTACAAGTTACGCCTTACACTTATTACCTTTGCAAAGATTGTGATTGCAGAGCACTTGATTATAGGTAGACATAAAGTTTCTTTCTTTAAGTCTTGATTCCTATCCCTGAGGGTGAAAAGATGCAATGGCTAAAAATCTATTTTACTTATTCTTTGCTACTCAACCAATGTTATTGAAATGGTTCACTAACTGTTTGAAATCTCCTATATAATGTCCTTTGATAAATGTAATGCACTACAACTTCTCAGCAGGGTGCCCACATTGCCCCCCCAAACGAGCACGCCACTTTCTCTGGTGGAATAGAGTAAGTTAATGATAATATACATACTTTTGAGGCTTCATCTTATTGCTAGCATGGTAAAGTTGGAATATCTTCTCTTTCTAGTATATTGCAAAACCTTTAGAATCAGTTCAATCCAATGCGGCTGGTAGAGATGCGATGGTTTTGTTGAAGCACAAAATCCTGAAGAGCCTATTGCTAAAACGTACCAAAAAGGAGAGAGCTGCTGATCTTGCACTTCCCCCGAAGACTGTAAGTCTGTCTTACACTAATGCCCTATGCTTCAATTTCATAATAATCTTCTTACCGATGTAGCTTATTACTTATTTTGGATTCAGGTTACTGTGAGAAAAGATTCTTTAGACGAGGATACAAATTACTACTACCAATTCATGTTAAAAGAAACCCTCGCAAAGTTGGCTAAGTATGCTCTCTCTGACATTTTGTTTTCATAAATAGAGCTCTTTTTGCCTGCAAGTTCCACTTTGCTTGTATCTTGCGCAGCAAATTTGCTGGTCACACTAAAGTAGCGTTTTCCCATAGAATTTATTTCATGGGATTGGCTCAGTTTTGTTTTCCTTTTTGGGTTGCATATCCTGTTTTTTTGTCTTATGCATGAAGTACTTGCATGTAATGTGTTTCAGACAATTACTTGTTCTTAAGTAGTTTTGGAACATATTGGGTTAGTTTCTATGTATACTAAATATGTAAGATCTTACAAGTCTTTTTCTTCCCATAAAATTCTCAATCATTTGTGTCATTACCTCGCCTGCAAAAAGTACGAAGAGGATATTTTTATTTCTAACTGTATTTTCATGTTGTATTTTGTGCAGATATGCTCAGGCTGGACCTCTAAGGAAGAACTATCCCTCTTTAAATAAACGCATATAATAGGTACTAAGACAATGTTGTATAAATGACATGCGTGAAACCTGCAGATATATTTATTGTTCTGCTGCTTCTTTTATATTTTTATCTTCTGTTTCCTATTCAATTTTCTGGTGTAATTTCACATAAATCTTTTTCTGTTGCTTCCTGTCATTTGCAGGCATTGAATCATCCTTTCCTTGTGGAATTTTCTGACACCTATTATGGGTGTTGGAAAACAGATGCTGGCTGTGGTAAGCTATCATGTAGCTTATGTCACCGTAACGAGGAAAATCCAGTAGTGAGTTTGTGTACCTCTATGCACCTCCTTCCCCTTTTATTATACTATGAACACGTAAAAATGCTTCTATAATTCTTATGATGGCACCTCACTGCAGGTTACTTCATGCGGTCATGTGTTTTGCATGACGTGTTTTCGAGACAAAGCTGGAAGTTCATAAAGAGTGTCATGCCCTTCATGTGTTAAACCCCTTGAGTCCAGCACAGATAATGATAAGCGGCATTTTATTACTAAACCTACTGTCAAAGGGTTTAAGTCCACAAGTATATTGAACAAAATTAAGCTCGCTCCTTTCCGGACAAGCACTAAAATAGAAGCTCTGGTATGCAATTACATTCTACACTATCATCATATTCTCCTCAGTTTGCTTTTCTTCTTTTCCTTATGTGTTTCTTTCCTTTTCACAAATAGAGCAAGGAGTGTCATGCCACTAATTGATTCTCACAGTTATACCATCTAAATGACCAGATTTAGAACTAAGATGATGTTCTAACCCTAGGGGTGTGAACTCATGATCTTGTATCTCTATTTATGTGCTTTTGCATTGGCGAAAACCCAACTGTTGTTATACCCTATTTTAACCGGGGTCAAAATAGTTTACAACATCCGGGTAATTCCGGAGTTATTTAAAGTTAAGAGTCGCCACCTAATTATTTACGGTGAATTTGGGCACCTAAAGTTTATTAAAGTCATTTTCTAAAGTTAACTCCGTTTTAAATCTACGAAACCAAAATTCTAGGTAAGGGTTCAACTAACTTAGAGGGAAGGTATTAGGCATCCTCTAAGTTCCATTAATAATGGTTAACTGACCGGACTTAGAGTTAATTAGGCTAAGTGTAAATATAGTGTTCTAAATGTTTGGGAAATAACTTATAAATATTGCTAAAGTTTTAAAGGAAAATGTAGTAATGTTATTAAAAATAAGACTTGTAAAAAATAATAATTTGTATAAAAGAGTTTAGTTATGAACTGAAGGAGCGCGAGATATGTAACGTTTTAGACATAATTGAAAATAACTCAAAAGGGGAGGCCTTAACTAATTTTGTTTTTAAGAGTACACAAATGACTCAAAGACGATGATTATTTAACTTCGTTTCCTCCAAAAATATGGCGTTTTGAAATAAATATGAAATAAAATTAAGGCTTTGAGGACAAACCACACTCTCGATTAAAGGAAACACCTAAGTGATCGAAATAAGCATTCTAACGTTAATTTGAAGAAAGATCCTACATAATCAAGTAAAGTAGAGCCGTTAACAACTAATAACCAAACACAAGTAAAATAGCAATCACACCCACAAATAAGCAATACCAATGAATAAAAAAAGGGAATGAAAATAAAGCCATATTCGGGCTCTTGTAGAAGAGTAAAGCCTCAGTGGTTCGCCATTTTGGCTAATCACTCTCGTTGTTTTATGTCCAAATGAATGTCGTAAGAGTGGGAATGTGCATGCAAGGTCCAAATGCTGCAGAATCTCAAAGTGAGATTTTCGGATAACGAGTCTTTGTGGAGACCCCATTTCGCTCCGAAATGTACATGTAAAAAAAAAAGATAAAGATTAGTGACAAGGAAATTTACCCGAGGATATCATGGTTCTAAGGCATACATAGCATGAATTTAACGTGACCGAATGGGTACTGATTTATTTTAGCTAATTCTTGTGACATAACATGGTCCAATCCCGATGGTAAATGCAAAGAAAGAAAAAAAAACAAGCTTAAACATAAAGGAGGTGGCAGCAGTCCCAGGTTCAGATTAAAATCTGAACTGCGCATGCATTTTGGAACGTATAGGTCCAGGAATGATTAATATGCAAAAGAGGGGGTGTCCGCTGTATTATCAAAGCAGTAAAAGGAGGGAAAAATGCAACCAGCCCGAGACAATATTTATAAGGCCTGTAATATGAATCTCTTTAGTAATATACGTAGTATACCTTCCCATATACACCTAAGTGTATACCAGCCATGTATATCTCATGTATTCCGTGTATATAATCAAGATTTTAACCTAGAAATGCAGCAAAATGTTCACAAGCTAATTTTGACTCAACCGACCATAGAGAGACCAGAGTATATGGACAGGTGATGAAAGCAAGAAAAGACACAATGGGTTAAAACCATTCCTTTACTTATTCCAGCAGAAACGGAACAATATATTGTTGGCACAAATTTCCCATTCAACAAATACAAAACTTATGGCCTCAACTTAAAAGAGCAAAACAACATGGATATTCAATTTAATGGGCACACACAGTTCTGAACAGACATACGCTAAACAGATTGAATCCAAAACAATCCTCCATTTCAAATTAGGTGTATGATTACTCATGTTCGAATAAGGGGACAGGACTCAAACTACCTAAGCACATAAGTCGCATTTTGGTGATAACAGAAATCCTCGGAACACACATTCCTTACTTCCACAGTTTGACGACATGAGTCTGTTCCAACACCACTTATACTAACAAACAAGGTATTGTTTGATCATATAATTTAAAAGTGTTTTAATCAATGTCTTCTCTATCAACATTTAGCCTAATCGTATTTTAGTCAAAACACTGGATTGGTATCATAAACCGAATAATGTCGATCGTATAAGTCAAGCTACTAGATACAAATTCATGTTTTATATTTAAACATCAACAACCAGAAAACAAACATTCAAAATTCAAGGTACTTAACACGTAAAAATCCGAAGAGAATCCAACAGCCTCAAACGCATGATGGAACATGAACACATTAGAAACTTCGAATTCGAAATAAAAGAGAAAGCACTGACCTTTTGTTGGTGTAGTGAAGTGGGACGTCAAAGCTTTGAATCTACTCTCGTATTGACAGATTTGACACTCGAGTCAAAATTAAAGTGCTTCTATCGTAATTGAAATGCTTTTGCCGAACAGCGACGAAAGTTAATGAATCGTCAAGAATTTAAACTTTCGTCACAATTCTTGTATTTCAACAAAAAATGTTTTTCTGATTTTTAAAGTTCAAAACCAGATTGAAAAAAAAAAAAAAAAAACTCAAGACTGTTTTTTGGTATTTTCAAAGAATTCCCGTTGCTAAAAAAAGAACCTCCTCTCGGCTATGGATTTAAGATCATATTTATAGGTAAAAGGCTAGGGTTTTTCAGACTTTTGAATTCAAAATTTGTAGAAAAAGAAAAGTCACGGGTCGAGATTTTCTGGTATAAGATCCGAATCGAATCAAAATGGACCGTTCAAATTGAACGTTGAAAGTGTTTTTGAGCAGGTAGTCACGTGATTCGGCTCAGACATGGCTGAAAATGTGGAGATTCGTGCTGGTATCGTCATCACATAAGGGTACAAAACAAAGCTTGCACGAAAGTGGGCGAACAGACCTGGAATGGCGAAAGGCAATTAGGGCTTTGCTAAAAATAGGAATGGAGAGGAAAGGAAGAGGGGTGAGCAGATTGCACGAAAATGGGGTGCTTTGATCTGCCATGGTTGAAAAGGGTGGGTGTTTTGTAACCAATATGGTGAAAGGAGAGATGAAGAAGACGACAGGAGTTGTGCGTATTGCACGAAAATGAAGGGCACGGATCTGCCATGGTTGAAACGAAGCATCGCAATTTGTCTAAAAATGGAAAGAGGAGAAGATGACCATGTGCGGCTGCTGTTTTATTTCCTTTAGGTTTTAGGTGAATAAGGTAGATGGGCCGGGTCGGGTGAAAAATGGGTAATGGGCCGGATACTGAATTCGAATAAATGGGCTGGACGGGTAAATGGCGGGTAACAAATGGTAATGGGCTGGTCTGTTGGGTTGGCCGAATTAGTTAATGTGTGGGCTTCTAGTTTAATAACTAGTATACTATGTGAAATTAATATGTAGAAGATAAAAGACTTGATAAAGTATAATTAATTTAACGAGCACAAAAATCCGAAAATAAAATGACGACGAACCATTTTGAAATTTGTGATAAAGTAATGTTAGTGACGTTGATAGTAAAATAGTGAAAATTAATAATAGTGAAAATAAAGTGTTTAGCTCGTCAATAAATTTAGAAGCCCGAGGAAAATAAATTGGAATAAAGGAGGGTCAAAATTGGGTGTCAACAACTGTTTTTGTGAATCTAGTTGTGCCCCACTCACCTGAATAAGTGAGGCCTATGCATTAATTGTATTCCCCATTTCAAGTATGAAAGAATTGAAGAATCTAAATCTTATCAATTTGATTGACGTTGTGCTAGTGTGCTTAACTCTTCGATGTACTTCAATAATATTGCTACAGTATCTCTACTTTGATATTACGGAACTCCATCATGAATTTCAAAGTGAAAGGTGTCTGCTAAATACATGCTTGATGTTCATTTATACTTTTTTTTTTAAACGTAGAGAGAAGAAATTAGGCTCATGTTTGAACGAGATGGTTCTGCAAAAGGAGACGTTTTCAGCCAGTTCACATCATTTTTGGATCTGATACAATATTCTCTTCAAAATGTAAGATATAAAAATATTTTTTGTTCTTCCTTCCCATATTCCCCTCCTTTTTTTCTTGTCAGTGTGTAACAAAAAAGAAGCTTTCAAATGTGTTTTTGGCAGTCGGGTGAAAAGAATCTAAATCTTATCAATGTGATTGACATTGTGCTAATATGCTTAACTCTTCGATCTACTTCAATAATATTGCTACAGTGTCTCTACTTTGATATTACGGAACTCCATCATGAATTTCAAAGTGAAGGGTGTCTGCTAAATACATGCTTGATGTTCATTTCTACTTTTTTTTTGTTTAAATGTAGAGAGAATAAATTAGGTTCATGTTTGAAAGAGATGGTTCTGCAAAAGGAGTAGTTTTCAGCCAGTTCACATCGTTTTTGGATCTGATACAATATTCTCTTCAGAATGTAAGATATAAAAATATTTTTTGTTCTTCCTTCCCATGTTACCCTTTTTTTTTCTTGTCAATGTGTAACAAAAAAGAAGCTTGTCATGTATGTTTTTGGCAGTCGGGCCTCAAATGTGTTCAATTAGTTGGAAACATGTCTGTTTCTGCAAGAGACACAACAGTTACCAGATTTACTGAGGATCCAGATTGCAGGATATTGCTTGCGAGCTTTAAACCTGGAGGCGTTGCCCTCAATCTTACAGTTGCATCACATGTAAGATATCTATTTTCTTTCTCTGTGAATGTCGACTCTGGTAACCGTTTCAGATGCAAAGACTTGTAGATATCTAGTGTTGCATTCCTGTTGCTCTTTAGAGCTCCTGTTATGTTGTTCACTTGATATGTTTCAACTTCTCTTCTATTTTCACTTAAATAACCATTATGACTTGTAATCATCTATTAAATAAGTACATGATATGTGGCTCATCTCTTGACCTATGCTAGGTTTTCTTGATGTAAACCTGCTCGAATCCTGCTGAAGAGTAGCAAGCCCAAGATAGAGTCCATCGAATAGGGCAACATAAACCAGTCAGGTGTGTTTTGCATTTCTTGTATTTTTCTCCCCTTGAATGGCTCTTATTTTTGTCTTCTCATTACTGGGATTGTAAGATTTATTATCGAGCATACAATGGAAGAGAAGATCTTAGAGTCACAAGAGAAGAAGAAACATCTTTAAAGGCAAGTGTCTTTTCCTTATAGTCGTTTGGATAGTTGCATATGTGTTGTGATAAAAATATATATGTTTCCTTCAGTTGCAGAGGTCTCCAGAAGGTGTAGGAGTCAAGCAATGTTCTATTAGATAGTAGAACTGATAGTTAAGACAAGTTGAGAGCTTAGAAAACCTTTTTGTTACATTCCTTCTTTGTTCCGACAAAACCTTTCTGTTACATTCCTTCTTTATTCCTACCCTCCCTTCCTTCGCTCTTTCTCTAGAAAATATTTGCCCATAAGTGTTTGTTTTTCCTCTACATACTGAACTTCCAACTTTTCGGTTGCAGGACAGTCAGTGGTTCTTGAGATGGGTTAGGAAAGCTAACAAAGGAGGACTTGTCATCCTAGTTTTATCGTCACTTCTGATATGTTCTATTTCTTCTGTTTGACAAGCTAATTGACATATGCTTTGTTTAGCTTCTAGCAAAATTTTTGTACAAAGTGTTCTGACATTTTCCTTTAGGGTGTACGGCTTTTGATTTGTCCATAGTGAGTTTCTGTTGCTTCTGCATCATAGTTGATAAGAATCGCCTTCAACAGTCAATTGTAACTAGTTCTAATTGTTTCCAAAGGTGTCCTTCCATTTTAACTTCACTCACATGAGAAAAAATGCATTTGAATTCATATGTGAATTTCATCATTAAGAGAATAAATTTAGATTGCAGAATGGGATGGTGTTAAAGATAATTATCTGGTAGCCTGAATCACCAATCAACAAATGTATAGGGGGGGGGGGGGGGGTGTTATGTTACAACATAAGTGGATTTTCTTGACCTTGTTTTGTTTCTCTTCTTTTTATTTTTCTTTTTATTTTTATTTTTATTTTTTAAAACTTTTTTTTTATTACATAGGGATAGGGAAGGGGAAGGGGATTACAACGTGGGGATTCGAACCCTCACCAACAAGGTGAAAGTTCAGGTAGTCAACCAGCTGAGCTACTAGATCCCTACTGTTTTGTTTCTCTTCTGCTTTACTGTCAATGTATTTTTTAATTTTTTTTTTGTTTTTCTTAGCAAACACATCCTTACATCACCGGCCACTGTCAATGTATGAATTGTATATTGTATCATTGAAAGCCATTTGGTAGTTCAAATAACAAGCAAAAGAGTGTCTATGCTCTATAGCAAATTAAAAAGCACCAAATTTGATCTTGGTTTTATTTCAATAAGATCATCAATATACAAAATAAATTGGAACAAGTGCAAAAGAACATGACACATGTTAGCAAATCATTCACACCAAGGTAAGTACACATACAAACACAAAATCGTTGCTCTTAGCTATTCACGACTGCAGAGTGCTTCCTAATTTCGCCAATAGAGCCGTTTTTATTTGTAGGCAAATTCACTAGTTTTTGTTAAAAATAAAACGGAAAAAGGGCCAAATATACCGCTACCCATGTTGTTATACTTTCGGTTCAAATTTACCTCGCCCATTATAATTTGGCACAAGTTTGCCCTTAATTTTAACATATAGACACGTGTAAAACTCAGAATCAAATGAACCACTCAATTTTAAATACCCGATTTCCTTAGAAACCCACCCGTTTAAACCGACCCGAAACCCTTTAATTAATTTATTTTCTCTTCTTCTCTTTTTCATCCAAACTCCAATGATGGAAGATCCTACTTGAATATGGGTTAAATGGGCTATAGCTATATAATGTCTAAGATCTTAACTTAAATTTTCAATATTATCTTAATCAGACAATTTAATCTTAATCAGATAATTTATAGCTATACAATATCTAAGATTTATTTTAGATCATAAATTTCAAAGAGAAAATATATATATATATATATATATATATATATATATATATATATATATATATATATATATATATATATATATATATATATATATATTAAAACTGTTCCAGTCAAATAATAACACCTAAATTCGGACGGATTAAGCATTTCCTATCCGATTTAAGTGATAAAGGTACTCTTTTTTCCGCTTTAGAGTAATAAAAGTACTACCGTACTAGGTAGCAAGCATAGCATTTTATACGGGAGACAGAATGTTAAATCTGCATCAACCCCAACTTCTTTGTATCTTTTTCTAATTAACTTCTTTTGGTTTTCTGAGATCGTTGATTTAATTTATATTTTCAAATTTGAAGATATTTATTTGAAGTTGTTATTTTTATTGACTTAACTGCCAGGCTTAATTTTAGACGCCTGATTCGAACTCTTCGAAAAACTCACCTTTATTTAAAACGCATTATCCAAATAATCTCACTAATGGAGCTAAATTAGGATAGAATATTTTTCATATCAGTATCATATATTCTTGATTTTGTATAGTATATTTCTGATTCTTATACCTTTGATTGCTTGATAGGATTCATTAATTTTACTGATATTGTGGGATCTGTTACCACATAATTCTTTATATTTAAACAAAACATTGTCAATCAAATACAACAGCCTTTTCCTGTGTACTTTGCTCCTTTATGGTATCAAGGCAATCAACACTCAAATGAGTATAGACTCTCAATCATCTTCCAATCTCATTCACAAAGTTTTTTTTTCTTTTTTCTTTTCCCCTTATCAACACCACCTAAAATCAATGGCGGACTCATCTGCTTCGGACATCAATCCAAACAACAATGAAATCAGCCCCTCTTCCACAGCTATTGATGTTGCTGCAACCAAAACTCATATGATTAACGTCAACCCAACTGCACAACTTCCAATCAAACTCACTGGTGGTGCAAACTTTACAACATGGAAAGCTCAAATCCAAAAGGTCATGAATGGGTTTGACTTGATGGGTTATCTCGATGGATCCATAACGCCACCTCCACGCACCATTAAGCAAGGCACGTAGGATGTTGTCAACCCAGATTTCAAAATCTGGTTTCAGCAGGATAATCTCATCGGCAACGCCTTAATGACATCTGTCGACTCCACCATTGCACCATCAGTTGCCTCTGCTAAAACTTCAAAAGAAAAGTGGGATTATTTGCATACCACATATGCGAATAGATCTCAAAACAGGATCTACAGTCTTCGAGATGCCCTGGCCAAAGTTCAACGAGATCAAAAATCTGTCACCGATTATCTCAAAGAAATAAGAACTATCACTGATGAGTTAGTTGCTGCCGGTGCTTGCATTTCGAATGAAGAATTGGTTGTAAAAATTCTGAGTGGTCTTGGACCTGAATATGAAGCCCTAAGTACTGTTATTCGTTCAAGAGATTCACCTATATCATATGAAGAATTGGCACACAAGCTCACAGATCATGAACTTTATCTCAAGCAAGCTGAAATGAAGAAACCAGCAACTCCCATCACTGCTCAAGTTGCACAGAGAACAACCAATAATAATAACAATGGCAACAGGCAAAATCGCCGCTGGTCTGGTCAGCCTTAGTGGCGTCCCCAAGCTACTCCTCCTAGATTGCAACAATGGCGTAACCAAAACACTCAAAGCAATGGCAACTTCTCCCAGCCATGGCGTCCCTCCATTCCTTTGCAGGCCAAAATGCAAATTCAATGTCAATTGTGTGAAAAATTTGGCCACACTGCAAATGTTTGTCGTTCAAAGTCGCATAATCATATTGAAGCCAAGGCTATGTATGCTGCTCGATCTTCTTCTGCTGCTGCTCCTTGGATTCTAGATACCGATGCTTCACATCATATTACTGCCGATCCTTAAAGCATAGCCTCTCCACATGAATACACGGGTCCTGTGTAGGAAAGAATAAGAAGAGAATATTTTTCTTAGAGAATGCTCAAGTTGTATTAGGCTACTTAAGGCCACTTGAGATGATTACAATCATCAATTACATCTCTATTTATACTACTCAAAAAACCAATTCAAAAGTCTTGCACAAATAACTAGATACATGTATCACAATTCACTAGATACATGTATCACAAACTTTTAAAAGATTTCTTGAAAAACTAAGAGATAATATTGAAAGACTAAATGATATTCTTGAAACAATAAAGAACTCCTAGAAAACATAAAAGTCAAGGATAGTATCCTTGTGAATGCATTAATTCCAACACTCCCCCTTAATGCATTTGCTTGACAACTCCAATGCGTTCTCGAAGATAGCAAAACTTTTCTCTAGGAAGTGCTTTGGTGAAGATGTCAGCAAGTTGTTCTCCTGTCTGGCAATATTGCAACTGAATTTCACCTTTCTCTTGTGCTTCTCGGATAAAATGGTACTTGATGGAAATATGCTTCGATCTTTCATGGTTGACCGGATTCTTGGCAATGGCAATCGCTGATTTGTTATCGCAATACAAAACAGTCCCTTCTTTTTGTTTTTCACCAATATCTTCAAGAATTCTACTAAGTCAAATAGCTTGAGAAGTAGCCTTAGCTGCTGAGACATATTCTGCTTCGGTAGTGGATTGAGCAACAACACTTTGCTTTTTTGACAACCAAGAACAAATGCTTGAACCAAATAAGAAAGCATAACCAGAAGTACTCTTCATGTCATCTATACTTCCAGCCCAGTCACTATCAGAATATCCAATTAAGTCCAAATCTCCATCAAATTTGTACATTATACCATAATCTATTGTTCCTTGCAAGTAGCATAGAACACGCTTTGCAACTCCAAAATGCACTTGGCTTGGTTCTTGCATGAATCTGGATAATAAACTAGCAGCAAACATAATGTCAGGTCTTGTTGAAGTAAGATATAGCAGGCTTCCAATCAAGCTCCTGTAAAGTGAGCTATTAGCTTTCTTTGCTCCATCATCTTTTCTGAATTTCTCATTTGCTGCTAATGGTATGGCCACAGACCTACAATCCATCATTTTAAATTTTTGAAGAATACTTTTAGTATACTTCTTTTGAGAAATAAAAATTCCTACTTTCACTTGAGAAACTTCAATGCCCAAGAAATAATGTAGCAACCCAAGATCACTCATTTCATAGGTTTGCATCATATCTTGCTTGAATTTCTGCATCATCTTCAAATCATTTCCTGTAAAAATTAGATCATCCACATAGAGACAAACAATGACAATGTTGCGATGTTCTTGCTTCACATACAAAGTGGCTTCGCTTTTACTTCTCTGAAAATTATTTTTCAGAAAGTATGTATCAATTTCATTGTACCAGGCTCTTGGCGCTTGCTTTAGCCCATAAAGGGTCTTTTTTAGCCTGTACACCTTCTCTTCTCCCCCTTGAACAAAAAATCCTTGAGGTTGCTCAACATAAATTTCTTCATCAAGTTTTCCATTTAGAAATGCAGACTTAACATCAAGTTGAAAAATATTCCATTTCTTTTGTGCAGCAACAGCAATCAAGGTTCTAATTGTCTCAAGACGTGCAACTGGAGAGAAAGTTTTGTAGAAATCAATACCTGGCTTTTGAGTGAAACCTCTAGCAACCAACCTTGCTTTGTGCTTTGAATTTCTCCTTCTTGATTAAGTTTGATTTTGTAAATCCATTTTAGACTTACAACTTCTCTTTCTTTGGGTACATCCACAAGCTCCCAAGTATTATTTTTCTCAATCATCCGAATTTCTTCTACCATGGCTGTCTTCTAAACATCATGCTTTATTGCCTCCTCATAATTTTCTGGCTCAATACAGGCAAAGTTGCATCTTTGATAGATGTCACTCAACATTCTTGTTCCTCTTGGAGGTGGTTCTTCATCTTCTAGATCTGAGATTTCTCCCCCTTGAGGGACATCTTCCTCTTCCTCATCCTCTTCTTGACTTGGCACATTTAAAGAAATGATAGAAGTATTCTCCACCTTTTTATCTTTCCAATTCCATGCTGTTTTTTCATAAAAAATGACATCTCTACTAACAACAAGTTTGTTAGTTTTGACATCGAGAAGCATATAGCCTTTTGTCACATCACTATAACCAAGAAATATACATTTTTGACTTTTTTCATCCAATTTTGTTCTTTTTTTCAGCAGGTACATGAGCATAACAAATACACCCGAAAATTTTAAAATGACTTACAGAAGGTTTCATTCCACTCCAAGCTTCAACTGGTGTCTTATCCTTCAATGCCTTTGTCGGACACCTATTGAGGATGTACACCGCTGTATGTACTACTTCTGCCCAAAAATATTTTGGCAGCCCTTTCTCATTCATCATCGTTCTGGCCATTTCAACAATGGTTCTGTTTCTCCTTTCAGATACACCATTTTGTTGAGGTGTGTACCTTGCTGTAAGTTGCTTCTCAATGCCTTCATTTTTGAAATATTCTTCAAATTCTTGACTTGTGTATTCACCTCCTCTGTCAATGCGAATGGTTTTGATGCTGCAGCCTTTTTGCTTCTCAACAAAGGCTTTAAATCTCTTAAATGTAGCAAATGTTTCTGACTTTTCTTTCAAGAAATAAACCCAAGTCATTCTTGAAAAATCATCAATAAAAATTAGAAAGTACCTTTGGCTTCCCAAAGATGAAGTCTTCATTGGTCCACAAATGTCTATATGGATTAGTTCCAAAAGTACACTTGCTCTCCAAGACTTCCCTTTTGGAAAAGACTTTCTATGTTGCTTTCCCATAATACAACTTTCACATGGATCCACCTCAGTATGTATCTCAGGAAGGCCTTGCACCACGACTTTTTGCTTCAGAAGCTTCAAACCATGAAAATTCAAGTGACAAAACCTTTTGTGCCAAAGCCATGAATCATCTACAACTTCATTTTTGAATGCATTGTAATGAAGTTGTAAAGGAAAGTTTCTTTTTATCATCTTTACTTCAACAATGACTTGATTTGGCTCAATTTTATCATAAATTCTACAACAATTATCTCTAAACACAAGAAAATAACCATTTTCCATGAGCTGACCAACACTAAGCAAATTTTCTTCCAAGTCAGGAACATAAAGGACATCATGAATTTGCTTACCACTCCCTTTTCTGTTGATCGAAATGGTACCTTTACCTTTTGCATCAACTAAGGCTCCATTACCCATTCTCACTTTAGAAGTGATGCTGCGATTAATTGAGAGAAAAGCCTTTTCGTATCCAATCATATGATTGGTACAACCGCTATCAACATACCATTCATTGCTTTTTGCTGAAGCATCAGATTGAGAAGCGTAGAAAAGGTTTTCTTCCTCTTTTCCTTCACAGAAATTTACTTGCTCCTGTTGCTTGTGCCTGCAGTCCTTCTCAATATGGCCAAAATTTTTACAAAAGTTACATTGGGGCTTGCCTTTGTGCCAACATTTTTCTGCATTATGATTAGTCTTTTTGCAAATTTTACAAAAAAGACTAGTACTTTTCTCACCTTTTTCTTCAACCTTCTTAGTAGAGTCATCATGATCCTGCTTCTTTTTTGGATTGTACATCTTTTTTTGTTGATTCTTTGAGAAATTTTGAGAATTCTCATTGGTTCTGGACTGGAAAGCTGTCTCTTTGGGTTGATTCTCACGAAAAAATCTTCGCTTCTCGTGTGCACGGAACGATCCAACTAGCTCTTTGATGGAAAGCTTAGAAAGATCTTTCGTCTCCTCAGTGATAGCAACAATATACTCATACTTTTCTGTGACACTAATTAGAATCTTTTCCACAACTTGTTGGTCAGAAATTTCATCACCATGATTTCTCATTTCATTAACAATATTCATGACTCTTGTGCAATATTCATCGATTTTTTCAGATTCTATCATCTTCAAATTTTGAAACTCTCTTCTAAGAGTTTGAAAATTGATAGTGCGTACCTTTTCATCACCATACACGTCAGCTTCCAGAGACTTCAAAGCTTGCTTTGCAGTCTCACAAGTCGCAATGTTTTGCAAAAAATGCTCTTGAGACTCCCATTTGAATTTTGCTCAAAGCCTTTGCATCTTGACGACGCTTAGCCTCAAGATTTCTTATCTCTGTTACTGAAAGTTCACCATCGTTTTCTGGCTCTTCATAGCCATTTGCAACAATAGTCCACAAACCTTCAGCTTTCAGATAAGTTCTCATTCTTATCTTCCAGTATTCAAAGTCATTTCCATCAAAAAATGGAGTAAGAACAACTGAAGAATCAACACCATCATTTGTTTTAGATGCCATAATTTTTTCTTCTTCACCTAACCCCAGATTAAGAAAGAAAACTGCTCTGATACCAATTTGTAGGAAAGAATAGGAAGAGAATATTTTTCTTAGAGAATGCTCAAGTTGCATTAGGCTACTTAAGGCCACTTGAGATGATTATAATCATCAATTACATCTCTATTTATACTACTCAAAAAATCAATTCAAAAGTCTTGCACAAATAACTAGATACATGTATCACAATTCACTCGATACATATATCACAAACTTTTAAAAGATTTCTTGAAAAACTAAGAGATAATATTGAAAGACTAAATGATATTCTTGAAACAATAAAGAACTCCTAGAAAACATAAAAGTCAAGGATAGTATTCTTGTGAATGCATTAATTCCAACATCCTGAACAAGTTTCAATGGGTGATGGTAATGGTATTTCGATAACCTACACTGGTTCCACTACACTAAATACTCCCATTCGTTCCTTCTCATTACATAATATTCTATGTGCTCCATCTATAAAAAAGAATCTTATATCTGTTTCAAAATTTTGTCAGCAAAACCAAACATCTATTGAATTCTTTCCTTTTTCTTTTGTTGTGACGGCACTGACTACGGGGGCACCACTATTACAAGGCCGGAATAGAGATTATTTGTACGAATGGCCAAAGTTTGCGAATTCAGCGTATTCATCAAGTACTTTTCTCCTTTACTCACAACACATTACAGATATATCTAGAGTTCACTGAAGTTACCTAGCGTAATAATTCACCAAGTATTTGTCTAATTTGATGCATTATGAGCTGACAAATCGTTTAAACTAATTAAAATAGTATTCTCTTTATTCATCAAGATTAATCTTTCTTCATGGTCGTCAGCTACAGAATATGGACAATTCCTTAACCTTAATAGAAAAAGTTCAATACAATTTGTTCTCCCACTATCCAGCTAATATTTGTCAGCATATATGTGTTACAGGAGACAACTTGACGAAAAATCATACTATTAGGTGATGACTAAATTAAAGTTGATAAAGATAATTAGAGACTTGGACAATACAAGAAAAGTACCTACAAGTTGGAGTTATCTCGCAAAGATACTGAGATTTTTAACAATATCTGAAATGTACCTACAAGTTGGAACTTACATGCCAAGAAAACGTGGATAATCCTTGTGTTTCAAAATATCTCGAGTCACCTCGTCAAAGCAAATGCAAGATGTTACTAACAAAATGAGTTTCTTCTTTTTTGTTTCCTGCCCGGTGTTCGGTACCCGCGCATTGGAGCCCGATCAAATGCGGATAGTGCACTGCAGGGTACATTTCTGGGGGCTTAAAACCAAGACCTCTTATTAAGGGTGGCGGGACCCCAAGTCCCCAAACCATCACACCACAACCCATGTTGGTACGTGCATTCCAAATACAATGAGCTAACTGCTTAAACAACCACTAAACTACTGGAAATAGGTGTAATGTAAGTCACTTATTTTTTACTATTTCACTCAAAAAACCACTCAATCTAAAAAGTAATATATTCGAGCGCTTTTAATGGTGTGACACCTTATTCGTTAAGCCAAAACATAAAAATAAAAAACATTAAACTCAATACATAGGCCTCATTTGTTTGCACTTAATGGAGATCTGAATCTTAAGTCACTACTAAAAAAAAGGACATTTTCGACCACATTTTTGGTTGGAAAAAAATCGACCACGCGCGGTCGAAAAATCAAGAATTTAATTTTTTTTCAGTAATATTTCGACCACACGGGGTCGATTTTTTAAAATGAAAATACAATTTTGACCACGTGTGGTCGAAATTAATTTTTGTATAAATAATAAATGGGAAACGTTTAAATTTAAAAAAAAAAAAAAAAATCGACCACATGTGGTCGAAAATTGGACCACATTTGTATATACACACTCCTTTGCTTCAGCACCACATGACCACATTTTCATTTTTTCTTTCTCTCTCTTTCCTCTCTCCCTCTCCTCTCTCTACCCACACACACCACCTCTCTCCCTCTCCTCTCTCTACCCACACTACCAGCTGCAACCCACCGCCCCACCAGCCCAGACCTCAACCCACCGCCTCCGACCACCGCCAGTCCACCGTCAGCGGCGAGGTACGTTTTTTTTTTTTTTTTTTTTAATGTCATGAACGACTTATTACAACTTGCTATGCTCTTACCACTGAATTCAAACTAAAGAAAAGGACGCCCCCACTTTCTGCTTCATCCTTTGCACCTTTGTACTAGCACGCATTATTATTAATTATTATTAGAAATTTTATTCAATTAAATGACATGTTTGCCCTTTCAAAGGTTCCATTTTAGAAATGTACAATATGATCCTAGTTGTCTGCTTCGAAATTTGGTCCTCTTACATCTAAATTTGAACATTACGATTTGTTTCTCATAGTGTTAATTTTTTTAAGCATAATATGATAAATTTTCAATTTTACTCTTTAGGTTAATAGGAAAAACGTTTACCGTGTCTTAAGATGTTATTAGCTATATTACCTTCTATACTTAGTAGGTTTGATAACTTCATTTAGTGTCCAATATTTGTTTTAGGGTTTATTTTATGTATTTTTTTTTTTTTGGATTTTAATATAAAATTACTGAATGAATTCGTTTGTTTGTTCCGCTGTGTTTTTTTGGATATGCTGGGCTAGCTGAGATATTTGTTCGTTTGTGATACTTGCAATGTTTGGTCCACTGTGTTATTTCAAAAGAGCAGGTTCACCCTTAAAAATTGAATTCCCCTCACTTTTGAATGAATTGTAAGATTTTAATTCATCCTGATTTAAGAGTACATTTTGTAGGGATTATAAATATAAAATTACTGAATGAATTGATAATACAATAATTAATAACTAAGAAAATATTTATCTTAATTCATCCTGATTTGGGGTCAAATTTGGTTCACTGGTAGTACTTATTTGGAGATTATTATGTAGGGATAGTTTATGAGGCGGTGATTAATTAATATAGGAATTAGTTTGTAGTAATTAATAGTAATGAGTAATAACGACAGTCGGACTGCTCTTGCATTGAGCCCTAACTATACTTAATAGGGATGGGATGACTCCTACTAATTAATAACTGGTCTTGCATTGAATGAATATTTTTTTGGGGCTATTTTGATTCTTTATTTATGTGGTATTTATTTATTTGGGGACTGTTTTTTTTTTTGGGGGACTGTTTTTGGACTGTTTTTTGGAACTGTTTTTGAACAATTTTTTGCGACTGTTTTGGTCATTTTTCGGACTATTTTTGGTCCCAAAAAACAGTCCGTAAAAACAGTCCCAAAAAAAAAACCCCACCCCCACAAAAAAAAAAAGCCTTCCTTCTGCGTCTAATCAAATTTTGTGCTAAATTATAAGTCAATGGTGATAGTATCTCATTTAGATCATTTTCAGCACCTTCTTGTTGTTTAAATCAAAGTTATTGCATATTTTCTTATATGATGTTACGGTGAATAGATGTGTATACAAGTTGAGGCAGATATCAAAGTATGCTGTGAAGTCTTAATTTGAATAAAGTTTTATGAGAATCACTGAGGCCAAAATTTTGTGAAAACATCTGTAGATATACTTTTTAACTAGGGGTTTGTTCTTTGTTATAGAACTTTTGAAATCCTCCATCAAAAAGTCTTGGCTTCTTAATGGATTGATAATGTGGGATCTAACAAAATATGTCGCTTGTCACACCCCATTTTTTACCCGGAGGTTAAAATTAGAAGTACGACATATTGGAGATTCCTATTTTTTGTTTATTTTAAGGAGTCGCCACCTAATTATTTATAGTGAATTAGGACACCTAAAGTTTATTTAAGTTATGTTTAAAGTTAACTCTGTTTAAGGTCTGCGAAACTTAAGATTCTAGGTAAGTGTTCAATTAGTCTAAAGGGAAGGTATTAGGCATCCTTTAAGACCCATTAACAATGGTTAACCGACCGGACTTATAATTAGTTAGGCTAAGTGTAAATATAGTATCATAGAAAAGAAAGTAGCTTTGTAAGTATGACTAAAGTTATAGATGTAAGAAGGCTGTTTTTAAAATAGAACTTGTAGAAAAATAATAATTCGTATAAAAAGAGTACTTTTAATGCTATTTTGAAATACGACTTATAAATGTTGTTAAGGTTTTAAGACGAAAGTATAATAGTGTTGTTTAAAATAATAATTGTAGAAAATAGCAATTGCATAAAAGAGTTTAGTTAAAAATAAACTAAAAGAAAGCGGGACATGTAATGTTTATATGTGGAGGAAATGACTAAAATTTAAAAAGAGTTATTTAATAAAGTTTTGAAAGATGTTCTAGATAAATATGTATTTCAATGCGTATTTCTGAATGTTGAAAAAAAAGAACTAAAGTGAAAAGGTTGTTTTTGTTGAATTAGTTTGCCTTTTTATTCCATAGAATGAGCTAACATTATTGTAAGGTTTATGATGTTTTAAATTTCTAAAATGTTAAGCATAAATTATTATTTCCTTAGCCAAAAGATGTAGTCATGCTATTTTGAAAATCAATTACTCAAATAAATGTTATAGGTATTATAAATAGTTTTAAAAAATAGAAAGGAATGTAATCTGTGAAATTAACTACCCATTACTAACTAAACCCCTTAAATTTTCTAAGGCGTCTAAATTAACAAATAAAGTGTCAATCATACAATATAAGTTAAATGTACAAAAGAAATAAAATGGAGGAGTAAGATGATTCAAATGGGCTTATCCCATTTTTTGGGATGTTGCTGCCTGCCATTGTTGCTATGGGTTTCAACTTCATCACTGTCGCATTACATCCCGTTTATGCGCGAGAGAACGCTGGATTAAGCCATGCCAAGTAGGCAATAAATAAGGGTTGTGTGAGCAATGTAGGTTGTGGCCTCGAGTCCTAACAGAGGGACTCCTTGCGGCTCCATGCACCATGTGAAACAAAGAAAATAAAACAGGGAAAGGCATTAGAGAAGTAATCTGATTGTCAAAACACGAGAAAGAAAAAAACATGTAAACTAAGGAAAATTAGGACTGATATGAGTCTTCAACTACCACATATGTATACTGATAATACATATGAATATAAGGAAGGGCAAAACTGAGCGTTATTTATATAACAGAACGCGACGGATTTTCAGACGTAGCGATAGATTGAGTATACTTATGAAAACAGGACTTCAGCAGATTCCAATCCAAATGACAAATTGCAGACATTATGAAAACAACATCTTATGTTGGCTGAAGCTCTAACTGAAAGAAAATTCAGGTCACACAAGAAGGATAATGCCAGGTTCATACATACATCACAAGGAAAAGAGAGATAAGGAATTAGTGTTCTACACAGCAGACTGACGCTAAACTTGATTCTGAACAAACTAAATAACGCAGATACATTTAGCTGTTGGCATCTGGTGTTAAAAAATACTCCAAGGCAATCCACACTCTATTTTATCAACTTCTAATAGAGTAGTAGGCTTAAGCACAAATCATCGTTAAGCATATCTGGGAATGTATTTAGGTTATAAAAAATAGCAGGGGAAGATCATACTCTATTCTAAACCAAAAGAGAAACATCTGACAGCCTTAAGATATCACACATCATGAAAGGTCAATGCAAGGACTAAGGCCAAACAGCATAAGACCATGTACAAGATTTAAATCGAAATCCAAACAGGGTTGCCATTCTTATCACGGGACTATACTAAGTAAATAGATATCAACATGCTAATGTCTAATTTCATTTATCCATATTAGATAGAAATGGCATCTATAACTGACATAACCAAACAACATTTCAACATGGGCTAGAGCTAAAGATAACATATACCGATCATTAGCATGTGAATCTTCTCATAATTAAATACATATTAGAGATAATCAAAGTAACCAAATAAATATCTCCCTCTGAATTGATTGGTTCACACACAAACATGAATCCAGCGCAGAACCATTGAGGCATATGACTGATCAAACTAGGCACGAATCATACTCAAAACAGGCTATGGACTAAACAGTTTATAATGAATACATAATTGGACAATTTTCACTTCAAACAGAACTTATAAGAATGCCAATGATTAGGTAGATTTATCTCAGCCCAGATTAGATCGAAGCAGTAACTACACCAGGTTGAACCACCTAATACATAATTATCAAAGCTAATCTAACAATTTCGTGTGATAAAATGTCACACTTACAAGTAGTTGGCTGGACCATATCTGGTTAATGCTAAACATACAATGGTCATTGGACCAACACAGATGAACAACCTTATATCGACGAAAGGACGGACTTGTAATGGTGAAACTACTAACAATGCTACATTAACAAGTAATCCCTAAATATACACAAACACATAGCAAACAGACATGAAAATGAATCCATAGGTAAAATAAAACAAGCTAATCAAACATGCATATAGAACAGAATTTAAAGCAGTAGGAGAAGGAAGATTTATGACCTTCTTTGTGTGCAGTGAAATGGGTGTCGACGCCGTCGAATCTACTCTCTCGTTATGAATAGATTCAGAACTCAACTCGAAAATAAAAATGGTTCTGTCTAGAGTGATTTTATCGAACAACGACGAAGATTAATCGAATCGTCGAGACTTAACCTTTCCTCCCAAATTCGTATTTTTTAACAGAAAGGTTTTTCTGATTTGAAGAGTTCCAAACCAGGTGAAAGGGTCAAAATTTGTCACAAAACACTCATGTCCCTCAAAACTGAAAATCACTCCTCCCCTTTTTCTCAGTTGATTTCGGGTCTCAGATCCTTATTTTTTTGGGTCTCAGATCCCTGTTTTTTTTTCCGATTTTCTTTTCCCTTTTCTCCCCATCCCCCATTTGTTCAAACCCCGGATCGTATTTTATAGGGTTTTTGTTTTGTGTTAAAGTGAAAAGAGGAGTATGGGAGAGAGACGAAGTGGGGGACAGAGGTGAGTGGAGAGATAGGCGTGGGGGACAACGGGGAGTGGGAGAGAACGTGAGGAGAGGAAGGAGCGTAGGGGAGCGGATGAAAGAGAGAGGTGAGGGAGGCGGGTGAGGGTAGAGAGAGGAGAAAGGAAAGAGAAAGGGGATTAGGGTTTAGGTTAAAGAGAATAAGGGAATGGTTGGACCGGGTCGGGTCACGTAGACTGGGCCGGGTCAATAATTCGTTTGGGCTAAAATGTGGATTGAAAAGGCGGGTTGGGTATTAAAAATGTGGGTTATTTATTTGGGTAGGGAAATAATATTGTATTTGTATTTTGGGCTATTAATTTGGCTGAAAATATTGGTCCTTCCTCCGCTATTTAATTATTTTTTGGGCTTCTAATTTAATAACTAATACAACATATATTATGCGAAGACAATTAATATATAGAAAAAATAATGATTTAACAAAGCGTTGTCTTGTAATTAATTTAACGAGTCCAAACCCGAAAACGAAATGATGACTAACCGTTTAAAATTTGTGATAAAGTAATGCTCATAATGTTGAAAATAAAAGTAATGATATTAATAGTAGTGGCAATAAAATATTGTGAAAAAATAAAGTATTTAGCTCGTCAGCAAATTTAGAAACCCGAGTAGATTAAATAAAGGAGGGACAAAATTGGGTGTCAACAGATGCCCCTCTTCGACCGGAGATGATGTAAGAATCTTCGGGCGAAGAAGTTGACGTAGTAGCCAATTTTTTTTGGACCAACGAATATGAATTTATAAGATATGGTTTAGGAGAATTGGTGAAAAATATTATGAAGGCAGAAGGAATTGTGGTCGAACCCGTTGAGCGAATGTTATTTATGGATTTATGATTTGTAAGGGTTGTATACGGGTGACAAGAATGTTCAAGAATGGAACATATGCTTATAGCCTTCTAATTATAAATGTGGCGTGCAACACACCTTTAAGTAGGATTCTACTGGGCACGATGTGAATTCTTCAAAGATGCCCCAGTGTTGAGTTATGGAGACACTGGGGTGTAGAAAGTAATATGAGATTGTGAAAAGAATAGATTTAGTAGAGTTTTAGCGGAGGATGTGAAAGAGAAATTAACCTACGTATCACGTGTTTGTGGACATAGGCGGAATTGACTTCGAGAGTAGATTCGTGACCTTTGCTTGTGAGTTTGGTATTCCTCTTTAGCAAATTTGCCCCAGTTCACTGCGTAAGATAAAGTTCCACGTTGTGTTGCATCTCTGCTGGTTGTATTTTCTGCCAAAACTGAAATTCATGTCAGAATTAGTAATAGAGTTAAAAAATGTAAAACTATAAAGAGTGTAAATGATAGTAAATATGATTGGGGGAATGAAAAATGAAGCCGTGTGGCCAATGTTCTCTCTGGTTGTCTTCAGGGACTTGAATGAATGTGTGATGCGTATGCTGAGGATGTAATAAGGTCTCTAGTTGCGGTTGGAGATGATAGTAGTAAGGCCTCCGACTGTCTTCCGGGACTCGATGATGTCTGCGAAATTTAAGGTAAATTCGTTAAAGTAGGTAAAGTAGATGATGAAATAAAGAAATAAAGTAAGGAGTAAAGCAAGTGTATAGCCGCTTGGCTTATGCAGATGAGGCCGTGTAGCCATGCGATGTCTCCGGTTGTCTTCGGGGACTTGATGCTGTGTCTCCGGTTGTCTTCGGGGACTTGATGTTGTGTCTCCGGTTGTCTTCGGGGACTGGATGTTGTGTCTCCGGTTGTCTTCGGGGACTTGATGCTGTGTCTCCGGTTGTCTTCGGGGACTTGATGTTGTGTCTCCGGTTGTCTTCGGGGACTGGATGCTGTGTCTCCGGTTGTCTTCGGGGACTGGATGCTGTGCCTCCGGTTGTCTTCGGGGACTTGATGCTGTGTCTCCGGTTGTCTTCGGGGACTTGATGATGTGTCTCCGGTTGTCTTCGGGGACTTGATGATATTCCTGTAAAGTTCAAGGTAAATCGTTAAAGTTGATGATGTGTAGCCGTCTGGCTTATGCATATGAGGCAGTATAGCCAAGTGATGCCCGGTTGTCTTCGGGACTTGATGATGCATCTCCGGTTGTCTTCAGAGATTTGATGATGCGTCTCCGGTTGTCTTCGGGGACTTGATGATACATCTCCGGTTGTCTTCAGAGATTTGATGACGTGTCTCCGGTTGTCTTCGGGGACTTGATGATACTTCTCCGGTTGTCTTCAGAGATTTGATGATGTGTCTCCGGTTGTCTTCGGGGACTTGATAATAATTCCTGCAAAGTTCAGAGTAAAATGGTTAAAGCTGGTAAAGTATATGATAAAGTAATTGGTAAAGTATGGAGCAAAGCGGTAGAATAGCCGTTTGGCTTATGATGTTGATGGTATCGTGACAGGCTGAACTAATGACGTGCGATCCTGATTTAATTCGCCTCCAACTTCGTCAACCTACAAAACAGGTATATAAAGTCATAAAGTGATTGTGATAAAAATAAAAATTAAAGATAGAGTTAGAGTTAGAAATAAAGCCGTTTGGCCTTTTAGGCAAGGCCATATTAAGCCAGATGATGCTTTTCTGCCATGATTGATAAACTTGACTGTTGATCTCGCGGTCTTAAGTTCCTGCACTCAAAGAAAAATTCTTAGTTTGGGAGGGGGAAGTTGATTCGTGTTGACTCGAAGCTTGACGTTGTTGGCGCTCCATTCGTCTTGTTCGTTTGGATCTTGTGATCTCCGTTCAAGCCTCGGTAGATGACAAGTAGTGAAAATGATTGAAAGAAAGTATTTCATTTGAAAGATAGGTCTGTAAGTATATGTGTAAGAAAATGTAACTATGTGTATATAAGTTGTGAAATATGTATATGTAAATATATGTGTAAATATGTGTATGTAAGTTGTAAAATATTCTGTCAACTTCGGACTCTGACACTTCTAAAGTAACTGGCTTAAAATACTTCCTGTCTGGTAGCCTTAATCTCATCGATGCACAATTGTTCTTTTGTCTATATCCTTTCAAAATATTCCCCAGTTTTGGTTCTGAAGGGTATACTAAATTTATGTCGCGGTGTGACCGAACCTCATATAGGTTGCCTACGTATCCGCCAAGGAATCAGGTCAGAACGTAGCTCGTAAATATATAGAATGGTCTAAAATTTCTAATGAGGGGACCGAACCCGATGTGGATTGCCTACGTATCCCACCAAGGGAATCAGGTCAGCGTAGTTCTGTTATATAAACGGTAAAAGGTTTGTTGGATTTTTATCTAAGTGCGACGGATCTGTATGTTGATAGTCTACGAATCCTGCCAAGGGAATCAGGCCCTGTATGGTTTTCTTTGTGTAATAATTTTAGATTTTCTGTTATAACGCAACCGAACCCTATGTAGGCTGCCTACGTATCCCACCTCGGGAATCAGGTCGGAACGTAGTTCGTATGCATAAGATATTTTGGATTTTTTTTTTTTTTTTTTTTTTTTTTTTTTTGTAAAGCAACCGAACCCTATGTAGGCTGCCTACGTATCCCCCATGGGAATCAGGTCAGCGTAGTTCGTATATAGTTGTTAAAGGAAAGGTTGCAAGCTAGTTTGTTTTACCTAATGTCGTCCTTTGATCTCTTCTTGGATTGCTAGCTTTCAGTCTTATGTCATCACCTATCGACTATTTCGATTCTTTTGAGCGGAATCTTGTCTTGTCCCCTAGTTTCTTTGTTACTCTCTCGGGATGTATGTTGTTTATTTATTCATTTCATGTCACAATCGTAGAGTTAGCAGATTTGATAATTATAGTAGAAAATAACAATAACAGATGATTAAGGAAAATTAGAAATGCATTCATAGTTTTCACGATTAAGTTTCAAAAAGATGAAGCAAAGCAAACAAAAGTTTTGAGCATGATTCAAGCCTTTAAAAATAAAAGTTCGCTACATGTTCAGTCTACCAAGACTCCTGGAGAATCAGGGACGGAGTACAAGTCCAGTTCTTCAGAGTCTCTCCTGGTTCTGCACCCTGGATGGTTGGTGTCTCAGTAGTTTTAGCAGCAATCTTCACTGGCACTTGTTTTTGGATCATCCCCACAGGCGCAACGAACGTTGATGACATGCCTCTCTCCATCTTTCCCAATTGGCGCAACGACCTCCTTCCGATTCTTAACCTTTCGATAATTATCATGTTCACGTTGGCGTTTTCGTGAGTAGGCAAATGGATGGGGATCCATATCGGGTCGAGCTCCAGTGAGCTGGATCGCTCCTTCCTTAATCAAGGTTTCGATTTTGTTTTTGAGGCCATAGCAATCCTCAGTGGCATGCCCAGGAACTCCAGAATGATATGCACAATGCTTGGAACTATCAAACCATTTTGGGATAGGCTCGGGAATTTTTCCTTCAATCGGTTGTATTATGCCTGCTGCCTTCAGTCTTTCAAATAGTTGAGCCAAAGGTTCAGCAAACCGAGTATAATTACGGGTGTTTTTTATGACAGGATTTGGACGGACTTTATGTGTGGTATGTGGTCGATTTTGGTAAGTGGGAGCTTGGACAAGTGGGTTTTGATAGTGAGGTGCTCGAGGTTGGCAATAGTTTGCTTGGGTGTTGTAGACAGGGTAATGGAATAGTGGAACTTGGTAGGGTTTGGCGTAGTGGTAAGGATAGAAAGGCTGTTGTGGATGGTCAGAGTATGTAATGGCTTGTTTTAGAGGAGTAATTGTAGGTGGTGGGTTAGTGTTGATGGGTAAAGGAATGTAAGGAGTATGACCTAGTGATTGGTTTGGTGAGTTGGGTGGTGGATCAGGAGTAGCATGGGTAGTGTAGGTTGGAGGTAAGTTGTTGTGGGTAGGTATAGTGTTTTGCGGAGGAAAATGTTCAGGGACTGGAGATTCAAGTGATGGAAAACGAGATGGGTTTGATGCGACGTTCTTAGGTTCAGGAGGCGGACTTTGGAGTGTAACCGATGAGTTGGTCACGTTTCTCACCCGATTCAGTTCTCTGCGTAGATCCTCAATTTCTTGAGTTAGGCGGGCGATATGTTCATCCCGCTGGAGAGTAATGCTATGTTCAGAAGTCTCAGGGGGGCCATTAGAAACCATGATGTTTTCCGGACCAGTTGAAATAGGTGTGGCTGGATCAGACGTAACATTTGCCTTTCCTTGAACAACCCAGCTGCGTTGAGGTAACGATGATGTCTTTGACCTTGTGATGTAAGGATGGTCGGCCATTGAGTGTCAACACGAATCAACTCTCTTTTGTTGGGAATAAGATAAAAGAAACATATAGTATAAACGATGTTAGTCTCACGAACATATCTAGGTAAAGTCATGATCACGTAAAGTCAAGTAAGGCATGTAACAAATAATTTATCAAGTAGAGTCAACTAGTTGTCAAACAAATGTAAACGATCACATAATAACGCGTCCTAATATGCATGTGACCTCTTTGTGCCAGAGGTGGGCCTAACGTTGTTTGAAGGGTAAAGTGTGCCATAATATGTCATCCCGTTGCTTTGATTAATTAAACAGATTCTATTTTCTCAAAAGTAAAAAATAATGTAATATTTATTACATGTCAAATGAATACAACATAAAGTGTTTCCTAATCTAAATAAAGTAAATAGAATTTCTATGCCTAACTTCTAGCTCCATTTGTGATGCCCTTGATCTTCGTCATTTGTTGTACTCCGATGCAAATGCATACCTGTCATAGAAATGCTAGTCATTCCCTCCTTTCCTAAAGTTTAATTAATTAGAGCGAATAGTCAATATTTAGGCACAGTTATCCTACAAACATGCATATAAAGTATGATTGGTATCACTCGGGGTCATGAACCCACTTGGACGTTTTGGGTAAAGTCATCTAATGGATTTAATGCACCAAGGGTATTAAACCTCCTAGGTCATGAAATGTATGCTCTTAATAAAGGGTGTTGGTTTAGCTCTATCTTAGGCTGACTAAGAGTTGGCTTCCTATGACACAAGGTTCTCCCAAGCGGACAACTTGAGAGTGGAAAGTCCGTGGCCGTCGACTGCACCGCTGATCGACTAAATCCACAAGATCAATCCAACTAAAGGGGTAATTTAGTAGTGAACGGGCGCGAACCGCGAAGCCGTTTTAAGTGTGTGAATATGTGTGAGTTTTCCAGAAGTGAAGGAAATATGAACGGAATGACAGTTTATCAAAGCAGTAACACATAAACAGTTTATATCAAACAAACAGTTTATATCAAGCAAACAATTAATAGCATGTAAAAACAGTTAACAAACAAATAAAGTAATCAAAATAAGCACACAAAACCTATTTAAACTAAGTCCGTTATGGTTAGAACCTAAGTGATTCCCCAGCAGAGTCGCCAAGCTGTCACACCCCATTTTTTACCCGGAGGTTAAAATTAGAAGTACGACATATTGGAGATTCCTATTTTTTGTTTATTTTAAGGAGTCGCCACCTAATTATTTATAGTGAATTAGGACACCTAAAGTTTATTTAAGTTATGTTTAAAGTTAACTCTGTTTAAGGTCTGCGAAACTTAAGATTCTAGGTAAGTGTTCAATTAGTCTAAAGGGAAGGTATTAGGCATCCTTTAAGACCCATTAACAATGGTTAACCGACCGGACTTATAATTAGTTAGGCTAAGTGTAAATATAGTATCATAGAAAAGAAAGTAGCTTTGTAAGTATGACTAAAGTTATAGATGTAAGAAGGCTGTTTTTAAAATAGAACTTGTAGAAAAATAATAATTCGTATAAAAAGAGTACTTTTAATGCTATTTTGAAATACGACTTATAAATGTTGTTAAGGTTTTAAGACGAAAGTATAATAGTGTTGTTTAAAATAATAATTGTAGAAAATAGCAATTGCATAAAAGAGTTTAGTTAAAAATAAACTAAAAGAAAGCGGGACATGTAATGTTTATATGTGGAGGAAATGACTAAAATTTAAAAAGAGTTATTTAATAAAGTTTTGAAAGATGTTCTAGATAAATATGTATTTCAATGCGTATTTCTGAATGTTGAAAAAAAAGAACTAAAGTGAAAAGGTTGTTTTTGTTGAATTAGTTTGCCTTTTTATTCCATAGAATGAGCTAACATTATTGTAAGGTTTATGATGTTTTAAATTTCTAAAATGTTAAGCATAAATTATTATTTCCTTAGCCAAAAGATGTAGTCATGCTATTTTGAAAATCAATTACTCAAATAAATGTTATAGGTATTATAAATAGTTTTAAAAAATAGAAAGGAATGTAATCTGTGAAATTAACTACCCATTACTAACTAAACCCCTTAAATTTTCTAAGGCGTCTAAATTAACAAATAAAGTGTCAATCATACAATATAAGTTAAATGTACAAAAGAAATAAAATGGAGGAGTAAGATGATTCAAATGGGCTTATCCCATTTTTTGGGATGTTGCTGCCTGCCATTGTTGCTATGGGTTTCAACTTCATCACTGTCGCATTACATCCCGTTTATGCGCGAGAGAACGCTGGATTAAGCCATGCCAAGTAGGCAATAAATAAGGGTTGTGTGAGCAATGTAGGTTGTGGCCTCGAGTCCTAACAGAGGGACTCCTTGCGGCTCCATGCACCATGTGAAACAAAGAAAATAAAACAGGGAAAGGCATTAGAGAAGCAATCTGATTGTCAAAACACGAGAAAGAAAAAAACATGTAAACTAAGGAAAATTAGGACTGATATGAGTCTTCAACTACCACATATGTATACTGATAATACATATGAATATAAGGAAGGGCAAAACTGAGCGTTATTTATATAACAGAACGCGACGGATTTTCAGACGTAGCGATAGATTGAGTATACTTATGAAAACAGGACTTCAGCAGATTCCAATCCAAATGACAAATTGCAGACATTATGAAAACAACATCTTATGTTGGCTGAAGCTCTAACTGAAAGAAAATTCAGGTCACACAAGAAGGATAATGCCAGGTTCATACATACATCACAAGGAAAAGAGAGATAAGGAATTAGTGTTCTACACAGCAGACTGACGCTAAACTTGATTCTGAACAAACTAAATAACGCAGATACATTTAGCTGTTGGCATCTGGTGTTAAAAAATACTCCAAGGCAATCCACACTCTATTTTATCAACTTCTAATAGAGTAGTAGGCTTAAGCACAAATCATCGTTAAGCATATCTGGGAATGTATTTAGGTTATAAAAAATAGCAGGGGAAGATCATACTCTATTCTAAACCAAAAGAGAAACATCTGACAGCCTTAAGATATCACACATCATGAAAGGTCAATGCAAGGACTAAGGCCAAACAGCATAAGACCATGTACAAGATTTAAATCGAAATCCAAACAGGGTTGCCATTCTTATCACGGGACTATACTAAGTAAATAGATATCAACATGCTAATGTCTAATTTCATTTATCCATATTAGATAGAAATGGCATCTATAACTGACATAACCAAACAACATTTCAACATGGGCTAGAGCTAAAGATAACATATACCGATCATTAGCATGTGAATCTTCTCATAATTAAATACATATTAGAGATAATCAAAGTAACCAAATAAATATCTCCCTCTGAATTGATTGGTTCACACACAAACATGAATCCAGCGCAGAACCATTGAGGCATATGACTGATCAAACTAGGCACGAATCATACTCAAAACAGGCTATGGACTAAACAGTTTATAATGAATACATAATTGGACAATTTTCACTTCAAACAGAACTTATAAGAATGCCAATGATTAGGTAGATTTATCTCAGCCCAGATTAGATCGAAGCAGTAACTACACCAGGTTGAACCACCTAATACATAATTATCAAAGCTAATCTAACAATTTCGTGTGATAAAATGTCACACTTACAAGTAGTTGGCTGGACCATATCTGGTTAATGCTAAACATACAATGGTCATTGGACCAACACAGATGAACAACCTTATATCGACGAAAGGACGGACTTGTAATGGTGAAACTACTAACAATGCTACATTAACAAGTAATCCCTAAATATACACAAACACATAGCAAACAGACATGAAAATGAATCCATAGGTAAAATAAAACAAGCTAATCAAACATGCATATAGAACAGAATTTAAAGCAGTAGGAGAAGGAAGATTTATGACCTTCTTTGTGTGCAGTGAAATGGGTGTCGACGCCGTCGAATCTACTCTCTCGTTATGAATAGATTCAGAACTCAACTCGAAAATAAAAATGGTTCTGTCTAGAGTGATTTTATCGAACAACGACGAAGATTAATCGAATCGTCGAGACTTAACCTTTCCTCCCAAATTCGTATTTTTTAACAGAAAGGTTTTTCTGATTTGAAGAGTTCCAAACCAGGTGAAAGGGTCAAAATTTGTCACAAAACACTCATGTCCCTCAAAACTGAAAATCACTCCTCCCCTTTTTCTCAGTTGATTTCGGGTCTCAGATCCTTATTTTTTTGGGTCTCAGATCCCTGTTTTTTTTTCCGATTTTCTTTTCCCTTTTCTCCCCATCCCCCATTTGTTCAAACCCCGGATCGTATTTTATAGGGTTTTTGTTTTGTGTTAAAGTGAAAAGAGGAGTATGGGAGAGAGACGAAGTGGGGGACAGAGGTGAGTGGAGAGATAGGCGTGGGGGACAACGGGGAGTGGGAGAGAACGTGAGGAGAGGAAGGAGCGTAGGGGAGCGGATGAAAGAGAGAGGTGAGGGAGGCGGGTGAGGGTAGAGAGAGGAGAAAGGAAAGAGAAAGGGGATTAGGGTTTAGGTTAAAGAGAATAAGGGAATGGTTGGACCGGGTCGGGTCACGTAGACTGGGCCGGGTCAATAATTCGTTTGGGCTAAAATGTGGATTGAAAAGGCGGGTTGGGTATTAAAAATGTGGGTTATTTATTTGGGTAGGGAAATAATATTGTATTTGTATTTTGGGCTATTAATTTGGCTGAAAATATTGGTCCTTCCTCCGCTATTTAATTATTTTTTGGGCTTCTAATTTAATAACTAATACAACATATATTATGCGAAGACAATTAATATATAGAAAAAATAATGATTTAACAAAGCGTTGTCTTGTAATTAATTTAACGAGTCCAAACCCGAAAACGAAATGATGACTAACCGTTTAAAATTTGTGATAAAGTAATGCTCATAATGTTGAAAATAAAAGTAATGATATTAATAGTAGTGGCAATAAAATATTGTGAAAAAATAAAGTATTTAGCTCGTCAGCAAATTTAGAAACCCGAGTAGATTAAATAAAGGAGGGACAAAATTGGGTGTCAACATCGCTGTTCTTGATAAAGATTTGACTATAATAGAAGTTATATTAGAAATTAATTCTTATCGAAAGCTTGGACTCTTGTTTTACTCACAGAAAAGACTCAATAAAAATGTAAACATCTTTTGATAAATGTAGGCTTCAAGCCAAATGTGAAATTATTGATAACGATGTACATTTTTTCATTTGGACAGGAATAATGGATAGGATATTATTACCATAAACTTATGTGAGGTGATATGTTTGCTAGAAAGTTTTACTTCATCTAGTGTAGTACGCATGAGTAGGAAGATTGATAGCATACTGGCTTGACCAGGAAACTATCTCATCTCGATTTTCTAGTCAGTTCTCTCCTTTTCCCGGAAAAGTTGAAATATGAACAGCACCAAAAACAGTCCGTAAAAACAGTCCCAAGAACAGTTTTTTACGGACTGTTTTTTTAGACTGTTTTTACGGACTGTTTTGGTCATTTTTGGACTGTTTTTTTGGACTGTTTTTTGGGACTGTTTTTGTGAACTGTTTTGTGCGGACTGTTTTTGGGGACTTTTTTTGTGGACTGTTTTTTTTTTTTTTTTTTTTTGGACTGTTTTTGTGCACTTTCTTTTGGGACTATTTTTTTTTTGCGGCAGTTTTTTGCGGACTTTTTGTTGGGACTATTTGTGGGGATAGTTTTTGCGGACTTTTTTAAATTGTTAATTTTAATTTGTTTGTAGGAGCTCCAGAGGGGTCAGGCGGTACCTCAAGATGAGATCTTCAAGATTACTCACACGAGGAAGGAGAAGAACGTTGATGGTACAGACCAATGGGTTGAGCCAAGGGCTGAGCGAACTTGGGTAAGTCGTTAGTTAACAATAATAATATATTTTTTGTACTAAATTAGACTACTAACATTGTATCCTTCGATTTTAAAATGAATTTCAACAACACTTTGGGGAGTTTCGAGCCACTCAGCCAAGTACCACGCAGATGACCGACGAGTTAATACAACAACAATGGATTGAGAAGGTTGCTCCTCCAACAAGGCACGGGACAGTTTATGGGATGCCTAATCGAGCCTTTCGTCGATACTCGTCGGCCCTTGAAGCCGTAGGTGTTACTGATGATGGGACAGTTGATCCTAAGGAGTATGAATCCATGAGGTAGCAAGTTGACCTGCTAACAAGAACACTTAATTCCTCGGAGGCCAGGATGTTGGGTATGCAAGCCCAGATTGATAGCTTACTTAATTCGCGGCAGTTTCCGATTCCCTCGTGTCTTGGGGATGCTCGTAGGTCACAGCCTCCTAGCCAACCCCGACCTTCCCAGGTAGACGAATTTGGTCACAAGTTGACATAAATCATGCTCTTGTCGATGAGTCTAGTGGGGAGGATACAGATCATGTCTCTAACACCGAACATTGACTTTTTTGATTAATGTGCTTTTGGATTCTAATTTTGCTATGTTTAAATGGATATGTATATGAATGTAGTTTTAATTTGAACTAGAAGTACTTTTAATTTTAAGATGTTTAAGTGTTTGAACGTAGTTTATGATGTTTAAGTGTTTGAATGGACAATGTTTAAGTGTTCAAACATTGTTTATGGTTGTTGTGTTGCATTGTTGATGAATTGGATGACTGTTTTGGTTGATGAATTTGGTTGTTTGAAAATTGGCAGGTGGTATGTAAAAAACAAGCAAATGCTGGAAAAAATATTCCAGAATTTCGACCACACGTGGTCGAAATTTAGCAATATGGTTGCCATATTTCGACCACATGTGGTCGAAATTCTGGGCTCAATTTAAAATTTCGACCACATGTGGTCGAAATTCTGGGCTCAATTTACAATTTCGACCACATGTGGTCGAAATTGGATTTTTATTTTCTTTTTATATTTAAATATAAATAATGTTTGCGACCACACGTAGTCGAAAAAGTTAAATATAATTTAATATTAAAAAAAAATTCGACCACATGTGGTCGAAAATAGTTTTTCCCTTAATTTCGGTAGAATGTGATTTCGACCACGTGTGGTCGAATTTTTTTTTTCGACCAAGCTGTTAACGACCTACGCGTGTGGTCGAAAAAATGGTCAAAATAAAGGCTTTTTCGACCGCGTGTGGTCAAAATCTTTGGTCGAAAATCCCTGTTTTTTTAGTAGTGAGTGCATTTATTTATGAGGTCTGACTCTTACTTATTCAGATTTAGCTCATTAAGTGTATTTGTTTTGTTTCCTTCTAAAGCCTCTTAATGGATCTGAATAAATAAGATCTGTAAGAGAGTCTTATTCCATCATACTCATAAAATAATACGCAAACCTTTGACGCCTCTGCCTTCTCTCCTCCACAAAAAAAGTTTCACATCTCTTGCAATTCTTTCTTAACCAAACACTAGTTTTTCCCTCTTGAACTGGTAAATTCTAATAATCTTTACAAGTATTTTGTATGATATCTTTGATATTCACAATATTTTTTGGTGTATTGATGTTTATCAACCTACTGCGTTTTTTAATATTTTTGTTACAAAAAAAGATTAACTCTTTGCTTAAAGTAATAAAAAAAAATTGGGTTTAAGGTTTAGTGGTGAGATTATACCCTGATATAAATTTATAGATTTATGGTTTAAGGTTTAGTGTTGAGATTATACCCTGATAGAAATTTATGGGTTTGGGGCTCCATGGTAAAGCACGTTTGTGATATTGGTGATGGCTGTCATTCCATTATAGATACTGTATAGCAGCAGTACTTGTATATTAATACCAACAATTCAATTTGAAAGAAAAGTCACTTTTCTTTTTTCTTTTTCCTTTTTCACTTGAGACTAATGATAACACTCCAACACTATATACAAAAGTTTAGGGGCATATTAGAATTCCCTTTGTGTTGCTTATCAGAAAAAGCAAGATAAATATTCAAAATATTATTTTCTATCAAAAAAACTACTTTTATTTTGCTGAAATGAAAATTTTATACTAATCTACTAATATAGTGTAATTTAAAATGCACATTCAGATATTGAAAACAAACAATCTTAATCATTCAGTGTTCAGATCTAGAGATCATATTTTAATATTCAAATGTTCATTTAGATCCATACATCTAGATATTAATGCACATCTTAATTATTCAGATATGTATTTAGATTCAGACGTCTTAATCTTAATGAAAACAAATACGGCAAACCAAAAACCTCCCATCTGACAAAATACACACAATACCTGACCCGTAACTATCTTTATATGCTAAATAAAGGGATCATGGTACTGTCGAATAGCTTATTGAATGAATATTTTAAAAAGAAAATCTTTAGATCGATCAAGTGAAATAAAAATCACTTTCTGATATGATCCCAACAAGCTCAAGACCATTCACTCGGAGTCAAGCAAGTGAACTCCAAGATCTTCAAGTCTTATTCATGAAGGGGTAAAAGTTGGAGGAGCTTGAAGAGAAGGCCTCTCGAGTGTACAACCTTTGGGAGATAGCTTGGGAAGAGATAGAGAAGGCTACTACACAAAGTGGCTAGAGGTGCAAGATGGCTATAAGTGCAAATTATGGATAAAGGTTGCAACTCTTGGCTAAGGATGAAATTCAAGGCTAAGGATGCAATTTAGGGCTATAATTTCAAGTCAATTAGACATGTGGAATGAAGGCCTCATGTAGGGGTTATTTACGCAACGTATCCCTTTTGGGCCTTTGTTGTAATAAGCTTTAGTATAAATAGACCGCTTAGTCTCTTCATTTACACTTAGCTTGAATATTGATAAAAATTGAGTGTTTTGAGAGAGTATTTAGTATCTTAATATAGTTTGTTTGGTTGATTAAGTGTGATTTATTAGTTGCTAAGTGAATCATTTCCATTGAATTCACATAGGAATGCTCATTTGTAGAATTCCAATGTTGAGTCATCTTTGAATTCAAATAGTATAGGTTATTCTAAAGGTCTTGCTTCTATCCTCTAAACTTCTCAACCCCAATTCTGTTTTACTTTTCCAATTTTGGTTTTTGTTGTTTGAATTTCTAGTGTTTCTAATTAGGATCTTATCATTTGGTATCAGAGCAAGGTAGAGGGATTGTTCTATCAATTCTTCATCCTTGATCTACAAAAGTAAAAAAAAAAAAATCCAAAAATTAGTTGTTGGTTGTTGATTTTGATGTTATATATGAGTTTGTTGATGTGGAAAACCCTCAAATACGCAATTTGAAGTTGTTCGGAAGAGTTTTGAGGTTTTCACCATTGAAGGACCTTCAAAGCTTGAAAAATTCAAAAGTAGGTTTGTTGAGTGAGGGTTTATTTGGCCTTAATTACTATTGGGATTTTTTCTCCTACTCATTAGGAGTCTAGATCTGCAATTTGGAGGAAAAACGAGGTAATTTGGAGCTGATTTGGAAATTGGGTGTTCTTCATGTTCTTGAGCATCCTCATATCTTCAAAGTGAAGAAGAAGACCAAAAAGGGCAGTCTTATCTAAAGAAATTCACCCAAGTTGTGAAAAGTTATTTTTCCAGCCCAAAAAGGAAAGATCTTAGGTTGAGTGGGCCCATTAGGTCAGCAAATATCAGATAATCCAGCCCAAAGTTCGAGAAATCGGGTACAGAGACCCTCGCGTGAGACACACATCGCACGTCTAATGCGTGTGGCCCTTGCAGGTGTTGTACATGGGTTGTACGTCTAACGCTTGTGGACAGAAAGTTTACAAAATTTCAGAAATTTCGAGGCGCGTGTACTACACTTGCAGAGGCATAATTTTGCGCGATACACCCGCGACACAAGTCTAACATGGGTCCATCAGAGATTTTTCCAAAAACTTTTCTAAGTGTCCAAAATGGTTTGAATCTTTCCTAATCTATTTTATTTAGTTCTTCTAACTAATTGACAACTAGTAATCGATCTTACTTGTTGTTAACTAGTTCTTGAGTTCGAATTACATTTCGTGTCAATTTCTTTCAAGCTTTTCTCTTTTATTTCGTTGAAACTTTATTGGCTTTTGTCTGTTTGCTTTGAGTTATCCTTCTTTCATCTAAATAAGAATCCATTCTTCCACAAAGGATAAGTAACCGTGTGAATTTAATTGGTTAAGTGATTCATCAACAATTTTGAAAGAGCACGGTAGTGTGGTAAGGATTGAGAGTTCAATATGAGTGAAGTGAGGTTTTTACTACTAACATTGTTTGCTAGTTTTGCAGGTTATAATGTCAAATCAAGGAGAGCGTACTCAATGTGGGGAGGTTGACGAAAAGGCTAGAGAGTTTGGAGATGAAGGTGGTGCAAATTGAGACCTCAAGTAGAGTGGGCACTCCCTATTCTCAAGTTGAAGGAGATCGGAGTAAGAACACGGAGACTACTCCCTCCCTTACACTCGAGAGAGTATACACATTGTGCTATCCCCCTACCACCTCCTCACCTACCCAAAGAGCTCCACAATAGCAACCACCCACCTTCAAAAACACCAATCGACAAACCTATCCCTAAATGTACCAAACAACCCAAAAGGAGTCAACTCCACGAAGAACCCCGCAAAATATTCCACAATCACCTCCACAAAATCAACAACAAAATCCCTTCTAAAACCAATACCAAAACCCGTTGGATGAAGTGGAGTATGGAGAGATGCCACAAGAAAGGTGGTGGAATGAAACGCATCAAGGAGAAAGATGTGGAGAGATGGCTAATCGGGGTAGAGGAAGACAATGGGGCTTTGCAAGGTTTCAAGGCCATGAGGCTAGGTTCCAAGGTCATGAAGACCGGGGGAGAATTCAAGGTCATGAATACCGAGGGAGATGGCAAGGTCATGAGGCTCATAAGGATAATGAACGGAACTTGAATACCATCAAGGCGTCCCTTCCAAGGTTCAAGGGGAGGAGTGATCCGGAAGAGTTCCTTGAATGGAAGTTGCAAAGTGAGAGGATATTCCTCACCAGCAATGTGTCGAAAGTTTTAAAGGCAAGATATGCTAATAAGATCCTAATTAGAAACTCTAGAAATTCAAAAAATAAAAATAAAAATTGGATACTTAAAAGAGAATTGGGGCTGAGAAGCTTAGAGGATAGAAGCAAGACCTTTCGAATAATGATTCTATGGACAAATTTGGGTATACTAAACCCAAACCCTTCTAATTGGAACCAATCCTAAAAACTTATACTATTTGAATTCAAAGATGACTCAATATTGGAATTCTACAAAGGAGCATTCCTATGTGAATTCAATGGAAATAATTCACTTAGCAACTAAGAAATCACACTTAGTCAACCAAACAAACTATATTAAGATATTAAATACTCTCTCAAAACACTCAAGTTTTATCAATATTGAAGCTAAGTGTAAATGAAGAGACTAAGGCGTCTATTTATACTAAAGCTTATTACAACAAAGGCCCAAAAGGGATACTTTGTGCAAATAACCCCTACACGAGGCCTTCATTCCACATGTCCAATTGACGTGCAATTATATCCCTAAATTACATCCTTAGCCTTGAATTGCATCCTTAGCCAAGAGTTGCAACCTCTAACCATGATTTGCACTTCTATCCATCTTGCACTTCTAGCCACTTTGTGTAGTAGCATTCTCTAACTCTTCCCAAGCTATCTCCCAAAGGTTGTACACTCGCGAGGCCTTCTTTTCAAGCTCCTCCAATGTTTCCCTCTTCGTGAATAAGGCTTGTAGCTCTTGGAGTTCCCTTACTTGACTCTAAGTGAATGGTCTTGAGCTTGTTGGGATCTGTTGAAAATAATAATAGAATATCTCAAAAATAATAATATTTGAAAATTCCTAACATTCCTAACGTCTATATATTGTAACAAATATTTGATATTGACTTGTCTTAATGGCTGATTATGGCAATTGAATTGATTCCCTATTGCCATTAACTATTATCCTTTATTTATTGGTATTAATTCTTGGCCATTAATCCTCCATTACCGTTGTAGCATACTCTCTAACCTTAAACTTTGATTGTGATCATCTGAGCGCTTCTTCACCTATATATATACCTGTACTCCTTCTCTTTTGGGAGATAGAACACAGACAAATTCTTTCACTCTTCATTTTCCTTTTGCTGGATTTTATAATATTATTGAAGTCTTTGTTAATTCTGGCTCCTAGTTTTGTACTAGAAGAGCTTGTTGAATCTTGGGGGATACACCCATATAGGTTGAAATATCCTTAAGGATATTATCTTAATTGACACGCCTCAAGTTATGAGATTGTTCAAGAATTCATGAGTACAGTGTTGTCATGCATCAAGTATTTTCCATAAAATTTCCAACAGGATCATATCACTTTTAGATATGTAAATTAGCTTGACTTGTTCCTCCCACTTTTCAGTGTACTTTTATATGCCAAATTGTTGTGAATCTGAATTTGGTCTTCTAGTTATCAATTTATGGAGTAAGAAATGCTTTACTTACACAGTAGTTACACTAAGGTGCTAGTAATATATCAAAAACTCTTTTTCTTTTTTTTTTTGCTTAAACAGATTTAATTTCATATATTACTGAAAGAGATTAATTCCGTGATTATTCTCATTGATTGAGTTGGTAAATATACCATAGTTACAATGTCCTATTAGGATACAAACTATACTAACCTAAAATAGAAGATTTACAAAATATTATTTTACTACATATTTACACTATTTATCACACCCCCGCAGTCGAAACGGGAGGTTTACGACTGTCCCGAAAATCTTCAAATAAAACCTGTGGCAGTCCTTTAGTGAAAATATCGGCGAGCTGATATCGGGACGGAACATGAAGGACACGGACGTGGCCACGCGCCACCTTTTCACGAACAAAATGTATATCCATCTCAATGTGCTTAGTGCGCTGATGTTGGACTAGATTTCCTGACAGGTAAATGGCACTCACATTATCACAATAAACTTAAGTAGCCTTAGGGATCGGACAATGTAGTTCCAAGAGGAGGTTACGTATCCAGCATGATTCAGAGACAACATTAGCAACCCCCCTATATTCTGCATCCGCACTTGAGCGGGAAAGAGTAGGTTGGCGCTTAGATGACCAGGATATCAAATTATCTCCCAAAAACACGCAATAACCCGACGTCGAGCGTCTGGTGTCTGGACATCCCCCCCAATCAGCATCAGTGTATGAAACCAAATCAGTAACTAAAGATGAGTAGAGATGCAAACCATGATCAAGAGTACCCTGAATATACCGAATAATCCGCTTAAGAGCAAGCATATGCGTATCTCGTGGAGCATGCATATGAAGACAAATCTGTTGTACGGCATAAGAAATATCCGGTCTGGTGAAGGTAAGATACTGAAGAGCACCTGCAAGGCTCCGGAAATGAGTGGGATCGTCACACAGATCGCCAGAAGAGGCACCGACCTTCGGTTTAGTGTCAACCGGAGTGGAAGAAGGCTTACACGAGGACATTCCTGCACGTTCAATAATGTCCGTAGCATAACTTCGTTGTGATAGAAACATACCACCCTTGTGACGGGTCACCGCAATGCCAAGAAAATAGTTCAAAGGACCTAAGTCCTTCATAGCAAATTCTGAACCAAGAAGGCCCATAATAGAACAACGGAGAGCATCTGAAGAAGCAGTAAGAATAATATCATCCACATATAGTAAAATGTAAGCCAAGTGGTGCCCTTTGCGATAGATGAACAAGGAGTGGTCAGACCTGCTATTAGCAAAACCAATGGAAGAAACAAAGTCAGAAAATCTTTTATACCAAGCTCTCGGTGCCTGTTTAAGCCCATATAAGGACTTGCGCAACAAACACACATAATCGGGACGAGATGGGTCTCTAAAACCCATAGGCTGATGCATATAAACCGTCTCCTTGAGCTCGCCATGAAGAAATGCATTTTTGACATCCAACTGATGAATGGGCCAATGTTTAGATAGAGCTAGACTTAAGACAGTGCGGATCGTTGCTGGCTTCACGACCGGACTGAAAGTCTCACCACAATCAATGCCAACCTGCTGTGTTTTGCCATCACCTACAAGACGGGCTTTATGCCTCTCAAAATCACCATTAGACTTTTCTTTATGAGTAAAAATCCACATAGACCGAATAACATTCACATTAGGTGGACGGGGTACCAAATCCCACGTCTTATTTTTAATAAGAGCATCATATTCATCATTCATGGCCAATTTCCAATTCGGGTCACGTAGCGCATCCAACGGTTTACGAGGTATGGGGGGCTTGGTAACCGCCGCATGTAGATTAAATGGGTGCTTGGGTTTGAAAATCCCGCGCTTACTACGAGTGACCATGCGTGTGTGGGTATTGGGCTGGACAGGTGGAGAAATGGTCGAGTTTTGCGGGGTGGTGGGAGGCTGGTGGGGGAGAGGGGCGGGCTGGTCCTGTGTAGAGGACGATGGAGGCTGTTGCCCAGGTGGGGAGGGGTCGGCGTGGTCCTGAGTCACGAGCAGCGACGGAGGGGGACAGGGCAGCGGTGGAGGGCTGGCGGCTATATGATGGATCAAGTAAGGAGAGAGGCCATCATCAAGGAAATCATAAGAGGTGGGAGCCGGAGTATGGATTTTGGAAAACGGAAATTGAGTCTCATCAAATAAAACGTGACGACAAATAATGATTTTATTTGAGGATAAATCAAAACATTTGTAGCCACGATGGTTTGGTGGATATCCCAAAAAGACACATGGAGTTGACCGAGGGTGCAACTTGTGAATAGTAGTAGACGGAAAAAGGGGATAACATAAACACCCAAAGACTCGGAGATGAGAATAAGATGGTTTCCGTTGGTAAAGGACCTTTAAAGGTGATTTGTGACCCAATAGCTTACTTGGTAAAATATTAATGAGATACGTCGCCATTTGCAATGCATGATGCCAAAAAGACGGAGGAATGGAGGCATGAGCAAGAAGAGTCCGGATGACATTATTTAGTGAACGAATTTTTCTTTCTGCTTTCCCATTTTGAGAGGATGTATGAAGACACGAAAGACATCCCATTGGATGCACAAAATTTTCCGAATTGACTATTAGTATATTCCCTCCCATTATCACATTGGACATTCTTGATAGGATGTTCAAATTGAGTAAGAATATGGGTCTTAAAATCCATGAATTTTGAGTAAACATCAGATTTTCTAGCCAAAGGGAAAGTCCACAAATAGTTGGTAAAATCATCCAAAAACAGAACATAATAACGATGGCCCATAGAACTCAAAATTGGAGAAGTCCACAAATCACTATGAATAATGTCAAATGGAAACAAAGTTTCGGAAATAGAACTAGCAAATGGCAACTTAACATGTTTACCAAGAACGCAAGAATGACAAATAATAGATGAACTAGAACTATTACATTCAATGCTTTTATTACGCCTAAGAAAATCCAAAATAGAAGCTCCCGGGTGGCCCAAACGATCGTGCTAACGGGTAGAAGACAAGGCAGCAAAAGTCGACGGTGAATTGGTGGAAAATTTGAAGGTGGACAATGGATAGAGAGCACCCCTATTATTACATCTCATGAGAGCCATCCCCGTCCGGAAATCCTTCACAGAAAACCCATAAGGATCAAATTCAACACTCACATAGTTATCAGTAGTAAATTTACGAACCGATATCAAATTCTTTATGAGTTTTGGCGCATGAAGGACATTGTTTAACAATAAAGGAGGGTTCGGGGGAGGCAATTTAGCATGACCACAACCTCGAATTGGAATTGAATTACCATTACCAACAACAATGCCAGTATTACGATTGCTCAAATTAAAATAAGACGAGAGAGTACCTTTTGTGGATGTCATATGGGACGTGGCGCCGGTATCCATATATCAATTCGAATCGGGTTGGTTCAACGTCATCGTGTGCATGGCCGATTCAATATCCGTCGGAGTCCATTGCGTCGGGGGGCCCGCGGCTGCATATGCCTGCTGCTGTGGTCGCGAGCCCAAAATGCCAGGCTGGGCCAGCGACTTCGGGCCAGACGAAGAAGATGGCGGCTGCCACTACTGTTGTGGCCGAGCCCACTGCATGGTAGGATACGGGCAAGGCGGAGCCCACTGAGGCATCCAACCCCACTGCCATGGTGAGGAGGGTTGTTGCCACTGCTGCTGGTCACCTGAGGGGCGTCCTCCACAGCGTCGGCTGCCACTGCCGCCGCCCGAACCACGGCCACCGCCGTTATTATTCCCGCCGCTAGAGCCGCGGCTTTTGTTGTTATTTTTGCCCCGATGATGGTGAGAACGACCAGAATTTTCCAGATGAGAAGAGTCATCAAAATCACGTTTGGAATTAGCCACCATAGCCGCGGGCGAGTCATTGTGCATTTCAGCCAACGCCTTTTCCTCAAGGCACAAACTTGATCGAGCTTCGGAGAATGGTAGAAGAGGCTTACTTTGGCGGATGTAGGTACCCAAATTCTTGTATGCCTCTGGGAGTCCAGCCACCAGTTGGAGAACGAGGCGGGTGTCGGTCACCGGAGCCCCCACACTCTTAAGTTGATCGGCCAAGGTCTTGAGACGTTGGCAATACGCCGAAGCGTTTGGAAAATCCCGTATCTTGACATGAGAGAAATCATGTTCCAAAGCAACGACACGGGAGTTTTTGTTGTCTTGAAAAAGATTACGGAGGCGATCCCAGGCCTCCTTTGCCGATAGGTCTTCTTCGATGATTGTATGCAATAAGTCCGTGGAGATGGTTGCATATACCCATTGAAGTACCGTGGCATCCAAAGTGGACCACAACTCCTTTTCGTCGTCGGTGGTAGGAGCCTTCTCCTTTCCGGTTGGCAGAATGTAGGAAAGGACACGGTGAGACCGGGCATGAAGTTTGAATAATTCGGCCTAAGCCGAATAATGATCCGTTTCCATCTCAGAATGATTGGGATGTGATTCTTGATGTTGGAGACAGCCAAAGCAGGATGGAACTTGGTGTCTGCCATTGATGGAAGGCAAGAAAAATGGACGGAAATCGAAGAAGAAGAAGAAGAAGAAGACGTCGGAAAAGTGGGTAGAGGACGTCGGAGAATTAGGGCAGCGGAAGAGAAGGAAAAGAAACCCTAGTATCTGATACCATGAAAGAGATTAATTCTGTGATTATTCTCATTGATTGAGTTGGTAAATATACCATAGTTACAATGTCCTATTAGGATACAAACTATACTAACCTAAAATAGAAGATTTACAAAATATTTTTTTACTACATATTTACACTATTTATCAATTACTAATTGGTACAAAATGTGACTCTTCTCCTCATAGTTTGATTTGAAGGGTCATTATTATAGTAGTCGGAGTCCGGAGCCTAAATGGCACAAATTTGGACCAAAATTTCCAAAAGGGGTTGTGGCCTACGCAATAAACCAAAATGGGTTAATCGTGTAGTCCTACACGATTTGCCCATTTTTTAACTGCTTCCGTATTTCCGTCCGTGAAGTTTAAAAAAAAAATTAAAGGGCAAATCGTATACCACTACACGATTTGCGAAAAATTCTTTTTGCAAATCTTGTAGATGTACACGATTTGCAAAATTAATTTTGGCAAATCGTGTACATGTACACGATTTAACTCATCCCATGTCAATGAATTCATACACGATTTAACTCATCCCATGTCAATGAATTCAACGAGCAATTTTAGTTTAATTCAATGAGCAATATCCCACGTCAATGAAACTGTAACAATAACTTTTATGCCTTTAGCTAAACATTTAATCACTTTGTACAATAGACAAATTGCTATTACTTCCTCCGTCTCAAATTATTTGCCGTGGCTACTAAAAATAGTTGTCTCAAATTATTTATCGTTTTAGAAGTTCAAGACAAAATTAATTAACTTTTTTTCCATTTTACCCTTAGTAAAATTTTGTTATTAATGGAGATGACAAGCATATATAAGAGTAAACATCTAATGAAAATAAATTATAATTTAGATATAAATAAGGGTAAAGTAGTCAAGACTCCCTCCTAATTAATATTTCTTAAGAGACGTGTAAAATAAAAAGGCGACAAATAATTTGAGACGGAGGTAGCATCGTATTTCATTATTCAAACATGTATAGACTAAGGTGCATTTTATTTATTTATTTATTAGACAACGTTAGGAAGTTTACAAGAACCATCAGCCTCGGACCCAACCCAATACCCCTTGGCTGGAAAGAAAAAAAATTCGGGTCGAGTTGGGTTATTTTAGTGGGTAAAAAATTATTTGAGGGGAAAATAATTTTGAAGGGCTGAGATGATGCCACGTGGCAGCTGTTAGACATAAGGGTATAATTGACCTCATAGTATAACGGTAAGAGTATAATTGACCCTAAAGTATAACAAAGGATATGAATGAACTATTTCCCAAAGTTCAGGGGTAATTTTGGCCCTTTTCCGTAAACTAAAATACCAATATCAGGAATACAGTGAGGCATCACTAGACAACTCATGACAATTCTCAAGGATTTAATGAAAAAATTCAATAATTTCAAGGTTCACACATACATGATATAAAATTAAGCAGAAGTTCACAAAGTCAAGAAGATTAGGAATATTTGATAAGAGAAACATGAGTTGATTCTCCAGTGTCCATCGAATAAATGCTCTTAATTACTTATTAGTTGTTACAAGATCTTGACTGAAAAAAATGGTTGAATGAAACTGCAATGCTTTTACACACCATCACAACGTTGATTGGCTATTTTCAAAATAAGTCTACTATATTGCCTCCCAGTTAATTGAAGTTAAATTCTTAAACTTTGTCTTCGCATGAAATTTGTTAGGTCTCATTAACAACTAGCTCTCTCATGATTTTGATGGTTTCTAATGAGACAAAATAATCTCATTTAATTATATTTTAATTAATAAAAAGTAGTGGCGTACTAAAAAGTTTGTAAAGTAATAGGAGTACTTTTTTATTTCTTTTCATTATGTTCTCATCTCTTGTTCTATAGAGGGGAGATTTCTTTACCATCTTGTGAAATCAACACTGTACACCACACACTACAACATCATCCTTTTGCTACCAATGTATAGGGATATGGCCGTAGGGGTGTTCATGATGCGGTTTGACTCGGTTTTGACTTAAAAGAAAATCAAATAAAAAAAAAACGGTTTTTTTAATATTAAAACCAAACCAAATCAATATTATATAAATTTTGTCGGTTTCGGTTTGATCAGTTTGGTTGGATTTTTACAGTTATTTGTGTTTTACCAAATATTCAAAAATAAAGAAAACAAAAGTTTCAAGCACTTTGTTGAGTATTCCATCTATGTAGGGTACAAAAGTTTCTGAATTTCCAAATATAAAGAAACTCACGAGTAATACAAAGGATTTTCAAGTATTCAAAGGATTTTCAAGTATTCCTGTGAAAATGCAACAGTGTAAAACGAGTAAGAGCCCGTTTGGATTGGCTTACAGCTTAAAGCTGTTTGCAGCTTATAAGCTGAAAAAAATAAGTTGGGGTAGTCCAACTTATTTTTTTTGGCTTATAAGCTGTTTTCAGCTTATAAGCTGCTTTAGATAAACTAAGTCAAATGGGTTCAATTATTTTTTTGAGCTTATTTTAAGCATAAAATGACTTTAAGCTGGCCAGCCAAACACTCAAAAAAGCTGAAAACAGCTTATAAGCCAACTTATAAGCCAATCCAAACGGGCTCTAACACGAACAATTAGTCTGATACATAGCTATATGCATGCACCAACACTGAGAGTCTGCAACTTAAATGATCCAAAAAGTGGCAAAAGAGACTAAAATAACCCAATTTTAAAAAAAAAGTTACCGAAGTACTTTTTGCGCACTAATTTAGTGCGCAATAGGTGTTTACCAAAAGTCCCCACCATCTTCCCCACCCCGACGGTCCCCGCACCATTTAAAAAAAAGGCTCATCAACCAAAAATAGTTTTCCCCACGTTTAAAAAACTTAATTTTCGTGTTATTTTTTAACCCGAAAGTCTATATTATTGGTATATTCAAGGCAAGGAACAAGTTTCAAAACTTTGATTTCGGAATATAGCGGTGTAGAACTCGATTTCAAAAACTAAAAACCACCTTCAGTCTAGGTATTTCACTATAAATTTTCTATTACATTGTTAAATATATTATTATCCTAAGCATGATTGTTGTGTAATAGTTGCGAATTTCGGGAAAAAATACTACACACTTTTTTATGCGCAAATGGGGCAGTCCACTGCCCCTTTTTTTGGTTTTTTAATTTTTTTTATTAATTAATTGTTAGATGTTTGTTAGGTAATTGTTTATTTGTTAATTTCTTATTAATTAATTCTTAATTGTTTGTTAGCTAATTTTTTATTTGTTGATTATTTATTTAGTATTTCTTAATTGTCGGATTAGCTAATTGTTTATTTGTTAATTATTTATTAAATATTTGTTAATAGTTTCATTAGTTAATTGTTTATTTGTTAATTATTTGTTAACTATTTATTAATTATTTGCTAATTGTTTGCTAGCTAATTGTTTATTATATGATAATGAATTGTTAATCTTTATATTTTTATTTGTGAAATTTTGTTAATTTAGGATTGAACATCCTTAGTTTAGGTTTGAACATCCTTAGTTAAACCTTAATAGCCTTAAGATTATATTTTTTAGTTAATTGTATTTAATTCTTGGTTTAGGTTTGAACATCCTTAGTTTAAGATTTAAAATAGCATTAATATAATATTAGTTAGTTAATTGTAGTTAGTAAATAATTAATTAACAAATTTAGATAGTTAATATAATTTCCTGTTAAAGTCTTAGTTAGTTAGTATAATTGAACATCCTTAGTTTAGGATTGAACATCCTTAGTTTAGGTTTGAACATCCTTAGTTAAACCTTAATATCCTTAAGATTATATTTGTTAATTAATTGTATTTAATCCTTAGGTTGGGTTTGAACATCCTTAGTTTAAGATTTAAAATAGCATTAATATAATATTAGTTAGTTAATTATAGTTAGTATAATAATTAATTAATTCACAAATTTAGATAGTTAATATAACTTTCCGTTTAAGTCTTAGTTAGTTAGTATAATTGAACATCCTTTGTTTAGGATTGAACATCCTTAGTATAATTTTTCGATAAAAGATTACATAATTAATATTACAAGTTAATGATTAATTAAAAATGCGTAAAACAGATACAACACCTTCATGGATCCGCCCCCTTCATCCGAGGCCCTTCGAGCCAGAGGTACTTCATCTACTGCAGCGCCATAAGTCCCAGCTAGTATGACATTCAGATGTAGATGCCAGCCACTTGGTCCATCCCAGGTTGATGGAACAAGCATGGGATATTTTAGCAGCTCGGCCCCCACATCGTCGCGTCTTAGATATACTATATTAGGGCGGTATCTACCGTTGCGTCACTGTTGGTCACATACAACATGATAGGACTCTTGTGACGGCCATGATTGAGCTATGGCGACTGGAAACCTATACATTTCATCTCCGCACTATTGAGGACACCATCACCTTTCAGGATGTGGAGGTTATTTACGGTCTACAGGTAGATGGACGCACTTTGTATATTGAGGAGCCTCAGCAGATGTCGTCGTATCGACAGAAGTTGACTAGGCTCACTGGCTTCCCACCTCAGGAGCGTGATATATAGGGACAGAGTCGGTTGTTGATGCATTCCCTCTTTACTCAGTTGCGCCTCGTAGACGTAGAGCATCTGATTATAGAGGAAACGCCTCAGATGGATGTTAACCAACGTGCTCGTCTGTACCTTCTCGTCATATTCGGGGGCATCCTATTCCCAAACACATCGGGTTCCCATGTGAGCTTGAGGCATTTCCCGTTTCTAGAGCATCTGGGTGAGTTGGGATGTTACAGTTGGGGCATTGTTGTTCTAGCTTATATGTACCGCAGATTGTGTCGAGCATCTATGGGTGCGAGGACCGATGTCGCTGTATTTTGCTCGCTTCTCTAGGTAATATATTTAAGTGTGTGTAATTTTATTCTAAATATAACCTTTTGCAACGACCACTAATAAAACATTTTTTAATGACCCTTTCAGATATGGGTGTGGACTAGGATGAGACCTTTTCAGCCCACAACTGTTGACCCTCCGTTTGACTATATTGTTGAGGCGGTGCCCAACGCATGGAGATGGACGGGAGGCGAAATCCGATATATGGATACGCACCACAGATTTCTCCCGTTCAAGGATCAGCTAGATTGTATAACGTCAGACACGGTAAGTTTTTTTTGATTTAACATTAGTATGTTAATTTGTTTTTACTATTTAAGTGTTTTATTGTTAACTAATTTAATTCTTTTTACAGGCTTTTATATGGACGTTGTATGATCAGATATTGGATCAGCTGCAGACGTTTTGTAAGGTTGGTATGCACACGTGGATGTCGCGGTGTCCATTGATACATATGGATATCGTTGAGGATCACGCGCCCGACAGCGTCTTACGACAGTTCGGCCATGTACAGAATATACCTAAGCGAGTTACTTAGGAGCACGATCATTATTGGCGGGACGAGCGTGCGGCCGTCACGGATGCATGGCGAGCCTTTATGCAGTTCTAGGTCCACCGTTGGGATCAGAGGGTGGGGACGCTAGCGGTGGTCGGACATGCGACTCCGGTCTAGAGGTACATAGAGTGGTTTACGCGGATCACTCGCAACTTGATTGGAAACCCCGCTAGGCCTCGTGCAGATGGCCGAGGATATGCATTACTCGCAAGACAGTATGAGACGTTGGTAAGCTATATTAGTCTTAAACGTGATTAATCGTTTTATGTATTACGTTACAAATTTATTCAATCATTAATATTTGCAAACAAATGCAACTATGAATCGTACAGAGGATGCGCTGGGAGAGCTTGGACCATATGGATACCCCTGAGATAGCGGGATATGCAACAGGGATGGTCCAGCTAGCCGACGGTGGTATGTTATAGGCCCAGGAGCTCGGATGTCTCGACGAGCGTGTCCCAAAGGTCCCGCATCAGGCAGTGGGTGGTCGTAGTCATGGTCATGACTGAGGGGCTGGTGGCCGAGAGGGTAGGGGCAGAGGGGCTGGTGGCCGAGGTGGTAGGCCCAGAGGTGCTGGTGGTCTAGTAAATAATCCTGACGAGCATGCTCCAGTTCCAGCTCTAGCCTAGCAGCCTTCGTCGACTTTAGAGATCCCGTCGACTTCTTACCGACCGTCGACTTCAGAGCATCCGTCGACACCTGTATATACGCTGGATTTATTTTCAGATCATATGTTCTGGCCATCGCCTGCAAGCCGCTAGTTCGTCATCCATAGGGTGAGCGGCCAGCTCGTGATCTACAGGGTGGCACGGAGCTAGACTTTGATTACTTATTCGAGGACTTCAACATGTCTCCGGCTCCGGGGCACGCTCAGGAGACAGTTGAGGAGCCATCTCATGAGCCCGTGTTTGATTTTTTATAATGAAATAATGTATTAAATTAATTATTTATATGTTATTTCATGTTTAGTTTAGCATAGGTCTAAACTAAATTGCTTATATGTTATTTCAGGTTCATTCTTCTGTGCCTGTGGACCCGTCTCCTGCTCCGGCACCATCTACATCTCCGGCTCCAGGGACGGCTGAGGAGCTAGCTTATGAGCCCTCGAAGGAGCCTTCTCGCCAGCTATCTCAAGAGCCCGTCGATATACATGTTTGATTTTTTACAATAAAATAATGTATTAATTAATTTTTTATATGTTATTCCATGTTTAGTTTAGCATAAATCTAAATTAAATTGTTTATATGTTATTTCAGGTTCATTCTTTTGCGCCTGTGGACCCGTATCCTGTTGAGATTGAGTCATCTCCTGAAGCTCACATTTCAGCCACAGTCTTGTCCCATAGGAAGCATATTTTGAACAAGCCCCCAAGGAAGGGAATGCAAGATGATCATGCCATAGTGGATGTATGGATTAAGAGAAAGAAGGGGGATGGAAATGATGGTGAGGGCAGTGGGCTTCGCCTTAGGCCTAAGGTTACTCTAAAGGCTCCCACACGTGGGACCTAGGGGGAAGGAGATTGAGTATTTGTAAATAAAATATACATTTTATGTAAATATTATATATTTTTAGGTATTATTTTCTTAATGATAATTAGTTATCTTAGTTTTTATTGTGGTTCAATAATAACTCATGCGACGTCCTAAATTAATCAAAACCTTATAAAATAAAAAACTTAAACCTAAAGATAACAAGTTTCCAAACAAACAAAACTTACTTCGGGGCACTTTACAACCCCTAAAACAACGATCCAAACGTATAGGTATACTAGATGTGTTGAGCCTATATTATTGTGCGCAAAAAAAGATATCAAGTTCTATATAAAATATTAATCTTTTGGCATTTTTAAACATGACTAATCTTTGGTCAAAGTACGGAAAAAACGTGAATTTCAAAACTATTGGCCAATGAACAAAGTGTTGGGGGATTTGGTAAACACCTATTGCGCACTAAATTAGTGCGCAATAGGACTTAATTGTAAATTTATAGTTTGGTCTTATTGCACATTAATTTAGTGCGTAAAAGGTACTTCAGTAACTTTTTTTTTAAATGCGTTATTTTGATACCTCCTATCACTTTTTGGGTCATTTAAGTTGCTGACTCTCAAGTCCCAACAATGAGGATTGGGCTCTCTCCATTTCCCTTCTCTCCATTTTCCCCAAGTTCTACCTTAGATTAGAGACACATGACATAGGTTAGAATTAATGGCTAAGATTTGATTGACTAAAACAAGGCCCTAACCTTGATTACATAATTAATAACTTATCCATAAATATCTTAGAATATTTTTCCCTCTCTTTCTATTTATTTTTCCTAACCAGTAAAATATCTTTTCTGATTTATCCGATTATTTTTTGACACTTAATTATTTTTCCCCAATAGATCCATTATTCAATTGGTGATAATTTCCATTTTTTTCAATTATGATGTTTACTAATTCACATAATATAGACCCCATTATTCAATTATTAATTGTATATTTCTGAAACAGTTGTCTATATTCTAAAAAAATATCACCATTAAAGAGTTATCATGATTGAAAAAAAGATGGAACCATGATTACATAATTAGTCAATCAAATCTTAGCCATTAATTCTAATCGATGCCATGTGTCACTAATCCAAGATAGAACTTGGGGAAAATGGAGATAAGGGAAATGAAGAGGAGCCTAATGTCACGTCCCTAAGCCCTTCGTTTGGCACAACCTCTAGCGGCACCTCCTGGCTCTTGTTGGCGACATTCCTCTTTTTGTTATGGCCCTTCTTGCCAGCGCAGCATCCTGGATGATGCTATCTTGGGTTTTAGTAGTGTTGATTTCTCCGTCGTTTGCCATTCCCTTAGTCGTAACCTTCGCTCTGATACCACATTTTCACGTCCTTAGTCTTCAACTAAACGCACGTACGACACTTGATAACTCGCTCACGTTCTTGCACAACTTGCTCACGATCTTGCTATGCCAAGTCAGCCTAGATTACTATACTCAAGATCGCTAAAGGAATAGTAAGTGAATAAGACAAGAGAAATTTGCTAGAAGGAAGCTTTTTATTATAGAAGAGATGATTGATTTTTGCTTGATGATTTTACAAATGAATGACCCTTCTATTTATACTACTTACCTAGGGACTAGTATGCAAATAATTATTATTTTACAAGTCCCTACATATTTACAAATAAGCCCATATTTTAGAAATCTCTACATAACTAGATTATTCCAAGGACTTTCCATGCAATTCCATAAGGTTCTAAGGTCTTCCATGAGAAATCTCCATATTTCTCTAGAATCTTCTCACATAAGTTAGCCTCCATTCCATGGAAGCATCCACATAAGCTTCCTACATGGAAAAAATAGTTCCACGTGGCGCCTAGGTGGCATGATGATGTGGCGGGTCATCACACTCTCCCCCACCTGATGTTGCGACGACCGCGGCGCACTGATGCTGCTTAAACTCTCGACTCTTGTTTTTAAACTATCACAAGTCTTCGTATCGTTCACATGTGACCTCTTCCGGTGATTGCCCTTTCCAATGGACGAGGAAAATGGCAGTGGCTTCTTGCCCTTGTTTCCGCCTGGCCTGGTAGTCAATGATAGCTTCAATCTCCCTATCGTGTGAGGCGTTGATGGTAATTGGTGCATGACTTGACCCTTTCCCGGTTCATGCTCCAACTCAATCTTGTGAACTAGCTCACACCTAAGAGGCAAGCTCTTAGGTAGCTCTTCAGAAATACTATCTTTGTTTTCTTCGAGCAAATTATCTATCCAAGGCGGCGGTGTCTCTTAGGTACCATTATCTTCCTCCAAACTTGTAATAGTTTCCATGAATGTTGGCTCCTTTTTCTTGAGCTCCTTGACAAGCTGCATAGCTGAAAGTTGTGCATGGCCCTGTCCATGCGACATAGTCACTATAGGCACCATACAAGCGCCTTCTCGCTCCATGACCAAGAGACGTTGGAGGTAGGGATCGATCATCTCGTGGCAATGTCTAAAGAATTCTTGCCCCAGAAAAATGTCAAAGATATCCATAGTAGTGGTGGTAAAATTTGTCGTACCTTTCCAATCGCCCAATTTGAAGCGTAAGGGTGGTGAACTCCTTGACATAGTCTCGTATGCTCCCTGTTTGCTTCAACTCCCTAAGTTTTCTCCTTGCCTCATACAAAACATTACTTGGTAAGAACTGTCGCTTGAAGTCGTTCTTGAACTGATCCCACGTGCTAATTGTGCATAGACCTCTCTCAGCATCGGCGACCTTTCTTCTCCACCATAGCCTGACAGTATCTGATAGGTACAACACAGCGGTATTGATCTTGGTCTCATCGTCCCTCACTTTTCCATGCCTGAAATAGTTCTCCAAGTGCCAAAGAAAGTTCTCCACCTCTTGTGCATCACAAACCCCTTTGAACACTGGTGGCTTGGGAGCCTCGATCTTAGCCTCCCTCGTCACAACAACATTGTTGGTTGCCTCGGTCACACCAACGTTGACCTGCTCTTCGAGTGCTAGTATTTTTGCCTTCATGGCATCGATAGTACTCAACGCCTCCATGAGTCTGCACTCTAAGGCAGTGATAGTTTGCTTTACCTCAATCTCAACCTGCATACGCCCCTCCAAGTCATTTCGGATGCTTTCAATTTCTTCAAGAGTATGCCCCTCAAGAACGCTAAGAGTGCCTTCCACCTTGCCTAAACGTTGGCCAAATATGTCGATGGCGTCCATCCCCACATTAACCTTCAAAACCCACTCCTTACCAAGCGAGACGTCCTCGGACAGGACCTGCAATGCACCCTCGCTCGCCTCAGTGGTAAAAGGTTCTTGGGATGTAAGCCCTTCGTTTGGCACAACCTCTAGCAGCTCCTGGCTCTTGTTGGCGACATTCCTCTTTTTGTTATGGCCCTTCTTGCCAGCAGCATCCTGGATGACGCTATCTTGGGTTTTAGTAGCGTTGATTTCTTCGTCGTTTGCCATTCCCTTAGTCGTAACCTTCGCTCTGATACCACGTTGTCACGTCCTTTGTCTTCAACTAAACGCACGTACGACACTTGATAACTCGCTCACGTTCTTGCACAACTTGCTCACGATCTTGCTATGCCAAGTCAGCCTAGATTACTACACTCAAGATCGCTAAGGGAATAGTAACTGAATAAGACAAGAGAAATTTGCTAGAAGGAAGCTTTTTATTATAGAAGAGTTGATTGATTTTTGCTTGATGATTTTACAAATGAATGACCCTTCTATTTATACTACTCACCTAGGGACTAATATGCAAACAATAATTATTGTACAAGACCCTACATATTTACAAATAAGCCCCTATTTTAGAAATCTCTACACAACTAGATTATTCCAAGGACTTTTTATGCAATTTCATAAGGTTCTAAGGTCTTTCATAAGAAATCTCCATATTTCTCTAGAACCTTCTCACATAAATTAGCCTCCTTTCCATGTAAGCATCCACATAAACTTTCTACATCGCAAAAATAGTTCCACGTGGCGCCTAGGTGGCATGATGACGTGGCGGGTCATCACACTAATCCCAACAATGAACTCTTAAAACAATATAATGATATTTAAGCTATGACGCATATCAGCCCCCTTAATTTAGAATTAGTGCTTCCAAGTTCCAATATTTTCTTGAACCGATGTAGTCATTTAAAAAACCAAATAATGGAATTTAAGCAAATTTCCATTTGAAAGCAGAGTAGTATATCATCCTCCTCTGTTCACATATTCACGAATGGGGGAATATGAGTTTCCTTGAAGTATGTTTTTCAAAATTACACAGAACAATTACTGAATAGCAGCAGCTATTCAAATAGACACAAAAATCTAGCGATCACAAAACATTTAATGAAGTAAAACAGATAAGAGGAACGTAAGAAAAATAATCAAATCGCATCTAAGCAAAATTGTATTACATGATATCACGAAGAGGAGAAAAGGCATTTCACTGCAAGCTAAAGTGAAAAACGATCAATAATTTCATAATAACGCTCCCAAACACTAACCAGTCGCAGCCTTCAAGCACCGTTCATTTTGTGTACTGAATTTTCCAGAAGTTGAAAAAAAAAAAAAAAGTAATACTTTAAAACACTGAAATCTAGCATGGTGAATTCCACAACTTGCAGGGAACAAGTACTTAAACGCAACGAGAATTCACATAGATATTAAAAGTTGTTATATAGTGGCATTGTCATGACTAATTGCCACTACTAATTGCAACATTATGAATCTCAATTGCAACAACTAGACTATCAATGCTTAAAACTGATCCATCATAATCCACAAAAGAAAAAAATTTAACATATTAGGCCTTCAAATTTTATAAAACATAAGAATATTCATTAAGAGTTAAATGTATAAATTTACCTTTTTCAACTATCTCAAATATCTCTATTTAATACATAGATACATACATACATGTATATACATAGATACATAGATACAAGTATATACATATATATATGTATGTACATATATAGATGTATGTATGTATACATACATGTATATGTATGTATATAAAATTATAAATATGTGTATATTTATCGGTTTGGTTTCGATTTTCTACAATACTAGACTTAGCATGAGCGTGAAAGAAGTCTTGATTTTTTTTTATTGATGCACAAAGAAAATACAAATTCGAAATTTGATTTCTTAGTGAGTTTAGGTTTAGGATGAACGTATTGGTTTAAGGCTTTACACCCTATCACAAATAGATACTTATTTGTGTTATTCCCTCTGTTTCATTTATATAATGTAGCCTGATTAGGCATCTAGGTTAAGAAAAATGTAGGTTTTACGATTAAATTTGTGATCTTAAACATACCATAATATTTTTGTGGCTATAAAACTTGTCATTAAAAGTAAAATAGAAAAGTTTAAAGGCTAAAATCATCGATAGACCCCTGAACTTGTCCTGATTTTCCATTTAGACCCCCCAACTGAAACGTTGACCATTTGGACCCTCGAACACAAGCTAAACTGTGTCATTTGAACACAGTCCAGATCAAGTGTGGTGCATGAGCTACACTTGCTGTGACATGGAAAAATAGACCAATAAAAATAAGTCATGTCAAAAAAAAAAAAAAAAATTTAAGAAAAATTAGTTTTAAAATCTATTTAAATAATTAAAAAAAAATCTGAAAAACCCAACCCATCCTCTCCGATAGCCCACTTCGCCGCTGCCACTGCCGCTTCAAAATCTATTTAAATAATTAAAAAAATGGTGCCGTTTTTTGTCGGAGATTTGTTTAAATAGATTTTGAAGTGGAGCGGCGAAGGCAGTGGCGGCGGAGGCAGTAGCGCCGCCACTGCCGCCGGCGAAGTGGGCTATCGGAGAGGATGGGTTGGGTTTTTCGGTTTTTTAAATTATTTAAATAGATTTTAAAATAGAGTTTTTCTTAAAATTAATTTTTAATGATTAAAAATTTTAAAAAGAAAAACCTTGGTATCTCACACTCTGTTTAAAGCAGTGTATTGCACGCATGTGCCAAGCTGGCACGATGTGTTCAAATGACACAGTTTAGCTTGTGTTCGAGGATTCAGATGGTCAACGTTTTAGTTGGGGGGTCTAAATGGAAATCAGGACAAGTTTAGGGGTCCATCGATGACTTTAGCCAAGTTTAAATTGAAGTGTTTCCAAATGTAGACATGCATATATGTATGTGACTATAACATTTGTGTCTCTAACACACCATAACATATTTGTGGCTATCACATGTTAAAATATTTTGAAGGAAATAAAAAATACTCAAAGGAATAATATAAGCACAAGCGGAAGACTCAACAATGGCTATATAGAAGAAATTTATCAAACTAAAGAGAGAAGGAGACTTTAGTTAATAACTCAAAAATCCTTGAATCTCACTATAATGAAAATATGTGACATAGCATCTGTAACACCTTGTATCTTAGAACTTATGTTAGACTGTAACGTTAGAGTTTTAGCGAAAAAATTGAAAGTTTGTACGTATTACGAGAGTAGTTGACCAGCCTACTTCGGGCACCCGTAACTCCTGGATTAGTTGATAATTTGAGAAAACTAAAAACATGAAAGTTGTAGTCCTTTGGAATATCTTTCCAACGGTATCTTGTGGAGCTCAAACAAAGCTTTGTGCTAAGGGTTATGCCTATTTTACTAACGCTGGCTACAGTAGAATTTTCAGATTTTGGGTTACGTTTTTAAGCCTTTTCCTACTCGAATTGGGACTCCCTATTTTATTATTTTATGAAGAAAAAACGTCCATAAAACTATTATAAACCCTATGATACTATTATTTTTCTCTCTACCTCCGTCCCTAAAGAACCTAGACACTTCAATCTTTCAAGAAACTCATCCTTGCAATCAAGAAAAATCAAGAAACCTTCGAGAATTTGGTTCCTAAGGTTTCCTCCAAGGTAAATATTTTAATCAAGAACCTTTGTATTCTATAATATTTATCATTTATAAAGACTAGAATAAATCCATCCATCCCGTTACCTATAAAAATCAAGAGTTGTAAAAAATTGGAGAAAACTCTAGTATTTTTCTGTTGAGTTTCATTCCGACCAGCCATATTAATTTGGTTTTTTCCGATAATCTAACCGTTAGATCGAGCCCAAATTTTAACTGAGTGTTCATAACACATAAGTCTAAACTATGAACGGTAAAGATTGGATTTGGAGGTCCGTAACAGTACCCTTTGAGCCACGAACAGTAGCTACGAAAATCAGTGAAAATCCTCTCAAGGTTTCCAAATTCAAAGCTTTTGGAATTCTTCTTCAAAGATTCAGACTTTTCTTCAAGTTTTGGAGCGATTAAGGTATGTAGACGCTATCCACATGTGAAAACATCCTTGTTCTTCCCCATGTTTCAGTATTCCGTGATTATACCCTAGGTTTTAGGATTCTCGGTATATTCATGATAAACCCTAGACACTTGAACCATGATTTAAATATTATATTGTCAGTTGCAATCCCGTTTAATTAGTCTTAATTTACTGTTTTGGTGATTGAGACTCAGTCCATCATCTATGAAAACCCATGACTTGTATCCCATGGGTTCTATAACACAATATATGAGATATTGTGCTTATTTTCATGAAAATCTTGCATATTTATTTTTATATATGTATTTATTGTCATTTCTTCATGTATCCATGTTCATGTTAAGAATCAGAAAATCATGTCTTCAGTTGTCTTTCATGTTCGGGAGTTGTATTAATACCGAGAAGGCTCAGATAGCCTGAAACTATGTATGCCAACGTAGGATAAGGATCGCTCCGCCCAGTTAGGACGATTCCTTCATGTTTTCCCCATTGAGGGATTTTGGATCCATTCATGTCATGTTCATGTCTTGTACCCTGGCAAGGTACAAGATGGCTTAGCTGATCGGGCCGAGATCAGACTCCACATTTCTCCCCGTGGTGGTTCATGTCGATATTACAATTATTATCATGTTTTCACCTCAGTTACAGATTATTTCATGCTTACAGTACTCATGTTCATGTTCAGTTTCAGTATTCAGTTTCAGCATTCATGTTCAGTTTCTGTTTCATATCTATATATTATGTGCCTGCTTATTTCTCTCATGTGTTTACTTACCAGTACATTCAAAGTACTGACGTCCCCTTTTATTGCCTTGGGGGCCTGCATTTCATGATGCAGGTACTGATTTATAGGACGACGCCTCTGCTCATTAGGATCTACACGTACCAGATTATTGGTGAGCCCCATCTCATCCGGGGTTTAGACATTGTCTTTCCTTATTTAGTTTTGCATCTAAAGGTATGCTGGGGGCCTTGTCCCGGCAAGTATATTTTCATGTTCAGACTCATATTAGAGGTTTCATAGACTAGACAAGTGTCATGTTAGACTTTCAGAGTCGGTTAACCGTTTCGGCTCATGCATGTTATTTCCGCACTCATGATTAAACAAGTATTTTTCTATTAAGTAATATGACTCGTTAAGTTTTATAAAGGTTCATCATGCATTTACGTTATACTCCCTCATGTATGCCTCATGATTATTCAGCAAGCCATGTGTTTCGCTCGGTCACATGCAGTCAGGCACCGAGTGTCGTGTTACGCCCAGGCCATGGTTCGGGGCGTGACAGCATCCCTATTTATAATACTAGAAACCAAAATAGACTGGGACTAGAAAAACCTATTCCAATATAGATTTGATAAATAAATCCTAACTAGACATGAATTAAATAAACTAAATTCTAAACAACTTAGGTTTCCTACTCTTGGTTTATTTCCTACATAGTCTCCCTTAAACCAAGATCTTCAAACTTGACCATGCCTAGCATCTTCATCAACTTTATGAACAACTCCAATTTTAGTGGCTTTGTGAAAACATCAACAACTTATTCTTCAGTCTTCCATTAATCAACAACTATCTCCTTATCTTGAACCAAATCATGAATGAAGTGATATTTAATGTAAATGTGTTTGCTGCGGCCATGAAATTGAATTATTTGTTAACTCAATTGCAGAATTGCTATCACAAAATATTTTTATAGGATTATTTTGCTTGTGTTGAAGAAATACATGCATCCTTCTCAACCATAATGCTTGTATAGCACTACTTGTTGCAGCCATGCACTCTGCTTCAGCTGTTGACAAAGCAACAACTTGTTGCTTTTTTAAGACCAAGAAAATATACCAGACCCCAAATAAAATGCATATCCAGAAGTACTTTTTCTTTACATCATATCACCAACCCAATCACTGTCTGTAAATCCAACAAGACAATTGTCATTAGTCTTTGAATAAAATATGCCATCAGATTGCGTACCTTGAATATATCTCAAAATTCTCTTAGCTGCTTGCAAGTATGATTGAAGAGGTGATTCCATAAATCCGCTAATTAATCCAACTTCATAAGTAATGTCAGGTCTTGTAGAAGTCAAGTACCTTAGACTCCCAACCAATTTCCTAAAATATGTAGCATCAACAAAATCACCAATTCCATTTTTATTCAACTTCAATTTTTCTTCAATAGGGGCCAGAATTGGTGTCACGCCCCGAACCATGGCTTGGGCGAAACACGTCACTCGGTGCCTTACCGCATGTGACCGAGCGAACCACATGGCTTGTTGATTCATCATGAGGCATAACATGAGCGGAATATAACGTGAATGCATGATGAGCCTTTATAAAACGTAGTAAGTCATAATACTTAATAAAAATACTTGTTTAAACATGAGTGCGGAAATAACACGAATGAGCCAAAATGGCTATACGACTCCGAAAGTGTGACATGACATAACTTACTTGTCTAGTCTATGAAACCTCTAACATAAGTTTGAACATGGAAAACATACTCGCTGGGACAAGGCCCCTAGCATACCTTAGATGCATAGCTAATCATAAAATAAAGAGTTGACTAAACCCTGACTGAGATGGGGCTCACTAATAAGCTGATACGAATGCTGTCCTACTGAGCAGATGCGTCATCCTGTAAATTAGTACCTGCATCGTGAAATGCAGGCCCCCAGGCAATAAAAGGGGACGTCAGCACATTGAATGTACGGGTATGTAAAGCAACTGAAAGAAATAACATGGGACATGGAATAACATGATAAGAACTAAAACTGAAAACCTGGACATGAACATGAGCATGAGCATGAGCATGGGTACATATATATATATATATATATATATATATATATATATATATATATATATATATATATAAGTAAAACATGATAAGTAGGGAGAGAATTTCATAAACCGACCATGTGATATCACCACGTGGGTACGTGGAGTCTAGTACCTTACCGGACTAGAAGAGCCCTCATACCTTTCCAGGGTATAAGGTGGTAACATGCCTGATGGATCCATTCAGTGTAAAATTAAGGTATCGTCCTAACTGGGCGGAGCGATCCTTTTCCTACGGTGGCTACGTAGTTTCAGGCTATCTGAGCCTTCTCGGTAATTCGTGCAACTCCCAAAAACATGAACATAATATAGTTGGCTAAGAATCCCATGATTTTCATGAAATAACTTGTAATCATGATTTCACGAAGTAACTTGTAACATAGCTTGTATCATGGTTTCATGAGATAACTTGTAGCATGGTTTCATGAAATAACTTGTATTTAGCATGTATATTTCTTGTATCATGGCATGAAAATAATTATATGATTTAATTGCATGAAAACTTGTAGACATATAGGATATTCATGAAATAATCATTCTTACTTAAAAACATGCATGCAAGAACCCATGGAATACAAAATATGGGTTTTCATAGATTACGGACAGATTCTCAATAATCATAATGAGTATCAAGGACACAATGATAGAATAATAGCAATTCAAACATAATATAGTCATAGACATGGACCTAGGGTTGTCATGATCATAGTATAGAATAGAAACCCTAGTTTTGTAAAGTTTCATATTTTATGGATTAGGAGGTGTGGGGAAGAACAATGATGTTCCCACACGTAGATAGTAACTCTACATACCTAGTAATGCTCCAAACCTGAATTAAAGATTTTAACTTTGAAGAAAATTTCCAAAATCTTGAATTCTTGAACCTTGAGATGGGTTTTCTTGAAAACCCTAGTTTAGGAACAATGATTTCTTGCTTAGATGATTAGAGTATATGTTAGAATTGAGTTGGAAGGGTTTGGATTGACTTACCTTGATGTTTTGGATTGTTGCTAGGGCTTGGAATTGTGAATAATGAAATAAAAGAACTCATGGCTTGAATTTATACAAAAGTGAGGCGGAAGTTATATGGACGTATTATATGGTCCGTAAAAAGTTATACGGTCCGTATAATATGACCATATTTCATCATGGCTGAACAGAACATCGATTTGGAGCTTTATGAAGTACGGATAACTTATACGGTCCGTATAAAATTATATGGGTCGTATAAGTTGTTCATATAACATGACCAGTGAACGGACTGCTCTGTACTCCTTCAGTAAAATGGCCATAACTTTTTGTACAGATGTCTCCTTGACCCTCTATAATATACCGTTGGAAAGGTATTTCAAAGGGATACAACTTTCAAGAAGGAAATTTTCACAAATTCCTAACGCAAGTACCCGAAAATAGGTCATAAGTACAGATTGTCCTAGACTTAGACGAATTTAGAAGGCCTTAAGAACTTCACTTTTTGGTTTGACTTCAAAACAACTGTTTATCACCCGAGTTCATCCCAAATAGATTCGTATAGCTAAAATATCACCTTTATACTAGATTCATACATTTATACCTAATTCGGATTTACGGGATGTTACAATATCTCCCCCTTGGAATCATTCATCCTCGAATGATGGGTCTTGGTTAAGAATGGGACTGGACATGGCTTGAATACATGAACGTGAAGAAACATGACATGAAACATAAAAGCTCAACATGATTACGTGGGAACATGGTCATGGATCATGAGAATTAAATATGTCATTACATAGAAACATACATGGGAGCATGAAACTGAGTCGTACCTACTTGAATGAGAATAGTGAAACAACTGTCCTTGATTTATGAATAGAGGTTAAGAATCACTGCTAACTACGAAATCTAGAAAATTTTATGGCAGGACTTCCTTCATAATTCGGACCCTCACGACATTTCTCAAACGTCTGTCAGCTAACTAAAGTACCAACTCACAACTCACACAGTATCTTACTACGTATGATGTGACATAATGTGATTACTGCATCTTGAATGTAGCTAACATAAATACTGAGCTGGCTTGAACACACGAATATCGGTTGAATGATTACATGATTACTATACATGGGGTTTGGAATAAAATCCGTAGGCACGAATGATAGGAGTATTGGAAATATGCACGAATATGACATGATTACCTAGGCGTAAGACGCATGACATGGGACATAAATACCAGAACACTATTTGGCATGAATACATAAGTGCTAAACTATCGTGAGATACGAATACGTGTAAACATGGATATCATAGCATGAGATTTGAATATCGAAAACGTGATTGTTACAACATGAGGGTTGAATACTAAGCGCGGGTAGGATTTGGATACTTAGAGACTTGATCATAGACGTTCGTATGTCACCATGGTAATATGAGATAGGAGTATGACTTAGGCTTTGAATGTAAGCGCAACTCGATGTGAATGCGACAGACTTGAGTCGTCTAACATGAATATGATCCTAACATAGGTATTCATAAATCTCTAGCATAGGCATGACATGAATAAGTCAAATCAGAGTAGAATACCCCTGAGATAAGTACCACAGGGTACATGAAAAGATATCTATTTGAATATAGGAATACACCTTACCTCTGATTATTTTATTAGCTATCACTCATGATTATAAATACCTTAGCTCATCTTGCTCATTCTCGTGAGTGAATCATAGAGGACTGAGAGAAAAGGAATTATTGGTACTATTCACATGAGATACTTTGCTTTAGAGAACAGACATGACATGGTGCATTGTACATGAAGGACGTAACATGGAACATGCGTACATGGGAACGTGATTCATATGGCATGAAACGTGAATAGCATGACATGGGGCATGGGACCATGAGCAACCTGACATTTACATGAGTACATCATAGATGCATATCGTGACGTCTGGACCTGATTTCATGAGTATTGAGCTATTAATTAGACATAAGCGTGATTTGCGTGGAGTACAATTATAGGCTCACTCTTGGGTACTGATAGACGTAAGGCATGGATAAAGTATTAGACTGAAATGATGGGACATGATTCAACATAGCTTACACTTATCACCGTGAGTAATTGCCCTTGTTATAAATAAGGCTCATGAAAGAATAGATTATAGGCATGAATAATTCGTTCCTCGAGCATCTAAGACATGGGTAGAAAGTCACTTTAAACATAAAAATGGCATAGGTACTTCGGAAAAGATAACGACATCCTTTGTGCCAAGCTACGAGATGGTTTAAAACATTAGCCAAAGAAATATAAGCGCAAATTACATAGAATAATTGATGTGGCGTGATTTTACGCCACTATCGATGCTTTTTAACTATAAGTTTTACTTGTTTTTAAGCAAGTCTATGTCATTTTACGTAGTTTTTGTCATGTTTCAGGTAATACGAGGTCCCTAGAGCCTAAGTATGGAAAACAAGCAAAAAGGTTGCAAAAACTGGAAATAACTGGAGGTTCTGGAAATTATTGGCCAAATATTGCTCTGCGCGGTCGCGCAGTAAGTTCACGCGTTCGCGGTCACGCGCGTCCGTGACTCTGCGCGAACGCGCAGTAAGTTCACGCGTTCGCGGTCACGCGCGTTCGTGACTCTGCGCGATCGCGATACTTCTTCACGCGTTCGCGATACATAAACGAAGCAATTGCACGCGATCGCGCAGTGACGTGGCGCGATCGCACTGAAGGTTTTTCGGGAATTTTCAACCAGAACCTGGGATTTGACGATTTCTTCCATTCCAATTCATATAAATAGAAAATTAGGGCAAAACATCAGAGATCTTTGGCTCAACACAAGTCCTTGGAGGCTAGGGTTTCACACCAACACATTGGAGGAGAAGATTGGAAGCACTTTAATGAGATATTCTTAATCCTTTCTTCAATTTCTTGTTTGGTATTGAATATTTATGTGTGTAGTATTTCATTTCAATACTTGAACCTTGTTTATGGAAGTATATATTGTTTAAGTTTGGATTGAATCTCTTGTTTTGCTTATGTGTTGAATGATTTTATTCCTAATGAAGTGAGTTATTGTTTCTTTAATTAATCTCATTTTGAATGATTCTTAAGGGAGTAGCTAACCCTAAGACTTGCCCATTTATTTCGGTTTAAACTTGGAAGAGGCAAACTCGGGATTGGGAAAGATTAATTAACAAGAATTTGGGGCGTTAACCCTCATCTAATGGAAATCAACCTAGGAATAGGCGACACCACTTGTAGCCATATTCGGGTGTTCTTAATGCTCCTAATTGCTTTAGGGATATTCAATTAGGTAGTCTAGTTAGTCTTCGGAAGAAGCTAATTTAGAGTCATTATCCGAGGCTAAGTAATATAAACTCACCATTATTTGTAAATCATGAAATACATTGGATCGTTACTTGAGCGTAGTTTCCCTTGTATCCATGCTTGTGGCCATTGATCATTTTACTTGGTTTCTAGGTTAGTTTACATTTTTGCATTAGTTATAATTTTCTCTCAAACAAAACCAAAATATTATTCATCGTTTGGCTTTAGCGTAGTTGGTGAAAATTCCTACTTTTCCTACTCGCCTACATATTTTTCTCTGTGGGATTCGACCCCGACTCATAGTTGGGTAAATATATTTGCATACGACCGTGCCCATTCTAATTAATAGGGTGGATTTGGAATTTATCAAAAATGGCGCCGTTGCCGGGGAACAATTGATGTATTTTGGCTAATCTAGGAAATAAGCTAACTTGCTTTTGATTCGAACCTGTGAATATTTGTGTAGTTGTTATCTATGTTTTTATCTTTCTTTAAAAAAAAAATGGCATCTTGGAATGAAAATGGGTTTGATGGTTGTAATCCATATTTTGATGACCCATGTCCATATTGTGGAGGACCCCACTTTTGGCAAGATTGTGAATATGCTCCCGGGAGAGAGATGTGGGCACCGTCTCATTCCTATGATGAGAGTGTTTGTAATATATGTGGTGGTCAAGGTGGACATTGGGGTGATTGTCCCAATTATTTTGTTTCCCCTCCCCCAAGTTGTTCTAACGAAAATGCTAGTTGTGATTTTGAGTTTGACAGGGACAACAACATGACAAATGAAGGACAAAGTGCCGGACATGAAGGCATTATGGCAATGCTCCAAACATACTTAGATCGAGAAGCTAAAATGGAGGAAGAGCGAAAGCTCCTCCAACAATCCATTTTAAAAAATGGAGAAGCCATAAAAAGAATGAATGAGTCATTTGAGGATGCCAGTTCCTCAATTGTCATGGAAATGTCGACTCCTCAAAATGAAATGGTTGAAGAAGAGATTTCAAGTTTACAAGATGAACCCGAAAATTCTTGTGACCACGACAAGAGTTGTGAAATTGAAGAAATGGTTCAACTTGAAGAAAATGAGCTACGTCATAAAGAAGAAATCTCCAATTCTCGAAAAGAGGAAATTGAGGAAATGTTGAATGGCATTATGGCGAGAAATGAAAAATATGGGAAGATTGTGGCCAATTGGTGGGAAGTAGTTCAACATGGAGATGATGAAACTATCCAAAACATGGATTTCACCATGTTAGGATTTTTACAAGCTTTGGACGATTCTCACTATGAAGAAAAACTTGACAAAGAGGAAATTTTGAGCCAAGATTGGCTAATGAATCAAGCTCAACAACTTGAAGCCTATGGAAATCACCGTGAAGGCTTTTCACGGATGATGGAAGAATATCGAAAAATGCATGTTGAGCAAAGTCAAGAAATGGAGTCACTTGAAATTGCTATCCAAAAATTGGAGGCCGAATTGAATGCAAAGATTGAGGAATGTAACACTCAATATCAAAAGGCCATGGATAGTAGTTTTAAGTTGGTTTCCAATGAAGAAGTGGTCACTATTGATTTTCAAGAGCTAATGATAAATTACCAACCAACAAATCCAAAAATAGTGAATGATGCCGAGATTGAAGAAATGATACTAGAGTTGCATAGAAAAGTTCATGAAATGATTTTTGAAGACTCTAGTTCATTTTTTGGTGAAGATGCCAACACTCATGCAAATTTGGAATTTGAGCGCGCTGGACCACATTCCAACCATTTTTCAACATTGTGCTTGGTTGATGATATGGAAGTTGAACTAACCGAGCCAATAGAGAATTTTGGATATGAAGAAGAAAGCGTTTTTATTTTAAAGTTTGTTATGCCAAGAAGACAAAATGGCATTCCTCACTCAAAGGCCAAAAAGTGCAAAATGAGACATCCGAGAGTTGGCCTCTTTGTTTTTCTGCCACCGCCCCATGAGCGTCATCATAATCTTGATTCAAAGTTGGGGCGCAAATTCATATGCTCCAAATGGCGAGAAAAGCGGTAAAGTTGGTATCCGTCGTGCCGCGACGTTAACTTAAGCGCTTGGTGGGAGGCAACCCATCGTTTTTAAAATTTTTAATCATTTTTGAAATTCGATTTTTTTAGAATTGTTTAGTTTATGATTTGTGACTAATCTGCAAAATTTCACAATTTTTGGAATTATTTTGAGCAGGTTAGGTTTTCAGAACAGCCACAAATCAGCAACTGCTGGTTCTGTGCTTATTTTCTGAATCTGGAAAAATAGGGGCTTTGATAACTCTTCGCGATCGCGACCAGAACCCACGCGATCGCGTTAAAAATAATAATAATAATAATAACGTTGCGCGATCGCGCGGTAAGGACACGCGAACGCGCAGAGGCGCGTGTCCAGTTATCAAAACATAATTAAAAAGGGCAAAACGGCTTAACCCCCCATTTCCTTCACTTTTTCTCAAAAATTCTCACTTTTCTCTCAAATTTTCAGAAAAATTCTTCAACTTGCAACCACAAGGTATGTGATTCTTTCATTGTCTTGTTCCTAGGGTTGTTTTTATCATCTTTCCATGTTAGAAATTGTGAAAGAATTTTTTTTTTTTTTACTTGTCTAAGCATGAAAATATGATGAAATTGTTGAATTTGTTGTTATATAAAGTGTTGTTTGTTGATTGAGTGATGTGAGTTGAGAGTTGGGTGCTGATATATGAAAAAAAAATGGGGCAAAATACAAGCTTAAAATCGTTGAATCGAAGCCCCAAAAATCATGCACACCACCTGTTTGCGAAAATGTTTTTAAGAAATCTGAAACGAGTCAGCGCGATCGCGCCTATACAAGACGCGAACGCGCTGAATAATGGACTAAAATTATCGCGAACGCATACTGTTTAACCGCGACCGCGGTTAAGGAAATCATAAAATGGCGCGATCGCGCCAGTTCCCTACGCGATCGCGCTGAAGGAATGCAGCAAAATGACGCGATCGCGACTCTTTGTCACGCGATCGCGCTGAAGGGAAATACCCAGTGCGCAAACAGATTGCTCGCACAAGAGCTGCTCAAAACTTGGGTGGCCAATTTCCTTAACCCAACTCCTCATTATACATCATTGTAGGTGTTCATATGCATTGTGTTTGTTTTGTAGGTACTTAAACTCAAACAATGGCTTCATCATCCAGTGCTGCCCAAGTACCCTTGATTGAATACTATGACACCACCACCTTCCAGTCAGCAAAATGTTCGAAGCTATATGATAGACTGCTGGGAAAGAGCTTCATTGAAGAGAGGGGCTTTGTAACAGAAAATTTGGAAGAAAAGATGCCCGAGTTCTATGGAAGGTTGGTAACAAGCGGTTGGATACGCTTTGCAGATGAACCAATCAGGGCAAATCATACCCTGGTGCGGGAATTCTACGCAAATGCTGCAGAGGCAGGCATTACACATAGAGCAATTGTCAAAGTCAGAGGTGTGGATGTCCTGTGCAATGCCTCAAGAATAAATGCCTATTACAATCTGCAGGATGGTGACAACAGCGAGATGGCACAGATGTACGAAAACCTGCGGCAACAATGGTTTGTGACCCACCTTCACGGTGGGGAACAACCAAAGTGGCTAAACACAATGCAGAAAAGGATTGACTCTGCAGAGTTCACTGCTGAAGCCAAAACTTGGCTTGATATTGTCACATCCAGGGTGCTGCCTTCAAAACATGATTCAGAGGTGCCGTTTGAGAGGGCTAAAGTAATTTGTGCTGTCATGGAAGGATTGCCTGTTGACGTGGGGAGGCTCATTATGCAGGAAATCCGGGAGGTGGTGCTTGAACGGACTAAGAGCTTATTCTTCCGATCATTGATCACTTACTTGTGCTCCACTGATGGAGTGCCCACAAGACCAGGCGACAAAGAAAAAGGGCCTGGTGGACCGATTTATCCGTTGAAAAAGAGAGGACCCGGTAATGTACAGAAGAAAAGGAAGGTTGATATAGCAGCCTCATCATTTGAGCAGTTCACATCTACTGCATCAGATTCTATTGGTGGGGCATCTGCTCCTCCCATGGCTATACCAATCTTGCCACCACTGCAAGAAGCCGCTAGGCCTTTCCAATATATCTCCACCCAGGTCCATGGGGTGCACAATCGGATTCAGCAGCTAGTGGCTAGTCTCCCTTCGGGCCCACATGGAGAAGGCACATCTACAGCTCCCTCTGTTCCTATTGGTCCGACATTAGCAGGTGTGGTGGAGGACATGAAGCATATCAAAGAAAAGCAGGGAAAAATAGAGAGGAGGCAGAAAAAGGCGAGGGAGCATGCCAAGAAGCAAAGCAAATTCCTGAACAAAATGATGAGCGTGTATGCGGCGCACAACATGAAGAGGAGGAAAATGAGGACGATTTTGTCCTACCAGAGCCCAGCAGCTCCAGTTCAGAGGGTGAGCAGAGATGACCATAGCACGCAGTGCTAGGAGGTATGAAAAAACAAATCTGTGTTGATGTACTGCAGTGAGGACACTGCAAGTTTTTTTAGTTGGGGGTGGCTATTTGGTATCGTTGTAGGGTAAATAGGTGTTTAGGAACCCCTTCGGCTTTTCTTTGCCAGAGTTCTTTTCCTGAGGGGGATTTTCAGTTTGTTGAAACTGGCATGTTTAGGATGTTACTTAGGTTGAATAGAGTAATTTTGTTTTATTTGGTACTACTTGGCAACTAATGGCATGTATTGTGTTTTGTTGAAATTTTTGGACCCCTCGAAATTTTGAAAAATGCATACTTAGAACAGTTATTGTCTGACATGATTGATTCTTTATATGACATTGTGATTATTGGGGTGTTGTGTGTGATGAATTACTACTTAGGAGGTCACAAGTGTAAAAATTGTTGTCCTTATGCCGATGTGTGTGTGAAGTGTTAGTTTGATTCTGTTTATGCATGTATAATCTAGAACTTGCCCGGTTGGTCTTGTTTGAAATGCGAAAGTTAGTTTGGTTGTGAAATGATCTTAGGCTTTCTTTGTGTAAATAAGTCACTATGCCTAAATAAGCTTCTCCAAAAGCTGAAAATACCCCTAGTTTCCCCTTTTGAGCCTTTTTGACCTTTTTCTTGGCTAGCCAATTATGAAACCTTACCCTTTGTGAAATTAATCCATCTTCACACCCGTTCCCTCCTTGATGCTATTAATTAGATGAGGCAAAATGCCTAAGTTGGGGGTGAATTAAATGTGGAGTATATGTTCAAAACATAAGTTGGGTTTGCTAGTGAAGATTCGATGTGGTAGCTGCGTATATATATATACATAAAAAAAAAATCAGAAAATTGTAACACAAAAAGAATTGTAAGTTGGTTAGAAGTAAAACCACATCGAGGTCGAAAACTGAAAGAAAATAAAGGGGTGGAAAGAAAAGAGGCGAATTAAGGTGACAAGATGTTGTAGTGTTCAAGGAGGGTGAGTCACTAATATCCAAAAAGTATCTGAACCGTCCCTAAACCTACATTACAAGCCGAAACAAGTCCTAATGAGATCACAACCGAACGATCCTAGGATGAGAACATAGAAAATAAGGGCAAGCCTATGGTATTTGCATGTGTAAATATGAATTGTCTTTGTGAGTGTGAGTGTTTTTCTCTTCTCTTTCGTCTTCGTCCCATTCTTGTCGTATATATGTGTGTTGGGACATCCTTTGGTCTATGTGAGGGCATAAGGATGAAAATTGAACAAAAGAAAGTGACAGCCTAAAGTAGCGTTTGTGTGCACCATAATATGTTCGATAATATGATGTCATTCATTGAAGCTTCATGGTTAGTCGTAGTGTTCTTGAGTTGTGTATGTTGCTTTAAAACAGAAATTGGGGTGGTCCTTGGAAGAAAAACATGCATGCCGGTAGTTCAGAGTCATAACCAATGTAGACATTGTTATTCTATAATATCTAGGTGTTAGATTGAGTCGTGGTTTGTATGGCTTGCTTGAGGACAAGCAAATACTTTAAGTTGGGGGTGTTGATGTGGTGTGATTTTACGCCACTATCGATGCTTTTTAACTATAAGTTTTACTTGTTTTTAAGCAAGTCTATGTCATTTTACGTAGTATTTGTCATGTTTCAGGTAATACGAGGTCCCTAGAGCCTAAGTATGGAAAACAAGCAAAAAAGTTGCAAAAACTGGAAATAACTGGAGGTTCTGGAAATTATTGGCGAAATATTGCTCTGCGCGGTCGCGCAGTAAGTTCACGCGTTCGCGGTCACGCGCGTCCGTGACTCTGCGCGAACGCGCAGTAAGTTCACGCGTTCGCGGTCACGCGCGTTCGTGACTCTGCGCGATCGCGATACTTCTTCACGCGTTCGCGATACATAAACGAAGCAATTGCACGCGATCGCGCAGTGACGTGGCTCGATCGCACTGAAGGTTTTTCGGGAATTTTCAACCAGAACCTGGGATTTGACGATTTCTTCCATTCCAGTTCATATAAATAGAAAATTAGGGCAAAACATCAGAGATCTTTGGCTCAACACAAGTCCTTGGAGGCTAGGGTTTCACACCAACACATTGGAGGAGAAGATTGGAAGCACTTTAATGAGATATTCTTAATCCTTTCTTCAATTTCTTGTTTGGTATTGAATATTTATGTGTGTAGTATTTCATTTCAATACTTGAACCTTGTTTATGGAAGTATATATTGTTTAAGTTTGGATTGAATCTCTTGTTTTGCTTATGTGTTGAATGATTTTATTCCTAATGAAGTGAGTTATTGTTTCTTTAATTAATCTCATTTTGAATGATTCTTAAGGGAGTAGCTAACCCTAAGACTTGCCTATTTATTTCGGTTTAAACTTGGAAGAGGCAAACTCGGGATTGGGAAAGATTAATTAACAAGAATTTGGGGCGTTAACCCTCATCTAATGGAAATCGACCTAGGAATAGGCGACACCACTTGTAGCCATATTCGGGTGTTCTTAATGCTCCTAATTGCTTTAGGGATATTCAATTAGGTAGTCTAGTTAGTCTTCGTAAAAAGCTAATTTGGAGTCATTATCCGAGGCTAAGTAATATAAACTCACCATTATTTGTAAATCATGAAATACATTGGATCGTTACTTGAGCGTAGTTTCCCTTGTATCCATGCTTGTGGCCATTGATCATTTTACTTGCTTTCTAGGTTAGTTTACATTTTTGCATTAGTTATAATTTTCTCTCAAACAAAACCAAAATATTATTTATCGTTTGGCTTTAGCGTAGTTGGTGAAAATTCCTACTTTTCCTACTCGCCTACATATTGTTCTCTGTGGGATTCGACCCCGACTCATAGTTGGGTAAATATATTTGCATACGACCGTGCCCATTCTAATTAATAGGGTGGATTTGGACGTTATCAATAATGGGTAGGACATCCATCTTGGTTCACCTTCATTATCATCTAACAACATCATTGTTATGATACCGCTATAAGTGGGATGCACAGCGAAATGGATTGGGGCACGAGTATGTGGTAACATGGAGAACATAATCATAGGAGTCAAGATCGTCATCAGATTTGAAAAGCACTTAGATGATAGAACATGAACATGAGTATAAAAGCATGATAGATACGTGAGACCTGAATGCGGTTTTAACTTTAGACATGAGCACACCTGATGTGCTAAACATGAAAGGACATTCCCTTGCATAGCTTACTACCGTATGATGTCTTAATTCTTGTATCTTAAACGTGGAGTGTCAATCTCTAACATGGGCATGATATGGGTACGAAAGGCACGAGTAGAGTACATCTGGGCATTAGTACCACATAGTACATGAATTACTCTGGAATTGGAACCGTTATACACTTAAAACCCGCTATTCGCTCTAGAACTTTATCTTATAACATAATTACCTAGTACTTGATCTCAACAGCATGACAAAAATCACATTTTACGCATCTTATCTTGGCTACATGAAACTGTGATCCTCTAACATAATCTCTTTAACACCTATCAACTTACGAAACACATAATCTATATCGGCACCTTATCGCATGATCTTCCCCTTAGTTCAAAAACTGACATTTAAAGCCTAAGGATCTCTCGAGTTAGCGATAAGTGGTCATCTAGTGGCTCTGCTAATTTCCTCTAAAATACTGACGACTCATTTCTTCCACTTACTTCAAGCAAGTCTTACTTATTGGGAAACCTGAATTACTTAAATGAACGGGTTTCTAATGTACATAATTGGCATACTAGCTTTGTCAGTCTTAGGGAAAACTCTTTTCTGATAACTCTTAAAGGCTCTTCTTCTGTAGCTTTCTCTCTTACTGCTTAGATAGTTTTCTTCTTTCACCAATTTCTATACCTCAAATTTAACTTAAACCCTTTGGGTTCTAACACGCCTTCAGTGTATTCAGACAGTTACCCACTTAGTAGTGCTAACTTGACTAAGTGACTCAAATCATACTTTTACTAACTCTGCTGAAAATTTCTAATTCAATGTATCTATTCAAACTTACTCACTATGCTTCGGTTAACCACTTGCTAGTATCATATTCTCTAATTCGTCTCTGAGTACTAAAGTGAAGCATAAGGTTATTTCTAACTTTTCCTCCTTATCTGACTCTATTATAGGGTTGTATACTATCTTTCTGAACTATAGACATGGATCGCACTTAGGGAAATTTCATCTGTCGCAAACAAGGAATTGGAATAACTAACCCCAAAGTCCCTATACACTTTCAAAATTATATCATACTATTGTAACAACTAACCCCAAACTCCCTATACACTTTAAAAATTATATCATACTATACACATCAGGGATAAATACTTAATCACATAACCTAAGAGGGAATTGTCATATCTTTTATCTCATAGTAATATCTGCTTCTTGTAGTAACTTACTAACGTCATACTCTCTAGGTTTGATCTGAATAAGCTTAAATAATTTAAAACTAACCCTACAAAAAAATTCAATAACGTCTTCTCGTGGTTTTCTTATCGCATCAGTCCCTTCCTAGTCATGTGCATAGATCATATGGAAAAAATATATATATCCTTGAAAAAGTCGAGACTTTCTAATATTACAAGTGGTTGGCTCTTAGGCTATTCCTCTGCTCAAAACTACCGTGGACAATTTATGCCTGCTGCAGTTAACTTCGTAACATGCTACCTTGTGGGTCTTAAATATAAACCATCACCCTTATACTATAGCTTCATGGTCAAAGAGTCCAAATAAACTTACTCTATAGGGTATATAACCTACGTGTGCTACCATACCGAAATTTGTCTTTCAAATGGTACTAACACCTGATAAGCACACCACACACCATTTGTCAAGTCTTGGGTCTCGAATTTCCTTCTTGCCGCTTACACATTTGATACGTTCAGAATTCGATTGGAAAAGAATGTTACTTACTGCTCTAAACTTCATGGCACGAATTAGAATAATTCCTTATGACTCCATCTGAAAGAAACACATCAATAATGATTAGATTTATATCTTTCTCATCCATTGAGATGTGGCGTATTCGGTAGAATGGGAAACAACACACGAGTCCGAGTGATTTCTGAGAACATAGCTCTATTGCACGATCTAGAGTTGAAAGAAGTGAGACAATCCTGAATGTCTTGGTGGTCAACTATTTATATGTATAGGCCCCTCACACATATAAAAGTGACCCCACTGGACACGACCCCGAACCCGAACCATGGCCTGGGCGAAACACGGTACTCGGTGCCTTACTGGATGTGACCGAGCAAACCACATGGCTTGCTGATTCATCATGAGGCATAACATGAGCGGAATATAACGTGAAGGCATGATGAGCCTTTATAAAATGTAGTAAGTCATAATACTTAATAAAAATACTTGTTTAAACATGAGTGCGGAAATATCATGAATGCGCCAAAATGGCTATACGACTCCGAAAGTGTGACATGACATAACTGACTTGTCTATTCTATGAAACCTCTAACATAAGTCTAAACATGGAAAATATACTCGCTGGGACAAGGCTCCCAGCATACCTTAGATGCATAGCTAATCATAAAATAAAGAGTTGACTAAACCCCGAATGAGATGGGGCTCACCAATAAGCTGATACGAATGTTGTCCTACTGAGCAGATGCGTCATCCTGTAAATTAGTACCTGCATCATGAAATGCAGGCCCCCGGGCAATAAAAGGGGACGTCAGCACATTGAATGTACGGGTATGTAAAGCAACTGAAAGAAATAACATGGGACATGGAATAACATGATAAGAACTGAAACTGAAAACCTGGACATGAACATGAACATGAGAATAGGTATATATATATATATATATATAAGTAAAACATGATAAGTAGGGAGAGCATTTCATAAACCGACCATGTGATATCACTACGTGGGTACGTGGAGTCTGGTACCTCGCCGGACCAGCAGAGCCCTCATACCTTGCCAGGGTATAAGGTGGTAACATGCCTGATGGATCCATTCAGTGTAAAATTAAGGTATCGTCCTAACAGGGTGGAGCGATTCTTGTCCTACGGTGGCTACGTAGTTTCAGGCTATCTGAGCCTTCTCGGTAATTCGTGCAACTCCCAAAAACATGAACATAATATAGTTGGCTACGAAGCCCATGATTTTCGTGAAATAACTTGTAATCATGATTTCACAAAGTAACTTGTAACATATCTTGTATCATGGTTTCATGAGATAACTTGTAGCATGGTTTCATGAAATAACTTGTATTTAGCATGTATATTTCTTGTATCATGGCATGAAAGTAATTATATGATTTAATTGCATGAAAACTTGTAGACATATAGGATATTCATGAAATAATCATTCTTAGTCAAAAACATGCATGCAAGAACCCATGGAATACAAAATGTGGGTTTTCATGGATTACGGACAGAATCTCAATAATCATAATGAGTATCAAGAACACAATGATAGAATAATAGCAATTCAAACATAATATAGTCATAGACATGGACCTAGGGTTATCATGAGCATAGTATAGAATAGAAACCCTAGTTTTGTAAAGTTTCATACTTTATGGATTAAGAGGCGTGGGGAAGAACAATGATGTTCCTACACGTAGATAGTAACTCTACATACCTGGTAATGCTCTAAACTTGAATTAAAGATTTTAACTTTGAAGAAGATTTCCAAAATCTTGAATCTTGAACCTTGAGATGAGTTTTCTTGAAAACCCTAGTTTAGGAACAATGATTTCTTGCTTAAATGATTAGAGTATATGTTAGAATTGAGTTCGAAGGGTTTGGATTGACTTACCTTGATGTTTTGGATTGTTGCTTGGGCTTGGAATTGTGAATAATGAAATAAAAGAACTCAAGGCTTGAATTTATACAAAAGTGAGGCGGAAGTTATATGGACGTATTATACGGTTCGTATAAAGTTATACAGTCTGTATAATATGACCATATTTCATCATGGCTGAACAGAACGTCGATTTGTGGCGTCATGAAGTACGGACGACTTATACGGTCCGTATAAAATTATATGGGCCGTATAAGTAGTTTGTATAACATGACTAGTGAACGGACTACTCTGTACTCCTTCAGTAAAATGGCCATAACTTTTTGTACGGATGTCCCCTTGACCCCCCCATAATATATCGTTGGAAAGGTATTTCAAAGGGATACAACTTTTAAGAAGGAATTTTTCACAAATTCCTAACGCAAGTACCCGAAAACAGGCATAAGTACAGACTGTCCTAGACTTAGACGAATTTAGAAGGCCTTAAGAACTTCACTTTTTGGTTTGACTTCAAAACGACTGTTTATCACCCGAGTTCATCCCAAATAGATTCGTATAGCTAAAATATCACCTTTATACTAGATTCATACATTTATACCTAATTCGAATTTACGGGATGTTACAATTGGCTTGGCTTTATCCATATTAAATCTCTTGAAAATATCACTAGGATATTTTTTCTGAGAGATAAAAATTCCAACTTCCAATTGAGAAACTTCAATGCCGAGGAAATAAGACATTAGGCTCGAATCAGTCATCTCAAACTATCTAATCATGGCCTCCCTAAATTCATAAATTAGTTTGGGATTATTGCCAGTAAATATTAAGTCATCCACGTATAAACACACAATGACAATGTCTCCACTAGAATTAAATTTGATGTATAGTGTATGCTCATAGGGATATCTATGAAACCCATGTCCAATAAAATTAGAATCAATACGAGTATACCAAGCTCTAGGAGCTTGTTTCAACCCATATAACGCCTTCTTCAACTTGTAAACTTTATTTTCTTGACCCTTTTTGACATACCCTGCAGGCTGCTCAACATACACTTCTTCCTCAGAACACCATTCGAGAAAGCAGATTTCACATCCATGTGATAAATTTTCCAACAATTATTGGCAGCAAGAGAAATAAATACGAATTGTATCAAGTCTTGCAACAGGTGCAAATACCTCAAAATAATCAATACTTGTTTTCTGTTTATATCCTTTAACAACTAATCTTGTCTTAAAGCGATCAACTTCTCCAGTTGATTTGTATTTGGTCTTGTATACCCACTTGACTCCAATTGGTCTTTTAGAAGGTGGTAAAGTAGTCAATTCCCATGTGTTATTTTTCTCAATAGCATGAATTTTCTTCATTAATTGCATGTATCCAACAATCATCTTTCACAGCTTCCTCAAAAGTAACTGGATCACAGTTTGCAAATAGAGCAAAATTCACAATATCTTCGTCGGATAAGTCATTATCATCACCAACAACATAGTCTTACAAACGAGCTGGTAAATGGTGATGTCTTTGCGGGCAATTGGATGTCTTGAACAGGTTGCACTATTTGTTCCTCTTGATGTCTGCTAGAACTTCCTTCCTCCATGACTGGAATTATTGGTTGAGACGTGGAAGGTTTAGGATCCTTCTTGGAAGGTTTAGGGATCCTTCTTTGACCAATCGCAGGCCCTCTGCTCATCAAAGGTAACATCTCTGCCAATAATTATTTTTCCTGTATCCGAATTAAATAATTGGTAACCTTTTGTCTCATGACTGCAGCTAATAAAAATACACTTTTCTGCCTTATCATCCAATTTCCTTCTCAAAATATTAGGAACATGAGCATAAGCAAGACAACCAAATACTTTTATATGAGAAATACTTGGTTTCTTACCTGTCCAAACTTCTTGTGGAGTTTTTCCAAAATTAGATCGAGTAGGTGTCCTATTTAGAACATAAATTGCACAGGAAACAGCTTCTGCCCAAAAATCTTTAGGAATATTTTTTGAATGCATCATAGATCTCACCATATCCATCACTGTTCTATTTTTCCTTTCAGCCACACCATTTTGTTGAGGAGTATATCTAGCTCTCAATTGATGCTTAATATCATACTTCTTCAAAAAATTATCACACATAAGGAACTCAGTTCCCTATCACTTCTCAATGTCTTAATAAAATATCCACTTTGCTTCTGTACATAAGCCTTGAGCTTTTAAAAACTTCACATGCATCAGATTTATTTTTCAGAAAATATACCCAAGTCTTTAGGATGAAATCATCGATCAAAGTAATAAAATACTTACTACCTCCATTAGAAGGAACTTCAACTGAGCACAAGTCTGAGTGGATTAACTCTAATGGTGCATTAGCCCTCCAAGCTTTGCCTTTTTGAAAAGATTCTCTGTACTTCTTTCCCAAAATATAAGACTCACACCTTATGTCAGAAAAATCAATAGAAGGCAAACCATCAACCAAATTCTTTCTTGTAAGAAAATTCAAACTTCCAAAATTCAGATGCCCAAAGCGTAGATGCCACGGCCAAGTATCATCACAATTCATAGAACTAAAGCAAGGTAAATCACCACGATTGAGATAAAGAGGCCATAAACGACTATTATTCATCTTTATTTTTGCAATTAGTCCTATTTTATCGTCACTGATAATTCCCATTCCGTACTTAAAACGCAATTCATAACCTTTTTCTGTTAGTTGCCCCAAACTCAATAAATTGTGATGAAGACTCGGAACATAATATACCTCAGATATAAAATGAGAAGATCCATTTTTCGAAGTAATTAGAATTTTTCCCCTTCCAACAGCAAACACCTTTGCATTATTGCCAAGTGTTACTATAGCTTTAAATGATTCATCCAGATCAACAAATAATTCCTTATTTCCAGACATATGATTGCTACCAGAATCAATAAACCATTCATTCCCTTTATTTTCTTTAGTCGCGGAGCAAGAAAATAATATTGTCTCTTGTTTATCTCCATAATTTTCAGCCATCTTTGCATGTTCTTCCTTATTTTCAGATTCATTGTACCAACAATCACGTTGATAATGTCTATATTTTCCACAATTATAACACTGAACATTTGATTTATCACGTCTTTGAAAATTTTGACTACTCTGTTGTTCCCTCCTGAAATTATTACCATTTCTCTGTTGATAGGAAAAACTACCTCTACCACAGCCTCGATAATCACTTCTACCACCTCGTCCTCTACCTCTAAAATAGTGACCTCTTTGATTTGTTTCAGCATGATTTGATGTTTCTTCTTTTTCTTTAGGTTGATTCACCTTTGCTTGCAATGCCTCATCAACTGTTTCAGTTGTTTGTTGATTCAGGGACATCTCATACGTCACCAGTTCACCTTCTAAATCATCAAGTGTCAAAGTGCTAAGATCATTGGTTGCCTGAAGAACCGCCTTCTTAGTGTGAAATTTTATACTCAAGGACCGCAATATATTTTCAACAACTTTAACTTGGTATAATGCTTCTCTATTAGTCGTCATATCGTTGACAATATCAATAACTCTTGTAAAGAATTCTTTGACAGACTCTGTACGTTTCATTTGGGCCAACTCATACTGTCTTCTAAGCTCTTGAAATTTGACTTTCCTTACGTCTGCGGAACCTCGATGTGAATTCACCAAAATTTTCCAAGCCTCCTTTGCGGACTTTGCATGTGAAAATTTATTGTATACATGAAATTTGACCTTGCTGCCATGTTAAAATGTGTCTTATAATCCAATTGTCTATTTTTCTCCAATTCTTTAGCTGCTTCACCGATCAATGTTGTGCCTTCTGGGGTTTCCACAAACCCTGTATCAATAATGGATCATAGTCCAACAACATTGAAAAAATTCTTCATCTGTTGATACCAACTCTCAAAATAATTTTTGCCATGAAACATAAAAACGGGACAATTTGGTAAATATGGAATATCCATATTCATTTATATGTGTCGGATCTCACACAGACTCTGATACCAATTTGAAGGAAGTCAAAAATACTCAAAGGAATAATATAAGCACAAGCGGAAGACTCAACAATGGCTATATAGAAGAAATTTATCAAACTAAAGAGAGAAGGTAGGAGACTTTAGTTGATAACTCAAAAATCCTTGAATCTCACTACAATGAAAATATGTGACATAACATCCCTATTCATAATACTAGAAACCAAAATAGACTAGGACTAGAAAAATCTATTCCAATATGGATTTGATAAATAAATCCTAACTAGACATGAACTAAATAACCTAAATCCTAAACAACTTAGGTTTCCTACTCTTGGTTTATTTCCTACACTTTTTACCTTACTGTAAAAGCTTATCATTTAACTGACTAAAATGGAAATAGTTTCATATAAATGAAATGGAAAGAGTATTTATTTTCATGCAATTTTCACATATTATATATGTACACATATACTATTTTAAACGAATTAAAAAAAAATTATCGTCGTATGGTGGCGTGACCTTTATATCAATAAATCAAGAATTACAAAGCGAAGGGGAACATAAGCTCAACCCTCTGTTTCAGTTTACAGCTAATGACTGCTCACAAAAAATAAAGCAACAGATCTCGGAATGTAGCATCAAAGGATCCCAAGAATGGTTAAAATATACGTAGAAGATGACAATGACCAGGTTCTACGCCAAATCTAGTGTGATAGGCAATCTCAACTGGACCATTTTTATACAAAAGAATTCTTCCTCTGTTTATGCCGAAGGGACTCCATTTGTATGAGATCAAGTCTGTAAGGTCCATTGGCTCTCGATGGAAGATGCGCATGTGCAAATATATTCAAATCCTCATTTGTAATACTCCATTTTGCTAAGGCATCTGCGACTTGGTTGGCTTCCCTATAGCAATGTCGAACCTCGCAAGCAATAGTACTTGATATATTTTAAATGTGAGTAATGATGCTCTTCATTTGCCAAGGGATATAGTAGTTGCCTTTGATCATCTCAACCACAATCTTTGAATCACATTCCAAGATTACATTGCTATGCCCATTTCGATAACACCATTCCAGGCCATTTAGAGCTGCCTTGGCTTCAACCATATTACTAGTATCCATACCCACCCTTCGAGCAAAGGCCATGATAATTATTCCTCTGTGATCTCTACAAATTCCTCCAATTCCAGCTCTACCATTTGCATCCTTACTTCCATCAGTGTTAATCTTCACCCAATTTTCAGGGGTCTTCAACCATTTAACCACAATACATTCAATCTTGGGAATAAGGCTCATAACCTCTTGATACATATTTTCCCACCTAGAACTCCATTCAGTATTACTCTTTGCTTTGGAGACAACCCATTTTAGATGAGAAAGAATCTTATATTGAATCCGTTTTGTATAGCATATGTTACCTCCATATATGATTGAGCATCTCACTTTCCAAATCTCCCAATAAATTATTACAAGAGTAATTTGTAGAATAGTCTGATGAAGTGAATTTTTTGGTTTGATATTCCACCACTTTTGAAGCACACACCTGATAGGTATATCCTCCCAAGAAATTCCAACAGGATTTCCAAAGAAATTCCACATTTGTTCAGCAATTTTCCCACCAATGAAAGTGTGGTGCATAGCATTTGTTTGATCAATAGGACAACAAAAACACATGGCATCACTGTCAATCCCAAATCTAGAAGCAATAGTATCATTAAAAGGCAAATTTCTTTTCAGAAATCTCCACATTAAGAAAGACATTTTAAAAGGTACATGCTTATGCCAGATCTTCTTTAAGAAATAAGAAACCTCATTTTCTGTCTAATATGTCTCCAGGCAGAAGCAGTAGAAAAAGTACCATTACTGTTAGGCATCCAAATAGGAGTATCAATTAGATCTTGATTACCTATGTCAATGGAATGGATGCGTTCAGCAAGATATTCAGGAAACTGTAAGTTATTTACATCCCAATCTCCATTAGTAATAACATCAGTAACAGTTTGGTCATAGTTAAAATCATTTCTGTGAATAATCTGAGCTACAGCACCCATTTCACACCAGTTATCCCACCAAAAATTACTATTGCCCTTATTGATCTTTCAAATTAAAAGTTCTTCCACTTGATCTCTTATCTTGACAAACTGTTTCCAAGCAAGGGAATGGGTGGGCTGAATAGTAGAAGCAACTGGATGAGTAGAACAGTACTTAGCTAAAATAAAAGTACCCCACAGAAATTTACAAGTTCTAACCTTTTACTAAAGAGTGCTCTCACCACTATAAAGATGTAGCTAATGGGTGAAGACACGAGGAGGAAAAAACGGAATGCAAATATCACATGTGCTTGATAGTGCGTTTTGATCCTTTTGATAGAATAGTACTTTCAATTAATTCTTTTTATTCTTCCCTCTTCCTTCAAATCAATCAAAACCTTAACTATTCGAAATTCTTAGCTATTCAAAAGCTCATCACTCCGTGTTTTTGTTTCTTTTTGTTTAAAATTTTTGCATTTTGAGTACTCCCAATATTACTAGGATGACGTTCCTCCCTATCCTAATTACCAAAAGCGGATCAAGGAATATCATCATCCACTACACACATAAATGAAAAAAAAAAAAGAAAAAAACAACAACAACAAACAGGTGATTCTATCTCTTAGTTTTAAGTGTTATTTCTTTTAGAGCAACACCTTCTATCAAGTGAGAGGTGTTCCACTAAACTAGTCCAGACATTGTTAATATGGTGTGATACTCTAAGAATGCCACACCATTTAGAATATCTTTGCTAGAAAAATTAACATAATAGCCGCCCACAAAAATAATAGTCAGTAAATGTATATTAATGTACATAAAATACACATTTTTGATACATAATAATGTATTTCTTTAATATTTAGCTAGCGAATGTAATTATTTTTATTAATTGGCCAAATATCTAACTTGCCCGACATTTTATCTATAGCTTACTTCATTCTTTTTATCCATTATCAATATGAGGTTTTTATTCGCACACTCTAGAAGAGATTTTGACCAGATAAAATTTGGTCCCCTCGAGACAAGATTCAGCTGTAACAGACTGGAGAACAACTCATAGAAGCACAATACAATCCACGCACAAGTTGGTTAGCCTAAGTCGGCCGACTTTTCTCCTACCTATGCTTCAACGAAAGTACGTACGTAATTATTACTTCTTTTTCATCCACCAATTGTTTTTCCTATTAATACCCCGTTCTCACTTATGAAACTTGACTCATTACTAATTTCCAATGGAAATGCATAGCAAAGATGCTTTGTACCCAACACAGAAAAATGCTACTACTATTATATCACATAAGAAGAACCAGTTTTTATCAATATTAAGTAGATTTCATGCAGGTTATTTTAGAATAAGCCTTTCTTTTTGTGGCCAAGCATTATTATGGAAAACATTAAGTGAGCCATCGGATGATATTCATAAATTTAGAAATATTTTTCGGTTGCTTCCCTCTACAGCCTTCATTCTTCTATGGTCTTTAGCTTTATTCTCATTAGTATCACTCTCTTTACTATATCTACTTCGTCTCCACTTTCACTTTGACATGGTTAAAAGTGAATTCTTACACCATGTTGGAGTAAATTACCTTTTCACCCCGTGGATTTCGTGGCTTGTTTTGCTTCAAGCCACCCCATTTTTCAAACCCAAAGAGGTTTATTTTCTTCTACTTTGGTTGATCTTTATTATACCTATACTGGCACTGGACATCAAGTTATATGGACAATGGATCACAAAGGGGAAGCGCTTTTTATCAGGAGTAGCGAATCCTACGAGCCAATTATCGGTTATTGGGAATTTGGTAGGAGCAAGGGCAGCTGCTCAAATGGGATGGAATGAGTGTGCACTTTTTTTGTTTGCAATTGGAATGTCACACTATTTAGTGCTTTTTGTGACACTTTATCAGAGGTTGCCAGGAAGTAGTTCAATTCCGGCAATGCTAAGGCCAGTATTCTTCTTGTTCTTAGCTACTCCGAGCATGGCAAGCTTGGCATGGGATTCTATTTATGGAGAGTTCGATATTTCATCCAAGATGCTTTTCTTCCTCTCCCTCTTCCTTTTCCTTTCACTGGTGAGCATTTTTGTTTCTTGCAATATGTTTCATTTTACACGCAGTCCTAATGTTCGACGAGCTTATGAAAAGAAAAGCTAAGAATTTTGACACAAATCAAAAGTGGTCTAAATTTGTTGTCTTAAATATGTGATGACATTGTATGATTATAAGAACATATAATTAAGGGTGTGTTTGACATAGATGTTTTCGAATTTTTGAATCTTTGGTTGGTTAAAGTATTTGAAAAATATTTTCATTAGGAAAATAAGTTCATTAAGAATAAGAAAAATAACTTTCTCAATGGAAGTAGAGAAAACAAATTTTATATAATATTACACAATGATTGTCTCGTTTCCACCCTCCAACACATCCTATATCTACCCCCACCCCACCATCCGCTATAGTGTGTGCCTAGATTATAGAATACAAATATTTTTGAGACAATATTTTTTGCTTCGTGCTTACCAAACACCAAAAAAGAAGAAGTAAAAACCCACTTACTTTCTCAGAAAAAAAAGTCATTTTTTAACGGACTAGAAGGAATGTCATTAACGAAACACGACGCATATTCCTGCTTTTATTTGTTTGGTCTTTGCCGTTCTTTGGAAAAAAAGAAAATTGAACATAAGAAAAAAGAGACTGAAGGTGACCCCTAAATTGACCTATTAGAAGTATTCGAGTTGGCTTTTGCACGATTTTGAAGCAGTCTTCATATTATTCTTCTTTGTAAGAAATGATGTAGGTAGTTAGCTACCAACCATATTTTAGGTCATGCTGTCACCATCATAAACACGTGTGTGCTCTTTTGTAAACCTAAGGCCTCACCACTAAGATTTATTTAGTTGTCTTATATAGAAGTAATTTTTTCTATCGAAAAGGCTCAAATATATCATCCAACTATCAGAAATAGTTTGGCTTATTTATGTCATCGAACTATAGAAAATGGTTCATTTATGCCATCGAACTATAGAAAATGACTCATTTATGCCATCGAACTATAGGAAATGACTCATTTATGCCACTCATCAATAGTTTGACTCATTTATGCTATCGCCCGTTATCAAAATGACTCATCCATGTCATTTTTCATTAACGCCGGTTTTATAATACCACATATGACACGTGGCCTCCAATTAGAAGTCTATGTCGTTTAATTAAATCGGCCCAATTTTAAATGCCAAATTAATAAAAAAATCCAACCCATACACCTAATCCACCCACAACCATAATCTAGTTGGAGGCCACGTGTCATATATAGTATTGTAAAACCAGCTTTAATGAAATATGACATGGATAAGTCATTTTGGTAACATGCGATGACATAAATGAGTCAAACTATTGATGAATGGCATAAATGAGTCATTTTCTATAGTTCGATGACATAAATGAGTCATTTCCTATAGTTCGATGGCATAAATGAGCCAAACTATTGACGAGTGGTATAAATGAGTCATTTCTGATAGTTGGAAAATTATGAATGTATGGCTAAAGCTGTTTCCTAACTTGTTGAAAACGTACAGATATCAAGACCAGCGTTATTTAAGAGATCAATGAGGAAATTCAATGTATCATGCTGGGCATATTCATTCCCTTTAACAGTGATGGCAATTGCATCAACCAAATATGCTCAAGAAATGAAGAACACTGCTTCCCATATATTAATGCTGCTTCTTTCTGGATTATCAGTGATAGTATCACTTGTGTTAATGATTTTCACTGCGTTTAATTCCAATGCACTTCTACCAGGCGATGATCCAATGCTCTGCAGGCCTAACAATCAACGGTCATCAATTGTATAATTATTTGACGAAAAGAAAAATCAAATGTATTACTGTAATTATTTTTTCATTCGGTAGTTTTGGTTCGAATTTTTAGAGCCAACTCGTATGTAACATTTGTAAAGGAATACTAATTAGGCATTCGTTAATAACGTGTATTTCTGACCAAAGATGGAAATATCTATGTTATGAAAAAATAGTGATTTTGGCCTCTGGGTTAGTTCTTTATTCCGATATTAATTCTTGTGTGAACTAACGAAAATTAAATATCAACTGAACCATTTAAAAGAAACATAATAAGTAATATTAAAGGGTGGAAAAGCTTAAAAATAAGAATATCGAGAGATTTTCTCAATTTCAATTTCATAAGCTTAAGCCCTAGTAACTCCACTACATCAGCAAAATCGAAATTTATGTCACTAATAAGCCTGTGTTTTGCTCAAAACCCCCCAATTTGTTCTTTACAAATGACTACAAATTCATCTACAGTCGTCACTACTCCAGCCAATAGGTAGCTAAAATGCTTTTAAAACAAAATATTTAAAAAGTTGAGAATTCATCATTTTGTAAAAGCAAAATTTAAGGCTACGAGTACTAATTAAAGCGTTATGTTAAAATAGTGGTTTTCCAGACACTTATCACTCCTTGATTTAACTCACCCAAGTTTAGCTCATATAATTGCGTAGTTAAAAGCATTAAAATGCATATATAGTCTAGTAGTAGTATCATAGAAACAAACCAGAACAAATATACAAAACGAATTATGATTAGTTCGGGAAAACACGAATTATGATTAGTTCGGGAAAACTAATATCTCGTCACTACAATCAAAATTCAAAAGGAACAATCACTAATGGTATTGAATTCGGCAACAAAGAAAAAGAAAAGTGTAACTAGAATTTTGGTAGAAAGTTGCAAAAGGACGAAGGAGTTCAAAAGTTGATTAAGACATCGATAAAATGCTTTTTAGTTCTAGGACAACTTAATAGTTGATTAGAAATTTCCTTTACCACACAACTGCACAAAATAATTAATCTTATTAAATCTAGATGATAAAATATATAAAAAAAAAAAAAAGACGTTAAAGAGGAAAGCATTTAATCTAGTTGCCTTTAACTGGTATTTTGTGTACTTTAAGGGTCTGCTTGGAAAACCACCTGGGAATTGGAATTGGTGTAATTACTTGGGTAGTAATTACACGGCCTAGAAATTACGACGACCTGTTTATTTGTCATAATTTAATTACAGTATAATTACAACCGTACTGTTTGGTTGTACAAGTGTAATTACACAGTTAGATTAAATTTAAAAATAAATGTTAATTGTCAAAAATTAAAAGTTTAATATTTGACAGATGTGCTTTTATAAATGATATTAAAATTAGGTATTTAAGATACACCTTGTTTCTTGAAAATATATTAAATAATAATTACATATTTGTGACTAATATTGTAAAAAATAATTGATATATTTTTTTCAAATTAATAATATTTTAATTTAATTAATTATAAAAATTAAAAGCATCATTTTGTAAGAACATCACGGACGGCATGTTTAACAAAATGATTAATGTTTATAAATATAATACTATATCATTATTCAAATGTTAGATAAAAAAAAATCTTTCAATTCTAACAGAAAAATGAACGACATGCAATTTGAAATAACAAGTCAATACTACTAAAGCAAATGAATCGAAAACGAAAATACAACAGAATTTTAAAATCCATAAAATAGGTTAACATAATATTCTTATGTCAAATTCCAACATAACATAAAATAAGTTCCAATATAACTTAAGTAAATATAATTCAAAAGAAAAGAAAAACATAAGTCTATAATCTCATTCAACAATGAAATTCTACTTTAATTATCTCTCACTGTATACCAAGTTTATTAATGACTCATTTTTTCTAATATTAGGAGGTGTAATTTCCAAAATTAGAATAAAAAATGTCGTTATGCTAAAAGAAAAAAAAATAAAGAAATTAAAAAAGAGCAATTATATGGAATCACAAGAAGCAAAGGCTGGGAAATGAGAAGAAAAGAAATAAAAGATAAATAAATGTATAAGAAAAATATATTTTAAAAATAAAAACAATTTTAAAAGTAAAAATAAAAGAAATAAAAAAAATTAAGAAAAAAAGAAATTAAAATAAAAACAAAAAGGAAAGAAATTACACCATGTAATTACCTGCAATTCTCACCTCCATCCTGAGAATTGTAGAGTGTTATTACAACCTCTCAATTACACCCAATTACATGCTGACCAAGTAATTACTTTGTCAGATAAATAGACCAAGTAATTACTTTGTCAGGTAAACAGACCAAAACTATGTAATTACATTCAATTACACTCAAATCCAATTACATGGTGGCTTTCCAAGCATGCTCTAAATAACACTGACTACTTGTACTCAATCCCTTACCCTTTCTACTTGAGCGCTTCATGTAATATTCTCTTTTTAATTTTACTTTTTAATATGGACATTGGCTTTCCATTTGATTATTGATCACAACGGGACCTGATGAATTTTAGGTTATAACATCACTAAGGTAAATACATTTTTGTATATTTTCCCTCTCTAAACCCTATTTGTATTATTGCGGTAACATTTCAGTAATAGAGATTGAGTGTAACGCTCCACCATCATAGACCCATCGACGGCAGCCCATAGGTGCATCAGGTAAATTTAAGTGATCTACAGTTAGTACGTAATACCAGAGACAAGTCCAGGTTATAAAGTTAATGTGTCAATTTTTAAGAATTTTAGCATTGTACCATGTTTTTTTTTTAAACTATGGGTTAAAATTATGCCTGTCAAGTGGGCCGGGCCATATAAATGTGGGTCACATGGGGCCGACCGGACCATATTTAGTGGGCCGGGTTGGGGGAGGGAAAGGGTGTCCGGCCTAGCCCCCTACCCGAGTAGGGATACATAGTGAGCTAAGTGGGCCAGGCCGGGTTTTAGTTAGTTTTAAAAAAAAAAATCTAATACTAAAATTTATTAAGTTTGATACTTTAAAATCTAGTTGTTGTCAACTTTATTTGAGTCCAGAGCCAAAATGGCTTATTTTTACCGCCATTAGACAAAAATAGTATGTTTTTTTTTTTAGACCAAAATGGGTATTTCGTTGGATAACCAACGAAATACCCACACAACGTACTGTTCCGGTGCCGATGAATTTCTTGCATTTCGCTACATGTGTAGCGAAATGCAAGATTTGTTTTTTTTAAATTTTCCTTTGCATTTCGTGAATCAATTCACGAAATAGGCATTTTTAATATTATTTTTTTTTTGCAATTCGTGTAATTAAAACTGTTTTTTTTTTTTTAGCATTTCGTGATGCAATTCACAAAATGGTTTTTTTTTTATTTCGTCAATTAAATGAACGAAGTTGATACGAAATGCAAAAAATTGCAAAAAAAAAGAGCCTATTTCGTGATTTGATTCACGAAATGCAAGATTTGTTTTTTCCTTTGCATTTCGTGAATCAATTCACGAAATAGGCATTTTTTTTAATTTTTTTTTGCAATTCGTGAAATTAAAACTGTTTTTTTTTTAAATTAAAATTAAAACTTTATTTTGAATATAAATCTAATTCAATTAGATAAAAATATAGGAGAAAGAGTAGTTGTAAATTGGATAAATCGGATATCCGAGTGCAAAGTTATGACTGTTTAAAGTTTCACCAATTTACAACTACTCTTTCACCAATTTACAACTACTCTTTCTCCTATATTTTTATCTAATTGAATTAGATTTATATTCAAAATAAAGTTTTAATTTTAAAAAAATAGTTTTAATTTCACGAATTGCAAAAAAAATAATAATTAAAAATGCCTATTTCGTGAATTGATTCACGAAATGCAAAGGAAAAAAAAAATTCTTGCATTTCGTGAATCAAATCACGAAATAGGTTTTTTTTTTTTTTTTTTTTGCAATTTTTTGCATTTCGTATCAACTTCGTTCATTTAATTGACGAAATAAAAAAAATCCATTTCGTGAATTGCATCACGAAATGCTAAAAAAAAAACAGTTTTAATTACACGAATTGCAAAAAAAAAAAAAAAAAAAAAAAAATGCCTATTTCGTGAATTGATTCACGAAATGCAAAGGAAAATTAAAAAAAAAAAAAAACTTGCATTTCGCTACACATGTAGCGAAATGCAAGAAATTCATCGGCACGGAACAGTACGTTGTGTGGGTATTTCGTTGGTTATCCAACGAAATATCCATTTTGGTCTAAAAAAAAAACTATTTTTGTCTAATGGCTGTAAAAATAAGCCATTTTGGCTCTGGACTCAACTTTATTTTAACCATCAAATTCCTTAAATTATACTTTGACCCTATTTTCAATCTATAAATACCATTCATTCTTCTCCATATTATCTCACAATTCTCTATTCTCCTTTTTTTCTAAATTTCCTACTCATCTAAATCTCTCTCTCTCTCTCTCTCTCTCTCTCTCTCTCTCTCTCTCTCTCTCTCAACTTCCAAGTTCAAATTTCAAAATTTAAATTTAATGGATAATGATAATCCTCCACTCAAATGATTATCCCACAATTACAGCTACAACTATTTTATCCATAAATATATCAAAAGAACATCTCTCTTCCTACTTTTCTCCTACGTTGTTCTACATTTTCGTACGTCATCACAATCTATCTTCCAATTTCTCTTTGAGTTGATCCTTTTATTTTATTTTAACGATTCTGTAAACTCAACTATCAGTAGGGATGACTGATGACACAGCATTTCGACATAACTATCTTCCTTTTAATTATGATTATTTTTATAATAATATCCATGATGCTCAATAGTGTTATTATATATATGTAAAAATGCTTATTTATGATTTTTTAAAAAAATAATTCCAAGTGGGTCGGGCCGGGCCCCAGGTGGGCTAGAACCCGGGCTATTGGTGGGCTGGGCTACCGGGCTAAATGGCATGTCCGGCCCAGCCCCCTAATTTTTTCCACTAGCCCAGCCCACCAACCTTTTACCGGGTTGGGGGCCGGGTCGGTTATGGGCCGGGTTAGGTGGGCCGGTCCCGGCCCAATTGACAGGCTTAGTTAAAATATAATATTTCTAGATATTTTACTAAGTTTTTACATATATATCTATACTCCGTCTCAAAAGTAGTGATTTCAAATGAATCCGTAGCCAAAAAACTACATCCGTTCCTGAGTAACATATCTACCGTCCTAATTCAGTCCAAAAACACCTACACTACTGCAATTACAAATCCAATGCGGCCAAACCCATCAAAAGAACGCCAAGGAAGATCTCCAGTCCTAGCAAGAACCACAACACACAATGGTATGCCAGTTGTAAATAACACGTCCCTCTCTTTGAAAGAAGGGGCAATTTCGTTTTTGTCGGTGCTTGAAACAATTTTGTCTTTCCTTACTGTCTTATCCCTATAATTAATAATTTTGTATGATTAACTACTGAACTCAATTGCTTGGGTGTTTTAAAATTATGAGGTCACTTAGAAAAATCACAAATTATTGTCCAGAATAGTAAAATGAGTTACTTGAAAAATAAAACAGGTAAACATACTCATACGTTGAGCTGGACAAATTCACCTTGTAGTAAGTTTACAAACACATTTTCCGAATAATCTCTAAGGTCATTAGGGGCGGCAAAACTAGCCCAAATCCACTTGATCCTCCCAAGCTTTAATGGGTTTGGACTAGAGTGATTTTGAAGATGGGATGATTTGGGCTAGCTCAAGTTGACCCATCACAAATCATCAGCCCAAAGTGACCCATCAAATGAGCGCAAACTGACCCATCAATTGTCACTCATTCATAAGTATAAAAGCTACAAAACATGATTAACTTCATTTTTAATTGGATCTGTTTAACTAGATCAGGGCATTAGTCTATGATCTTTGCTATTTCACCCGTGTCTTCATCCAGTTTCTGGAATTTCTTTCTATTTATGATAATAAATTTTGGAAAAGCCTCTCTCTCTCTCTCTCTCTCTCTCTCTCTCTCTCTAGGAAACTAACGGTCTTCTTCTTCCCATCCCCAACTCCCTCATCTACCCCCACCCCTACCCCCCAACTCCGGCCACCCCCAAACTACGGCCAACAACCTCCCGGTGGCCTCCCCAGGTAAGTTTTCTCTTTCTCTCTCCTAGGGTTTGTGACAGCCCTATACCCACCCCACTCCTCTTCTTCTCCTATCTTCCTTTTCTTCTTTTCTCTTCTCTCCTCTCCTTCTCTCTGGTCCGACAGATTCAAGTTTCCCGCCGTGAACAGTGTTTCCGGCGTGAACAGTGATTCCGACGTGAACAGTGAACAATGACTCCGACGTCAGCAGGTTCTGTCAACTGGAGTTGGTACCTCCGGTTTTTTAATTTTATTTTTTAATTCTCTGTATTTTACCCTTGCTGCTAATGTTCATTCTTGAATTACTTATTTCGTTCTTGTCGTAGTAGTTACACTTTCATCTAGATTAGTACTAACTTGTGTTTTAGTATTGATTACTGCCTGGTCGAGTAGTTTATATTTGCTTTACTGAATTTGGTAGATGATTGTGGACTAGGGTCATGTTCTCGGATAGGGGTGAGGGTTAGAGGGGGTAGGTGGGTTAAGGGAGTCTCTAGTCTACGAGTAGGGTCTTGGAATATTGGGACTCTAACGGGGAAGTCCATCGAACTAGTTAAGATTCTTAAGAAGAAGAGGATCAATATAGCTTGTGTCCAGGAGACTAAATGGGTAGGATCCAGGGCTACAGATGTGGATGAGTATAAGTTATGGTTCTCAGGTAGGTCGAGGGATAGGAATGGGGTAGGCATTTTAGTAGATAATGACTTACGAGAACAGGTGATAGGGGTTAAGAGAGTCAGCGATAGGTTGATGACGATTAAGCTGGTTGTTGGAGGGTTTATTTTGCACATTATTAGTGCTTACGCGCCGCAAGCGGGCTTGGGCGAGGAGGCGAAAAGACGTTTTTGGGAGGATTTGGACGAGATGATGGGAAGTATACCGTCCACTGAGAATCTATTCATCGGAGGAGATTTCAATGGGCACATTGGGTCAATTTCAGGGGGATATGACGATGTGCATGGAGGTTGTGGTTTCGGGGACAGGAACGGAGGAGGAGTTGCACTGTTGGATTTTGCAAAAGCCTTTGGGTTGATGGTGGCCAATTCGAGTTTCCCGAAGAAGGAGGAGCACTTGGTAACCTTTCGTAGTTCGGTGGCTAAGACGCAGATAGACTTTTTACTCCTTAGGAAGGAAGATAAAGGTCTTTGTAAAGACTGCAAGGTGATCCCGAGTGAGAATCTATCGACCTAGCATAAGCTCTTGGTGATGGATTTAGAAATCAAGATGAGGAAGAAAAAGAAGGTCGTGGACGATAGGCCTAGGATCAAATGGGGGAGTTTGACCATGACGGGTGCCCTGGAGATGGGGGAGAAGCTGAGATCTATGGGAGCCTGGGAGAGTAGTGGGGAGGTGACCAATATGTGGGATAGGACGGCCAGTTGCATTAGGGAAGTAGCTAGAGAGGTGCTGGGGGTTTCGAAGGGTAGTCGTGGTCGGCACCGAGGGGACTGGTGGTGGAATGGAGGAGTTCAAGAGAAGGTGGAAGCAAAAAATGTGGCGTATGCGAAGTTGGTAGACAACAAGGATGATGAAGAGAGGCGAACGAATAGGGAATTGTACAAGATGGCGAGGAAGGAGGCAAAGTTAGCGGTTACGGCGGCAAAGACAGCAGCTTTTGAACGCCTGTATGCCGAACTAGAGGACAAAGGCGGGGATAAGATGTTGTACAGACTAGCCAAGGCGAGGGAGAGGAAGGCGCGCGACTTGGATCAGGTGAAGTGCATCAAGGACGAGGATGGTAGGGTACTAGTGGAGGACGCTCTCATTAGACGGAGATGGCAGTCATACTTCCACAAAGATATTATGTTGGGAGATTTGGAGTACTCTGAGAGGTGTCGTGATTTTGGATATTGTAGGAATATAAAGGTTGAAGAAGTTAAGGGTGTTGTTCGTAGGATGAGTAGGGGAAGAGCGACCGGGCCCGATGAGATTCCGGGGGAATTTTGGAAGACTGCAGGCAGGGCAGGTTTAGAATGGTTGACTCGACTCTTTAATGTCATCTTTAAGACGACTAAGATGCCCGAAGAATGGCGATGCAGTACAATGATTCCATTGTACAAGAACAAGGGTGACATTCAAAGTTGCAACAACTACAGAGGGATCAAGCTGCTAAGCCACACTATAAAAGCGTGGGAAAGGGTGGTGGAGATGAGGGTGAGGAGAGGCGTGTCTATCTCAGAGAACCAGTTTGGATTCATGCCGGGGCGCTCAACTATAGAAGCTATTCATCTCGTACGGAGACTGGTGGAGCAATATAGGGAGAGGAAGAGGGACTTGCACATGGTATTCATCGACCTAGAAAAGGCATACGACAAAGTGCCGAGAGAGGTTCTATGGAGATGCTTGGAGGCTAGAGGTGTACCTGTGGCGTACATTAGGGCGATCAAGGACATGTATGATGGGGCCAAGAACAGGGTAAGGACTTTGGGAGGAGACTCAAAGCACTTGCCAGTGGTGATGGGGCTGCATCAGGGATCAACTCTTAGCCCATTTTTATTCTCCTTGGTGATCGATGGATTGACGCGGTAAATTCAAGGTGAGGTGTCATGGTGTATGTTATTTGCGGATGACATAGTCCTGATTGACGAGTCTCGCAGCGGGGTTAACGCTAAGCTGGAGGTTTGGAGACAAACTCTGGAGTCTAAAGGGTTCAAGTTGAGTAGGACCAAGACAGAGTACTTGGAGTGCAAGTTCAGTGATATAGTACAGGAGGCTGACGTGGAAGTGAAGCTTGGCACCCAGGTCATACAGCAGAAAGATAGTTTCAAGTATCTTGGGTCTATTATACAAGGAAATGGGGAGATTGATGATGACGTCACACATCATATTGGTGCAGGATGGATGAAATGGAGGCTTGCTTCCGGAGTGTTGTGTGACAAGAAGGTGTCACCGAAACTTAAAGGCAAGTTCTACAAAGTGGTGGTTAGACCAACTATGTTGTATGGGGCGGAGTGTTGGCCAGTCAAGAAATATCATGTTCAGAAGATGAAAGTGGCGGAAATGAGAATGCTGCGATGGATGTGTGGCACACTAGGAGTGATAGGATTAGGAATGAAGTCATCCGAGACAAGGTTGGAATAGCCTCAGTGGAAGACAAGATGCGGGAAGCGAGGTTGAGATGGTTTGGGCATGTGATGCGGAGAGATGAAAATGCCCCAGTGCGGAGGTGCAAGAGGTTGGCCAGCGACGGTTTCAGAAGAGGTAGAGGTAGGCCGAAGAAGTATTGGGGGGAAGTGATTAGACAGGACATGGCGCATTTCCTGCTTACGGAGGACATGACCTTAGATAGGAGGGTATGGATGACTCATATTAGGGTAGAAGGATAGTAGGTAGTCGCGTTTATCCTCCCTTAAGAGTAGTTATGTTGTTCTATAGTTTCTTGTCTCTTGATTTCTGCGATTTTCTGCGAGTATCTGTTAGTTTATAATGACTTATTTACTTTCATTGTTTTCATTTTCATAGTTATTTATAGCAGTTAATTCTCCTTTTACCATGACTTTCTTGCTTTGTTATTCCTTGCTTTCATATTGTTTTTGATATGCTTGATCATATCTAACCTTTTGTCTTGTCCTTTTTTTTTTTTCTTTCCTCTTTTGAGCCGAGGGTCTTTCGGAAACAGCCGCCCTACCTTTCAAGGTGGGGGTTAGGTCTGCGTACACTCTACCCTCTCCAGACCCCACATAGTGGGATTATACTGGGCTTGTTGTTGTTGTATTTAACTTTATTTTTGTAATCATATTTATTTTTAATGTTTTTAGATTTTATTTTTATTTTTTTTTATTTCCTTATTTTAAAATTTTTTACGAGTAATTTTTTATTTTAAAGTGTTTTTCCTCCATTTTTGTTTAACCTATTTTCGACCCATCTATATCTGACACACGTTGCCACTCCAAGTTATGTACAAGACAACCATAAAAATATATAAATAAGGCAAAGGGGTAAAGAGAGGAATCTGAAAAAAAATCACTATTCATTATGTTAACGAATAGAACAAAGGATAAGCTTGTCTGAACCAAATCGCGAAAGAACTGGAAGGGGCCTAAGATGGAAAGTATCACGTAAACACAAAAACCAAAGGCAAAATAAAGATACACATTTCTATGACCATGCCTTGAGAGGGTATGAAGATGCAACTTTTATGATGTTAGTGACACTAAAATGGAAAGATACTTGTGGAATCAATTAGAACAATTTACAATTGATGGAACTAATCACTGTGATTCAGAAGCAACAGAAACTCACTCTGGACAGATCAAAAGTTGTACAACAGCCTAAGGGCAAATGGCAGACACTAGGTACAAATGTTTTGCTAGAAGCTTAAAAAAAAATGTAAATGTTAATCTGTTTTCTAAACGAAGTCGCGCTCCAACAGTAACCCCCACTCCTCAAACGACAGTTTCTCCCAGGCCTCAAAAGAATCAGTCATCGTCCTGCAATAAAGAGCGGAGGAGGGAAGGGTGGAAGCAAAGAAGGGGAACAAGAAATCAGAATGTAAATAACTTCAGCTCATCGACATTTTTTTGTCAGATAACATATGCAACAATCTAAACGACTGTAAGAAAAAGACACCTTTGAAGATGTTTCTTCTTCTCTTGCGACTGTAAGATCCTCTCGTCAATCGTATCCTAAATAATAAATCTCACAATCCTAGTAATGAGAAGACAAAAATAAGAGCCATTCAAGGGCATAAAAATACAAGAATACAAAACACACCTGACTGGTTTATGCTGCCCTATTCGATGGACTCTATCTTGGGCTTGCTGCTCTACAGCAGGATTCGAGCAGGGTTCCATCAAGAAAACCTAGCATAGGTCAAGAGATGAGCCACATATCATGTACTTCTTTAATAGATGATTACAAGTCATAATGGTTCTTTAAGTGCAAATAGAAGTGAAGTTGAAATATATCAAGTGAACAACATAAGAGGAGATCTAAAGAGAAACAGGAATGCGACACTAGATATCCACAAGTCTTTGGATCTGAAATGGTTACCAGAGTCAACATTCACAGAGAAAGAAAATAGATCCCTTACATGTGATACAACTATAAGATTGAGGGCAACTCCTCCAGCTTTAAAGCTCGCAAGCAATATCCTGCAATCTGGATCCTCAGTAAATCTGGTAACTGCTGTGTCTCTTGCAGAAACAGACATGTTTCCAACTAATTGAAAAAATGTGACGCCCGACTGCCAAAAACATACATGACAAGCTTCTTTTTTGTTACACACTGACAAAAAAAAAAAAAAAGAGGGGAAAATGGGAAGGAAGAACATAAAATATTTTTATATCTTACATTCTAAAGAGAATATTGTATCAGATCTAAAAACAATATGAACTGGCTGAAAACTACTCCTTTTGCAGAACCATCTCTTTCAAACATGAACCTAATTTCTTCTCTCTACATTTCAAAAAAAAAAAAAAAGTAGAAATGAACATCAAGCATGTATTTAGCAGACACCCTTCACTTTGAAATTCATGATGGAGTTCCGTAATATCAAAGTAGAGATACTGTAGCACTATTATTGAAGTAGATCGAAGAGTTAAGCACACTAGTGCAGCGTCAATAAAATTGATAAGATTTAGATTCTTCAATTCTTTCACGCTTGAAATGGGGAATATAACTAATGCATAGGCCTCACTTATTCAGGTGAATGGAGCACAACTAGATTCACAAAAACAGTTGGGTTTTCGCCAATGCAAAAGCACATTAATAGAGATACAAGATCATGAGTTCACACCCCTTGGGTTAGAACATCATCTTAGTTCTAAATCTGGTCATTTAGATGGTATAACTCTGAGAATCAATTAGCGGCATGACACTCCTTGCTCTATTTGTGAAAAGGAAAGAAACATATTAGGAAAAGAAGAAAAGCAAACTGAGAAGAAATATGATAATAGTGTAGAATGTAATTGCATACCAGAGCTTCTATTTTAGTGCTTGTCCGGAAAGGATCGAGCTTAATTTTGTTCAATATACTTGTGGACTTAAACCCTTTGACAGTAGGTTTAGTAAGAGAATGCCGCTTATCATTATCTGTGTAGGACTCAGCATCTGTTTTCCAACACCCATAATATGTTTCAGAGAATTCCACTAGGAAAGGATGATCCAATGCCTGCAAATGGAGGAAGCAAAAGAAAAAGGCTTGCATTTAAGCTCATGTATAGGGAGGTAAAACTATATAATACGTGGGCCAAGCATAATAGAAGGACAAGAAAACTAAAAGCAGCCACTTTAAAAATCAGTTTTTTCATATAATGCAAAAGATTTAGCTTTGACATGAGAAAATAATTTAAGCAAACAAATATCTTAAATAACTTTCACAATGCACATCAAATAAGTCTTCCATAGTCCAATCTTTTATACCGATTTACATTTGGTCCACTGTCAAATTAATTCCTGTGGTTACATAATTCTCTTGACCAAATTGTATTAACTGTCCATTTTATCGTCCAAATACAGATCCACCAATCCAAGACTTCAATAAAACTAAAACAATGTAGAGCCTGTTTGGATGGGCTTATTTTAAGCAGCTTATAAGCTAAAAAAAAATAAGTTGGGGTAGCCCAACTTATTTTTTTTGGCTTATAAGCTGTTTTCAGCTTATAAGATGCTTTAGATAAGCTAAGTCAAACTGGCCCAATTATTTTTTTGAGCTTATTTTAAGCACAAAATGACTTTAAGCTGACCAGTCAAACACTCAAAAAAGCTGAAAACAGCTTATAAGCTACTTATAAACCAATCCAAACTGGCTCGTAATACTATAGTGATTAAATTTTAACGAGAAAATATTTATGTGAAAATTACACCAGAAAATTGAATAGGAAACAGAAGATGAAAATATAAAAGAACCTGCAGAACAATAAATATATATGCAGGTTTCACGCATGTCATTTATACAACATTGTCTTCGTACCTGCTGTATGCGTGTATTTAAAGAGGGATAGTTCTTCCTTAGAGGTCCAGCCTGAGCATATCTGCACAAAATACATCAGGGAAAAAAATACAGTTAGAAATAAAAATATCCTCTTCGTACTTTTAGCAGGCGAGGTAATGACACAAATGATTTGAGAATTTTATGGGAAGAAAAAGACTTGTAAGATCTTAGGTATTTAGTATACCTAGAAACTAACCCAATATGTTCCAAAACTACTTAAGAACAAGTAATTGTCGGAAACACATCACATGCAAGTACTTCATGCATAAGACAAGAGAAAACGGGATATGCAACCCAAAAAGGAAAACAAAACTGAGCCAATCCCGTGAAATAAATTCTATGGGAAAATGCTACTTTAGTGTGACCAGCAAATTTGCAGCCCAAGAGACGAGCAAAGTGGAACTTGCAAACAAAAAGAGCTCAGTTTTGAAAATAAAGTATCAGAGAGAGCATACTTATCCAACTTTGCCATGGTTTCTTCTAACATTTGTAGGTAGTATTCATTTTCATTCACGTCCAAAGAATCTTTTCTCACAATAACCTGAATCCAAAAAATAAGTAACAAACTACACCCATGAGAAATTATGATCAAATTGAAGCAAACAGCATTAATGTAAGACATAACTTACAGTCTTCCGGGGAAGTCCAAGATCTGTAGCTCTCTCCTTTTTGGTACGTTTTAGCAATAGGTTTTTCAAAATTTTGTGCTTCAAAAAAACCATCGCATCTCTACCAGTCGCATTGGATTGAATTGATTCTAAAGGTTTTGCAATATACTAGAAAAAGAAGATGTTTCAACTTTACCATGTTAGCAATAAGATGAAGCCTCAAAAGTATGTATATTAATTACGTATTACTTACTCTATTCCACCAGAGAAAGTGGCGTGCACGTTTGTAGCGGCACTGTGGGCACTCAGTTGAGAAGCTGTAGTACATCACATTTTTTTGAAATAGACAAAATTATAAATTGTTATCGCGCCAGGTAGGGGTAGACCACATTTATCAAAGAACATATTATAAAAGAGATTTTTTGAGACAGTTACTGAACCATTTCAATAGCATTGGTTGAGAAGCAAAGAATAACAGATATTAAGTACTTGAGCCATTGCATCTTTTCACCCTCAGGGATAGGAATCAAGATTTAAAAACAGAAACTTTATGTATACCTATAATCAAATGCTCTGCAATCACAATCTTTGCAAAAGTAATAAGCGTAAGTAGTAACTTGTAAGAAACGGACCTGTGCAAAAGTAAAGAACGTAATTAACCTCACAACAATAAAAAGTTCTGAAAAACGATGAACCTGCAGAAGTTTAACTTACGAACGAGTACAATTCTTCCATACGGTTCTGCAGGGTATACCAGTTAAGGCCCACTTGTAAGAAGATTCTAAAGCAAAAACAGCTCTTGCCTTGTTGCAGTGTGCATCTTTTACATAATGAGCCTATGCCACAGAAGTGCAATCAGGTAAAAAAAATCCAGATAAAAAGATTTAGTATCAAATGTAATTTAGGAATTCTACTCTCATGAGCGACTAGTTCCCATGACTAGGGCAGGCAGAAAGTAAAATAACATGCAACATCATTTAATATAGGAGCAGAGATCACATAAAATCCATGATCTGCTATGAAGATAAAAGATGGCTATCAAACTAAACTTTCAGATAAAATTTCACATGATGAGCAGTTAAGCAAATAAATGAATTAACTTAGGACAAAGACAAATTTCATGTTCTTATATTCTGATAAAGTTTAATACCTAAAATGTCAGAGAGGTATGTAGGTACTCTCACCGACATTATTCAATAATTAACTATAAAAGTTTCATCATTACCATTATAAGACTCTTCACGGCGTTCTAAGAGCCAACATAAGACTATTTACATTCTAATAACCACCATAGCTTCATTATTCAGCAGTTAGCTATGTAGAGGTTTCTCCATAACCGCCATAGCTCATTAAGAATTCACCACACCAATCTCCACGTTTTCAAGTCTAGCTTTGTAAGATATGGCCTTGGCCTAACTCAACCCAAAATCTAGCTCATGAGGGGAAGATCTATAATAAGCTTGAAGAATGTCTGGTACTTACAAGTTAGATAAAGAGATCGTTTAAACAGCCAATGGACATATACAGGGAAAACAATTGAACGCCAATTGAAGAAAACAACATAATGCATGAATCTGTGAACGTATGACTTGCATCATCCAAAATGATGCGATCCCACTTCACTGAATGCAAAACTGACTTCCTCCTGGAAACATTGACTGAATTATCAATAGAACCATCGTCACTCAATTTTTCTGTAGAATCTGTTTTCTGGTCCAACATTTCTACCCGAGATTTTGAGTTCTTGTTGTGCTGCTTTGACTACTTTGTCCTATAGTCGGCCTTGATAGTAGAGTACGTAGTAATGACAAAATCATATTCCTCCAGTTTGTGCATAAGTTTCTCCCTGTTGGCGCCATGGTAAACAAGAGTTTTGTTGCTTCCTTTAGTAGTGCAACATTCAATCTCGCAAAACCATTGCATTACTCCAACCACAGGACAGACAACAAGAGTTTCTGTAATTCGCGTTCAGCAAGCACAAGTGCGATGGCTTGAACAGTCTTCCCCATTCCCATTTCATCAGCAAGAATAGCCCCTTTGGCTTTAGATTCTTATTACTTTAATGACCAAGCCAACCACTCCTTTTGGTACCTCAGCAGTGGCAAGATCGAATCGGATGGTGCCTCGGTAGTTTCAGAAACTGACACATTCTGATTATCTAAGTCTCAATCATCTGAATAATTCTCAAGAAGGAAATTATCCATTACTTGTTCCAGTTTTTCCCATATCAAAAGTGGTTTTTTCTTTTCTATCCTCTCACATTTTTTTCCCTGTCGAGCAGCCCTCCCAGCAAGTTATAAATCTCAAACTTCACATAAAGATGGCCCCTACCATCCGATTCTGTCAACAATAGAATGGATTTCAGAAATGTGTTACCTTTCTCCATAAGTAATTTGACACCAATAAATTAAAAAGGGCAAGAAGATAATTCATGTTGGAAATAATAATTCAAAATTGTAGGAAACCAAAATTGGTTAGGATTTGGTATTTTAATTCATGTCTAATTAGGATTTATAGTCAAATTAGTATACGAATAGGTTTTCCTGTTTTGAGTTAAAGTAGGTTTTATATTATTATAAATAGGGTCGCTGCTAGTTATTTTATATTGTGGAGATTGTAGAGAGCATTCAGAGATTCGTAGAATTTATCAATAAAATATTTTTCTTCAAATTGGTATCAGAGCTTCTACGATCCTCGTAAAGAATTAAAGAGCTTCCGCTACCGGCGGACGGCTATGACTCATATATGTCGCCCGTCTGGCCAATGATGATGATGTTGGCAAATATCGGGCTAATGATATGCATGAAAAACAATCATGTTGAGAAGGAATAACAAACTATTGCAAGTTTAAAGAGATGCAAGCACATATGGCACAAGAGGAAGGATATCGTCTCTAAAAGTTAAAGAGAAGGCAAAAAAAATGGAAGGTTGATGAGAAAGTGCATCAACAAAATTGGAATGTTAGGAGAAAGTGTCCTAATGATTGTGAAAATTGAAGAGAAAGTGCTTCAACAATTAAAGGTTGATGAGAAAGTGCATCAACAAAATTGAAATGTTGGAGAGAAAGTGCTCCAACGGTTGAAGGTTAAAGAGAAAGTTCTTCAACAATTGAAGGTTGGTGAGAAAGTGCATCACTAAAATTGGAATATTGGAGAGAAAGTGCTCTAACAGTTGAAGGTTGAAGAGAAAGTGCTTCAACAATTGAAGGTTGGTGAGAAAGTGCATCAATAAATTGGAATGTTGGAGAGAAAGTGCTCCAACGATTGTGAAGGTTGAAGAGAACGTGCTTCAACAATTGAAGGTTGGTGAGAAAGTGCATCAACAAACTGGAATGTTGGAGTGAAAGTATTTCAAAAAATTAGAAGATGGTGAGTGACAGTTGAAGAGAAAGTGCTTCAACAATTGATGGGCTGGAAACAAATGTTTCAAAATTGGAAGATGGTGACAAGTGCATCAAGAATTAGATATACAATTTTGAATTACGGGAGAATGTTGGAAATAATAATTCAAAATTGTAGGAAACCAAAATTGGTTAGAATTTGATATTTTAATTCATGTCTAATTAGGATTCATAGTCAAATTAGTATAGGTATTCCTGTTTTGAGTTAAAGTGATTTTATATTATTATAAATAGGGTTGCTGCTAGTTATTTTATATTATGAAATTGTAAAGAGCATTCAGAGAATTCATAGAGTTTATCAATAGAATATTTTCCTTCAATCCATCCTGGGGCATTTTGAAATGTTGAACATAATCCAATTTCACATAAACTTTCATGAAATTCAATAACCTTTGGAAGAAAATTTGAAAAGAAAAAAACAAGAAGATAATCCATGGTATTCCAATTACATGTCATTTTGGGGCGTTTCAAAATGTTGAACATAATCCAATTTCACATAAACTTTCAAGAAATGAGGAAGCTTTCGAAGAAAACTTCAAAAGAAAAAAAGAAAACAAAACCAAGAAGAATAAAGAAGAAGAACCTGGAATTGAAGTATCCATTTTTAGAGGGCTTTACACAAAAGAAAGAAGGGGCGATTCTTGATCGTTTAATTTGTTTCCACAGAACAGAAGAGTGGTGAGAGAGAGCTAAGTCGAAATGCAACTGGGAAGTTTGATAGGCGGGAAGGACTATTTATACCCAGAATTAAAAAGAGTCGTTTTTAATACCAGTATACTAATTATGCTCTTCTCCATTTTCCCCAATTTCCTATTTAGACGATAGACACATGTCATAGTTAAGAATTAAAGGTTAAGATTTAATTGCCTAAAATAAAATCCTAATGATGGTTAGAATAACAAATATTTCATAAAAACCCTAAACCCCTCCGCTCTCTCCTCTCTCTTCTCTTTGGCCGATGGAGACCTAGCCTCCCATGGCTGCTTTGGCCTCTCCCCAACCTCCCATGGCTGTGGGAGAGGCGACTACTAACCCTACACCTCAACCACTGTACGCTGCCATGCTACATCCCAAAAAATACGTCCAAGTCATACCAAAAACCAAGCTTAAACCGGTTGAATATATACATGGTGAACCTACTGTTCAATTTACTTTGAAGGAAGTGGAGCAATTCATTATTGAGGAACGCTTGCATCAAGCTATAATCATGAAATTCTCATTCGGGCATCCCGATATTCATGCACTACGTGATATTATTCCTAAGCAATTAGGTGCACATGGAAATTGTGTGATCGGGTGGCTTGTGTATAGGCACATCCTCGTAAGGTTTGATCTTTATGAAGACTATGTAATGGATGTTTCAAGATTAATTTGATCGTTACATAGTAAGGGTGAAGATTATATGTATAGAATTTTCCCTTGGACTAGGAACTTCAAACCAAACGAAGAAACTTTGAGGGCTTTTGTGTGGATTTCACTGCCAAATTTGGCACCGAACCTGTTTGCTCGTGCTTCGTTATTGTCCATTGCATCGGCAGTTGGGAAACCAATTGCAATTGATAAGGCGACCAATGAAAGATCTCGTCCAAGTACGGCAAGGGTAAAAGTCGAACTAGATTTGCTTGATAAATTACCAAGTCGTGTTCGGGTGAATTTTTTAGACGAGGCTACTGGGAAAATAGTAAAGGAATTCCAGCAGATTTTTTACGACAATCTTCCTCCATATTGTAAATTTTGTCATCATCAAGGGCATGAAGTAATCAACTGTAGGTTGATATTGAAGAAGAGGGTGTCGCAGCAGCAAAATAATGATGACGATGGTAAGGATGTTGCAAGGGTTATGGAACAGCCTCATGTGGACAAATTTGATGGTGATTTACGCCAGTTTCTGAATGAAAAAAGGAATAAAGAAGCTGATGGTGGAGGAACGTTGGCTGCGCAGTCTCACGATATAAATTTTACAACAAATAATGGTGTTGAAAGTATAGAGAAATATGCGCAGGAACCACTGTTGGAACCAGCTGCCAATCTTAATGTTGACCAAGCTTTAGTATTGTCATCTGTTCTTGTTAATCCAAGGAATAATGCAAATCAATGGTATGCCCCAAAGAGGAAAAACCACAAGCATGATAATGGGCAGAACCAGTTGTGTTTACAACAAGGAAAAGTAAATGACAACAACACTGGGAAGGAGCTAGTTTCAGTTGATCCAAGAAGGTTACAAAATATTAACCAAGTTAGTGCAACAGGAGGAAATTCAGTTGCTGATAACAATCAAGACCAGTTGGCATTAATACAAGTTAAAAGTACTGGTGGAAATAATGTGGAAAATGGGAAAAATGTTACTGGTTCAGCGCAGTCTAATGTGATTGTAATAAATAACAAATTTGTAGCACTAGGGAATGGTGAAGATGATGATGTAGTTGAGGTGGTAGATGGAGAAGTTAATAAACAACTGGTTGTTGCAGAACCAAACATGGTAGATAAGGTGCAGCCAGCCAATGCAGTTGGTGGTAAGTTACAGCAGGAACTAGTAGCAGCATCAGTTTCTTCATTACAACCAGAGGCTCCAAAGAATGCAGAAACTGCTGCTGTTTTAGTTGTATCTGGTATGGAGAAAAAGCTGGTGGAGCAAGTTAATGCAGTAGATGGTGGTAACAAGTTGCAGAAAAAATTGGTCGCAGCACCAGGGGCTTCATCAGAGGAACCATTTCTTGGTGATGGTGTTGTGAAACAATTAAATGTGAATGCAAAAGTGTTCACCCCTAGCAAAAAGATGAGTTCAACAAAGCAATGGGTAGAAAGTTCCTTTCAAAAAGCAGTGGAGACAATGGTCACTACTAATAAAGCGTGTGAAGAAGTCCCTTCTACTACTTTTGTTAATGATAATGGCACTAGTGGTGAGAGGAAGCTTTGGAGTGAACAAATGGAAGAAGATATTGAAGAGGGTGAGATCTCAGGAGATAAAGCAGTTGGTGAGCAGTCTCCTGATTCAGTCGACTCATTAGAAGAAGCAGTCGACTCATTAGAAGGAATGAAAGCCATGTTTACCGAGGCTGCAGATGATTCCGAACATGTTCACGAAAAAGCTCATCAACATCTTGGTACCAGTACTTCTAGTACTAATATGCAGAAACATATTGCTTTGGTGCCACGTGCAGATGGAAATGATGCTAATCAGATGGCTATTCTAAGCACTCAAAGGCATCTGCAGGTGGCTATTCCTAAGGGAGATGGTCCAAAAATTGATATGGATGAAGAGTCGATTGCACAAAACTTCCGCAATGCTGCAAGGGATGGGGATTTGTCTCCTAGACAGGTGGAAAGTGTAAAACGACACAAAACTCATGCAAGGAAGGGCGGCTGGGGTGGGAAAATGACTGAAGAATTTGTCCCAAGGCAGATACCAATGAGACAAGCAAAGAAGAATGTGGCAGCTCCTGCCAATTCAACAAAATCCGCAAGATCCAAGAAGAAATGATAAAGTTTCAAGACTTTTTGGAAAGGCATGAAGAACAAGTCAAGGTGGAAAATTCAATGAATATAGAAGATTTTACAAGTACAGAGATTAAGGATTTTGTCTTTATTCTTGTATTAATTTCTCATTATTTTAGCATTATCATGTGTAATATCATCATAGAGGGTGTTATAAATTCTGTGGTGATCATAGCTTATTTGATCATTTCGAGTTCCTTTTTTCTCCATTCCTATTAGTTTAGAGTTTCTTGCCTCATAGGATTAGTAAGGTAAGACCTAGTCCCCCTTACTTGTACTCTCCCTTTGGGGTATTTTTTTGTTTTCTAGAAAATTAATAAACTAGACCTAGGCCCAAAAAGCCTAGTGGACTTTGCTTAAAAAAAAACAAATATTTCATTTATTTACTTTTTTTTTTTTTTGGAAATTCCACAATTCTAGCTAAGACATTATCTCAGCCATAAATATATTTAAGGTTTTCTCACTTTTCCTACTTTATTACGAGTTTTTTTTAAACAAGTTTTGTTTTTATGTTTATACATGTATTAAATTACTAGTTTTATATTTCCCCCCTAATTCTTCTTTACATTCCTATCAAATATGAGAGAAATAGACATCATTAGCTCAGTGGGAACGGTAAGACCAAATTGAATCAACATTTAATAATTAAAAAATTTAAAAATAAAAAATAATATTTGTAAATTTTAAATTAAAAAGAATTTGTAAGATGTTAATTTTCTTTATTTTTGCTATAACTATAGGGAAATCTTTTAGCAACAAAATAGCTACAAAAATGAATAGAATAAGATTGTTCGTCGAATTAGATGATCGTAAGTGTTTTCATGTCTTAAATGTCCAATGGAACAAATGTAATTATTGTCAAACCCCATTTTAACCCCGGAGAGTTAAATTAGAAGTACGACATATTGGAGATTCCTGTTTTTTGTTTATTTGTTTTAAGGAGTCGCCACCTAATTATTTACGGTGAATTAGGACACCTAAAGTTAATTAAAGTAATTATCTAAAGTTGATTTTATTTTAAAGTCTACGAAACCAAAAGATTCTAGGTAAGGGTTCAATTAGTCTAAAGGGAAGGTATTAGGCACCCTTTAAGACCCATTAACAATGGTTAACCGACCGGACTTATAATTAGTTAGGCTAAGTGTAAATGTTATAAAAGAAAATATCTTTGTAAGTATTGTTAAAGTTATGAATAGAAATAGAATATTATTCAAAATAAAACTTGTAGAAAAGTAATAGTTGCATAAAAGAGTTTAGTTACTAAAAGAAACGAGATGTGTAATGTTTATATGTATTTGGAATAAATGACCAACAAATTTAAAAGATATTTAATAAAATTTTAAAGGTTTTATAGAATGGCTATTAATTCAATGTATATTATGCAAAGACTGTTTTAAACGAAATGTGTTTTTGAAGTGTTGGAAAAGAACTAAAGTGGAATAGTTATCCGTTGAAACTAGTTTGCCTCTTTTTTAGAATAAGCTAACGTTAATGTAAAATTAGTAACGTTTTAAAACTTCTAAAATAGTAAGAATGAATCTTGATTCTCAAAGTATGTAGTCATGCCATTCTAAAATAAATTATTCTAATAATAGAAAATGACAGTATAGATATTATAAGTAGTTGAAACTTATGGAATTAATAGTTGATTTTCCTTAAATTAACTACTCATTATTAAAACCCAAACCCCACTAATTTCGCTAAGGTTTACTTAATCTAAGCAAATAAACAAGTAAAAGTATCAGTCATACAATTACTAATTAAATGCACAAAATAAAATAAAATAGGGGAGTAAAATGATTTAAATGGGCTCAGCCCATTTTGGGTTGCTGCTGTTCGTTGCCACTGCTATGGGCCTCGGCCCAGAATTTTATTTTTTCGCTGCGGGTGGGCTGACTCGAGAAGATTTTGTTGGGCTTTGCCCGAAGCCAAATGCGGGAGGAGATGACAAGTCGCTCGGACTCGTATGCGAGATGTCATGCATAGAAAATAAAAAGAAAAAGGATTAGTATACGATCAATGGATAATGTTAAAACATATAAAACACTAACTCAAATAAATCGGCAGAGCATATATATTCTATGTAAATATATAGTCATCGGGTGCCTAAACTGCCTCAACCAATTTTAAGGAAAACCGCTTAATGTTCAGCCATAAGCATTTTAGCACCTCTATACTCAAACAAAAAGCATCAAAGTGTGCCGAATAATTCCCTGAAGAACAACAATTTGCACCGTTAAACTCATTGATTCCTTACTATATATACCTTTTAACAAAGGTATTCCCATAATTAAAGTGTTTGGTAAAGTGGAAAGTGAAAACAAAATAATGGACCATTCAAGGGACCCTCTTGAACTAATTCTTGACCAAACGGCTGACACAAACATGACTATGATTTTTTGAAGTGTATCAGCAGCTATAAACCTGTAGTTCATTGCATATGGATTGTTTGAAGCAATGAAATGAAAAGACAACAATGGAACAACAAAAAGAGCAACAAATATGTTAATACCAGAACATTGGTCAGGAAAACTAAACACAAAATTCGGATTGGAACCAAACAGATTTCAACAACCAATACCGACATGTTGTATAATCATTTTATCGTATTTAAATCTAAGCGGATTACATTCATGATAGGGTATATTATTTGAACAAATAGAGTAAAAGAGAGACAATGCTGGCCTGTTTTAATCATATACGTAATATACCTAAGATATACCCACAGTGGTGTGTATATCAAATGTATATCGAATGTATATTTTCTTCTTATCTTGATAACCCACTGTGTATCCTATGTGTATGCGGTTTTAAATATGTCCTAAATCCTGTAAATTCATTCTAATCATCCAACTACAACAGACATCTTTCGAATTCCATTTTTTTGGCGATTAATATCCTATCCTAACAGCTCCTAAACATCAAACAAACGATACAACAACAAAGAAAATATATAACCACTAAAGACGGCAGAATAACTTGAATTCTTAAACCGAGCAGAGATTAAAGACGATAAGCGATAAATGTGTCGAAGTTTACCTTTTTTGTGCGCAGTGAAGTGGGTGTCGACGTCTCGAATCTACGCTCGAACCGAACGAACCCGATTAAAGTAGTTATAGTTTCAAAACCAAAAACGAAAAAGGTTGAGTGATTGTTGGCTGTTATCCTTCGAGTAAGGATCCTTTTTATGATTAAAATTGATGTTTATTTTTTGTAGGGATTTTGCGGTTCCAACTCCTTGTTGATTCGGGTTTCTTGCTAATCAAATCCTCTCTCTTCTAAACAATCCCCCCTCAAATGTTGAGTGATTTTGTTCTTTATAGAGAAATATGAGGAGAGAGAGAGACGAAGGAGCGGAGGGGGACAGGCATGGGGAACAGAGGGAAGTGGAAAGAGCAGAGGACAAGGAGAGGTGGAGGGAGCGTGAGAGAGAAGGGAGAAGGGGTGTGCGGCTGTGAGGGTGAAAGGGAAAAGAGAAAGAGAAATTATGTTAGATGTTGAGATGTAGTCAAAAACAAAAAATGTGGAGCCCATTAAAGAAAAAGGGAAAAGAAATCAGATTGTGGGGAGATTGTAACAGCCCAGGCCACCACTTGTAGAAATTGTCCGCTTTGGAGCCTTCGCCCCTCACGGTTTTAAAACGCGTCTACAAGGGAGAGGTATCCAAGCACTTATAAAGCACTTTTCGTTCTCCTCCCCAACCGATGTGGGATTCGCCTAAACCGATGTGGGATTCGCCTAAGGCAAGCCTTACATTCACCCCCCCTTGGGACTCAGCGTCCTCGCTGAGGTTTGCCCCACCACCGGGTTTGCCCCACCACCGGCCCGGCACCGGCTCTGATACCAACTGTAACAGCCCAGGCCACCACTTGTAAAAATTGTCCGCTTTGGATCCTTCGCCCCTCACGGTTTTAAAACGCGTCTAAAAGGAAGAGGTATCCAAGCACTTATAAAGCACTCTTCGTTCTCCTCCCCAACAGATGTGGGATTCGCCTAAACCGATGTGGGATTCGCCTAAGGCAAGCCTTACATTGTCAACTAAAGAAGAAGAGGCCGCCATGATCTAATGGTGGCTCACCTCCACTGAACTGGACTGAACAAAGCAGGAATGAATCAAGTATCGGCTACCTGGTCACCGTTAACCACACCTGCACACATACCACATCAACAAGTGTGAGTCTAAAAGACCCAGCAAGATCATCGACACTCTCAGCTTACCCCTGGGGCAAGTCTTTGAAATTCCTGATAATGCATAAAAGCAATTACACAGTACAAGTATATTAAATATATACAAACACTGAAGCTAAGCTAAAATCATGAAGCACAACCAAGCAGAACATGAAATACTCTAAATCTGAATCTATGCTCACGGGACATAGTTCGTATTTATCTATGTCTTACCCCGTTTTCCGGAGAGGGCATTATTTACCCCCATCTTACCCGGACGAACAATACATGAAATACACTGAATCTGAATGTATGCTCACGGGACATAGTACGTATTTGTCTATGTCTTATCCCGTCTTCCGGAGAGGGCATTATTTACCCCCATCTTACCCGGGTTACTTAAAATTCTAACATCTATCTCTCACCGAACATCAATGGGACCTGTAGAAGTATGCCCCTCTGAAGATATAATAAGTGGGACATACATCCATTCAATACCACTTCTAAACTTTACATTTTTATAAATAGTATCTATTTAAGCGAAATTACGCTAAAGGACTCATACGGTCATTACTTTAGAAATTTGGAAATTATCCAATTTAGATCATGCTTGCCCACTCACACGAACTAAATGGTTTAAACGCATACATACAACACAAACCATATGCTTTTTATGAAAAGCAAGTAGACTAAGAGTTTAAGCCTCACTTGCCTTATAAGCATGCGCAAACCTCTCTTGAAACGCCAAAATCTCTTCAAACTATATCCGATAGCCTCAATCTATTCAAAACATAAATAACGAGTCCAAATTAGTGAAGAGAAACTAATCCCATAATTGTAAGACACCTCGGGTTCAAAGTCCAATAATTGACATGTTATTAGTCGACTTATCCCTTCAATTACTCATATAAAAAAAATGCACTGGTTTTAAAAATGCTTTCCCTACAGACTACGGTACAGATTCTATCTTTCTAATCTTTACCAACCCATTAGTTGTAATTTATAAAACTAGTCTAACAATAGCCCCAAACGAATTCTCTGTGCAAATAAAAGTGGAACTAAAATCTTGAAAAGTTTTCCATTATAAAAAGATTATACCGCTATTCCCAATGCCTATTAAACACCATCACTTACCCCATAATCATTGTGTCCCCCAAAAACTAAATTCTTTACATTATGCCATAAAAAGTTACTGTACTCTCATTCTAATTCAATTCATGAAACATAGCTATAGAATAAATTTAGCATAGTACCTGAATACGACAGTTTGGACTTCTACTTCTCCCCCTCTCAGTACACGTTACCAACTCCTTTCCTGAGGCTACAATGTTTCCTTCTCAATACCAGAAATTTTTCTAATCCCTAATAACCTCTTAAACGTGGCCTGCAATTTGGGGGCGACTCGGCCCACTCCTTCTCTTTAAAAAAATATTTAAATCCTTAATTATTCAATCCATATAATGATATTGGCCCATTATGCATAATTAACTGACTATCTCAACTATATATATATATAAATGTAAATGTACTATCTTAAACTATATAAATATACTACTAACACTTTCAAGAAAATAAATAATTATAAGCTTATGATGTGGACTATATTCCATAGTTACCCCTCCGATATGAAATCCGTTAAAATTAGTTAGTTATAATTAAGGGAATAACTCTAAAATTCACTTGAGAGTAAAAATATCGGGTCGTTACATTCTCCCTCCCTTAAAATAAAGTTCGTCCTCGAACGTAAGAAAAACTCCTCACGTGGTCAAAGAGGAACACATTGACAACCTTAACTGTCTCAACCAGTCTCTTAGGCCAACTGAAATTTGGGCAGAGTTTCCCCTACAATTACGACTAATATCACTTATATACCTGTCATAAACTACCAACAACAACACCCAACAATCAAAATTTATAAACTAACATATACTAGGGAGTTCCGGGCGACTCCATACCATCAATCACATGCAAATGGGGTACCAGGCGACCCCATACCATCATACAAAACCTACCAATAAGGAATATATGCATCTATATAATTCAAATAAGTCAACACATAAATGTGAATATGTAAACACACTGTCTATTAGTTTAATCCTCGTGAAAACACATAAAGAGTATACCTGTAACCAATGCGCATATGCATTAGCTTATTCTCTTTGAAATGACTCAAGAGAAATGCTCGGGATATATGTCTCGAATGTCCTGCTCTGCTTCCCAAGTAGCTTCCTCACTCGGATGATTCTTCCATAAGACTTTTACAGAAGGAATACTCTTGGATCTCAGCTGGCGAACCTGCCTGTCCAAGATAGCTATTGGGGCCGCCTCATAGGCTAACTTCTGATCAAGCTGAATTGTCTCATGGTCAATAATCTGAACAATATGGCTCGGGTCTCTAGAGTATTTTCGGAGCATAGAAACATGAAAAACTGAATGAACTCCTGCTAAGGACGACGGTAAAGCCAATCTATACGCAACTGCTCCTATCCGCTTTAGGATCTCGAAAGGACCAATATATCTCGGGCTTAACTTGCCCTTCTTGCCAAATCTCATGACACCCTTCATGGGCGATACTTTCAACAATACCAAATCACCCTCCATGAACTCAAGATCACAGACTCTCTTGTCCGAATAAGATTTTTGCCTGCTTTGAGCTGTCTTGAGCCGGTCTTGGATTACCTTTACCTTTTCCAAAGCTTGCTGAACCATCTCTGGACCCAAAAGCTTCCTCTCACCTGGTTCGAACCAACCAACTGGAGAACGACACCGCCTACTATACAAAGCCTCATATGGAGCCATCTCGATACTGGACTGGTAGCTGTTATTATAGGCACACTCTACCAAAGGCAACTGCTCGTCCCAATGACCTCCAAAATCGATAGCACATGCTCTCAACATGTCCTCCAAGATCTGAATAACCCGCTCTGACTGACCATCAGTTTGCGGATGGAATGCTGTACTGAGCTCAACCTTAGTACCCAAAGCCTTCTGAAAAGATTGCCAAAACTGAGCTGTGAACTGTGACCCTCTGTCAGAAATGATAGAAATGGGCACGCCATGCAATCGAACTATCTCACGAGTATAGATCTGTGCTAATCGCTCTGCTGTGAATGTAGTCTGAACCGGTATAAAATGTGCGGATTTGGTAAGTCTGTCCACAATCACCCAAACTGAATCATGTCTCCTCAGAGTACGTGGCAAGCCCACCACGAAGTCCATAGTGATTCTCTCCCACTTCCACTCGGGAATAACCAGATTCTGAGCTAACCCTCCAGGTTTCTGATGCTTATACTTAACCTGTTGGCAATTCAAGCAACGAGCCACATAATCAGATATGTTTCTCTTCATCCTCATCCACCAGAAATGTTTCTTCAAGTCTTGATACATCTTTGTAGCTCCCGGATGTATGGAATAGCGAGAACTATGAGCTTCTTCCATAATAGTTTGCCTCAGGTTTCCTACATCTGGTACACATAACCTGCCATCATTCCATAACACTCCATCAGAGTCAATAGTCGCTCTCTTAGTCTGTCCCTGCTCCACTTGCTCTTTGAGCTTAAGCAACCGGCGATCCTCAAACTGATGAGCTTTGACCTGCTCAATCAAAGAAGACTGTGCAACTACGCAAGCAAGTATCCCTCCACAAGGCGTGGCATCAAGTCTAACACCACTATTGGCCAACCGCTGAAAATCTATAGCTAAAGGTCGGATTGAGGCTGAAATAGAAGCCAAACTACCCATTGACTTCCTACTCAAAGCATCCACCACTACATTAGCTTTTCCCGGATGGTACAAAATTGTCATATCATAATCCTTTTGTAACTCAAGCCATCTCCGCTGCCTCAAATTCAAATCTTTCTGCTTAAAGATGTACTGAAGACTCTTGTGATCTGTAAATATCTCACATGGCTCGCCATACAGATAATGCCGCCACAACTTCAAGGCAAAAACCACTGCTGCTAGCTCTAAATCATGAGTCGGGTAGTTCTTCTCGTGATTCTTAAGCTGTCTAGAGGCATATGCAATCACCTTGCCTCTCTGCATCAAAACACAACCTAAACCCACTCTCGAGGCATCACAATACACTGAATAGCCTCCCTCCCCAGTAGGCAAAGTCAATACTGGAGCCGAAGTCAAAGCTGTCTTGAGCTTTCGAAAGCTCAACTTACACTCCTCTGTCCACTTGAACTGGATATTCTTTTGCGTCAATCTGGTCAACGGTGCAGCTATTACTGAAAATCCTGCCACGAAACGTCTGTAATAACCGGATAAGCCCAGGAAACTCCTAATCTCAGTAGGAGTAGTAGGTCTAGGCCATTACTGCACTGCATCAATCTTCTTTGGATCAACTAGAATACCATCCTTAGAAATCACGTGACCTAAAAACGCCACTGTATCTAACCAGAACTCACACTTCGAGAATTTGGCATAAAGCTTGTGTTCTTGCAACTTCTCTAACACCGCCCTCAAATGACCCTCATGCTCCAACTGGCTACGGGAGTAGACCAATGTGTCATCAATGAATACTATAACAAAAGTGTCGAGAAAAGGCTTGAACACTCGATTCATAAGATTCATAAATGCTGCAGGGGCGTTAGTAAGCCCAAAGGACATGACCAAAAACTCATAATGGCCATAACGAGTCCGAAATGCTATCTTCGAGATGTCCTCTTTCTTGATCCTCAACTGATGGTAACCCGATCTCAAGTCAATCTTGGAAAAACAGACCGCACCCTGAAGCTGATCAAATAAATCATCTATACGAGGTAGTGGATACTTGTTCTTGATTGTGACTTTGTTTAATTGCCTGTAGTCAATGCACATTCGCATGGAACCATCCTTCTTCTTCACAAATAATACTGGAGCACCCCAAGGTGGCACACTGGGCCTGATGAAGCCCTTATCAAGCAAATCCTGAATCTGTTCCTTCAGCTCCCTCAACTCGGCAGGTGCCATACGATACGGGGGAATAGAAATAGGCTGAGTCCCCGATAAAGTATCTATGCAAAACTCAATCTCTCGAGTGGGAGGCAATCCTGGCAAATCTTCAGGAAATACATCCGGGTAGTCCCGTATAACCGGAATGCTGTCTATAGTCACTGTCTCAGCTCGAGTATCTCAAACCGTGGCTATGAATCCCAAACAGCCCTGGCTAATCAATTTACGGGCCCTGAAATAAGAAATGATCCGCTTTTCTGGAGCGGCTGTGGTACCTTTCCACTCTAATCTCGGCTCTCTAGGTATATCAAATCTAACTAGCTTGTTGCGCCAATCAAGTGTAGCATAACAGGCTGCCAACCAATCCATACCCATGATGACATCAAAACTGACCATCTGAAGCTCGTGAAGATTCACCAAGGTCTCTGTACTCTGAATAGATACTATACAATCACGATATACTCGATCTACCACTATAGACTCCCCAACTGGGGTAGATACTAGAAAAGACGCATCTATGTAATCGAGTACCCGCTCCAAACAAGTAGCATAAAATGGGGATACATAAGAATAAGTGGATCCAGGATCCATCAAGGTAAATGCCGGATGAGAACAAACTGTGAGAATACCTGTGACTACTGCATCACATGCATCAACATCCTGTCTGGCCAAAGCAAAGAAACGGGGCTGTCCACCCACTGCCTGTGCACCCTGAGTACCCTGTCTAGCTGTTCCACGACCTGCCTGTGGTACTGATCTAGCTGGAACTGCGGCTATAGGTGGCGCCGCAATGGCACCCTGCTACTGGGCTGCCGGCTGGACTGCGCCTACAACTCTAGGACATGCAAAAGACAAATGACCCTGCTCCCCGCAAGTATAGCATCCAGTGAAACCCCTCATACACCTGCCTGAATGGTTCTTCCCACAAGAAGAACAATGATAAGCCCTGTTCTGAAAATAACTACGTCTCTGGTGTTGCTGCCCCTGCCCCTGCCGGGCTGACTGAGAACTAAGTGAGTCCTGAGAATGATTATGTGAAGCTAACTGAGGAGGTCTAGCTGACCTCTTACCCTGAACACCCATGCTCCCAGATAGAGCCAAACTGGGTACCACTGATGTGCGCGACTTCTTCCCTTCTCGCTCAGTCTTGTCCTCTAAATAGTATACCTCTCGACGCATAGCACTATCTAGAACCTGATCATAAGTAGACCTCCGCACCTCAGTAGCCAAGGCGGTACGGTGGGACCCTTTCAACCCATTCACAAATCTCCTGACCCGATCCTCTTAAGTAGGAATGATCTCAAGGCCATAACGAGACAACCTGGTGAATTCTGCATCATACTGTGCCACAGTCATGTCGTTCTGACGAAGCTTTTCAAACTGATCGCGCAAAGCATCATGCTGACTAGGAGGTAGAAACCTGTCCATAAAAAGTGTCACAAACTGGGCCCAAGTAATTGGGGGCAAATTTGCACGCCTATTACGACTCAAGGTAGTCCACCATGACTCTGCCAATCCAGAAAGCTGAAAAACTGTGAAGTCAACCCCGTGAGTGTGTAAAATACCCTGAGTCATCAGAATCTTCTCACACCTGTCTATGAACCTCTGGGGACCCACCGACTTAGGGGTAGCATCGAAGTTTGGTGGTCCAAAACCCATGAAAGCTTTAAGCTCCTCTGTAGCACTTGCCCTCCTACCAGTAACTGAAGTTGTACCCCCTAGATGAACTGCTGGCTGTGTTACCACTTCAGCTGGTGGTGGAGCTAAACCGGGTGGTGGTGTCTGAAAATCCTGTGCGACCCGCTGCTCTGTGGTAAGAGTGGCTGGTGTTTGACCACCCACACCCTCCTGAGTCTGAGAAGTAGCTGGAGGCATAACTCCACCTAGACGAGGAACAATAGCCTCTAAAACTGAAACCATCCTGACCAACAACTCTGGTGGTACTGAAACTGTAGCTCCCTCAACTGGGCCTGCTGCTGGTATGTCCATGACATCCTCCTCTGCCGGGAGCTCGGGTGGTGCCTGTCTGGCGGCTGGGGGTCTACCTCTAGGCATAGCAGCCTGTCGTGCTGGAGGCCGTCCTCGTGACCCGGCTCTCCCTCGTGCTACTGGTGCACCCCCTCGCCCCGCAGATGCAGAAGATCGAGTCCTAGCCATCTGTTCCAGAACAAGAAAAGGGTTAATTCCTGATTCAACTTTAATGGCACGATAAGAATTAGAAAGAAGGGAATTTTTTTCCTAAAATACCCAAGCAGCCCCTCGAAGATAAGTACAGACGTCTCCGTACCGATCTACAAGGCTCTACCAGGCATCGTTCCATGACTTCAAGGAAATTGAAACCTAGGGCTCTGATACCAAGTTTGTCACGACCCAAATCTGACACTCAGGCCGTGACCGGGCACCTGACGAGCTTCTACCCATGAGGCGAACCCTCTAAGCTAATCATGCGAAAATTAACGAATAAAATGAATAATACGCAAAGTCTCATAATTTAAAGAAAAGTGCGGAAGCGAAATACAAATACTGAGTCTTGCCCATAAACCGCATAAAAATGTCTAAGTCATAGAACTACTAGTCTGAATATAAAAGTACGAGACGTAGCTCGGAATACTACTAAGTCAACTAAAGAAGAAGAGGCCGACATGATCTAATGGTGGCTCACCTCCACTGAACTGGACTGAACAAAGCTGGAATGAATCAAGTATCGGCTACCTGGTCACCGTTAACCACACCTGCACACATACCACATCAACAAGTGTGAGTCTAAAAGACCCAGCAAGATCATCGACACTCTCAGCTTACCCCTGGGGCAAGTCTTTGAAATTCCTGATAATGCATAAAAGCAATTACACAGTACAAGTATATTAAATATATACAAACACTGAAGCTAAGCTAAAATCATGAAGCACAACCAAGCAGAACATGAAATACTCTAAATCTGAATCTATGCTCACGGGACATAGTTCGTATTTATCTATGTCTTACCCCGTTTTCCGGAGAGGGCATTATTTACCCCCATCTTACCCGGACGAACAATACATGAAATACACTGAATCTGAATGTATGCTCACGGGACATAGTACGTATTTGTCTATGTCTTACCCCGTCTTCCGGAGAGGGCATTATTTACCCCCATCTTACCCGGGTTACTTAAAATTCTAACATCTATCTCTCACCGAACATCAATGGGACCTGTAGAAGTATGCCCCTCTGATGATATGATAAGTGGGACATACATCCATTCAATACCACTTCTAAACTTTACATTTTTATAAATAGTATCTATTTAAGCGAAATTACGCTAAAGGACTCATACGGTCATTACTTTAGAAATTTGGAAATTATCCAATTTAGATCATGCTTGCCCACTCACACGAACTAAATGGTTTAAACGCATACATACAACACAAACCATATGCTTTTTATGAAAAGCAAGTAGACTAAGAGTTTAAGCCTCACTTGCCTTATAAGCATGCGCAAACCTCTCTTGAAACGCCAAAATCTCTTCAAACTATATCCGATAGCCTCAATCTATTCAAAACATAAATAACGAGTCCAAATTAGTGAAGAGAAACTAATCCCATAATTGTAAGACACCTCGGGTTCAAAGTCCAATAATTGACATGTTATTAGTCGACTTATCCCTTCAATTACTCACATAAAAAAAATGCACTGGTTTTAAAAATGCTTTCCCTACAGACTACGGTACAGATTCTATCTTTCTAATCTTTACCAACCCATTAGTTGTAATTTATAAAACTAGTCTAACAATAGCCCCAAACGAATTCTCTGTGCAAATAAAAGTGGAACTAAAATCTTGAAAAGTTTTCCATTATAAAAAGATTATACCGCTATTCCCAATGCCTATTAAACACCATCACTTACCCCATAATCATTGTGTCCCCCAAAAACTAAATTCTTTACATTATGCCATAAAAAGTTACTGTACTCTCATTCTAATTCAATTCATGAAACATAGCTATAGAATAAATTTAGCATAGTACTTGAATACGACAGTTTGGACTTCTACTTCTCCCCCTTTCAGTACACGTTACCAACTCCTTTCCTGAGGCTACAATGTTTCCTTCTCAATACCAGAAATTTTTCTAATCCCTAATAACCTCTTAAACGTGGCCTGCAATTTGGGGGTGACTCGGCCCACTCCTTCTCTTTAAAAAAATATTTAAATCCTTAATTATTCAATCCATATAATGATATTGGCCCATTATGCATAATTAACTGACTATCTCAACTATATATATATAAATGTAAATGTACTATCTTAAACTATATAAATATACTACTAACACTTTCAAGAAAATAAATAATTATAAGCTTATGATGTGGACTATATTCCATAGTTACCCCTCCGATATGAAATCCGTTAAAATTAGTTAGTTATAATTAAGGGAATAACTCTAAAATTCACTTGAGAGTAAAAATATCGGGTCGTTACAGAAATGTGTGGCGTGGAATGGAAAGAGGAATACAAATGCAAAGTTTTCTTTCTTTCTTTTTTTTTTCTTTTTTTCTTTTGGGGTAGATAGCTATTATCAAGGATTTACCCCTTGTAAAATAATATTTTGATGAAATAAAAATTATAATACGTTGTTTTAAAATACGAGCTTCAAAATGAGTCCAACATTGATATACTTCCGAGCAATTGCTTATGAGGTGAAAATTGTTGATTCTTCCTCCTCTATTTAATTATTCTTGGGTTTCTAATTTAGTAACTAGTACAATATATACTATGTGAAGACAATTAATAATTAATATGTAGAAAAATAAGGATTTAACAAAGTGTTGTCTTGTAATTAATTTTAACGATTCTAAACCCGAAAAAAATGGAACGATGACGAATATTTAAAAATTTGTGATAAAGTAATGCTCGTGATGTTGAAAATGAAAGTAGTGAAAATAATAGTAGTGAAAATACAGTATTTAGCTCGTCAATAAATTTAGATGCCCGAGTGAATAAAATTAAATAAGGGAGGGACAAAATTGGGTGTCAACAGATGCCCCTCTTCGACCGGAGATGATGTAAGAATCTTCGGGCGAAGAAGTTGACGTAGTAGCCAATTTTGTTTGGACCGACGAATATGAATTTATAAGAAAGTACGGTTTAGGAAAATTGACGGAAAATATTGTGAGGACCGAAGGAATTATGGAAAATTATGGCCGAATCTCAGTTTCGAGTTGCCTACATATCTTGGGCTGCACGAGGATCAGGCCATGTGTAGTTCGAAAGTTTTTGTGGATTCGTAATCTTGCGGGTATTGTAGACAGGTGATGAGAACGTTCAAGAATGGAACATATGCTTATAGCCTCCTAATTATAAATGTGGCGCGCAACACACCTTTAAGTAGGACTCTACTAGACATGATGTAAATTCTCCAAAAATGCCCCAGTGTTGAGTTATGGAGACGCTGGGGATGTAGAAAGGAATATGAGATTGTGAAAAGAGTAGATTTAGTAGAGTTTTAGTTGGAGGATGTGAAAGAGAAATTAACCTACGTATCACATGTTTGTGGACGTAGACTGATCGAGTTCGAGAGTAGATTCATGACCTTTGCTTGTGAGTTTGGTATTCCTCTTCAGCAAATTTGCCCCAGTTCACTGCGTAAGATAAAGTTCCACGTTGTGTTGCGTCCCTGCAGGTTGTATTTTCTGCCAAAACTGAAATTCATGTCAAAATTAATAATAACGTTGAGAGTGTAAAATTATAAAGAGTGTAAAATGATAGTAAATATGTGTGTGGGAATGAAAATGAAGCCGTGTGGCCAATGTTGTCTCTGGTTGTCTTCAGGGACTTGAATGAATGCGTGATGCGTATGCTGAGGATGTGATAATGTCTCTAGTTGCATTTGAAGATGATAGTGATAAGGTCTCCGGCTGTCTTCCGGGACTCGATGATAACTGATATTTGCGAATTTTAAGGTAAATTCATTAAAGTGGTAAAGTAGATGACGAAATAAAGGAATGAAGTAAGTGTATAGCCGTTTGGCTTTATGCAGGTGAGGCCGTGTAGCCATGCGATGTCTCCGGTTGTCTTCGGGGACTTGATGATATGTCTCTGGTTGTCTTCGGGGACTTGATGCTATGTCTCCGGTTGTTTTCGGGGACTTGATGCTATGTCTCCGGTTGTCTTCGGGGACTTGATGTTATGTCTCCGGTTGTCTTCGGGGACTTGATGCTATGTCTCCGGTTGTTTTCGGGGACTTGATGCTACATCTCCGGTTGTTTTCGGGGACTTGATGCTATGTCTCCGGTTGTCTTCGGGGACTTGATGCTACGTCTCCGGTTGTTTTCGGGGACTTGATGCTATGTCTCCGGTTGTCTTCGGGGACTTGATGCTATGTCTCCGGTTGTTTTCGGGGACTTGATGCTATGTCTCCGGTTGTCTTCGGGGACTCGATGCTAATTCCTGTAAAATTCAAGATAAAAATGTGAAGTCTTATTTTAGGGTGGAATGACCCAATATGTCCTATTTTAGGGTGTACGAACCCAAGCATCCTATTTTAGGGTGGAAGAACCCGATATCCTATTTTAGGGTGGATGAACCCAAGTATCCTATTTTAGGGTGGAAGAACCTAATATCCTATTTTAGGGTGGAAGAACCCAATATGTCCTATTTTAGGGTGGACGAACCCAATATGTCCTATTTTAAGGTGGACGAACCCAAGTATGTCTCCGGTTGTTTTCGAGGACATGATGCATATGCTGTGTGAGGCATTTAAAGAAATGATATCCTATTAAAGGCGGACGAGCCTAAAGTGTCCTATTTTAGGGTGGACGAACCCAAGTATGTCTCCGGTTATTTTCGAGGACATGTTGCATATGCCGTGTGAGGCATTTAAAGAAATGATATCCTATTAAAGGCAGACGAGCCTAAAATGTCCTATTTTAGGGTGGACGAACCCAAGCATGTCTCCGGTTGTTTTCGAGGACATGTTGCATATGCCGTGTGAGGCATTTAAAGAAATGATATCCTATTAAAGGCGGACGAGCCTAAAATGTCCTATTTTAGGGTGGACGAACCCAAGTATCCTATTTTAGGGTGGAAGAACCCGATATGTCGTATTTTAGGGTGGACGAACCCAAGTATGTCTCCGGTTGTTTTCGAGGACATAATGCATATGCCGTGTGAGGCATTTTAAAGAAATGATATCCAATTAAAGGCGGACGAGCCTAAAATGTCCTATTAAAAGCGGACAAGCCTAAAGTGTCCTATTAAAGGCGGACAATCCTAAAGTGTCCTATTAAAGGCGGACGAGCCTAAAGTGTCCTATTAAAGGCGGACAATCCTAGAGTGTCCTATTAAAGGTGGACGAGCCTAAATGCTGTGCGTTTGCGAACAATGATGTTGTCCCTTTGTCGGACATTTGAAAGTAATAATGCAATGCGATGCGGTGCCTTTGCAGTGCGGGCATTTGAAAGCAGTAGTGCATATGCAGTGCGATGCTTTTGAAGAAATGATGTCCTATTAAAGGTGGACGAGCCTAAATGTATAGTTATCCTCGGGGTGTGATATTGATGCCTCAAGCAGTCTTGGGAGATGCCTTCAGCTGTCTTTGGAAACTTAACAATGATTCCTGCAAAGTTCAGAGTAAAATGGTTAAAGCTGGTAAAGTATATGATAAAATAATTGATAAAGTATGGAGTAAAGCGATAGAATAGCCGTTTGGCTGATGATGTTTGACGGTATCGTGACAGGCTGAATTGATGGCACGTAATCCTGATTTGATTCATTTTTAACCTGCAAACAGGTATATTTGTTAATGAAGTCATAAAGTTGTTGTGATAAAAATAAGATAGAGTTAGAAATAAATTCGTTTGGCTTTTAAGGCGAGGCCATAATGAGCCAAATGATGCTTTTTGGCCCTGATTGATAGACTTGATTGTTGATCTCGCGATTTTAGGTTCCTGCACTCAAAGAAAAATTCTTAGTTTGGGAGGGGGAAGTTGATTCGTGTTGACTCGAAGCTCGACGTTGTTGGCGCTCCATTCGTCTTGTTTGTTTGGATCTTGTGATCTCCGTTCAAACCTCGGTAGATGAACAGTAGTGGGAAAAAAAAAGTATTTCATTTGTAAGTGTATGTATAAGGAAAGATATATACGTGTAAATATATATGTAAGTTGTAAAATATTCTGCCAACTTTTAGATTGTGACACTTCCAAAGTAAATGGTCTATAATACTTCCTGTCTGGTAGCCTTAATCTTGTCGATGTCCAACCGTTCTTTTGTCTGTATCTTTTCAAAATATGCCCCAGTTTTTGGTTTAGAAGGGTATGCTAAATTTATGTTGTGGTGTGACCGAACCTTGTATAGGTTGCCTACGTATCCGCCAAGGAATCAGGTCAGAACGTAGTTCGTGAGGTTCATAAAATATGGTTTGAGAATTTAATAAAGGGACCGAACCCGATATGGATTGCCTACGTATCTCACCAAGGGAATCAGGTCAGCGTAGTTCTGTTGTGTAAATGGTAAAAGGTTTGTTGGTTTTCTATCTAAATATGACTAACCCGTATGTTGAAAGTCTACGAATCCCGCCAAAGGAATCAAGTCATGTGTAATTCTCCTTACATAAGGATTTATGTTATAATGCAACCGAACCCTATGTGGGCTGCCTACGTATCCCGCCACGGGAATCAGGTCAGCGTAGTTCGTACCGATTGTTAAAGGAAAGGTTGCAAACTAGGCTGTCTAACCTAATGTCGTCCTTTGATTTCTTCTTGGATTTCTAGCTTTCCGGCGTATGTCATCACCTATCGGCTATTTCAATTTCTTCCGAGTGTAATCTTGTCTTGTCCTCAAATGTCTTTATTACTCTTTCGGGATGTATGTTTCATCTTATGTCACAATCATAGAGTTGGCAGATTTGATAAATAAAGTAGAAAATAATAATAGATGATTAAGGAAAATCAGAAATGCATAGATTTTGCGATTAAGTTTTCAAAAGATGAGGCAAAGCAACAAAAGTCTTGAGCATGATTCAAACCTCAATTTTAAAATTGTGCTATTTCAAAAGTTTTCTACATGTTCAAACTACCAAGACTCGTGGAGTAAGAATCCAATTCTTCAAAGTCTCTCCTGGTTCGGCATCCTGGATGGTCGGTGTCTCGGTGTCGACCCGAATCAACTTTTTTAGGGATATAAGAACATAAAAATGCAAAATGATGTCAGTCTCACAACATATCTAGGTAAAGTCATGATCACATAGAGTCAAGTAAGTCATGTAGCAAATAATTCATCAAATAGAGTCAAACAAGTATATCAAACAATAACGCGTCCTAATATGCATGTGACCTCTTTGTGCCAGAGGTAGGCCTAACGTTTGTTTGAAGGGTCAAGTGTGCCATAATACGTCATCCCGTTACTTTGATTAATTAAACAAATTATATTTCCCAAAAATACAGTACAAAAGTTGTGTAATATTTATTAAATATCAAATGAATACAACATGGAGTGTTTCCTAATCTAAGTAAATACAGTTTCCTATGTCTAACTTCTAACTCCATTTGTGATGTTTTCGTCATTCATTGTACTCCAATGCAAATCCATACCTGTCATAGAAACGTTAGTTATTCCCTCCCTCCTAAAGTTTAATTAATTAGAGCAAATAGTCAATATATAGGCACAGTTATCCTTCAAATATGCATATAAAGTATGATTATTGTCGCTTGGGGTTGTGAACCCGCTTGGACGTTTAGGTAAAGTCATCTAATGGGCTTAATACACCAAGGGTATTAAACCTCCTAGGTCATGAAATGTATGCTCTTAATAAAGGGTGTTGGTTTAGCTCTATCTTAGGTTGACTAAGAGTGGGTTTACTAGACGCAAGGTTCCCGAGCGGACTACTCGAGTGAGAAGGCTACGCGGTCCCCGTTACTCGGGCACCCCGCGCATACGCCAACTCTCCTAAAATTTGGATTCTACGAAAGAAATTTGCGGGTGCGCAAAACACACCTCGTGTGTACGTGTGATAGTGTGAGTTTTCCAGAAGTGGAAGAAATATGAACGGAATGACAATTTATCAAAGCAGTAACACATAAACAGTTTATATCGAACAAACAGTTTATATCAAACAAACAATTAATAGCATGAAAAGACAGTTAAGCATGTAAAAATAGTTTAAGCAAATAAAGTTAGCACACAAATCCTAATTAAATACAAGCCCGTCATGGTTAGAACCTAGGTAATATTCCCCAGCGGAGTCGCCAAGTTGTCATACCCCATTTTAACCCCGGAGAGTTAAATTAGAAGTACGACATATTGGAGATTCCTGTTTTTTGTTTATTTGTTTTAAGGAGTCGCCACCTAATTATTTACGGTGAATTAGGACACCTAAAGTTAATTAAAGTAATTATCTAAAGTTGATTTTATTTTAAAGTCTACGAAACCAAAAGATTCTAGGTAAGGGTTCAATTAGTCTAAAGGGAAGGTATTAGGCACCCTTTAAGACCCATTAACAATGGTTAACCGACCGGACTTATAATTAGTTAGGCTAAGTGTAAATGTTATAAAAGAAAATAGCTTTGTAAGTATTGTTAAAGTTATGAATAGAAATAGAATATTATTCAAAATAAAACTTGTAGAAAAGTAATAGTTGCATAAAAGAGTTTAGTTACTAAAAGAAACGAGATGTGTAATGTTTATAAGTATTTGGAAAAAATGACCAACAAATTTAAAAGATATTTAATAAAATTTTAAAGGTTTTATAGAATGGCTATTAATTCAATGTATATTATGCAAAGACTGTTTTAAACGAAATGTGTTTTTGAAGTGTTGGAAAAGAACTAAAGTGGAATAGTTATCCGTTGAAACTAGTTTGCCTCTTTTTTAGAATAAGCTAACGTTAATGTAAAATTAGTAACGTTTTAAAACTTCTAAAATAGTAAGAATGAATCTTGATTCTCAAAGTATGTAGTCATGCCATTCTAAAATAAATTATTCTAATAATAGAAAATGACAGTATAGATATTATAAGTAGTTGAAACTTATGGAATTAATAGTTGATTTTCCTTAAATTAACTACTCATTATTAAAACCCAAACCCCACTAATTTCGCTAAGGTTTACTTAATCTAAGCAAATAAACAAGTAAAAGTATCAGTCATACAATTACTAATTAAATGCACAAAATAAAATAAAATAGGGGAGTAAAATGATTTAAATGGGCTCAGCCCATTTTGGGTTGCTGCTGTTCGTTGCCACTGCTATGGGCCTCGGCCCAGAATTTTATTTTTTCGCTGCGGGTGGGCTGACTCGAGAAGATTTTGTTGGGCTTTGCCCGAAGCCAAATGCGGGAGGAGATGACAAGTCGCTCGGACTCGTATGCGAGATGTCATGCATAGAAAATAAAAAGAAAAAGGATTAGTATACGATCAATGGATAATGTTAAAACATATAAAACACTAACTCAAATAAATCGGCAGAGCATATATATTCTATGTAAATATATAGTCATCGGGTGCCTAAACTGCCTCAACCAATTTTAAGGAAAACCGCTTAATGTTCAGCCATAAGCATTTTAGCACCTCTATACTCAAACAAAAAGCATCAAAGTGTGCCGAATAATTCCCTGAAGAACAACAATTTGCACCGTTAAACTCATTGATTCCTTACTATATATACCTTTTAACAAAGGTATTCCCATAATTAAAGTGTTTGGTAAAGTGGAAAGTGAAAACAAAATAATGGACCATTCAAGGGACCCTCTTGAACTAATTCTTGACCAAACGGCTGACACAAACATGACTATGATTTTTTGAAGTGTATCAGCAGCTATAAACCTGTAGTTCATTGCATATGGATTGTTTGAAGCAATGAAATGAAAAGACAACAATGGAACAACAAAAAGAGCAACAAATATGTTAATACCAGAACATTGGTCAGGAAAACTAAACACAAAATTCGGATTGGAACCAAACAGATTTCAACAACCAATACCGACATGTTGTATAATCATTTTATCGTATTTAAATCTAAGCGGATTACATTCATGATAGGGTATATTATTTGAACAAATAGAGTAAAAGAGAGACAATGCTGGCATGTTTTAATCATATACGTAATATACCTAAGATATACCCACAGTGGTGTGTATATCAAATGTATATCGAATGTATATTTTCTTCTTATCTTGATAACCCACTGTGTATCCTATGTGTATGCGGTTTTAAATATGTCCTAAATCCTGTAAATTCATTCTAATCATCCAACTACAACAGACATCTTTCGAATTCCATTTTTTTGGCGATTAATATCCTATCCTAACAGCTCCTAAACATCAAACAAACGATACAGCAACAAAGAAAATATATAACCACTAAAGACGGCAGAATAACTTGAATTCTTAAACCGAGCAGAGATTAAAGACGATAAGCGATAAATGTGTCGAAGTTTACCTTTTTTGTGCGCAGTGACGTGGGTGTCGACGTCTCGAATCTACGCTCGAACCGAACGAACCCGATTAAAGTAGTTAAAGTTTCAAAACCAAAAACGAAAAAGGTTGAGTGATTGTTGGCTGTTATCCTTCGAGTAAGGCTCCTTTTTATGATTAAAATTGATGTTTTTTTTTTGTAGGGATTTTGCGGTTCCAACTCCTTGTTGATTCGGGTTTCTTGCTAATCAAATCCTCTCTCTTCTAAACAATCCCCCCTCAAATGTTGAGTGATTTTGTTCTTTATAGAGAAATATGAGGAGAGAGAGAGACGAAGGAGCGGAGGGGGACAGGCATGGGGAACAGAGGGAAGTGGAAAGAGCAGAGGACAAGGAGAGGTGGAGGGAGCGTGAGAGAGAAGGGAGAAGGGGTGTGCGGCTGTGAGGGTGAAAGGGAAAAGAGAAAGAGAAATTAGGTTAGATGTTGAGATGTAGTCAAAAACAAAAAATGTGGAGCCCATTAAAGAAAAAGGGAAAAGAAATCAGATTGTGGGGAGATGTGTGGCGTGGAATGGAAAGAGGAATACAAATGCAAAGTTTTCTTTCTTTTTTTTTTTTTTTTTTCTTTTTTTCTTTTGGGGTAGATAGCTATTATCAAGGATTTACCCCTTGTAAAATAATATTTTGATGAAATAAAAATTATAATACGTTGTTTTAAAATACGAGCTTCAAAATGAGTCCAACATTGATATACTTCCGAGCAATTGCTTATGAGGTGAAAATTGTTGATTCTTCCTCCTCTATTTAATTATTCTTGGGTTTCTAATTTAGTAACTAGTACAATATATAATATGTGAAGACAATTAATAATTAATATGTAGAAAAATAAGGATTTAACAAAGTGTTGTCTTGTAATTAATTTTAACGATTCTAAACCCGAAAAAAATGGAACGATGACGAATATTTAAAAATTTGTGATAAAGTAATGCTCGTGATGTTGAAAATGAAAGTAGTGAAAATAATAGTAGTGAAAATACAGTATTTAGCTCGTCAATAAATTTAGATGCCCTAGTGAATAAAATTAAATAAGGGAGGGACAAAATTGGGTGTCAACAATTATAAAAGAGTTATAACACAATTTGACAAAATATAGATATTCATGATATGTGTAACTAAAAAGAAAAAAAAAAGAAAAAGGAACACAATATAGAATAGGAAAGGTCAGAAAAAATTAAATATATTTTTGAATGAGATAATGTTTTAGCTAGAATTGTGGAATTGTCAAAAAGTTTAGAGTAAATAAAGGAAATAATTATCATCCTAACCATGATTAAGCTTTTGCTTTGGGACAATTAAATCCTAACCTTTAATTCTTAACTATGACATGTGTCTCTCATCTAAGTAGGAACTTGGAGAAAATGGAGAGAATGGAAATGGAGAGGAGCCTCATCCCCTTATACCTATAATATTAAGCCATATAGTCGATTATAACTTGTTTGATATTAAGGCACAACTATTATTATTGTATTTTCTAGTAAGAAGATCCACCTTTTAAAGTTTTTTTCTTTTTTTTAAAATAACAATTTTGACATATAGTAAAGTTACAAAATTATTTGCACACAATTTTCTTAATGTATTTTCATTTATAAGTAGGCAATAGATCTCTAGTCAGGAGTGTATCTATAACTAATGCTCCTCTCCCTAGGTATACAATTATATATTTTCTGTAAACAATTTGTTTTTTTACACAAATAAAAATGCTCCTCCCCCTAGATCATGTATAATAATACCACTTTTTTAAAAATTATTTAAATATATAGGTGTGCACCGAAGCTCAACGAGTTTTATGGTGCCATATTTATTGGGTGCATGCATCTTTACAAAAATCTCATGTCTATCTTGTTGTTTTTTCCTTTATTTTTTTAGATTTGAGTCCCAAGGTTTGAATCTTATATATGTTCGTCTTGTTGTTTTTTCTTTCTTTTTTCTAAACTTGGGTCCACCCATGAGGATGGGCATATCTTGTGTTCCCTCTTAAGTACATTTTAATCAAGTACTTCTTTTGCTTTTTGTTTGGTTTATTCTTTTGAAAATCCCAAGTCTAACACATTAAAATCGTTACTCTCTTTCTGTCATTGTCGCTAAATTTTGTATAATTCAACTAGGGGTATGACTCCTCGCAATGAAAGGTGGTTCATAATCTCTCTCTGTTGCAGACTGCACCTTTACAAAAATCTCATGTCTATGTTGTTGTTTGTTCCTTTATTTTTTAGATTTGAGTCTTGTGGTTCAGATCTTATATATGTCCTTCTTGTTGTTTTATACTTTCTTTTTCTATAATTGGGTCCACCCATGAGGATGGCCATATCTTGTGGTCCCTAGTACTTCTTTTATTTCTTTGTTTGGTTTATTCTTTCGAAATTCCCAAGTCTGACAAATTAAAATTGTTACTCTCTTTCTGTCATTGTTGCTAAATTTTGTATAATTCAACCAGGTGTATGACTTCTCGCAATGAAAGTGGTTTATAATCTCTCTCTGTTGCAGATACTCACTGTACCTTTACAAAAATTTCACGTTTATGTTGTTGTTTTTTCATTTATTTTTTTAGATTTGAGTCCCGAGGTTCCGATCTTATATATGCCTATCTTGTTGTTTTTCCTTTCTTTTTCTAGAATTGGGTCCATCCCTGAGGATGGGCATATCTTGTGTTCCCTCTTAAGTATATTTTAATCAAGTACTTTTGTTTCTTTGTTTGGTTTATTCTTTTGAAATTCCCAAGTCTGACACATTAAAATCGTTACTCTCTTTCTGTCATTGTCGCTAAATTTTGTATAATTCAACCAGGGCTATGACTCCTCGCCATGAAAGGTGGTTCACAATCTCTCTGTTGCGCCGTCAAGATACTCACTGTGTCCTCCAGGGCTTCATCCAACATATCATCAGGGGTATGGCTCCTCGCCGTTCGTTAGGTGTACCCTTCCGCCCGATAGGAGTCGCTTTGTCCCCCTCATGACGAGTTTCGCCGGTCGGATGTTCTTTTTGGGGTACGAAGGGTACAGGATGCAAATCGTTGCACTCAAATACGCCATTATTGCCTAAACTGATGCTAATCTGGTCGTTGACACCGTTATTTTCCATAACTGAAATGAGATTTCTTAGTGAAAGATTTAAGCCAGTTAGTCCCAAAATTGTCTAAGTCCCACGGTGGGCGCCAAACTGTTTACCGTAAAACGTTACAGTTGAATTTGTAAATATAGTTTATGGATACGCGGATTGAGATGAACTAATTAACAAGTTAAAAAAAATAATAATTAGCAGTAGGAACTATGAAGGACGATTCAATTAAACGAAGGAACAAAGTAAGCCTGAATCTCGGTGTTGCTATGAGCTGAGACCATTATAGAAGACTTCTCAACAGATCTTGGAAAATCAATGTAGAACTAGACCTTCAGAAATAGTAGTGCCATGCTCTGTTAAATAGAGAGACACGATGCACACCCTCTTAAAGTCAAATGGATGCCTATAACAATGGCCGAGTAACGGCTGGAGAGGATCCTCGGATCTTACGTAATCGCTGACCTCTGAGCTTCATTCCATCGGGCCGCTAACCCATACTTAACCCCACTCCCCCTGAGCCGTGTTTGCGGAGACCGTGAGTAGGACGAGTGTTGTGACCGGTTACATGAACATAACCGGTACCACTTGATCGCTGACTCATGCCTGACCTGTCATGTGTCTGTATCTTATTGTCAACTCCGGATTTTACCCAATACACCATGAAAAAGGGAAAAAAGTGAAAAAGACTTTTAAAGTCCCATGTTTCTTGCTGTCATCAAGCTTGAAGTTGTGCAACAAACTTTGATCCGCGACCTGCCCAAAACCCGACCCTTTTTTTTCCTCCCCGGCACCACCACAATTAAGATTCCATGATATTTTAATTAATTTTGTCGTATAACGTGTGGACAAACTTTTTCATGTTAACTTCACTAATTGACTTTGCAGGTTTTCCATATTATTTCAATAGAAAAAAAGAAAAAAAGAACTTACTAAAAGAACTTTGAATACGCCAACTTTCAACTTCAAGGAGAAAGTAAACTATTTCCTCTGCATCGATCTTGGATAATCAGCATACATACGGGAAAAAAAACAGAGTTGAAAACGATTGCTCTAATTTGATTGCTCTTTGGATATTGAAGTCTCGCTTTTTCTACCTCAACATACATATCATGTAAAAAATCTTCAGGTTCATCACATACAGCTATAAGTGATAATTATTTATACGTTGATAAGTGTTACAGTTCAAATCTCATCGATGAATATGAAACGTTGAATTGCATAATAAATTATTTTATATCTACTGAATGAAAATTAAGGTATCAAGTAAGATAAAAAAAGGTCTATATATCTCATGTACTATTCAAAAGTATTCAATTTTTTTTATCTTTCAGTAAAATCTTAAAGCTAGATATCTTCCTTAGATTACCAAGGTCCTTTTCATATTAGCCGTATCTCAACCCAGAGACTTTTTTCTCTCCATTTAACTAAATGTAACAAATATAAAGATAACATAAGTTCAACAAAGAAACATTTATAAGATGTGTATACAAACTAATAAGGGACTTAGACAAAGAGTAAATTATAGAAGGAATTAATATATTTATCAAAATGATGGACTTTAATGTTGCTTTGTCCCTCTACTTTCCAAAACCAATCCAAATGTAATAAAAATTATATTACCCCAATTTGTAAGAATTATATTGCCTATAATGTTACTTTAGAAATGCAACAAATTCAAAACAGTAAAATAGGAACTCACAAAACTGTTGGCAAATATATGTGTGATTTCATCTTTTCAAATATATATATATATTTGAAAACTAAAGGTTGTACTACAACGATCTTTCATCAAACATCCTTATTGATCTTAAAGTTATTTATCTGATATAAGGTTGTACTACAAAACTTCTTGAAACTTTATTAGAATTACCTTACAATACATTAGAAAGAACTAGAGGGAAAAATAGTGAAAAGTAAATGATTTATCACTCATCTACTTACACTATTCTTGTAATTGTATATTTTAAATTGTTTTTATTCAGTTATTTTTTTATCTTAAAATTATTCTTTCATCAAACATCCATATCGATCTTAAAGTTATTATCTGATGAAAGGTTGTACTACAAAACTTTTTGAAACCTTATTAGAGTTATCTTACAATCTTGTTTCACATGAAAAATCTCGGAATACATTAGAAAGAACAAAAGGGAAAATAGTGAAAAGTCAATGATTTATCACTCATGTAATTGCACTAAAAGAAAAATATTATTGTAATTGTATATTTTAAATTATTTTTATTCAGTTATTTTGGCTTTATTTTTAAAATTTAGATATGCACTAAATTGGAATCAGTTCAAGTAATGCACCATATATATATATATATATATATATATATATATATATATATATATATATAATATAAGAAAGTATGAATATTAATTCGGGGGAATTTGTGCTAAAAATGTTTTTTTATTGAATGATGTATTTAATTGACGTTCATTTTATTCATAAATTTAACCTACACCTATATAATTTTCTAATCAGTTTATCCTCTTACTTTAGTTGATTTCATACTTTAAAATATTTAAACAGTAATACATTCCCTGACCTTGAGGTATATTTTCCTCTTCTCTCAATTTTTATCCAGTTCTCAATAACATATGTACTCAAGTATAAGCATCACAATTCACAACTAAGCTTGAGTACTAAATCAAGTGAAATTCGGAAGCGCATTATCAATTGGGCATGTCTATGCTAATACAAGCTCAGAGAGCAAAATTATTACCAAAAGTCGTGCAAATGAAAATTAAAACTCCGAAAAAGATTAGAGAAAATTACTTATTTAGGTGAAAAATAACAGCAACAAATCAATGAAATTGCACTATAGAAGCATGAACTTTACATAAAGGACACAAAATTCGATAGACACTTTTAGATAAGAAATACAAAATTTTCAAATTCAAAACAAAAAGTGGGTGAAACCAGTGAAAAAAATGTTTGGGACAAAATATGTTTATCTTCAATAAGTTAAGAACCAAAAGTAGAGCCCTTTAACTGTCGTCCAGCCCACTAATTGGCCATAAAAATCGTTAGGAAAATAAATTGAGAGTAAATTAATGATTTGAAAATTAGATAGAGAATTGTCATTACACAAATTCAGGAGCAATGGGGAGGGTATTAACATTAATATGTCCATCAACTATATAGGTGACAAAGTAGATAGTGGAGATAATAGGAATTCAACTTTTGCTTACCGATTTGCAGCAAAATTTGTTCTTTTCTCCGTTAGGTTATTGGAAAAAGAAGATCTTGTTCAGCAACTTCATGCGTCTGTTTGATACTGTAGTGCTCCTTCATGAAGCGTTGCCCTCTATTCCAAAAAATAAAACTGTTGCCGTCTCTTTGTTGCATTAGTTTTTTTTTTTTTTTTTTTTGCCTTAAATAGGGAATTTAGGTTAATATAAGAAGGGTATTTTGTTAGGAAGTTTATGCGTTTAATATAATATTGAAGATATTTCAGAGCATTCACAATTTACTTTATAGCTCTTAATAAAAAGCACTTGAACCTACGGCTGTGTATATTAACGGTTAAATCAATAACCCGAACCAATTATTGGATTATTAGGTTAATGGTTCAGGTTAATGGATTATTGGTTTGGGTATCGGGTGGTGCCCTGTAGTTATTGGCTTATTGGGTCGGGTCATGGTTTGGCCAATTTTGTTAACGGGTGAACCGATAACCCGATAACCATTTAATTAATTACAATTCTACCCTGAAGAATGTTGGGCAATTTGCAGGATTGCCCTTTGCTGGGTGTGGTCTTTGATTTTTTCCCTCTGCCTCTGCAAATTATGTCCATGCAAATTTTGCCTCACTGGCAGAATTTGCAAAACTGGTCATGCAAATTCTGCCAGTTTTGCAAATTCTGCCTTAAGGCCCAACTTCTGCCTTAACATGGATAGATTTGCAAAATTCAGCCTTAAGGCATTGCAAAAAAAACTCTGCCTTAAGGCAAAATTTGCAAAGGTAGAGGACAAAAATTAAAGACCACTAATTTGAGGGGTAAAACTTAAAGACCACCAATTTGAAGGACAAAAATTAAAGACCACCCCAAATGAAGTGCAATCCATGCAAAAAAAAAAAAAAAATGTTTCTTATTTTCCTTATGCATTGGTGTTTGCAGTGACAGGTTTGATAAAATCACACCTTTAGTTGGCCCAATTTTGTTTATGTCCTTCATAATAATTGTATTATTTTGTTCGACATAGTCTTAGGAGCTGAAGCTACTTTCAGTTTTGAAGATGGGTTCTTTGTTCTTGAATATTTTTTTTTTGTGTGAAATCTTAATGGATAAACCGATAACAAACAACAACCGATAACCCATTAACTGATATCTTAACGATTCTTTAATGGTTTAACATATCTACAAACCGATAACTGATAAGTTGAACCGATAACTTTCAAACCCGAACCGAACCGACCGATATGCAGCCCTACTTGAACCGGGTCATTCGCACAAATGCCCCTGTTTCGGGGTGATCTTTAATTTTTTCCCTTTAAATTTGTGATCTTTAATTTTTGCCCTCCATTATTATTAGCGCGACATAATTTAGATTTCGCAAGGGATAGTTCACATTTAACTTCGGCATATATATCTTAACGTCCACACAAATTATAACTGACAAGGCAAAACTTTCAACACTTAACATAATTTGAAAAAAGACATAATTTAGATTTCACAACGCATATTTTACGTTTAACTTCGGCATATGTATCATAACATACACACAAATAAGCTGGACAAGACAAAACTTTCAACACTCATCATAATGTGAAAAAAACATAATTTAGATTTCGCTCGGTATAGTTTACGTTTAACTTCGGCATATGTATCATAACATCCACACAAATTATGCCAGACTTTAAAAAACTTTCAACACTCAACATAATCTATAAAAAGGCATAATTTTAGATTTCGCTCGGCGTAGTTTACGTTTAACTTCAGCATATTTATCATAACAACAACACAAATTATGCCGGACAAAGCAAAACTTTCAACACTCAACATAATCTGAAAAATGCTAAAAAACTTATTCCGCATAACTTAATTCCTGCGTAATTTATACCGAACGAGGCAAAAAGTTATATTTCGAAAGATAAAAATGTTATAGAAATTATGCCTTGATTTGAGGCACAAATTAAAAATCGTAGATATTTAAAGACCAGTGCATTTGAAGGGCAACCCGCAAAAAAAAATGAAAAATATCCCCTCTACAACTTAAAATGTACACGTATATTTAAAAATATACTAATTAATTTTCATATTTAAAATATACTAATAAAAAATTAAATTTAGTTTTAAGTCTAGAAATATGAAATTTATTACTATACATCATAAAACAAACTTACAAACACATTAGGATGAGTAATTTTTTTTTTTTTGTTGCATGAAACAACCTTTTTTTGGGAAGAATAGTTAAAATATAATTAAGTGTGGTAATACAAATAAGATGGTAATAGCTTGTTTGGTCAAACTTTCTGATAAGTTATGCTATTCGTGTTTTGATGATTTGCCAAACACTCTCGAGAAACTAGATAGGGACCAGGTGTGATCAGTTCCTTTGGCTGTGGTACAGTCAGCTCTACAGCTGTAAAAGTTGTTGCACTGTACCGACTGGCAGCAGCACAACTGCAGCTTGCTAGAGGCCAAACTAAAGGATGAAATGTCCCTATCTCTTCTCACATGCTCTCTCAGATATAAACAACATGTTACAAGGATTAACCTAACACTTTAAAAATCTGAAAATCATATTCTCTCTCGAGTGCTAGCCGCCGCTGCTCTCAAGGTTCTCTCAAGAACAAAGCTGCCACAAGCTCAAGGACTAGATCTCGACACGGAAGATGTCTTAAGTCCTTAGGTTTGTTGAGTCTTTGTCATATTGTTCTTTATTTGTAATCCTACACTACTTTCAAGAAGTGTCATTGTAGGGCAGATTTTAACCGTTGTTTTTTTGGTTTCTTGGCTAGAGTTAGTCAAGGTTTGTAGCTCTGCAATATAGTTATTGTAAAGGGCTTACAATAGAGTTATTGTAAGGGGTGAGAGATTAAGAGGTTAATTCTTAGGTTGCAATAGGTTGTAATATGAAGTTACGTTGTTCAGTTTAGTGAAGTTGGGAAATCCTACTCCGATAGGTCGTGGTTCTTAATCCCTTGAGCAACGAGTTTCCACGTAAACATCTTGCGTTATTTACTTTCTGTCTTTTACTTGAGGGAACAGATAGAGAACCTAATTCTCTATACTGTTTGATGGACTCTTAATTTTTATCACTTTCAGAATCTACTTATTTTAAAAATATTGTTTATCATAAGTATTTTTTTCAAAAAATGCTTTTCAAAAGTAGCATATTATGTTTAACTTTTGAAAAATTGCTTATGCTACTACTCAAAAGCATATTTTAAAAAAAAAAAAAAAACTTGATCAGACACATTAACCTAAAATAAGTATTAATAAGAAATATACTTTTTACTTTCCAAAAGCAAGCCAAGCAAGCTACTCCCTCCGTTTCAATATATGTGAGCCAACCTATATGATTTTGAGTTTCAAAATTAGTTGATAGATAATTTCAAAAATATTAAAATATTCAGTGCAATAAAGCAAAATAAATAAAAGATTTTGTAAATAAATAATTAGCTTCGTCAACAACTATTTTGTGGTGCATAGTTTCATTGCACATTATAACATCACTCATCCACTATTAATAAATCATACTTTCTAAGTTTCTTTACTCATTTGAGATTGAAAATTGTGTCAACATTTTTTGAATACTCAAATATCTTTTTTATAATAGTCGGACTATTAGCCAACATTTATTTAATTCAAAAGAAATGAGTAATCTAACATGTGATAAAGTTCAATTTGAATTATTGGATGCTATATTCTAAAAAACATTAGAAGAATAAAAAAGGGAACAACTTTTATACTCCCTCCGTTTCAATTTATGTGAACCTTTTCGGAGTACGAGAGTTAAACTTTATAACTTTGACCCTAAATTTTGACATAGATTTTTCAAGTTTGTAAAAATAAAATTTATTTTATATATTTAGAAACTACATAAAAAGTACTATACGTCATAACAATTTATAATTCAAATAATTTAGAAAAAAAGTAAGGAAAACGTGGTCAAAGAACCACCCTGTAAACTCTCCAAATAGTAATAAGTTCACGTAAATTGAAACAGCGGGAGTATTAGCTTTGGGCCCGGGCTTAGCAAGGGCAAAATTCCACTTGTAACATAGTACTAATAAAGACTCTTAAATCTAAAGATTTTTTGTTGCACGAAAATTTCCTATTTTGTGTTGGAGTTGAGAAAATTAAATCTAAATCCTATTCGTACATGGTTTTGAGGAGTGAAATTCTATTCCTACATGGTTTTGATTTGTGTCTATTTATTTATTTAAAGTGAACCCGGCTTTCATTGATACACTGAACAGGGCAGTGGAGAACCTAAAGCAGGCAACATGTATTCACTGATCAAACAAAGCCAAGATGTTACCGATAATCTCTGGATAAAATACGGTAAATTGGCGATCGAATAGAAAATCCTTGAAGCCGAAGCGAAAGCCCTACGTAAAAAGCAATTAGAACAGCAATAGAAGGACAAGAAGTACGTTACCGATAATAAATCCGAATCTTCTTCATCGGGCTCCCTACCGACACAAGATGTTGTGAATGCTAGAGATCCCGCGGGTACAGATGTTACTTTAGATGCGACAAATATAATTAGGAGAAGCTCTAGGGTGAAAACGAAAAATAAAAGACTTGGTGACTACATTGTGGGTAATGAAGGCTAATAGAAAGCAGTTACAAATAGGGCACTCAGTTGGCATCGTGGAAGTTCTAGTAATTTCATTCCAGTTGTGTAGTCGAACAATTTCAAGTTGTAATCGTTCTTTTCCGTTGTTTAATATATAATCAGTTGGGTTTGCCTTTCGATTTTGTGTATTTGAATCGTAGCATTGGTGCTTTCATTGATTTATGTCAGATTCTACATTCATTTTGAAGTTTAATTTGCCTTTCAGCTCTGTTTTTTTCCCATATGTATGCTGATTATCCAAGATCGATGCAGAGGAAATAGTTTACTTTCTCCTTGAAGTTGAAAGTTGGTGTATTAAAAGTTCTGTTAGTAAGTTTTTTTTTTTTTTTTCTATTGAAATAATATAGAAAACCTGCAAAGTCAATTAGTGAAGTTAACATGAAAAAGTTTGTCCACACATATAGCTGTTATACGACAAAATTAATTAAAATATCATGGAATCTTAACTGTGGTGGTACCGGGGAGGAAAAAAAAGGGCCTGGTTTTGGGCAGGTCGCGGATCAAAGTTTGTTGCACAACTTCAAGCTTGATGACAGCAAAAAACAAGGGACTTTAAAAGTTTTTTTTCACTTTTTTCCCTTTTTCATGGTGTATTGGGTAAAATCCGGAGTTGCCAATAAGATACAGACACATGACAGGTTAGGCATGAGTCAGCGATCAAGTGGTACCGGTTAAGTTCATGTAACCGGTCACAACACTTGTCCTACACACGGTCTCCGCAAACACGGCTCCAGGGGAGTGGGGTTAAGTATGGGTCAGAGGCCCGATGGAATGAAGCTCAGAGGTCAGCGATTACGTAAGATCCCAGGATCCTCTCCGGACGTTACTCGGCCATTGTTATAGGCATCCATTTGACTTTAAGAGGTTGTGGATCGTGTCTCTCCATTTAACAGAGCATAGCACTTCTATTTCTGAAGGTCTTTTTCTACATTGAGTTTCCAAGATCTGTTGAGAAGTCTTCTACAATGGTCTCAGCTCATAGCAACACCGAGATTCAGGCTTACTTTGTTCCTTTGTTTAATCGAATCGTCCTTCATAGTTCCTATTGCTAATTCTTATTTTTTAACTTGTTAATTTGTTCATCTGAATTCACGTATCCATAAACCATATTTACAAATTCAACTGTAACGTAACTACTAGGCTGGGACAATTGTGGGACTAACTTGCTTAAATCTTTCAGGAAGAAATCTCATTTCAGTTATGGAAAATAACGGTGTCAACGACCAGATTAACATCAGTTTAGGCAACAACGGCGTATTTGAGCGCAATGATTTGGGTCCTGTACCTTTGGAACCCCAAAAAGAACATCCGACCAGTGAAACTCGTCATGAGGGGGACAAAGCGATTCCTATCCGGCAGAAGGGTACACCCGACGAACGGCAGGGAGCCATACCCCTGATGATATGGAGGACGAAGACCTGGAGGACACAGTGAGTATCTTCACGGCGCAACAGAGAGATTATGAACCACCTTTCATGGCGAGGAGTCATAACCCTAGTTGAATTATACAAAATTTAGCAACAATAACAGAAAGAGAGTAGCGATTTTAATGTGTCAGACTTGGGAATTTCAAAAGAATAAACCAAACAAAGAAACAAAAGAAGTACTTGATTAAAATGTACTTAAGAGGGAACACAAGATATGCCCATCCTAATGGGTGGACCCAATTCTAGATAAAGAAAGGAAAAACAACAAGACTGACATATATAAGAACTGAACCTTGGGACTCAAATCTAAAAAAAAAAAAGGAAAAAAAAAATAGACGTGAGATTTTTGTAAAGGTGCAGTGAGTATATGCAACAGTGAGAGATTATGAACCACCTTTCATTGCGAGGATTCATACCCCTAGTTGAATTATACAAAATTTAGCAACAATGACAGAAAGAGAGTAACGATTTTAATGTGTCAGACTTGGGAATTTCGAAAGAATAAACCAAACAAAGAAACAGAAATAGTACTTGATTAAAAGAAAAGACCACTTTTGATATGGGAAAAACTGGAACAAGTAATGGATAATTTCCTTCTTGAGAATTATTCAGATGATTTAGACTTAGATAATTAGAATGTGTCAGTTTCTGAAACTGCCGAGGCACCATCCGATTTGATCTTGCCACTGTTGAGGTACCAAAAGGAGTGGTTGGGTTGGTCATTAAAGCAAGAAGAATCCACAGCTAAGGGGGGTATTCTTGCTGATGAAATGGGAATGGGGAAGACTGTTCAAGCCATCGCATTTGTGCTTGTTAAACGCGTATTACAGAAAGCATCTAGTAACTCCAGTATAATGTCATCTTCACCAAGTACTTCCCAGCAACTCCCAGTAGTAAAAGGAACTCTTGTTGTCTGTCCTATGGTTGGAGCAATGCAATGGTTTCTCAAGATTGAACGTTGCATTACTAAAGGAAGCAACAAAACTCTTGTTTACCATGGCGCCAACAGGGAGAAACTTATGCACAAACTGAAGGAATATGATTTTTTCATTACTACGTACTCCACTATCGAGGCTGAATGTAGGCCAAAGCAGCACAGCAAGAACTCAAAACCTCGGGTAGAAATGTTGGACCAGAAAACAGATTCTACAGAAAAATTGAGTGACGATGGTTCTATTGATAATTCAGTCAATGTTTCCAGAAGGAAGTCAGTTTTGCATTCAATGAAGTGGGATCACATCATTTTGGATGATGCAAGTCATACGTTCACAGATTCATGCATTATGTTGTTTTCTTCAATTGGCGTTCAATTGTTTTCCCTATATATGTCCATTTGCTGTTTATACGATCTCTTTATGTAACTTGTAAGTACCAGACATTCTTCAAGCTTATTATAGATCTTCCCCTCATGAGCTAGATTTTGGGTTGAGTTAGGCCAAGGCCATATCTTACAAAGCTAGACTTGAAAATGTGCAGATTGGTGTGGTGAATTCTTAATGAGCTATGGCGGTTATGGAGAAACCTCTACATAGCTAACTGTTGAATAATGAAGCTATGGTGGTTATTAGAATGTGAATAGTCTTATGCTGGCTCTTAGAACGCCGTGACGAGTCTTATAATGGTAATGATGAAACTTTTACAGTTAATTATTGAATATTGTCGGTGAGAGTAGCTAAATACCTTTATGACATTTTAGGTATTAAACTTTATCAGAATATAAGAACATGAAACTTGTCTTTGTCCTAAGTTAATTCATTTATTTGCTTAACTGCTCATCATGTAAAATTTTATCTGAAAGTTTAGTTTGATAGCCATCTTTTATCTTCATAGCAGATCATGGATTTTCTGTGATCTCTGCTCCTATATTAAATGATGCTGCATGTTATTGTACTTTCTGCCTGCTCTAGTCATGGAAACTAGTCGTTCATGAGAGTAGAATTCCTAAATTACATTTGGTACTAAATCTTTTTATCGGCAATTTTTTTACCATATCACTTCTGTGGCATAGGCTCGTTATGTATAAGATGCACATTGCAGCAAGGCAAGAGCTGTTTTTGCTTTAGAATCTTCTTACAAGTGGGCCTTAACTGGTATACCCCTGAAGAACTGTATGGGAGAATTGTACTCATTTGTAAGTTTAACCCTTTTACTCCGAAAAGATTCATATAAATTGAAACGGAGGGAGCATAACATAGTAATAAAGACTCTTAAATCTAACATTTGTTGCTGCATGAAAATTTCCTATTTTGTGTTGGAGTTGAGAAAATTAAATCCAAATCCTATTCGTACATGGTTTTGAGGTGTGAAATTCTATTCCTACATGGTTTTGAATTGCGTCAATTTATTTATTTAAAGTGAACCCGGCTGTCATTGATACACTGAAACAGGGCAGTGGAGAAGCTAAGCAGGCAACATGTATTCACTGATCAAACAGGAATTAGACAGACTAAGCCAAAGATAGACTAAGCCAAAGCCAAAGCCAAGATGTTACCGATAATCCCTGGATAAAATACAGTAAATTGGCGATCGAACAGAAAATCCTTGAAGCCGAACCGAAAGCCTTACGTAAAAATCAATTAGAACAGCAACAGAAGGACAAGAAGTACGTTACCGATAATAAATCTGAATCTTCTTCATCGGGCTCCCTACCGGCACAAGATTTTATGAATGCTATAGATCCCGCGAGTACAGATGTTATTTCGGATGCCACAAATATAATTAGGAGAAGCTCTAGGATGAGAATGAAAAATAAAAGACTTGATGACTACATAGTGAATAATGAAGGCTAATAGAAAGCAGTTACTAATAGGGCACTCAGTTGGCATCATGGAAGTTAGTCGGTTCTCTCAATATTTCTCCTCTCTCTTTCTGCTCTACTCTATTTTCTCTCATCTCTTCTTCTTGTTTGTCTAATTTCATTCCAGTTGTCTAGTTGAACAATTTCAGGTGTAATCGTTCTTTTTCATTTCATATTATATATAATCAGTCATGTTTGCCTTTCGATTTTGTGTATTTGAATCCTAGCATTGGTGCTTTCACTGATTTATCCATGATCGATGCAGATGAAATGGTTACTTTTCACCTTGAAGTTGAAAGTTGGCGTATCTTTTATTAATTTTTTTTCCTATTGAAATAATATGGAAAACCTGGAAAGTTAATTCGGGAAGTTAACATGTAAAAGTTTGTCCATACATATAGCTGTTATACGACAAAATTAATTAAAAATTCATGGAATCTCAACGCTGTTAATATTTGTGTTTGTTTTCCATAAACACAGGATCTTAACTCTCCAGTGGTATAGCTGGAGAGTTTGTCCATACATATAGCTGTTATGGACTAGTAGTCTCCACAAGTGACTTTATGGACTAGTAGGTAGAGTTTACTATTGGCTTCCATGTTCACTGGTTCCTCCCCACTGTCATCAACCTAAAAGCTCCTAAAAGTCTCTTGCTTCTGATGTAAGAAAATAAACAGATACCATGAGTAATGAGTGTAACAATTTGCATCGTGCCTTAAACTAACTCGCAATCAGATTACAGGTTTGGAAATTTATTAGAGTGTTTAACTTGCTACAACGTATTAATAGACAATTTAAATCATATAGCAACAAATATTTTTATTGTTTTCATGGCATAACCATGAGTCTAGGATCCCAGGAACTCTTTTAACTCTACAACGTTATTCTCATCCTTTTAAGGGTGGACGTCACTAATAGAGTCGTAACCAAGCAGCTGCTTAGTTGGCCCAGACAGAGGGTACTGCACATTTAACTGTCGCATGTTGGCCCGCTATGCTTCAACTGTAATTCCATCATCCACATAAGCGGACTAAAATGCTCGCGGTCCGGGCATGTCTCTCCTCATTAGTCAGCTTCACTATCTTCTCATCCTCGGGACCCTTCACCGAGTTGATATCCAAAATAGCCCGAGGAGCTGGAATAATCTCATCTTCTGTATACTCAGGAACTCCCGAAGCCAACGTGTACTTTGTCAAGAAATTACCTAAGTGCAATCTCTTCATCCATGATATCTAGTCCGCTGCATCTTATCAAGCATGAGCTCACCTACATTAATGGATTGTCCTGTCATCAAGAAATAAATGAAACATACACGAGCTTGTGTAACCTTCGTCAAGTGCTCTCCCAGTATGATATGAGCCTGAACGAACAACTACCAGACTCGGGCTGGCTTTTGAAAGTCACTCCTCAACATCTCGAGGTGCTCCCTACATCTATTGCGGGTCCACAAGACTCTAGATCGCTCCCCACATAGAGTATGACGGATGTCCCTATAGGTCGATCGCAGCTGAACTCAGCGAGTGTCTTGTTGTGGGGGAAGGGGGTTCCATGATCAGTTACTTGCCATTTGTCGTTTGGTAGCGTATAGTTCTCTGACCATGTGGGTGTGGCAAATTGTCCAAACCCCGTTCTTTCATAATTGCTAATACTCTTGGAAAATTCTTCTCTACAATCACCTCATCAATACCCGCTCAAACACATAGCGGTCGTGCAGTTTGAAATTCTTACACCACTTCTTTCCCTCATCATTAGTAAGCTTGGGTCCATGACGGGACCTCTTTGGTGGTCTGGCAGATTGTTAAGCAACTTCTTTACAGTGATTGCTAAACGCAGTCTCCTTATGTTTCCTCGATGACTGGGCAGCCTCGGATGGTGTAGGTACAGATTTGCCAATCTTAGCTTTTCCCATTTTTCTTATTTTTACCTAAACGTGTAAACAACAGAAGCAACACGCTAGTTGTATCTCAGAAGGCAAGTCAAAGTAAAAGTAAGGGTCGAAACGACCCCACACTTAAAACTTAGTATTAAGGATATAGGGGTGCAAAGTGTAATTAGACTAGACTAGAGGGTGCCTTTGTATAGAGCAGTTAGTTAATAACTAACTGCCTGAGCACCGACTTGATTAGAAGATAAATATCTTATACGAGCATTGTAAGATTCATTATTTTACAAATCAATATAAAATAATGAGAGCATTGGACATGTTAGGAGTGATATCTTATTGAGAACACCAGTGCCTACTATAAACCAAGCCTATGTTGTAGTAGTTCGGGAAGAAAGTCAAAGAACAATAGGAGTAGGAGCAACAAGTTAGGAACCTATAACTATGCTAGCAGGTAGAGGTCACAACTTTTATCATGGACAAAGTTCCAATCTTGATCAAACAATAGTCAGAATCACAGTTTTCATCCTGGACAAAGTTCTAGTCAAAATTAAAACTATTATCCTGGGGAAAGTTCTAGTCAAAATTAGAACTATTATCTTGGACAAAGTTCTAATCAGAATCAGAACTATCAACCTGGACAAACTTTTAGCAAGAGTCAGAATTTATACACTAGATAGAGTTCTCTAAGTACATATCCTAGAAAACCTGGAGGTGTGCGTGGTATGTGAGAATTGTGGATATAAGAGACATTTGAAAGATAAATGTTACAGACTAGTTCGATATCCTCATGATTTCAAGAGCAAAAAGAAGCAACCACCTGCACAGGAAAGGGACCACATATCAACAATGCAGCTGCTCAAGGAGAAATAGAAAAAAATGAGTCAACTTATGCAAGGACATCATCTCTTAGAGAGCCAGTATGAAGATATGGCGAATGGGTTGAATAACAAGGAGATTGGAGAGAGCTCAATTGAATCTAACATGACAGGTATATTTTATTTCCTGGCAAGTGTACTTGAATGTGAGTGGATAGTAGACTCACGTGCCTTTCACCATGTTCCATCGTGCAAAGATGTGTTGAATAATGTTAGTGCAATTGAAAAACAAGGCTGTGTTGGAGTACAAAGGGGTTTTGCAGGTTACTCAAGTCTTTGTATGGCCTAAAATAGAATTCTAGACAATGGAACATTAAACTCACTGATGCATTGTTTGAAGCAGGATACATTCAAAGCCATTATTGATCATCCTTTGTTTACAAAGAGATCAGGACAAGACATTGTAGTCATTATATTCTAGTTTATATAGATGATCTCTTCATCACTGGTAGCAATGTGACTTTAGTAGAGGAAGCTAAGAAGACTTTGCATAATAACTTCAGGATGAAAGACCTTGGACCCTTAAAGGTCTTTTGGGAATTGAGGTCAGGAGGTCAGACAAAGGGATATGTTTGTTAGAAATAATATCTAGTACTGGCTTAAGTGGTGCTAAACCCGTTGCTACACCACTGGAAGCTAATTTGAAGCTCACTACTGTGGATTATGATGAACATGTCGGAGTACAAGGAGATGAGATTCTACAAAATGTTGATAGTTACCAGAAGTAAATTGGGAAGTTGATTTATGTGACCACCACAAGACCTGACATTTGTTTTCCAGTACAACTGTTGAGTCAATTTATGCAACATCAAAAGCAATCACACATCGAAGCTGCCATGAGACTTGTAAGGTATCTTAAAGGTTCACGGGAATGGGAATCCTTATGAAGAAGGGACCAGTTGATCAGCTTGAAGCATTTTGTGACTCTTATTGGGCTTCATGTCCCAATACAAGAAAGCCTGTGACTGGTTATGTGTTAAAACTAAGAGATTCATTACTGTCCTGGAAATCAAAGAAACAACAGACTATCAGTAGAAGTTCTGCAGAGGCAGAGTATAAGAGAATGGCAGCAGCATCAACTGAGATCACATGGATGGTTGGTTTGTTACAAGAACTGAATATGCAATTAGCAGGACCAGAAAAAATGCACTGTGACAGCAAAGCAACTCTTCAGATAGCAGCAAATTTTTTATTTTATGAAAGGACCAAACATATTAAATTGGATTGCCATTTTGTGAGACAAAAGATCAAGAGTGGACTGATTGCACCACAATGTATACCACCTACTTTGCAACTGGCAGACCTGATGATTAAAGGACTTAGAGGTAAACAACATCAACTATTTTTATCCAAGCTTGGAGTGTTCGATGTCTTTCACCCTCTAGCTTGAGGGGGAGTATTGGAAATATAGGGGTGCAAAGTGTAATTAGACTAGACTATAGGGTGCCTTTGTACAGAGCAGTTAGTTACTAACTAACTGCCTGACACCGACTTGATTAGAAGATAAATATCTGATATGAGCATTGTAAGATTCATTATTTTACAATTCAATAGAAAATATCTCTCTCTACTCCTCTCCATAATTGCGTTCCACTCAACTTACGGTTAGAAGCTATGTAAATTGAGCTTGCATGAATTCATTTTAGCACTCAATTGAGCTTAGATTAGCATTTAATTTGCTTAGACGTACTCAGACTTTCCCCTCGCTGAGTCACTTATAAACCAAAAAGTTCTCTGGCACATATCGTGGCAATATAGAATGGCATCCACCAGTATGTTATGCACCTAGTCACACAAAATAAATGAAAACAAATCTAAAAGAACTAAACTAACATGATTTTCTTTGGTGAGCAATTAGCAAGAAGACAATAGAATGCAATTTAGTGCAGCTCAGCTTAATTTGCTAGAATAGTTTAGCTTACGAGCGACATGCCCGTCATTGACGTTATGCCCTGACAGGGCAAGCAAATACAATACTTGACTCTCCTTCTGTTACAATATTTGCTTTTGGACTGCAGGAACTTTGTTTTACTACTTTTGAATAAAATTTGTTTTACTGTTAGTAATTAGTTAGTTAGAAATATATTCTGCAGAGATATTGTAGGCTAGGTTGGTTAGTTAAAGATATACCTTGCAGAGATATTTTAGGCTAATTTATGATTATCTTTTTATTATTTTTTCCTATAAATGCAAACATAGCTAAATAATATAATTCTCTTTGATTGCATTGCAATATATTTTTCTCTCAGTATTTTTTCTCTGTTATTTACTACGTTTCTTTGTTAAAAAACCAACAATTGGTATCTAGAGCCATTTTCTAGAGGGGCCTGTAAGTGAGATGGATTTTGAAATAGCTTTTCTCAAATATCTCCTCCTGTCTTTGATGGTGAAAATTATCATTTATGGGCAGTAAGAATGGAGACTTATCTCGAGGCTTTAGATTTTTGGGAGGTCGTGGTAGAGGATTATGATGTTCTTCCGCTGGCAAATAATCCCACCGTGGCCCAGATCAAAAGCCAAAAAGAAAAGAAAGTCAGAAAATCAAAGGCGAAAGCAACTTTATTTGTTGGTGTGTCCGCAACAATTTTCATAAGAGTTATGGCTCCCAAAACATCAAAAGAAATTTGGGATTATCTGAAGGAAGAATACACAAGAGATGAAAGAATACGAGTTATGAAGGTGTTGAATTTAACAAGGGAATTCGAATTGCAAAAGATGAAGGAATCTGAGACCATCAAAGAGTACTCAGACCGGCCTCTTGGCATTGTTAACAAGGTAAGGTTGCTTGGCACTAAGTTTAAAGATTCAAGAATCGTTGAAAAAATTCTTGTTGCGGTTCCTGAAAGATACGAAGTATCCATAACTACCTTGGAAAACACAAAAGATCTGTCCAAGATCACTTTGGTAGAATTGCCAAATATATTGCAGGAACAAGAGCAAAGTAGGCTTATGAGACAAGATGGTATGGCTGAAGGAGCCTTGATAGCCAACCACAAGACTCAAAGCAAGAATGATAATTCAAAGAAAAATTACCCACCTGTTGACACCCAATTTTGTCCCTCCTTTATTTAATTTTATTTACCCAGGTTTCTAAATTTACTGACAAGCTAAATACTTTATTTTCACCACTATTATTTTCGCTACTTTTATTTTCAACATTACAAGTATTACTTTATCACAAATCTTAAATGCTCGTCATCGTTTCATTTTTTTTGAGTTTGGAATTGCTAAATTAATTACAAGACAACACTTTGCGATTTTTTTTTTTTTTACATATGAATTATTTATTATCTTTACATAATATATATTATACCAGTTATTAAATTAGAAGCCCAAAAATAATTAAATAGCGGAGGAAAGATCAACAATTTTCAACCAAATTAATGGCTTAAAATACAAATACAATGTTATTCCCCTACCCAAATAAACAACCCACATTATATCAGCCTACATGTAAATTAATCAACCAAGCCCAAATGATTCCCTACCCGGTCCAATAATTTTTCTGCGACCCGGCCCAATTTTCGGTCCAAAACGAGGTAGGTTCCCTTCCCATTTTCTCTTTTTTTTTTTCCGCCTCCCTCACCTCTTTCTCCTTCCTCTCTCTTTCCCTTTCTCCTTCTTTTTCCTCTCTAACCCTAGCCGCCTCTCCTCCTTCACCCGACACCTCTCCTCTCCTCTCTCTTCTTCCACGCTCTCTCCCACTCACCCCTGTCCCCCGCATTCTCTGTCACCCACTCATCCCTGTTCCCCGCTTCCTCTCTCTCATACGCACCCTCTAAAACCCTATAAATACAAGGGAGTTGAATCATTTTTGAGGGGGGGATCGAAGGATCGGAGATCGGAAAATCAAAGAACAAAAAAATAAAAAATCAACTCGAACAAAAAAAAGAGGAGAACAAAGGAATCCAAACATGGGAAGATCTGGAAACGAAAACCCCCACAAACACAAGTTTTAATCAACAAAGAAAGCGAACAATTACTCTATTTTTCTGTTTAAAACTTTAGTTTCTTCAATCGATTTCGAGTTCGTCGTATTCGAGTGTAGATTCGAGACCCGACACTCAGTTCGCTGCACCCAAAAAAGGTCCGTAATTCTCCTTTTACTTTGCGTTTCATGTCAGTTGTGTTGGTTCGTGCTTGTATATATCTTAAATTGAATTTTGTGAATGATATATTTAGTCTCTCTTTAGTTCTGGTATGCTGAGAAACTGAAATAACTGTTGCACTCATGCTCTTCCTTTGTTCTTTGAGGGTGTTGTATTTAGGCCATAGTATAAGTGTTATCGGTTAACTTAAGTATTGACTGAGTGCATGCCTGCTGAAGTTCGTTCCAAGTATATTTATTCATTTTAAGTTGTGTCTTATTCTTCGCTGAAGTCTGAACATCAAGGTGGAGAAGTGATTTGTGCGTTCGGTTAGATATTTTAGGACTGAATTTGTCGTCGACATTCATTTTATCTTCATCCTTGTTCCATCTGTGTTTCTGAAGTATTATTTTTGGGCATAATCTTAAGTAACTTGAGGTTCAGCGTTAGCGTTTAATTTCCATTTCTTGTTTGGTTAGTCATACCCTGTCGGCTGTGGTATTTGATGCTTATTTACTGTAGTGTCATCATGTTGGTTATGGTATTTAAGTTCTTGTTCCGGTCTAAGCTCGGCCACTATCATGTTTTGTTTCCCCCTCCCCTTTTTTGGTTTAGTTCAGTTCTGTTTTATTTTCGAGTTCTTATAGATTATCTATGCTTTAATTTAGTCTCAGCTTTAGTAGGTAATCCTTAGTTCTTCCATTTACTTTCAGTCCTTATCCATGTTTTAGTCCGATAGGTGTATGATGAGCATGTTCAATTCTTGTTTACTTTTTTTTCTCTTCACTGGTTTGGTGTAGCTATTAAGTGTAACTTAGCTCTAGTTTATGGTAAGTCTTTAGATAATGTTGATGAAGGTTTAGTATGTGAATCAGTTTGCTTAAGCTTTCCTATATTTACTCTTATATGTTCGGTATGAAATTTAGTTTGCTTAAGTAGCTTGATAATATTGTTAGTAGTATTATAATCTAGTTGGTATAATCTGTGGTTAGGCTGTTCTTGATTAGTAATGTGGGAATTAATATGAAGAAAGACAATGAGTAAACCTTGATTAATCGACTGTGGAATTCATTTAAATATGATCTTGTTTGATTAGCTAAGCTTAAGCTCACACTGAACCTACAATGATCATTGAAATTTGGTAAACATCCACACTTTAGCCATTACTTTTAGCTAACTTTTGTTGCCGCTTCATACTATCGATCCTTTTTTTTATTCTGTTTATATGTATTTAAGTCCAAGCATGAGTTAGTTAATTAAATTCAGGATCGCTTCAGGTCTGTTTGAGTTGTTTGTAATATTCGCTTCATGTTCTTTCCCTTTTTTATATAACTATATGAATGAATTGATTTAGTTCGGGGGTACAGCTTCTGCGCCCATCTAACAAGTTAGTTAGCAAACTCATTCAAGATACTCTTATTAAAAAATGACCAAAACAAGTTAACTTGATTTCATAAGATCTGGCTTTTCTCACAGTGATTGTTAATCTGTCTTCAGATTTCAATATAGGTTAAGTTGGCCTGTTGTCACTTCCTGTTAAGACTTAGGTCTTGAGCCATTTGTTTTTTCTGTTTCTTCTTCCAAAATCTAAGTTTAATTCTAGTTTCCTCTAGTTCATTGATAAAATGTTTCCCTGGACCAGCAACTTTGTTTTAAGACTAGCTAACATTTTGGTCTGAAATGTTCATTTTCATTGACCTCCTTAAGGATGAGGATACTTTCATCTAACTGAGTGTATTGCTTGGATAGTATACTTTAGGATGAGTATTATCGTGCTTGAGTTTTTGTTTTCCTTTCATTGCGTGAAATATGCCAGTTTACAGAATATGAGTGATTTAAATGATTTCCTTTTATTTATAATGTCTTGTCTATACTTAATGTAAAAATCAGATCTCCTCCTTTCTCACTGTTATTGTTCTTGTTTTGCATGTACACTGGAGCCGAAGAGTTTCACTCTGAAACTCGACGACACCGCTTACGGAGTCTGCACATCATTCACTGCCCGCGCTCCCATTTTGTTTGAGCCGAAAAAAATTGCATTATATCTACTCCTCTATTTTATTTTGTGTTCAGTTAGTATGTATTGTATGGCTGACATTTTGTTTGTTAATTTAGATGAATCTTAGTGACATTAAGGGGTTTAGTTTAGTAATGGATAGTTAATTCCAAATTACATTCTCTTCTATTTATGTTCAAAACTATTCATAGTATCTATAACATTTATTTGGGTAATTGATTTTTTTAAATAGCGTGACTACATCATTTGGGTTAAAAGAATCATTTCTCATTATTATCACCTTAGGAATTTCAAAATATCACTAATACACAAGATATGAATCCAATTGTATTTTTATAAACATTTTTCAAGATTTACTCAATTATACATATTTTTTAGCTGAAATTGGTTAAATAAAGAATGATAAAAACGGAAAACAATTCATGGCCTTTTCATCATATTTAAAAATATAAGTCTAGATATTCTTATGCTTTCACATTCATATAACATCATTTTATCTAAAGATCACATTTGACAAATCATCTTTTAAAAGGCTATTATTCATAGGCAAATTATCATACTTTCTACAAATCTTATTTTTTTGAATAACATTATTATATTTCTCATTTAAGACCTTAGCAATATTTTGAGTCTCATTTAACATTAGAAACTCTTTACGCAAATTATTATGTTTTCTACAAATATTATCTTAAACAACACTATTACACTTTCATTTAAAACTTTAACAACATTTATAAGTTGTATTTCAAAATAGCATTAAAAGTACTCTTTATACAAATTATTATTTTTATACAAGTTCTATTTTAAAAAGCATTCTCACGTGATTATCTACAACTTTAGTCATATTTACAAAGCTATTTCCTTTCCTATAATACCATATTTACACTTAAGCCTAACAAATTATAAGTCCGGTCGGTTAACCATTGTTAATGGGTCTTAAAGGGTGCCTAATACCTTCCCTTTAGACTAATTGAACCCTTACCTAGAATCTTAAGTTTCGCAGACTTTAAACACAGTTAACTATAAACATAACTTTAATAAACTTTAGGTGTCCTAATTCACCATAAATAATTAGGTGGCGACTCCTTAACATAAACAAACAAAAAACAGGAATCTCCAATACGTCGTACTTCTAACTTTAATTAACCTCCCGGGTTAAAAAGGGGTGTGACACCACCTTGCCAGCATTGTGGCAAAAAAGTTCATCCTCCATTTAAATATTGGAAGAGGACAGATGCACAGTGTAAGATCTGCAACCAACTTGGTCATGAAGCAGTGATTTGCAAAACAAATCTCAAAAATAAGAAGCAGATACACAAGTTGCCAATGAAGAAGAAGAAGAAGAAGACCACTTGTTTGCGACAACATATTTTTCAACCAAGAAATCTGATTTTGGATGATTGACAATGGTTGTACAAACCACATGACTTATGACAGAAATAATTTTAAAGATTTTATGTCAATGGAAAACAAGAAAGTCATAATCGGGAATGGTGACTATATTACTACAAAAGGAAAAGGGACTATTGCAATCAAAACAGGTTCAGGTACAAGAATAATATTAGATGTTCTTTACGTGCCTGATATTGATTAAAATCTGTTAAGTGTTGGCCAGCTAATGGAAAAAGGATTTAAATTGTTATTCGATGATAAGTACTGCCGAATCTTTGATGCCACTAAGCAGGAGAGATTTTACGAGTTAAAATGAGGGGTAAAAACTTCTCATTTAATCCAACAGAAGATGAACACATGCCAGAAAACTGCAAGACCAAAGATGAATTGGCAGATTTGTTCACGAAGTCAATTCCAGCCAAGTCTAGAGTTTGCAGTTCCAAAACCAATGAGTGTTAGAATATCTGCTTTTGGACTGCAGTAACTTTGTTTTACTGCTTTTGAATAAACTTTGTTTTACTATTAGTAATTAGTTAGTTAGAAATATCTTCTACAAAGATATTCTAGGCTAGATTGGTTAGTTAAAGATATACCCTGCAGGGATATTTTAGCCTAGTTTATGATTATCTTTTTATTGTTTTTTCCTATAAATGCAAAGCTAAACATAGCTAAATAATATAATTCCCTTTGATTTCATTGCAGTATATTTTTCTCTCAGTATTTTTTCTCTGTTATTTTCTATGTTTCTTTGTTAAAAAACCAACACCTTCAATACTGTCTAAAACAGCAAAATACAACTTCTAATAAAAAAGAAACAAAAACTAATCAGAAGAGGCTAATATATCCAAAGCTGACCTAGCGCGCTACTAACCCCTCTCCAAACACCCCACACGCCCTGTTATTACTCATGATCAACTTAGGAGCTCAGATACGCATTTAGGCAATTCAGCGATCACCTAACCTACAGTTTTGGGCAGGTCGCGGTTCAATGTTTGTTGCACAACTTGGAGCTTGATGACAGCTAGAAACGAAGGGACTTTATTTCTTTTCAATCTTTTCCCTTTTTCATGCAAGTTTTGCCTTTGGTTTTATATGTGATGAAGTATATCTATAACGTAAAATTTGTCACGCACATTTATCTAACTTCAAATCGGATGTATATAAGTTTTTATTTTTATTTTTTTGCACTATTTTATTAATCGGGTGTTCCCGAATATGAAACCTTGATCTAAGCATAGGGAAAATTAATTATCCACCTCATTTGACATGTCAGCAAGTACTCAAAGTTAGAGCGGTTAGCTAGATTTTTTGATATGTCATCATATCAAATTGGTTTAGTTAATTAGAGTTTATGACGGTTAATACCGTACGACATTGATCTGGAGTTACTGCTATTTATAGTGAAAATTGAAGTTATACTCCCTCCTCCTCCAATTATCCTTAAGATAATATAGTAGAGTGTTATTATATATGATCATGGGAGAGAAGTATTTTTATTTGTTTAAAAGAAATATCACACCCAAAAAAATAAAACAAAAGAGAACAAGACAGGCTAAAAAAACGACTCACGTTTTCAATTGTCGCTATAAATAGTCCTTCCCGCCTATCAACTTCCCAGTTCCATTTGAGTTAGCTCTGTCTCACCAGTTCCATTTCAATTACACCTTAATCTTCTTTCTTTTGTGCAAAGACTTCTCTCTGCATTCTTGGAAAAATGTCAATTCTAGGTTATTCTTTTCTTCATTCTTCTGTTTTTTTTTCTTTTGAAGTATTCTTGCAAAGGTTCTTGATTTTCTTGGAAATATTGTGTGAAATTTCAGATGATTTGGATTTGGATATTCAGAATTTGTCGATTTGTGAAACAGCAGAGCCGTCATCGGATAAGATTGTGTCATTGTTTAGGTACCGGAAGGAGTGGTTGTTTTGGGCACTTAATCAAGAAGAATCTGAAGCCAAAGGCGGTATTCTTGCCGATGAGATGGGTATGGGCAAGACTATTCAGGCAATAGCGCTTGTTCTGGCTAAACGCGAATTAAAGAAAGATTCCAGTATATTTTCTTCTTCACCAAGTACTTCCCAGAAACTCCCACTAGTAAAGGGAACCCTTGTAATATGTCCGGTGGTTGCTGTCCAGCAGTGGATAAATGAGATAAATCGATGCACCATTGAAGGAAGCAATAAAATTCTCATTTATCTTGATTCCAACAAGCTTAACCACAATATTGAAGAATATGATTTTGTTGTCACTACGTACTCTATTGTTGAGGCGGAATATAGGCCCAGACAATCAAATCATCAGCACAGCAAGAACTCAAAACCTCAGATAGAAATGTTGGACCAGAAAACGAAATCTACAGAAAAATTGAGTGAAGATGTGTCCAGGAGAAAGTCAGTTTTGCATTTTGTGAAGTGGGATCGCATCATCTTGGATGAGGCAAGTCATATACATTCACAGATTCATGTATTATGTTGTTGTTTTCCTTAATTGCATTCTGTCTCTGTAGTACCTGAGGTTTGAGAACATTCTTGGTTTCTTTGAGATTATGCAATTTTTTTCTTATAAATACCTATTTTTCAAGTCTCCATGTTATTATAGTTGTAATTGTGGAGATTGGTATGGTGAACTTTTTATGATATATGAGGGTTACGAAGAAAGCTATGCAGTTAACTGCTATCAGCTATGGTCGTTATTAGAATGTGAAGAATCTTATGGTGGATAAGAAGAAAACTATACAGTTAACTGCTGAATAATGTAGGTGAGAGTACCTACATACCTCTATGATGTTTCAGCTATTAAGACTTAGCAAAATGTAAGAACACAAAATGTATCTATGTCCTAGAGTTCTTTACTTTCGTCATCATGTGAAAAATTATTTGTCCTAAAATTCATTGTTTTGCTTAACTGCTCATCTTGGGAAATTTCATCTTCAATTCTAGTTTACCATTTTCTATCTTCATGGTGGACATGGACGTTCTGTTCCCTCTGTTGCTATTGAACAATGCTGCATGTGGTTTTTAGTTTGTGCCTGGTCTAGTCATCGTGTATTCGTGTTGGTGGTAAAACATGAACTAGCTACTGAGAGTAAATTCCTAAAGTACATGTGTACAAAATATTTTTATCTGCAGTGTTTTTACCTGATTGCACTTCTGTGGCATAGGCTCAATATATAAAAGATGCACACTACAACATGGCAAGAGCAATTATTGCTTTAGAATCTTCTTACAAGTGGGCCTTAACTGGTATACCCCTGCAGAACCATATCGGAGAATTGTACTCATTTGCAAGTTAACTTCTGCAGGTCTAACGTTTTCCAGAACCTTTTATTGTTGTGAGGTGAATTACATTCTTTACTTTTGCACAGGTCTGTTTCTTACAAGTTACTCCTTACGCTTATTACCTTTGCAAAGATTGTGATTGCAGAGCACTTGATTATAGGTAGACATAAAGTTTCTTTCTTTAAATCTTGATTCCTATCCCCTGAGGGTGAAAAGATGCAATGCCTCAAAATCTATTTTACTTATTCTTTGCTACTCAACCAATGTTACTGAAATGGTTCAATAACTGTCTGAAATCTCTTATATAATGTGTTCTTTGATAAATATAATGTACTACAGCTTCTCAACAGGGTGCCCACAGTGCTCCCACAAACGCGCACGCCACTTTCTCTGGTGGAATAGAGTAAGTTAATGATTAATATACATACTTTTGAGGCTTCATCTTATTGCTAGCATGGTAAAGTTGAAATATCTTCTCTTTCTAGTATATTGCAAAACCTTTAGAATCAGTTCAATCCAAGGCGGCTGGTAGAGATGCGATGGTTTTGTTGAAGCACAAAATCTTGAAAAGCCTATTGCTAAAACGTACCAAAAAGGAGAGAGCTGCTGATCTTGCACTTCCCCCAAAGACTGTAAGTTCTGTCTTACACTAATGCCCTGTGCTTCAATTTCGTAATAATCTTCTCACCAGTGTAGCTTTTTACTTATTTTTGGATTCGGGTTACTGTGAGAAAAGATTCTTTGGACGAGGATGAACATTCCTACTACAAATACATGTTAGAAGAAACCCTCGCTAAGTTGTCTAAGCATGCTCTCTCTGACATTTTATTTTCATAAATAGAGCTATTTTTGCCTGCAAGTTCCACTTTGCTTGTCTCTTGCACAGCAAATTTGCTAGTCACACTAAAATAGCTTTTTCCCATAGAATTTATTTCATGGGATTGGCTCATTTTTGTTTTCTTTTTTGGTTTGCATATCTTGTTTTCTTGTCTTATGCATGAAGTACTTGAATGTAATGTGTTTCCGACAATTACTTGTTCTTAAGTAGTTTTGGAAAATATTGGGTTAGTTTATAGGGATACTAAATGCGTAAGATCTTACAAGTCTTTTTCTTCCCATAAAATTCCCAAAAAGTACAAAGAGGATATTTTTATTTCTAACTGTATTTTTTTCCCAGGTTGTATTTTGTGCAGATATGCTCAGGCTGGACCTCTAAGGAAGACCTATCCCTCTTTAAATAAATGCATACAGCAGGTACCAAGACAATGTTGTATAAATGACATGCGTGAAACCTGCATATATATTTATTGATCTGCAGCTTCTTTTATATTTTTATCTTCTGTTTCCTATTTAATTTTCTAGTGTAAATTCACATAAATCTTTTTCTATTGCTTCTTGTCATTTGCAGGCATTGGATCATCCTTCCCTTGTGGAATTCTCTGACACCTATTATGGGTGTTGGAAAACACATGCAGGCTGTGGTAAGCTATCATGTAGCTTATGTCACCGTAACATGAAAAATCCAATAGTGAGTTTGTGCACCTCTATGCACCTCCTTCCCCTTTTATCATACTTTGAACACTTAAAAATGCTTCTATAATTTTTGTGATGGCATCTCACTGCAGGTTACTTCATGCGGGCATGTGTTTTACATGACGTGTTTTCGAGACAAAGCTGGAAGTTCGGAAAGAGTGCCATGCCCTTTGTGTGTTAAACCCCTTGAGTCCAGCACAGATAATGATAAGCGACATTCTATTACTAAACCTACTGTCAAACGGTTTAAGTCCACAAGTATATTGACCAAAATTAATCTCGATCCTTTCCGGACAAGCACTAAAATAGAAGCTCTGGTACACAATTACATTCTACACTATCATCATATTATCCTCAGTTTGCTTTTCTTCTTTTCCTTATGTGTTTCTTTCCCTTTCACAAATAGAGCAAGGAGTGTCATGGCGCTAATTGATTCTCAGAGTTATACCATCTAAATGACCAGATTTAGAACTAAAATGATATTTTAACCCAAGGGGTGTGAACTCATGATCTTGTATCTCTATTAATGTGCTTTTGCATTGGCGAAAACCCAACTGTTTTTTAGAATCTAGTTGTGCCCCACTCACCTGAATAAGTGAGGCCTATGCATTAATTATATTCCCCATTTCAAGTGTGAAAGATTTGAAGAATCTAAATCTTATCAATTTGATTGACATTGTGCTAATATGTTTAACTCTTCGATCTACTTCAATAATATTGCTACAGTGTCTCTACTTTGATATTACAGAACTCCATCATGAATTTCAAAGCGAAGGGTGTCTGCTAAATACATGCTTGATGTTCATTTCTACTTTTTTTTTTTTGTTTAAATGTAAAGAGAAGAAATTAGGTTCATGTTTGAAAGAGATGGTTCTGCAAAAGGAGTATTTTTCAGCCAGTTCACATCGTTTTTGGATCTGATACAATATTCTCTTCAGAATGTAATGTATAAAAATATTTTTTGTTCTTCCTTCCCATATTTCCCTACTTTTTTTTCTTGTCAGTGTATAACAAAAAAGAGGCTTTCATATGTGTTTTTGGCAGAAGAATCTAAATCTTATCAATTTGATTGACATTGTGCTAATATGCTTAACTCTTCGATCTACTTCAATAATATTGCTACAGTGTCTCTACTTTGATATTACAGAACTCCATCATGAATTTCAAAGTGAAGGGTGTCTGCTAAATACATGCTTGATGTTCATTTCTACTTTTTTTTTTTTGTTTAAATGTAGAGAGAAGAAATTAGGTTCATGTTTGAAAGAGATGGTTCTGCAAAAGGAGTAGTTTTCAGCCAGTTCACATCGTTTTTGGATCTAATACAATATTCTCTTCAGAATGTAAGATATAAAAATATTTTTTGTTCTTCCTTCCCATGTTCCCCTACTTTTTTTCTTGTCAGTGTGTAACAAAAAAGAAGCTTGTCATGTATGTTCTTGGCAATCTGGCCTCAAATGTGTTCAATTAGTTGGAAACATGTCTGTTTCTGCAAGAGACACAGCAGTTACCAGATTTACTGAGGATCCATATTGCAAGATATTGCTTGTGAGCTTTAAACCTGGAGGCGTTGCCCTCAATCTTAGAGTTGCATCACATGTAAGGGATCTATTTTCTTTCTCTGTGAATGCCGACTCTGGTAACCGTTTCAGATGCAAAGACATGTAGATATCTAGTGTTGCATTCCTGTTTCTCTTTAGATCTCCTGTTATGTTGTTCACTTGATATGTTTCAACTTCACTTCTATTTTCACTTAAATAACCATTATGGCTTGTAATCATCTATTAAATAAGTACATGATATGTGGCTCATCTCTTGACCTATGCTAGGTTTTCTTGATGGAAACCTGCTCGAATCCTGCTGAAGAGCAGCAAGCCCAAGATAGAGTCCATCGAATAGGGCAGCATAAACCAGTCAGGTGTGTTTTGCATTTCTTGTATTTTTATCCCCTTGAATGGCTCTTATTTTTGTCTTCTCATTACTAGGATTGTGAGATTTATTATCGAGCATACAATGGAAGAGAAGATCTTAGAGTCACAAGAGAAGAAGAAACATCTTTAAAGGCAAGTGTCTTTTCCTTATAGTCGTTTAGATAGTTGCATATGTGTTGTGATAAAAATATATATGTTTCCTTCAGTTGCAGAGGTATCCGAAGGTGCAGGATTCAAGCAATTTTCTATTAGATAGTAGAACTGATAGTTAAGACAAGTTGAGAGCTCAGAAAACCTTTTTGTTACATTCCTTCTTTGTTCCGACAAAACCTGTCTGTTACATTCCTTCTTTGTTCCGACCCTCCCTTCCTCCGCTCTTTCTCTTGAAAACATTTGCCCATAAGTGTTTGTTTTTCCTCTACATACTGAACTTCCAACTTTTCGATTGCAGGATAGTCGGTGGTCCTTGAGATGGCTTAGGAAAGCTAACAAAGGAGGACTTGGCATCCCAGTTTTATCATCACTTTTGATATATTCTATTTCTTCGGTTTGACAAGCTAATTGACATATGCTTTGTTTAGCTTCTAGTAAAAAAATTGTACAAGGTGTTCTGACATTTTCCCTTAGGCTTTACGGCTTTTGATTTGACCATAGTGAGTTGTTGTTGCTTCTGCATCATAGTTGATAAGAATCGCCTTCAACAGTCAATTGTAAATAGTTCTAATTGTTTCCAAAGGTATCCTTCCATTTTAACTTCACTAGCATGATAAAAAATGCATTTGAATTCATATGTGAATTTCATCATTAAAAGACTAAATTTAGATTGCAGAATGGGATGGTGTGTTAAAGATAATTATCTGGTAGCCTGAATCACCAATCAATAAGTGTACAGGGGATGTTATGTTACAACATAGTGGATTTTCTTGAACTTATTTTGTTTCTCTTCTGCTTTACTGTCAATGTATGGATTGCATGCTATGTCATTGAAAGCCATTTGGTAGTTCAAATTGTTGACTCCCAATTTTGTCCCGCCTTCCCCAAAATATTTATCTACGCTTCTAATATTTTTGGCAACTTAAGAAATAATTATTTATATTTTACTACGACTATTAGCTTCTTATTAATATCAGCGTTTCAGTATCCTATTGTAGTCACTAGCTATTATTATTTTTTATTTTATTATCGTTACTACTACCACTATTATCATTATTATTATTATTATTATTATTATTATTATTATTATTATTATTATTATTATTATTTATTACCAGTATTATTATAATCTGCATTATAATCATTTCTAACATTTTATTTACCGTCTTATGCACACGCATCGCATTTATTGTTGCGCAATTAAACAATCGCGTTTATTTAATGTTGAATTCTTTTAAAAAAAAAAAAGATTTTATCGCACGGCTATTACGCTATCATATAATTTTATTTTTTTATCTGAGCGCTAATAAATACATACTTTTATATTAGGTAATATTTTAGCACATGTTAGTATATAGTTAATTAAAATAGGCCTTTTATTTAAATTTAGAAGCCCAAATTATTTCTTTCATTATCAGCCCAAATCTGAGTCCAATCAATCCACACTATTTTTTCGGACCAATCCATAAAATCAGCCCACTACCCGAAGACCAGCCCACTACCTGCCTAAATCGACCCAGCCCACATTTTAATTCACCCAGCCCACACCCGGTTGAACTGACCCGGCCCACCACCCGAACCGACCTGGTCGTTCAACATAGATGAAGCCTTTTAGGGTTATCTCTTTTTCACTCAGCGCCGCACCCCTCCCCTTCTCTCTCTTCTCTCTCTCTCCTCACCCGCCCTTTCTCTCTCCGACGACTACAGTAAAATCGCAGACGTCTTTCGCTCCTCCAGGCCGTGCATGGCCATTTTGAAAGGAAATTAATGTTCGTCCTTTCCCCGTCAGTTTTTCAACCGTTGAAGAGGGTAAACTTTTGTTTTCTTCTTCTTTCTCTTCTGCTTGCATCTGAAAACCTTAATGAGTTTTGTTTGTTCATGAACCCAAATCGTTTTTTTTTATCAATTCCTTTTATTTTCGGGTACGAAGGTTTTAATGGTTTTTGTCTACTTCTTCCTTTTCTGATCAAGGTCTGAGGTATCGACAAAATCTGAACGTCTGTATCTGGAGTGGGGCGTTGTTGACTGATACAAACCCCGCCCAAAATTTCAAATCCCAGCAAAACCCTAATTGATCCCTATAAATAATCCTTTCTTGAGTTATTTAAGGAGTTCTTTTTAGCCGCCCAAAAATCCCCCTACAAAATATTAGTTTTTCAGCTGTCACAATATTGCTTGATATCGATTAAAAAAAAACACTAAATTATTTTCTGTTTTCTTTTGCCCCTGGTATTGCTTCGAATCCGAGTGTATGCAAACTCGGAGATTGTAGCGTTTCGAGTGTATATCGGAGATTCGAAGCCTCACTTCGCTGCACCGGAAGAAGGTAACCCCTTTTCTTTTTATTTTAGTATTTTATCTGATTTCTGTGTTTGATTAGGTATGACTTTAGCTTGGTTTAATATAGTTAAGCATATTTTGTGTGTTAGTTCTAGCTTAGCTTTTTAAACATATCTTGTATGTTAGCTTAGCCTAATCTGTTTTAGTTAAGCATGTTTTATGTGTTAATTTCGTTTGTTTAGTTAAGCATGATGAAGTGCTAGTTTAGTTGATATTAGTTAAGTCTGTCTTATTTGTTAGTTTAGCTCAGTTTGTTCTAGTTTTGATTAGTTTAATCATTATTTAGTAGGACTCAGGTGTTATTAGTTTAAAGCCTACTGTAAAGTACATATTAGTCTGATTCCTGCCTATTATTTTCCTAAGCATATGATGTAATCTTGTTTATTGATCTTGTTAGTCCATTGTTGTGATAGATGTAGTACCATAGTTTGATTAAATGAGATAGTAATGCTATGAATAGCTTAAATGTACTAGTATTAAGTGTCCAGCCTATTTTTTATGTTGTTCTGTCCTATTAAAGTTGATCATGCTTAGCTTCCGTCCCATGTCTTGCTAATTTAAACTTCTTTTGGTTAAATAAGAACTGATGTTATACCTATATGTTTCAATTCTGTGGACTAAAGATCATGTTTAGCTTTGCCTATTATCTAAATGTGAGTCGGTACACTACTATGCTATTTGATGAATGTTGAACTTGTTTTTTATGTGGAAGCCTGCTAAGCATATGGATGTAGTGAAGCTCCTTGTGTTTGGTTATCTTGTTGACTATTGGTTTACTCATGTATGTTGGGATTTGTCACATTCTGATCTAAAATATACTAAGCATATCCAATAGTTTGTTTTGATAGAATGACTAATATACTTAACTGATTTTGAAAATAACTAGCCCTTATGTGTGATATCATCATGGTCCTATTTTTCCAAACTTATATCTAAGTCCATGATAGACTGATTGATTTGGTAAGTGGCCAACACCTTTGTATGCTCATCTGATGTCTGTCTACGACCACCTCATTCTTTCTTTGAAATACCTCATATTGGCACTGAAATAATGAAAGAATAAAAGGTAAGATAGAATGCATCTTTTCTGAATTAACACCTGTTTCGCATATGCTGTCAAAAATGGAAGTTTTCACTGTGATAGTTGAGTTTCTCTCAAATATGAAATGAACTGGGTGAGATCTGATTTGTAATAAGGTGTATCATCCTTAGTAAATATTGGTCCGAATTGGAATTTTAATCTCTTCTCCTTGATTAAGATGTTATACACATAGGGATATATCAGGGTATACAAAGTATATTGTCTTCACATGCTTTTAGTATGTTATAGGCTTGTATATCAAGTATACGCTTGATATATCATCCATCCTTAAGCATGCATGGTCTCTTAAGAGGATAAGAATATCATTTGTGACATTGCCTCTTTCTTCCATATCAAACCTTGCCTGCAATCTGAGCCCCCCCCCCCCCCCCCCCCCCCCCCACCCCTTGAGTTCAAACTTGCTTTTGTTCTTATATGGATCTCTCCATGTCATTTGATTATTGCATTTTTGCTTAACCTACTAGATCAGGCTTTGTTTTCTGTTTTTTATTTGATGTCGTGACTACTATTTTTGTGCTTTCTGTTTGCCTGAACTCTATACACGCCTAAGTACAATAAATAATACACTGTTTGATTCTGCCTATGTCTAAAGGTTGTCTTGCTTGTATTTTGCAAGTGTGAATTATGTATATGTGTGTATATTGCTGGTATACTTTTGTTTAAGCACGTTAATGAGGAGATTAGATTGGTCATTATGGATTAAGCTTGAACCCTCCCCGGTGTTAGCCATGCCAGGGATTCATGAAATCCCTTGGAACTTGTGCAACATCGGGAAGACGGGGGCAAAAGCTTTCCGATATTAACCTTCTAAGTATCCTTATGAATGTGTATATACGAAGTATACTCAAATATACATAGTATATACGTAATCCACCGGTCTGTTTTGAACTTACTGTTACACCCCATTTTAACCGGGTTAAATTAGGAGTACAACATATTGGAGATTCCTATTGATTTTATTTAAGGAGTCGCCACCTAATTAATTTAACGGTGAATTAGGACACCCAAATTTTAACTAAGGTAAAGTTAAAACTAAACTCCTGTTAATAGTCTGCTTAACTAATGTGATTCTAGATAAGGGCTCTATATTATCCTAAAGGGAAGGGGTTAGGCATTCTTTAGAATCCGCTAACTACGGTTATCCGGCCAAACTTAGGTTAACTAATGAAGGTGAGAATTTGTATAAAAGAGGACTTTGAATGCCATTTTAAATAAAACTTGTAAATATTACTAAGGCTTTAGATAAAGTGTTGTTTAGAAATAAAACTTATAAAAGATAGTTTGAATAAAAGAGGATTTTAAATGCTATTTAAATAGAGCTTAAAATGTTGCTAAGACCTTATATGAAATATAGTAAATGCTATTTAAGATAAAACTTGTAGGAAATATAATGATTTGCCCGTAAATAATAGCTTTTGAGAAGAGATTTAGCAATTTTGAACTTTGAATAAATTATGTTATATGAATATAGCAATGTAGAAAAATCTAGACTTATGAATAGGATTCAAGAGGAAGTGAGTTTTCTTTTTCCTTTTTCTTATTTCTTATTAACTACGTTTAGCTAAAATATGCGTGATTGATTTAAACTTGAGAACCATTTATAAAATATAATTGAATTTATATTTACATATTAGTAATGTTTTGAAATTTCATGGATAGTAAGAATAAAATATGATTCTCTTAACTCGAAATATATAGTCATGCTATTTGCAAATCAACTATTCCAAATAAAATAAAACATGGAAAGGAGAGAATAAAGCTTATGGAATTAGTTGTTAGTCTTCCTTGAACTAACTACCCATTACTAAAACTAAACCTACTAATTAATTAGGATTTATATAAACTAATAAAATAAAAACAAACAAAGAGTTAGTTGCATAATACAAATTAAATGCACAAAATAAATAAAGGAGGAGATAATTTAAAATGGGCTCAGCCCATTTTTTAAGAAGGGCTGCTGTTAAATGGATCTGGCCCATTTGGGCCACTGCTGCAATACTTTTCTGCCTCTGGGCTTTGGCCTAGAAACTTTTAACACAGCCTCAAATGGACTACAGTTCTGTTTTTGCTATATGGGCCTCGGCCCAGAATTCTTATTTGTTGCGGATGGATTGAATGAGGGATGACTCGAAAAGATTATCTCGTTGGGCTTTAACCCAACACCAAATGCGGAGGGAGACGAGTCCTTTGGACTCGTGCGCGATAGTCATGCACAAAACAAAAGAAAAGGATTAGTGTATAATCAATACATAAGGCCATATATAATGTAAAATTCAAAACAAGCGAATCAGCGTCTTGTGTACATACTATGTATATTTGAATAAACACCATGTATACATAATCGCACAGATTTCAGCTCACGTTTTGAAGTATTTTAAATGAGTGCACTAAACGTCTGTGATCCTCTACTGGATTTTCATTTCATTACCCGACTCTCAAATGTTTAACAACCAATAATCTTAAGAAAAGTGGACAGCAATGGCACAGACTGAGCATGATCAAATACATGTAATGACCAGGGCAATATCTTATCGATCTCTGCTTCTTTCCAAATTAATAAAGGCCTGTCCGTCGTTTGGTTATGCCTTAATGTCTTAAAGAACTTCCCCAAACTTCAACAGACAAGAGAGAGAAAAAAAAATATACACTTCAAACAGACAAGCGAAAGACACAAGACTCAAACTTAGTTAAACAATCACCAACTTCCCAAATTTCATCAATCTTGTGCAATGACAAATCTTACCTAAATCGAAACATGTAGGGTCATACAAAGAATTTGGATCAGCATTCCTAGAAATAGTATACCTCGGTATACCTTAAATATACAAGTCCCATTATACCGAAGGGCACCACAAGACTGTATACTTCAGGTATATCTGAGCATATCATTCTATAATTAGACATAGAGCACTAAAAGAACAATACAAACAAGTAAACCTCAAATTCAATTATCATACTATACTCTTATCTCTCAAAGCAATGCAAGCTACCTTTCATAAGAGGAATATGATATTTCAGGGGAGGAGACGAGTAAGGACATGCACTATGAGACTCATTCTAGACCACATGGCAGTTTCGCAGGTTTAACGATAACAGGTTCAGGCTTTAAGCGAAAGATAAACAAAGAGACCGACACAACATGGTACATACAGGCACCTCTGACAAAGATGGGACAAGGACCTCATATAGCGACATTTGAAACAGAAGCAAACAACATGTCGAGCAAGTCTGATGATATCCTGAAAACTTAGCTAGGCATACTTCACTTTAGTAGCCCAACACAACATTTTCATGGCTGGGCTTAGACCAGCAGATCACGGAGAAGAGCAGTTTGGTAAACAAACAACATGGGTATAGGAATAAACAGGAGCAAACACAAGATCCTCTTTGTACGTTAAAACAACCTGACAAAACATTTACTAGTTAACTTACTAATGTCGAATTCCTAAGGTCATGTTTTGCAACAACAACAAAACTAAAATGGTCCTAGCAGTTCAAACTGGTACATAAACTCAACTAAGGGTATAAACAAAATGCAGTGCCTGTATTTAGGCTCAAATATTCACAATCTCATTCAGACACATTAAAGTAGAGAAGGTGAAACTCATCTGTAAGCAGCTGATGAACTCATATAACAGCTAAACGAAACAGAGGACCAAAAGACTGTTTCCATATTTCATACCCACACCATAGCCAATGTAAAGCTTAAATATCTATGAAATTTAATTAACCGATCCCATACTAATTTAAACATTCAACTAGGTATATTGATGTGGTTGTTGTCGTGTTTGTTGATACTAATTTTGAACAAACAGAAACAGGAGCTGAAAACTACGCACCAAACATTAAAACATAATGAAACCATAGCTAGCTAAATTTGATCACATATATCGATTAAACGCGAGTGAGGATCAAACAGCAGGAAAATCAGCCGCAGAAGAAAAGAAAAAAAAAACTGAAATGAAACTAAATCACGTCAAGACATAAGCATACAGACATTGTTAACTACTAAGCAAGATTAAGACATAGGCATTTTATCCAATCCGACCAGCATATAACATTCTTCGCAAACCCCAAACTGAATTAACCTAATAATGTGCTAAATCATGAAGCCGATAAACTAATGCTAAGACATAACAACTAAGAAGCCAAAAAGTGCAAAAGATGAAAATAAACAGAAGGGGGTTAACGCACCTTCTTCGGGTGCAGCGAAGTGGGTATGAAGCCTTCGATATACACTCGAAACACTTCAAATTCGAGGTTGCGAAACTTGGATTCACAACAACCACAGAACAGACGAAAAAAATTGTTTGAGTATTTTTTTGATTCGATATTTTGAACTATCACAACGAACTGCAAATTTGATATTTTGGAAAACTTTTGGGGTTTTTCAACTTTAATCTCTAAGGGGTTTCTGCGGCTAAAACAACTTGTAATCAGTGTTCCAAAAATCCTCCCCCTTCAACGAACATAGAAATCGTTATTTATAGGGGAAATCTAGGGTTTCGTTTGACAAGAAGAGAGAGAGGAGCGGGTAACAGGGGAAAGTGGGGAACAGAGGGAAGTGGGAGCGGGGTGTAGGCGTGGGGGACAAACGGAAGTGGGGGGGAGCGGCGTGCTGGAGAGAAGAGAGAGAAGGGAGCGGCGAAGAGAGAGGAAGGAGCGAAGAGAGAAACAGAGAGGAGAGAAAAGAAGGGGGGAGGCTGAGGAGATAAGAGAGAAAGAGATTAGGGTGTAAACAAAAAATGAATTGGGTATTAATTCGTTGGGCCGGGTCGGGTAAGGTGTTGGAGTTGGGCTGGGTATTGGTTTAAAATAATGGGCTGGTGGTTTGAAAATGTGGGCTGGGAATGAAATATGGACTGGTCTGAAAATTGGGTTGGGGTGAATTAAAATGGATAGTGGCCTATGAAAATTGTTTTGGGTTACTCCGAAAATATTGGGGGTGAATTGGGCTCGTATTTGAATTAATAATAATAATAATAACAATAATAGCTAGTAACTGTAATAAAATAATGAAACGCCGGTATTGATAAGAGGCTAATAATTATAGTAAAATATAAATATATTTTTTAATTTGCCCAAAAATATTAGAAGCGTAAATAGGTATTTCGGAGGAGAGGCGGGACAAAATTGGGTGTCAACACTTACATTATATATGTTTAGCCTGATTTATTAATTACATACTAATCCTTTTCTTTCGTTTTATACATGACCATCGCGTACGAGTCCAAGGGACTCGTCTTCTTCCGCATTCGGTGTTGGGCTAAAAGCCCAACGTGACCTCTCTCGTGCCAGCCCTTATCCGCAGCAAATATAAAAAAAAAAAAAAAAAAAAAAATAAAAAATAAAAAAACTGGGCCAAGCCCAACAGCAGCAATTGGCCTAAAATGGGCCGATACATTTAATTTTTGTCCCCCTTCTACCCTATTTTACTTTGTGTATTTGATTTGCATTGTATGACTAACACTTTATCTTTGTTTTTGTTTTCTTAGCTTAGAGAATTCTAGCGGAATTAGTGGGATTATTTAATGATAATGGGTAGTTAGAGTTGAGTTTGTTTTTGAAATAACGTATTTAAAGGTTTAATAATTTAGCCTATTTTCATCGGTTCAAGATTTCCTTTTAATTACTCTTTTACAAGTTTAAAATGGGTTGAGTAATCCAATTAAGAATTAAGTTTGATTTCAAATTATTCTCCTACTTCAAATTATAGCCCAAACGTTATTTTATAAGTTCTCTTTTATAGTCTAAGTTTTATAGTTAATTTTATATAAAAGCATTAAATGATCATTCTAGTAATGGCTATAGATGAATCTTTTCTCAAATTTAATTTAAATACTTACCTTTCAAACAAAGCCCAATTTTTCATAAAAGAGAATAGTTATATTTTTAGATTACTTTCCATATAACAATAAAGAGCTAATTTGCTTATTGCCTTCTTGACCTTATTTGATCATTTAATAAATTTGAGCAAGTTAAATCAATTGGTACTTAATCATCGAATTATTTCAAAGGCATACTAGTATATTGACTAATCCAGCACATTTTCTAGTATAATATGGCTAAAGTCTTTTCTATAAATTACTTCCTAATTTAATTTAAATAGCAGCCTTATGTTCTCTATTTTTGAAACCTTGATAATATTTACAAATTATTTTCCTAAATATTAAAAATGTTATATTTGCATTTTTAGGCCTTAATTAATTAACCTAAGTTTGGACGGTAACCGTGTTTAACGGATCTTAATGGATGCCTAATACCTTCCCATTAGGATGTCTAGAACCCTTACCTAGAACCACACCAATTAAGTAGACCATTAACGGAGGTTTAGTTAGGCTTTAACTTAGATAATAAATTAGGTGTCCTAATTCACCGTTAAATTAATTAGGTGGCGACTCCTTAAAATAAACAAAATAGGAATCACCAATATGTTGTACTCTACTTTGACCCGTTTAAATGGGGTATAACAGCTTGGCGACTCCGCTGGGAATTTTAGGTTCTTAACCATAACAACTTAGGTTAATAATTAGTTTGTAGGATGTTTTGGGTGTTTTCTTTATTTTGCCTTTATTGCTGCTTTATTTGTTTCGCTTATATGCTTTTAAACGATTGTTTTATTATGTGATTTTACTATGTAATAATATTGCTTTCCTTAATTGGCATTCCGCTCATACTCCCTCCACTCCTGGAAAATTCACACAAATTCACACTCTTAAAGCGGTTTCGCAGTTTGCGGCCGTGCACTACTAAATCACCCTTTTAGTTGGATCGATCTTGTGGATTTAGTCGATCGGCAGTGCAGTCGACAGCCACGGACTTTCCACTCCCAAGTTGTCCACTTGGGGGAGCCTTGCGTCATAGGAAACCAACTCCTAATCAGCCTAAGGTAGAGCTAAACCAAAACCCTCTTTAAGGACATGCATCACACAAACCTAGGAGGCTTAATACCCAAGGTGTATTAAGTCCATTAGTCAACCTCATCCAAATGTCCGAGTGGGTCTATGACCCCAAGCGACGGTTATCACATTATATGCATTGATTTGAAGGATAAACATGTGTGTTATGTAGACCATGTGCTATTTAGGTAGAACTAACCATTTGTGAACGCAGGTAGCCATGAGTCAGTACAATGCTTACCCGAGGTTTAGCATGGTTTTGAGCGTTCCTCCTCAACTAAAAGCATGGTGGATTGATTTGGGGGATTACAGACAGCGGGTGGTACGTGGAGCTCTAGGGCACTTACCGTCTTTAATGGATATCCAACCGTGTACAGACATCATCGAGGCGGCAACTGTGTTTTGGGATGAGAAGAGGGTCGTGTTTAGATTTGGCAACAATGAAATGACTCCGTTGTTAGAGGAAATAGGAGGCTATGTAGAAAATGCTGCTTTGTTACATAAGAAGAAAAAGTGGCAAAATTGTGGCATGATTATTCCAAAGGAACCTTTACCTAAGGAATTTGTTGACAGTTTCGGATTCAGGAAGGGTAAAGGCGTAGAATTCTTACAAGGGTTTACGATACCATTTGAGTACATGTATCATAGATTTGGCTATCAACCAAGTTTCACCAATCATCAAGACGAGTTTTTCTCGTATGACTTTTGGAAACAAAAACGGTGCTTCGCTTTCGCAGTGTGTTTTTTGGGAACTATGGTATTCCCTAAAAGGACAACGAGAAATATTCACACCCGACTCATTACTGTAACTGAAGCTCTATTTGGTGGCATTGACGGGAAATACTACACTGTGGTCCCTATGGTCGTGGCAGATATCTATCGAGCGTTAGGACGTTGCAAACACGGGTACAAGAATTTTGAGGGATGCAACTTGCTTTTACAGATCTGGTTGATGGAACATCTTCGAAAGGTCGATAGAAGTCTAGCATTTCGAAAGCCGACGGGTGAAAATCACATTCTTGGACATGTTCCAGGGGCCATCTTGACGAGTAGATCATTTGAAAAGCCAAATTGTGTGGAAGGGTGGGTAAGACTTCTTAGCCATTTGAACGATGATTCAATTCAGTGGATGTTCAGTTGGTTTCCATCCGAGGGTTTGGTGTTTCGTACGAAGATCGTGACATTTTTAGTTTTGATGGGACTTCGGGGTTTCCAACCTTATACCCCACTGAGAGTTTTAAGACAATCTGGACGAAAGCAAAACATATCTTTAGTGGCATACATGGAACATTATCGAGCCGATTACAAAGAAGGAAACATTCCTTCTGCAAAAGAAGTTATAAGCATGTGGAAATCGAGGAAAACCATGAAAGCAGAGTCAATTGAGCCAAACAGATACCAATCTGGATGCGATGAAAACTATTTGGAGTGGTTGACCGCTAACTTGGAAGGATCAATCAAACTTGGCGTTAGCCTGAGGGGACGAATTAAGGATGGAGAAGCAGAAGCACACGTCTTACCCCGGAAACTGCGTAAGAAAAATCTTGTCTCTGAAGCCGAGCACCATGCACAACTTGAGGAAAAAGAAAGGGAAACAGAGAAATGGAAACAGCGGGCACTTAGTTACGAGCAAAGCATGCAAGAATTAGATACACTTCTAGCTGAGCAAGGAGACACTTGCATCAAACAAGGCATCAAAACGGGAGGAGTTCTGGCTATGTCATACATTATCCAGAATCGCCGGAAGATCGGTCAATCAATCCAAGCAACCAAGAGGCTCAAGAGTGACGAAGGGCCTTCCTCATGTTAATTAGCTTATGAAAATCAAGTAGTAGTTGTAATAATTTCTTTTGTACTAGGATTTTAAATTTTCAAACATCATATGTTTTGGGGGTCTTCAATCAATAGCACATTGGGATGACATATAATTACATGTTTGATCCTTCATATCCGTGTTAGGCCTACCTCTGGCACAAAAGAGGTCCCATGCATAATAGGTCGCGTTGTGTTTGCTATATTTCTATTCTACTATTTGATTTGTTTGCTATGCAATATGTGCTTCTTTCAACATTATTTGTCAAATGTTTGCATTATTTTATTTAAAGCAGCAATCATTCGCTCTATACTGACACAGTTTTCTTCATTCTTGAAGGTTTTCTTTTATTGTGATTATTCCCCCCAAAGGTTGATTCGTGTAGACTGCGAACTGGCAGACCACCCGTACTTCACAAGATCAAAAACACGAGCATCCAACGATATGAATGATTCAGGGGCATCCGAACAGACTGGCTTGGGACTTGTCACCGTTCCAATAGACGAACCAGAGGCTTCGGGAGGAGGAAATGATAAACTTATCGCCCAATTGATGCAGCAAATAGCCAACATGAAAAGTGAAACTGAGCGACAGCGAAATCTCACCAACCTCTGCATTACCCTCAACACGCCTCACCATAAACAAAGAACAAATGCGATAATCCCACCATCCTTTTCGCCTGTTGACTCACCCGCTCCTCAGCCTTTTCCCTCAAACACTCCACTTCACACAGTCAATCCAAGCACTACCAATTCACCCCCCATCCCACAGCAAACTAACCTGCAATAAACCATCTCACAACAATCAAATCCACAACAAGCCATTCCACCACCGATCAACTCACCACAAACCATCCCGCAACAAACTAACCTACAGCAAACCATCCCGCAACAAAATGACCTGCAACAAGCCAACCCACAACAAGTTAACTTCCAACAAACCAATCCGCCACCTTTCACCACTCCCTATATTCCTCAGCCTGCAGTTATCCAAACTACCCCACTTACCCAAAACTACCAAGCAACTCAACACATACCATTGGCACACACCGCTAACCATAACACGCAGTATGTGCCACCGGTATATGTAGCAGAAGCTCAACCTTTCACTACCCAATTGCAGGCCATACAGCATCCAGAGGTTGAACCTTATGAGGAGATGGAAGGGGAAGCCAGGGCGAAAGCAGACGAGAATGTAGCAAAGGAGATTCGCAGTCTGAAGGAAGCAGTTAGAAGCATCCAAGCCCACAAGGGATGTGAAGGACTAGAGTACGAGGATTTATGTATTCATCCCGACATTGATTTTCCTACTGGATATAAGGTGCCGAAGTTTGATATGTTTGATGGAAAGGGAAATCCTCGGGCTCACCTGAGGTCGTACTGTGACAAGCTTGTGGGAGTAGGAAAAGATCAAGCCATCAGGATGAAGCTGTTTATAAGGAATTTGACGGGAGAAGCGCTCGATTGGTACACATGCCAAGATCCGCAGAAATGGCATAGTTAGGGAGAAATGGCCCAGGAGTTCATGAATAGGTTCAGGTTCAACACTGAGACTGTCCCAGACTGATTCTATTTGATGAAGTTAGAAAAGAAGTCGACAGAAACTTTCAGAGAGTATGCTATGCGCTGAAGAGCAGAAGCCGCAAAAGTCCAGCCCCCGATGGCGGAGAGTGAGATGATGACGCTTTTTGTACAGTCTTTAAAAGATGCAACATACTATGAAAGACTGATAAGTGTCATCGGACACAAGTTTTCTAAAGTTATTAGAATGGGAGATTTCATAGAAGAAGGAATCAAGACAGGAAGAGTCACAAATCTGGCAGCCTTGCAAGCCACAAGCAAGGCAATTCAGTCAGATTCAGCTAAGAAGAAGAGGGACGAAGTGTCCGCGGTCATGACCATCCAGGAACGGAGACCAAATTAGATGTTAACTTACCAATACCCTTCATCCCAGCCTTCATATTATAGCCAATACACCCAAGCCCCTCAGCCTTATTACCAACCTCCACCCACTCCCCATCCTATTTACTATACCCAACCAGCATATTACCCACCCCGAACACCTGCCCACCAAAGCCCATCACAATACCAGCCAACTTACTTGCCTCAACCCCAATACCAATCACCAAACCGTCCATAAAATACACCCAGACCTTGCCCAAACTTTGAAAGAAAGCCAACCAAAACCTACACACCGTTAGCCAAACCCTTAGCCCAACTATATGAAAGGTTGAGAACCGCAGGGATACTCCAATCAATTTAGGGAAGAGTTCCTAATCCCCTACCTGGATGGTATGACAGGACTAAACGTTGTGTGTATCACTCGGGAGTTGCTGGACATGATACTGAAAATTGCCTTACTCTCAAAGACAAAATCGAGGCGCTAATCAAAGAAGGGGTCATCCAGCTCAAACGAGCTTCTCCAAACATAAACAACAACCCGCTGCCCAATAATGCTGACGCCGATGTGAACATGATTACCGTTGATGAAGATTGTAATTTGAAAGGGACTATCGTGCCGGTTAAGAAAGAGGAAAAAGTTGAATCATCAGCCTTTGTTGCTCCAGTAATCATGGTCCAAATGAGGGCCCCAATTGAAGTGGAAGTGCTCACTCCAAGGCCTAGGATCACGGCCTTAGTTGGCCAGGCACCTTCTTTCAACACAAAAGCAGTTCCTTGGAATTATCAGTCTGATGAAAGGGACAAAGCAAAGGGAAAATTGATTGTAGAGACTGTTGCTGTTGGATTGACTAGATCTGGGCGGTGTTATGCCCCCGAGGAGGTAGCACAAGGAGCACCGAGCAAAGAAAATGGCCAAAAGGAGGCTGTGACTGAGGCTAAAGTCGAAGAATTCTGGAGAAAAATGCCAACTAAAGAACATTCTATTGTAGAACAACTAAAGAAAACACCAGCCCAAATTTCTTTATTGGCATTATTGATGAGTTCTGAAGCCCATTGGAACGCTCCAGCAGAGGTACTAAATGAAGCTTATGTTCCGGCTGAGACTTCCAGCTATAAATTTTCAGCTATGGTGGGAGACGTCCTCGAAGCCCACAAAGTTTCTTTTCATAACGATGAGTTGCCACCTGAAGGTTTGGGGCACAACAAGGCACTGAACATCACAGTCAAATGCAGGGACAAGTTTATTTCCAAGGTTTTGATTGATGGGGGTTCAGCTGTGAACATATATCCTGTCACTACTCTCTGAGCCTTAGGAATTGATATCGGGAATCTTCGCGACAGTCCGGTGAGAGTCAAAGGTTTTGATAGAGCTCAAAGAGGTGTCGTGGGAGAGATTGACTTAGCCTTGGAAATCGGACCCGTGGAGTTTACGGTGGAATTCCAAGTAATGGATATATCTGCTAGCTACAATTTGCTGATAGGAAGACCATGGATCCACATGGCTGGTACAGTCCCCTCTACCCTGCATCAAAGTTAGAAATTTGTCTGGAATCATCAAGAAATTGTGATCCATGGAGAAGGCAGCAATTCGATCTATCCCAAAATCTCAATCCCTGTTATTGAAAATGTAGAAAGGCTAGATAGATCTGTCTTCCATATCAAGGAAACCATGTGCACTACCCAAGATGAAAGGGTAAAATTGCCACGTGTGCTTATGATGGTGGCATGGGAAATGTTAAAGAATGGTTTCAAGCCTGGTTAAATCTTTTAATGAACCTGGATGGAATAGTGGAACCAATTCAGTTACCTGGTTAGAAGGATACTTTTGGTCTTGGATACGAGCCCACTCTTGAGGAAATCTCACTGGCTAGTCTTAAAAGAAGAGTGATATTCCCTTGCCAAAGCCTGTTCCTCTCCTGAATCAGTCATTCTGCAAGACATCCGTCACCCAAGCATTAGAGGAAGCAGCTGAAGACAACCTCGTGGAAGGACTCAAGAATTTATTCATTGCCGAGGAAGAAGCTGAATGCAACGTGGTTCTGGATGAATGCTCTGAAACCCCAACTATCTGGGATGCTGAGCCTGGAGATATTTTGAACAATTGGACTTGTACCCCGCCCCTGGTTCTCTGGGAGTCTTGGTAGACAATTTGTATTAAGTATTTGATGAAACAACACGATTCAAAAATGAGGCCTAAATCGTGTTTATGCTTTTGTTGTGTTTTGCCTCCAAACTTTTGAAAGCTCAAATGCCAAATTCAAGCTATGCTTTTTATTTATTATTCCGTCTTTATTTAATTAATTTTTATTTTATTTTTCAGCAATCAAACTAGTAAATCTTTTGATACTGTGAATGTGACACGTAATGAAACAAGCGAGCCCATAGTAAATGTCGAACAAGACTCTGAAGAATATGAAGAGGACATGCAACCCGAAGAGTTAACCAAGGATTTTGAGCATTTTGAGAATAAGCCTAAATAAAATATGGATGAGATAGAAACCATAAACTTGGGAGATTCAGAAACCGTGAGGGAAACAAGAATTAGTGTCCATTTAACTTCGTCACAAAGGGAAGAATTGATCAACCTTTTGAGACAATAAATAGACGTGTTTGCATGGTCTTATGATGATATGCCGAGTCTAAGCACAAACATTGTGTCGCATAAGTTGCCTATTGATCCCTCTTGTCCTCCATTAAAACAAAAGAAGAGAAACATTAAACTGGATTTGAGTTTAAAAATCAAAGAAGAAGTTTCCAAGCAATTTGATGCAAAGATCATTCGAGCTGCAAGGTACCCCACGTGGCTAGCCAATATCGTGCCTGTACCAAAGAAGGATGGCAAAGTCAGGGTGTGCGTGGATTATCGGGATCTCAACAGGGCTAGTCCGAAAGATGACTTTCCCCTCCCAAATATTCACATACTTACTAATAACTGTGCGAAGCATGAGTTGCAGTCATTCTTTGATTGCTACGCAGGATATCACAAAATTCTAATGGATGAAGAAGATGCTGAGAAAACGGCATTCATCACAACTTGGGGAGTATACTATTATCGGGTGATGCCTTTTGGGCTCAAGAACGCAGGTGCCACCTATATGAGAGCCATGACTACTATTTTTCATGATATGATCCATAAGGATATTGAAGTCCATGTGGACGATATCATTATCAAGTCACGGAAGAGTTCAGATCACCTGACGGATTTGAAGAAGTTCTTTGACAGGTTGAGGCGATACAATTTGAAGTTAAATCCCGCAAAGTATGCATTTGGTGTTCCTGCTGGGAAGCTGCTGGGTTTCATTATGAGTAGGAGGGGCATAGAATTGGATCCTTAGAAGATAAAGGCTATTCAAGACTTGCCTGCCCCAAAAAGTCGAAAGGACGTGATGAGCTTCCTCGGTCGTCTCAACTACATTAGTCGGTTCATAGCACAATCGACAGTAATATGTGAGCCAATAATTAAGTTGTTGAGGAAAGATGCTGCTACCAAATGGACAGAATATTTCCAATAAGCTTTTGATAGAATCAAAGAGTATTTGTCTAATCCTCCTGTTTTGGTGCCTCCAGAAGCAGGAAGACCTTTGTTGTTGTATTTGTCCGTGTCAACAAATGCATTTGGATGTGTGTTGGGACAACATGATGAAACCAGAAAGAAGGAGCAAGCAATATATTACTTGAGCAAGAAGTTCACGCCTTACGAGGCCCGATATACTTTGCTGGAGCGCAACTGTTGTGCCTTGACTTGGGTTGCACAAAAGTTAAGACATTATCTGTCTGCATATACTACTTATCTCATCTCAAGGATGGATCCACTGAAGTATATCTTTCAGAAGCCTATGCCTACTGGGAAGTTAGCCAAATGGCAAATTTTGCTAAGTGAGTTTGATATTGTATATGTTACCTAAAAGGCATTCAAAGGACAGGCAATAGCCGATCATCTTGCTGAAAACCCCGTAGATGAAGAATACGTGCCTCTTAGGACTTATTTCCCTGATGAAGAAGTGTTGTTTGTCGGAGAAGATATCGCAGAAGAATATCCAGGGTGGAGAATGTTCTTCGATGGGGCTGCGAACTCCAAAGGAGTTGGCGTTGGAGCAGTCTTAATTTCGAAGTCAGGCCAGCATTATCCAATTTCAGCAAAGCTCAGGTTTCCGTGCACCAACAATATGGCAGAATATGAGGCTTGTATTCTTGGACTCAGAATAGCCGTTGATATGAACATACAGGAGTTGTTGGTTATAGGTGATTCGGACTTATTGGTTCATCAAGTACAAGGCGAATGGACCGCTAAGAACGTGAAGATACTTCCGTACTTTCATTGCGTGAAAGATCTGTGTAAGAGATTTATCAAGGTGGAATTCAAACATGTCCCAAGGGCTCAAAACGAGTTCGCTGATGCTTTGGCAACCTTGTCCTCTATGATTCAGCACCCGGACAAGAATTACATAGATCCTATCAAGGTGAATGTGCACGATCAGCAGGCTTAATGTTTCTATGTAGATGAAGAGCCTGATGGAGAACCTTGGTATTATGACATTAAGAAGTATCTCAAGGTGGCAGACTACCCAGAAGGCATAACCAGTGTTCAGAAGAGAACACTTCGAAGATTAGCAAACCACTTTTTCCTAAATGGAGAAATCCTTTATAGGAGGACTCCAGATTTAGGACTATTAAGGTGTATTGATGCCAAAGAAGCAACCAAGTTGATTGAAGAAGCACATGGCGGTACATGTGGGCCTCACATGAATGGTTTTACTCTGGCTAAGAAAATTCTACGAGCAGGCTATTTCTGGATGACTATGGAATCAGATTGCATTCGTTTTGTGCAAAAGTGTCATCGATGTCAGATTCATAGCGATTTGATTCGAGTCCTGCCAAATGAATTAAATGTGACGAGTTCTCCGTGGCCATTCGCAGCTTGGGGCATGGATGTCATTGGTCCTATCAAACCTGCCGCATCAAATTGACACAGGTTCATTTTGGTGGCCATCGACTACTTCACAAAATGGGTAGAAGCATCTTCACACAAGTCAGTGACAAAGAAGGTGGTGGCAGATTTTGTTCGCAACAACATCATTTGTCGATTCGGAATCCCGGAGTCGATTATAACAGATAATGGAGCTAATCTTAATAGTGATCTGATGCGGGAGATTTGCGAAACATGTAAGATTACTCACCGCAATTCCACTCCTTATCTACCTCAGATGAATGGAGCAGTTGATGCAGCCAACAAAAACATCAAGAGAATATTGCGGAAGATGATTGATAATTACAGGCATTGGCATGAAAAATTGCCATTGGCCCTTCTCGGTTATTGCACCACTGTAAGGACTTCAACTGTGGCAACGCCTTATCTTTTGGTCTATGGGACAGAGGCGGTGTTACCTACAGAGGTGGAGATACCATCTTTGAGAATCATCCAAGAAGCTGAGTTGAGTGATGCCAGGTGGATACAGAATCGATATGAACAACTGATGCTCATTGATGAAAAGAGGATGAATGCAGTTTGTCATGGGCAACTTTATCAGAACAGAATGGCCAAAGCTTTCAATAGGAATGTAAGACCGAGACAGTTCAAACCGGGGCAATTGGTATTGAAGCGCATATTCCCATGCCAAGATGAAGCCAAGGGAAAATTTGCACCTAATTGGCAAGGGCCTTACATGGTTCATCGAGTACTGACTGGAGGAGTATTAATTCTAGTAGAAATGGATGGCGAAGTTTGGTCGAAATCTATCAACGCAGATGTCGTCAAGAGATACTACGTTTAGGAGCTTTTCTTTTATCTTGTATATAATATCTTGTAATGCCTTTCAATGTAATGAAGCTACGTTCCCTCGACGGGAAACGTAAGAAGCCTATATCAGGTTTGGTCTTTTAAGATAGAAATTTCCAAAATTCTCATTTGTTTATAACATGAACTATGCCTAACCTGATTCCTGCGGTGGGATACGTAGGCGGCCTACATAGGCCTCGGTCACATTATTAGAAAACATCAATTTTATTTTGCTTGTAATTTGAACTACGCTTGACCTGATTCCCTTAGTGGGATACGTAGGCAGCCTATATAAGGCTCGGTCTCGTCATGTTAGAAGTTCAATATCCTCTCGTGCAAGAAACTGGGACAAATTTTAAAGGGCACCGTTGCAAGACGACATCGAGACACATGAAAGAGTATACGGTCAACAGGGTCATCAGGCAAAAGGAAGACTTTGGAGAAAGGATGCTCGCTTTGTTTCACAATGTGTCACAGTCCCGAGTGCAGCAGAAATTATTTATCACTATATACATATTTTTTACTTCTTTTTGAAATAATATGACTTTTAATCAGATAGTTTTATTAGTTAGCCAAGACATAGAAATGGGCAGAGGTTACAAGTCCACACAAAGTTGGAAGCATGAAACGTCAAGAGCCAGATCTTCAAAGTCAACGCGAATCAACCCCCCCCCCCCCCCAACTTACAAATTTTCTTTGGATGCAGATTTCCAAATTGCGGAAGCTGAAATATGTAATGTTTACAGACTTGCAAGGATTGCGCATCGAGCGGTTTGAGCTTTCTTATAACAATTATGCCTCTCAAGTGTCAATAATTCTCGAGATTTGCAATAAATTAATGCTTGAGTCTTGCAAATGATTTTTCAAATGTAGCGACGCACAAATATTTTCTATTGCTTTCAAATGCCTCGCATAAATTCTTTCAAATACACTGCGCATGCACTATTGCTTTCAAATGCCCCGCACTATTGCTTTCAAATGCACCGCACATGCATTGCACTATTACTTTCAAATACCCTGCAAACGCACTGCATCAGTGCTCTCAAACGCACCGCACATGCATTGCATTATTACTTTCAAATGCCTTGCAAACGGACTGCATCAATGCTCTGAAACGCACCGCACATGCATTGCACTATTACTTTCAAATGCCCTGCAAACGCACTGCATCAATGCTCTCAAACGCACTGCACATGTATTGCATTATTACCTTCAAATGCCCTGAAAATGCACTGCATAAACGCTCTCAGATGCATCGCACATGCATTGCACTATTACTTTCAAATGCCCTGCAAACGCATCGTATAAATACTTTCCAATGCACCGCATATGAATGCACTGCACACGCATAGCGCTGCCGCTTTCAAATGCTCTGCATGAATGATTTCAAACGCACCGCAAATGCATTGCACCACTGTTTTCAAATGCTCTGCATAAATGCTTTCAAGTACACCGCACGCTTATTGCAATACAGCTTTCAAATGCACCGCACATACATTGCATGACTGTCTTCAAATGCTTTGCACCGCACACGCATTGCACAAATGCTTTCATCCGCTTCGCATAAATACTTTCATACGCACACGCGCCGCGAAAATGCTTTAAATTCACCGCCCAAATGCTCTGCACCATGAATCATGATGGTTTGAAAACCTCGTTTCATCAATCATTGTGTTTTAAAGAAAACCTCATTATGCCGGCTAAGAAAGCCTCATCTCTCATAAATCATTCGGCTTAAATAGCCCATATTCATATCTCATTTGAGGCCTCATTTTCATTAATCATCGCCAAAAGGCATCATTCTCATGAATCATCGGCCTAGAACCTCATTTGCATTAGCCTCAGCTAAGGCTATCATTTATTTAAATCATTGCATCTTTTTATGGGCTTATTTTACATCGCTTTACTTCCAATATTTATTTTACTAATTATTTTATCTAGTTTGAGTTTCGCAGGAGCTTTAGCGCAACGTGGAACTATTTCTTCGGCAGCGAACTGGGGCAATTTGTTGGGAAGGATAATCAGACTTCCCGACAAGGGTCAAGGATCTACCTCGAACACTCGTCTCCAACCCCAAATATTCCGCTTGCATACCAACACATTCATATTTCAGAATTCTCGAGTTCGATCATAATACCCCGTGTCATCATAATTCAACACTGGGACAATATTTTACAAAGATTCGCGCCAATTAGGATTCGTTATTCATAGGTGTCGTAGTTGTCCCAAAACTACACACGGCCCGATTCTCGTGCAACCCGAGATATGTAGGCAACTCGGAGACCAGAGTTCGACCATAATCCTCTCAAATTTTCTTTACCCTTAATCCTCCAAAATCCTTTAGCCGGGACAAAATAGGGTACTGAGTCAACGTCTTTGCCCGAAAATTCTTTCATCATTACCGGTCAAAGAGGGACAAGTTGTTGACACCCAATTTTGTCCCGCCTTCCCCAAAATATTTATCTACGCTTCTAATATTTTTGGCAACTTAAGAAATAATTATTTATACTTTACTACGATTATTAGCTTCTTATTAATATCAGCGTTTCAGTATCCTATTTTAGTCACTAGCTATTATTATTTTTTATTTTATTACCGTTACTACTACCACTATTAACATTATTATTATTATTATTATTATTATTATTATTATTATTATTATTTATTACTAGTATTATTATAATCTGCATTATAATCATTTCTAACATTTTATTTACCCTCTTATGAACACGCATCGCATTTATTGTTGCGCAATTAAACAATCGCGTTTATTTACTGTTGAATTCTTTTTTTAAAAAAAAAAATTATCTCACGGCTATTACGATATCATATAATTTTATTTTTTTATCTGAGCGCTAATAAATACATACTTTTATATTATGTAATATTTTAGCACACGTTAGTATATAGTTAATTAAAATAGGCCTTTTATTTAAATTTAGAAGCCCAAATTATTTCTTTCATTATCAGCCCAAATCCGAGTCCAATCAATCCACACTATTTTTTTGGACCAGTCCATAAAATCAGCCCACTACCCGAAGACCAGCCCACACCCGGTTGAACTGACCCGGCCAACCACCCGAACCGACCCGGTCGTTCAACATAGATGAAGCCTTTTAGGGTTATCTCTTTTTCACTCAGTGCCGCAACCCTCCCCTTCTCTCTCTTCTCTCTCTCTCCTCACCCGCCCTTTCTCTCTTCGACGACTACAGTAAAATCGCAGACGTCTTTCGTTCCTCCAGACCGTGCATGGCCATTTTGGGGAAAGGAAATTAATGTTCGTCCTTTCCCCGTCAGTTTTTCAACCGTTGAAGAGGGTAAACTTTTGTTTTCTTCTTCTTTCTCTTCTGCTTGCATCTGAAAACCTTAATGAGTTTTGTTTGTTCATGAACCCAAATCATTTTTTTTATCAGTTCCTTTTATTTTCGGGTACGAAGGTTTTAATGGTTTTTGTCTACTTCTTCCTTTTCTGATCAAGGTCTGAGGTATCGACAAAATCCGAACGTCTGTATCTGGAGTGGGGCGTTGTTGACTGAAACAAACCCCAACCAAAATATCAAATCCCAGCAAAACCCTAATTGATCCCTATAAATAATCCTTTCTTGAGTTGTTTAAGGAGTTCTTTTTAGCCGCCCAAAAATCCCCCTACAAAATATTAGTTTTTCAGCAGTCACAATATTGCTTGATATCGATTCAAAAAAAACACTAAATTATTTTCTGTTTTCTTTTGCCCCTGGTATTGCTTCGAATCCGAGTGTATCCTAACTCGGAGATTGTAGCGTTTCGAGTGTATATCGGAGATTCGAAGCCTCACTTCGCTGCACCCGAAGAAGGTAACCCCTTTTCTTTTTATTTTAGTATTTTATCTGATTTCTGTGTTTGATTAGGTATGACTTTAGCTTGGTTTAATATAGTTAAGCATATTTTGTGTGTTAGTTCTAGCTTAGCTTTTTAAACATATCTTGTATGTTAGTTTAGTCTAATCTGTTTTAGTTAAGCATGTTTTATGTGTTAATTTCGTTTGTTTAGTTAAGCATGATGATGTGCTAGTTTAGTTGATATTAGTTAAGTCTGTCTTATTTGTTAGTTTAGCTCAGTTAATTCTAGTTAAGCATGTTTATATACTGTTTTAGTAGAGTTTGATTAGTTTAATCAGTATTTAGTAGGACTCAGGTGTTATTAGTTTAAAGCCTACTGTAAAGTACATATTAGTCTGATTCCTGCCTATTATTTTCCTAAGCATATGATGTAATCTTGTTTATTGATCCTGTTAGTCCATTGTTGTGATAGATGTAGTACCATAGTTTGATTAAATGAGATAGTAATGCTATGAATAGCTTAAATGTACTAGTATTAAGTGTCCAGGCTATTTTTTATGTTGTTTTGTCCTATTAAAGTTGATCATGCTTAGCTTCTGTCCCATGTCTTGCTAATTTAAACTTCTTTTGGTTAAATAAGAACTGATGATATACCTATATGTTTCAATTCTATGGACTAAAGATCATGTTTAGCTTTGCCTATTATCTAAATGTGAGTCGGTACACTACTATGCTATTTGATGAATGTTGAACTTGTTTTTTATGTGGAAGCCTGCTAAGCATATGGATGTAGTGAAGCTCCTTGTGTTTGGTTATCTTGTTGACTGTTGGTTTACTCATGTATGTTGGGATTTGTCACATTCTGATCTAAAATATACTAAGCATATCTAATAGTTTGTTTTGATAGAATGACTAATATACTTAACTGATTTTGAAAATAACTAGCCCTTATGTGTGATCTCATCATGGCCCTAGTTTTCCAAACTTATATCTAAGTCCATGATAGACTGATTGATTTCGTAAGTGGCCAACACCTTTGTATGCTCATCTGATGTCCGTCTACGGCCACCTCATTCTTTCTTTGAAATACCTCATATTGGCACTGAAATAATGAAAGAATAAAAGGTAAGATAGAATGCATCTTTTCTGAATTAACACCTATTTCGCATATGCTGTCAAAAATGGAAGTTTTCACTGTGATAGTTGAGTTTCTCTCAAATATGAAATGAACTGGGTGAGATCAGATTGGTAATAAGGTGTATCATCCTTAGTAAATATTGGTCCGAATTGGAATTTTAATCTCTTCTACTTGATTAAGATGTTATACACATAGGGATATATCAGGGTATACAAAATATACTGTCTTCACATGCTTTTAGTATGTTATAGGCTTGTATATCAAGTATACGCTTGATATATCATCCATCCTTAAGCATGCATGGTCTCTTAAGAGGATAAGAATATCATTTGTGACATTGCCTCTTTCTTCCATATCAAACCTTGCCTGCAATCTGAGCCCCTCCACCCCCTGAGTTCAAACTTGCTTTTGTTCTTATATGGATCTCTCCATGTCATTTGATTATTGCATTTTTGCCTAACCTACTAGATCAGGCTTTGTTTTCTGTTTTTTATTTGATGTCGTGACTACTATTTCTGTGCTTTCTGTTTGTATGAACTCTATACACGCCTAAGTACAATAAATATTACACTGTTTGATTCTTCTTATGTCTAAAGGTTGTCTTGCTTGTATTTTGCAAGTGTGAATTATGTATATGTGCGTATATTGCTAGTATACTTTTGTTTAAGCACGTTAATGAGGAGATTAGATTGGTCATTGTGGATTAAGCTTGAACCCTCCCCGGTGTTAGCCATGCCTGGGATTCATGAAACCCCTTGGAACTTGTGCAACATCGGGAAGACGGGGGCAGAAGCTTTCCGATATTAACCTTTTAAGTATCCTTATGAATGTGTATATACGAAGTATACTCAAATATACATAGTATATATGTAATCCACCGGTCTGTTTTGAACTTACATTATATATGTTTAGCCTTATTTATTGATTACATACTAATCCTTTTCTTTCGTTTTATGCATGACCATCGCGTAGGAGTCCAAGGGACTCGTCTTCTTCCGCATTCGGTGTTGGGCTAAAAGCCCAACGTGACCTCTCTCGTGCTAGCCCTTATCCGCAACAAATATAAAAAAATAAGATTTCTGGGCCAAGCCCAACAGCAGCAACAGATCGCAGCAATTGGCCTAAAATGGGCCGATCCATTTAATTTATGTCCCCCTTCTACCCTATTTTACTTTGTGTATTTGATTTGCATTGTATGACTAACACTTTATCTTTGTTTTTGTTTTCTTAGCTTAGAGAATTCTAGCGGAATTAGTGGGATTAGTTAGTGATAATGGGAAGTTAGAGTTGAGTTTGTTTTTGAAATAACGTATTTAAAGGTTTAATAATTTAGCCTATTTTCATCGGTTCAAGATTTCCTTTTAATTACTCTTTTACAAGTTTAAAATGGGTTGAGTAATCCAATTAAGAATTAAGTCCGATTTCAAATTATTCACCTACTTCAAATTATAGCCTAAACGTTATTTTATAAGTTCTCTTTTATAGTCTAAGTTTTATAGTTAATTTTATATAAAAGCATTAAATGATCATTCTAGTAATGGCTATAGATGAATCTTTTCTCAAATTTAATTTAAATACTTACCTTTCAAACAAAGCCCAATTTTTCATAAAAGAGAATAGTTATATTTTTAGATTACTTTCCATATAACAATAAAGAACTAATTTGCTTATTGCCTTCTTGACCTTATTTGATCATTTAATAAATTTGAGCAAGTTAAATCAATTGGTACTTAATCATCGAATTATTTCAAAGGCATACTAGTATATTGACTAATCCAGCACATTTTCTAGTATAATGTGGCTAAAGTCTTTTCTATAAATTACTTCCTCGTTTAATTTAAATAGCTGCCTTATGTTCTCTATTTTTGAAACCTTGATAATATTTACAAATTATTTTCCTAAATATTCAAAATGTTATATTTTCATTTTTAGGCCTTAATTAATTAACCTAAGTTTGGACGGTAACCGTGTTTAACGGATCTTAATGGATGCCTAATACCTTCCCATTAGGATGTCTTACCTAGAATCACACCAATTAAGTAGACCATTAACGGAGGTTTAGTTAGGCTTTACCTTAGATAATAAATTAGGTGTCCTAATTCACCGTTAAATTAATTAGATGGCGACTCCTTAAAATAAACAAAATAGGAATCACCAATATGTTGTACTCTACTTTGACCCGTTTAAATGGGGTATAACACAAATAACAAGCAAAAGAGTGTCTATGCTCTATAGCAAATTAAAAAGCACCAAATTTGATCTTGGTTTTATTTCAAGAAGATCATCAATATACAAAATAAATTGGAACAAGTACAAAAGAGCATGACACATGTTAGCAAATCATTCACACCTAGGTAAGTACACAAACAGACACAAAATCGTTGCTCTTAACTATTCACAACTGCAGAGTGCTTCCCAATTTCGCCAACAGAGCCATTTTTATTTGTAGGCAAATTCACTAGTTTTTGTTAAAATAAAACGGAAAAAGGGGCAAATATACGGCTGTACTATCGCCAAATATACCCATGCTGATATACTTTCGGTCAAAATTTACCCCGCCCATTATAGTTTGGCACAAGTTTGCCCTTAATTTTAACGGATGGACATGTGTCAAACTCAGAATCAAATGATCCACCCAATTTTAAATACCCGGTTTCTTCAAAATTCGGATCGTGCTCTGCAAGGCACATTTCTAGGGGCTTAAAACCTAGACCTCTTATTAAGGGTAAAGGGACCCCAACCATCACACCACAACCCATGTTGGTGCATTCCAAATACAATGAGCTAATTGCTTAAACAACCACTAAACTACTGGAAATAGGTGTAATGTAAGTCACTTATCTTTTGCTATTTCACTCAAAAAGTCATTCAATCTGAAAAGTAATATATTTTAGCGCTTGTAATGATGTGACACCTTATTTGTTAAGCCAAAACATAATAATAAAAAACATTAAACTCAACACATAGGCCTCATTTGTTTGCACTTAATGGAGATCTGAATCTTAGGTGCATTTGTTTTTAAGGTCTGATTCTTACTTATTCTGATTTAGCCCATTAAGTAAATTTGTTTTGTTTCCTTACAAAGCCTCTTAATGGATCTGAATAAATCAGGTCTGTAGGAGAGCCTTATTCCATCAGACTCATAAAATAATACGCAAACCTTTGACTCCTCCGCCTTCTCTTTTCCACAAAAAGTTTCACGTCTCTTGCAATTCTTTCATAACCAAATACCAGTTTTTCCCTCTTGAACTGGTAAATTTTAATAATCTTTACACGTACTTTGTATGGTATCTTTGATATTCACAATATTTTTGGGTGTATTGATGTTTATCAACCTACTGTGTTTTTAAATATTTTTGTTACAAAAAAGATTAACTCTTTGCTTAAAGTAATAAAAAACTTCATTTTCTGGGTTTAAGTTTTAGTGTTGAGATTATACCCTGATAGAAATTTATGGGCTTGTGGTTTAAGGTTTAATGTTGAGATTATACAGTCAAACCTCTCTAAAATTGACATTCGTTATAACAACATTTCACTATAACGGTCCGATTTTCTCTGGAACCGATTTTTCATGTTATATTTTACTTCTCTATAACAGCATTCTGCCTATAACAGCAATGGCATCCATTATAGCGGTACACTCTTTGTAAAATTATCTCTCTATAACAGTCATATTCAAATAGCGTGTAATAATATTTTGTAAGAAATATATTATGTGACAACAAAAGTGTCGATGAAGAGCCTCAATCTATTGCTACTTGGAGATAGAAGAGTCAATTGTTAAGCACTTAGACAGCATTCAAGGGAAAGCTGTTGAATCACCTTTTGCTGAAAGTTTGGACAAAATTCTTCGTCAGTTCAAGCATTATATTATCACTAAAAGACTAGAATTTACGAAACAGCCTAAATTGTAGAGTTCTTTCGTCAAACTTGAAATATTTAAATTCTCAATTAATTTAAAATGCATATGTTCCATAGATTTTAATTCTTTATTTGTGTGATACAATTAGTTATGGATTTAGTAGTAACTTATTAGTCTTTTCAATTTTTAATTTATGAGATATGAAAATCAATTGAGATTCTAAAATTTACAAGTATATTATTTTTGTTTATAACATAATAAAAAATACAAAAAATTAATTGTTTGCGTACTTTTATATATAAAAGCTACGCTGCCACTGCAGAGAGGTTGATAAAAATATATGGGTTTGGGGCTCCATGGAAAGCACGCTTGTAATATTGGTGATAACTGCTATTCCATTATAGATACCATATAGCAACAATACTTGTATATTAATCCAAACAATTCAATTTGGAAGAAAAGTCATTTTTCTTTTTCCCTTTTTCACCTGAGACTAATGATAACACTCCAACACTGTATACAAAAGCTTATGGGGCATATCAGAATTCCCTTTGTGTTGCATATTAGAAAAGCAAGATAAATATTCAAAATATTATTTTCTATCAAAAAACTCCTTTTATTTTGCTGAAATGAAATTTTTATAATAATTTACTGATATAGTGTAATTTATCATGCAAATTTAGCCGTTGAAAACAAACAGATTTAATCATTCAGTTTTCAGATCTAGAGACCACATTTTAATATTCAAATGTTCATTCAGATCCAGACATCTAGATCTTAATGCACATCTTAAATCATTCAGATGTGTATTTAGATTCAGACGTCTTAATTTTAATGGAAAGAAATGAGGCAAACCAAAAACCTCCCATCCGACACAACACCTGATCGTAACTATCTTTATATGCTAAATAAAAGGGTTATGGTACTGTCGAATAGCTTATTGTATGCATATTTTAAAAAGAAAATATTTAGATAGATCAAGTGAAATAAAATCACTTTCACATATGTAATCTAGCTAAGCCTGTCAATTGGGTCGGGTCGGCCTGGGACCGGCCCACCTAACCCGGCCCCCCAACCCGGTAAGAGGTTGGCGGGCTGGGCTAGTGGAAAAAATTAGGGGGTTGGGCCGGACATGCCATTTAGCCCTGTAGCCCGGCCCACCAACAGCCCGGGTTCTAGCCCACCGGGGGCCCGGCCCGGCCACTTGAAATTAATTTTTTTTAAAAAATCATAGATAAGCATTTTTACATATGTATAATAACACTATTGAGCATCATGGATATTATTATAAAAATAATCAATTAGCATAATTAAAGGAAGATAGTTATGTCGAAATGCTATGTCATCAGTCATCCCTACTGATAGTTGATTTTACAGAATCCTTAAAATAAAATAAAAGGATCAACTCAAAGAGAAATTGGAAGATAGATTGTGATGACGTAGGAGAAAAGTAGGAAGAGAGATGTTCTTTTGATATATTTATGGATAAAATAGTTGTAGCTGTAATTGTGGGATAATCATTTGAGTGGAGGATTATCATTATCCATTAACTTTAAATTTTGAAATTTGAACTTGGAAGTTGGAAGAGAGAGAGAGAGAGATTTAGATGAGTAGGAAATTTAGAGAAAGAGGAGAGTAGGGAATTGTGAGATAACATGGAGAAGAATGAATGGCATTTATAGATTGAAAATAGGGCCAAAGTATAATTTAAGAAACTTGATGGTTAAAATAAAGTTGACAACAACTAGATTTTAAAGTATCAAACATAATAAATTTTAGTATTAGAATTTTTTTTTTAAAATAATTAAAATCCGGCGCGGCCCACTAACTAAAACTCGGCCCGGCCCACTAACTAAAACCCGACTCAGCCCACTTAGCCCATTATGTACCCCTACCCGGGTAGGTGGCTAGGCCGGACACCCTTTCCCTCCCCCAACCCGGCCCACTAACTATGGCCCGGCCCGTCCCGGCCCCCAGCCCACTTGACAGGCATAAATCTAGCTCAACTTGTTCCTCCCACTTCCCAGTGTACTTTTATATGCCGAATTGTTGTGAATCTGAATTTGGTCTTCTAGTTATCAATTTATGGGGTAAGAAATGCTTTACTTACACAGTGGTTACACTAAGGTACTAGTAATATATCAAAAACTTGAAAGAACACTAAGGTGCATTTTATTTATTTATTAGACAACGTTAGGAAGTTTACAAGAACCATCAGTCTCTGCTCCTGATCATAAATACTCCTAATAAACTACAATACCAATATCAGGAATACAGTGAGGCATCACTAGACAACTCATGACAATTCTCAAGGATTTAATGAAAAAATTCGATAATTTCAAGGTTCACATACATGATATAAAATTAAACAGAAGTTCACAAAGTCAAGAAGATTAGGATATTTGATAAGAGAAACATGAGTTGATTCTCCAGTGTCCATCGAATAAATGCTCTTAATTACTTGTTAGTTGTTACAAGATCTTGATTGAAAAAGATGGTTGAATGAAACTGCCATGCTTTTAATTTACACACCGGCCATCACAACGTTGATTGGCTATTTTCAAAATAAGTCTACTATATTGCCTCCCAGTTAATTGAATTTAAAGCTGTAAACTTTGTCTTCTCATGATCTTTGTTAGGTCTCATTAACAACTAGCTCTCTCACGATTTTGATGGTTTCTGATGAGACAAAATAATCTCATTTAATTATATTATCATTTTAATAAAAAGTAGTGGCGTACTAAAAAGTTTGTAAAAGTAATACCTTTTTATTTCTTTTCATTATTATGTTCTCATCTCCTTGTTCTATAGAGAGGTGATCTCTTAACCATCTTGTGAAATCAACACTGTACACCACACACTACAACATCATCCTTTTGCTACCAATGTATAGATACGGGCATGTCCATAATCAACCTAGTTTTTGGGGAGGTGCCATCCGTTTTTTATCCCCTCCTTAAAGTTTTTTTTTTTTCAAAAAAAAAAAAAAATTACGAGATAGGGTCTAAGCCAAATTCCGTCACAGTAAGGTGGCTTATTTTTTGGAAAAAAAAAACGTTGGATTTTGCAATTCTTTTTTCTACAGTACCTAGACTTAGCATGAGCGTGAAAGAAGTCATGATTTTTTTTATTGATGCACAAAGAAAATACAAAGTCGAAATTTGATTTCTTAGTGACTTTAGGTTTAGGACGAACGTATTGGTTTAAGGCTATACACCCTATGACAAATAGATACTTATTTGTGTTATTTCCTCTGTTTCATTTATATAATGTAGTCTGATTAGGCATCTAGGTTAAGAAAAATGTAGTTTTTACTAGTACATTGTGATCTTAAACATATCATAATATTTTTGTGGCTATAAAAACTTGTCATTAAAAGTAAAATAGAAAAGTTTAAATTGAAGTGTTTCCAAATGTAGACATGTATGTGACTATAACATTTGTGTCTCTAACACACCATGACATATTTGTGGTTATCCCATGTCAAAACTTTTTACCTTAAACATACTATAACATTTAGGTGACTGTAAAGGCTTGTAATTTAACTAATTAATACGGAAATAGTTTCATATAAATGAAATGGAAAGAGTATTTAATTTCATGCAATTTTCACATATTATATATATACACATATACTATTTTAAAAGAAAATATTATTACACATTTAAATATGATTTTTCATGGGACGGTATCGAATCACACCTTTTACTAAAGAGTATTCTCACCACTATAAAGATGTAGTTAATGGGTGAAGACATGAGGAGGAAAAAACGGAATGCAAATATCACATGTGCTTGACAGTGCGTTTTGATCATTTTGATAGAATAGTACTTTTATTAATTTATTTTATTCGTCCCTCTTCCTTCAAATCAATCAAAACCTTAACTATTCGAAATTCCTAGTTATTCAAAAGCTCATTCACTCCGTGTTTTTGTTTCTTTTTGTTTAAAATTTTTGCCTTTTGAGTACTCGCAAGATTACTAAGATGACATTCCTTCCTATCCTAATTACCAAAAGTGGATCAAGGAATATCATCATCCACTGCACAAAAAATCAAAGAGGTGATTCTATCTTTTAGTTTCAAGTGTTATTTCTTTTAGAGCAATACCTTCTATCGGTGAGAGGTGTTCGACTAAACTAGTCCAAAGACATTGTTAATATGGCGTGATACTCTTAGAATGCCACACCATTTAGAATATCTTTGCTAGAAAAATTAACATAATAGCCGCCCACAAAAATCATAGCCAGTAAATGTATATTAATGTACATAAAATACACATTTTTGATACAATAGTGTAATTCTTTAATAGTTAGCTAGCGAATGTAATGATTTTTGTTTGATTGGCCAAATATGTAACTTGCCCTACATCTTATCTATAGCTTTCTTCTTCTTTTTATCCATTATCAATATCAGATTTTTATTCGCACACTCCATAATAGATTTTGACCAGATAAAATTTGGTCCCCTCGAGACAAGCTTTAGCTGTAAAGCACAATACAATCCACGCACAAGTCCACAATGGTTAGCCTAAGCCCTAAGTCGGCCGACTTTTCTCCTACCTATGTTTCACCGAAAGTACGTACGTAAGTATTATTTCTTTTTCATCCACCAATTGTTTTTCCTATTTATACCCCATTCTCACTTATGAAACTTAACTCATTACTAATTTCCAATGGAAATGCATGGCAAAGATGCTTTGTACCCAACATAGAAAAATGCTACTACTATTATATCACATGAGAAGAATCAGTTTTTATCAATATTAAGTAGATTTCATGCAGGTTATTTTAGAATAAGCCTTTCTTTATGTGGCCAAGCATTATTATCACTACAAAAAATGGGTCAATTAGCGGGGGTCAATTTGCGGGGGTCACCGCTAACCCCCGCAATAACATCAAATAGCGGGAGCTCTATCTAATGCCACAAATTAATTACGATTTGTGGGGGTTATAAATCCCAGCTATTATTTTTTTAAAATGAGTTTCCAACTTTCGGGAGTTATAAATAGGGGTGGGCGCTCGGGCCATCGGATTGGATATAAAATTTTCGGTTTAGATATTCGGTTTTCGGATTGAAGAAATTACAATCCAAATCCAATCCAAATAAGTTCGGATTGGATTGGATGTTTTAAGTTCGATTTCGGATTATTCGGTTTGGATATTTCGGGTTTTCGGATTTGACTCTTAAGACTTAAGGCAAACTTATTAGGAATGAAATTCATGTATTAGTTCCACAAAGGTAAGTCTAAACTTAATTGCTCAGTAAAAAAAGCATTTCAGTTCAAATTAGGATTAACAAATCCAAGTCATGTCCAACATAGTAAATTCATACCAAATAAAAGCATTCTGAAAAAGTGAAAATGAACAAAACAAAATCTAAGTAGTCATCTGGAAATATAACAAAGAACTCTGTCGTGGGTAACACTAACGTGAGACTTTTGAGACTTGAGAAGTAAGAAAACCCTATATCATATTTGATTTAGTAGAGAATTGTATATTGAATTTAATATTTTAATAGGTAGGGTCTTAGGTACTAATCTATTAGAACTTTAGAAACTAGACTTATTAATATTGGGCACATACGATATAGGTGGTTTAGATAAAAGGTATAAAAATCTCGAATTTTCGGATATCCAAAAATCCATCATACTAAATCCATATTCAATCCGAAATCCATAAATTTTAAAAATAAAATACAAAGTCCAATCCATAATCCAAAAATTCAAACCAAATATTTAAAAAGTTCGGATTTTGATTTGAATTTCGGATTGGCCCAAACTGTGCCCACCCCTAGTTATAAACCCCGCTACATTTAAAAAAAAACTGAGCTCTATTTAGTTATCAATTTTGTGGGTTATAAACCTCCGCTAACCTTTAAAAAAAAAAGCGCTAAAAATGTAAAAGTTTCCCTCATTTAATTTGTCTAAACTTAAAATACTGTCTCTCTCTCTCTCACACACAGTTTGAACTTTGCTTTCTCTCTCTAGAAGGTTGAACTCCACACGAATTTCTTCTTCAATCTCTCTCTAGAAAGCGGAAACCCTAAATTGCTGCTTTAGATTTGAGCTCTTATCTTCAATTGCTTTAGATTTGAGTTCATTTTGGTTCAAATGTTTGTGAATTTACTCTTTTTTTTGGTTAAAATTCGAAGTTTATAGCTGAAAAATGAGTTAGAAAAAAAAAAGAAACTTTGTGAAATTTACTCTCTCCAATCCTCTTTCTGCTATGAGATCAAATACTTGTTATTTTGTTGTGGTAATTGATAAGTAGAAAAATTGTCTACAATGTGTTTGTAAAAATTCTCAACTGAACTCTATTTTGGTTAGCATAATGTATTTTTAGGGTAAACGTTAGATTTTCCATTTTCTTTTTGCTTTGCAGTATCTTCAAAGTGATTGTCTTATTTAGGGTCGATTAATTGTGTATTTACTGCTTGTCTCAATCTCGATGTGTATATTGTGCTTATTTATTGCGGATTTATGGAGAAGTTATTTGGATTTTTTGATCGGAAATAAGACGTAGTTGAGGCATTGTGCCAGCTATATAAATAAATTAAATATCTAGCCTTAAGGAATTGTATTGGATGAGCACGTCACAACGCTTTAACTATAGTTGTTAAAATTGTTGCTGCACAGCTTCAGGTTCATTATCTAAAATAGTTGTTGAAGAATGTATCTAATAAGCATGTCTCCTAAAGTGCGGTGATCAATTTTTTCTTTTTAGTTAGTGTAGATGACGAAATTTTATTAAAAGTAAATTCACAAGAAATTCGAATTATATTAAATCCAAGATATATTCGTCCGAACAAATATTATGGGCTAATATAATTGGGTTAATTGCTTAAGTCCAATTGGTATGGATTTAATTGAAAGATCAATTCAATTGGGCTAGCTAGTCTATCTTGTCAGGCTTCACATGATGAGCCCACTCTATTAGCCCAAGGTCCATGCCACGTGTCAAATGACGTGGTGCGCCAAGTCAAGTCAAGTCAAGGACCAATAAAATCATGCCACGGGCATAAGTGACGCAGCATGTCAAGTCAATAGAAAAACCAATCAAATGTCGCCAAGTGTTCAAATGACATGGTTCAACCAATCATATACAAACCCTAGCTCTCCCCTGCAACTATAAATAGGGGTCTTTACAAAGCCAAAAGAGAGGAAGAAATATACATAGAGAAGCTCTCAGCCGCAAGTCTTCCGCATATTAAGAAGTCTTCGCTCCAAGTGGTGAGCCGCAAGTCTCCATACCTCTACGTTTGTGATTAAAGCTCGGCTCCGCATTCGTAGTGAAATATCAATAACAAGTGATTCGTCCATTCAAGAACAAGCAAAGCCCTTGATTGACGGCCGTATCGTGAGGAGAAGAATCAGAGGATTACATCTTTTTATTTAAGATTTCATAAAGATTGTAACCCCCGCGCAAATTCTTGAAATCAAATATTATTCTTTGTCGCTATTTTTCTTGTCTTGATTATTATTTTCAGGAACGAAATAGATTTTAAGTTACTAGCTTTGTGCTAATTGTTAACTCCCTCTGAGATGTTGTTGTTCCTTTATCTATCCTTACGTGCATATGTATATGTTCTGTTTTTTCTTCTAACTAACAAGTTTTCCCTTTTCTTCCATCTGAGAAATTGTGTCCTGGAAGTAAATTCGTGGTGTGGAATCAGTTACAATACGAGTGCCCGTCATTGTATGTCATTCTCTTATTTTAAAGGTCCAATCTATTGGTTAGTCAGCCAAACAACTTCATGGGTTACTAGTTGAAATTGGATGAAATGAGAAAGCCACATAATTGTATTTGTTTGCTGCAACTCAAATCAAAAGTGGGACTTTCTGCTTGGGTTGCTTACATGTCCACATAAGAATATGAAAGAAGAGTTAAATACAATAATTGAGATATTTTTTCTGTTCCGTAAATAACTAAGTATAACCAACTAATTCTTTCTTACATTAATATTAGCGAAATTGTAATTCAAATATGTCATGAAGGGTTCCTTTTACACTGTCTTTTAAAATTGTTAAATGTCTCTAATCTTATGACTTTCTCATGAAAATCTTGTAGGTGATATTCTCTGCTAATCTTGTTTTTCAGTGGATAAATCTTGGATTAGAATGCCAACGACCACAAAAGAATATAAGCTTGGTTTGAATCAATTTCTAGAATTTGCATTTAAGAATGGAGCTATAGGAGATAAAATTAAATGTCCGTGTCCTAAATGTGGTTGTGCAAAATGGCAGACTAGAGATGTAGTGTTTGATCATTTGATTTGCAAGCAATTCCCTGAAAATTATGTCAATTGGGTTATGCATGGGGAAATGAATGTGTTGCAAAATTCTAGAAGCATAGAGGTTACTCAGGATACACTACCATGAAAATCCCGTAGAATTGTTTATTAATGAAGCATTCCAAGGCTTAAGGCATGAGGGAGTTGATGTAGGTCCGTCACAAGTAGTGGGAGAAGAAGAGATGTTAAATGATATGCCCGCTTATTAGAATTCTACTGCTAACACATGATAGCACATATGCAGAGAAAGAGCAGATTTTGAAGAATTGTCTAGAGAGAGAAATTTCTATATTTTCATTGAAGATGAATAGGAAAATACAAGCTCTGTATTCTTTTACAAGTGACTTGGTGATATATACACACATCACCGACTTTCTAACAAACACACGTGACTAGCACATGATTGGGGATTAACTAGCCCAACTAATTGCTCTTAACTCAGCACTATCATTTGACAGCTAAGCATTATGACAGCTAAGCATAGTGCTTTTCTTTCCTATCTAGCTGAAACTAGTTACAATTCAATACTCCCCCTCAAGTTGGAGGGTGGAAGATATCTAACACACCCAACTTGGATAGCAAAAGTTGATGTTGTCCTGGTCCTAGTCCCTTGGTTAGAAGATCTGCAGGTTGCATACTTGAGCACAAATACTGTGGATCAATGAAGCCTGATTTCACCCTTTCCCTAATGAAGTGACAGTCGATCTCTATATGTTTAGTCCTTTCATGAAACATAGGATTCCCAGCTATTTGAATGGCAGACTTGCTGTCACAATACACTTTGATAGGAACAACCACCTGTATAGTCAGTTCCTTAAGTAAACCAGCCAGCCAAATCAGTTCAGCAACTAATGCTGCCATCCTTCTATACTCGGCTTCAGCTGAGCTCCTGCTCACTGTCTGTTGTTTCTTGGATTTCCAAGATATTAAGGAATCTCCCAACTTCACCACATATCCTGTCACTGACCTCCTGGTGTTGGGACAGGAGGCCCAATCTGAGTCACAATAACCTGTTAAAACTGTGTTGTCTCCTCTCTTTAACAATATTCCCAGACCAGGTGAGTTCTTGATGTATCTAACAACTCTAAGAGCTGCTTCCCAGTGTGAAATCTTGGGATGTTGCATAAATTGGCTAAGAACTTGGACACTGAAACAAATATCTGGCCTTGTGATGGTCAGGTACAGCAGCTTTCCAACTAATCTTTGGTAGGAAGTGACATCTTCAAACTCTGCATCATCAGCCTTTTTAGTTCCTTGATCACTTTTCTCAATGTCTTGGTCATATTCCAAACTGGTGAGTTTCTGATTAAATTCCAATGGAGTGCTTATTGGCTTAGCACCACCAAGTCTTGACTCTGATATGAGTTGTAGGGCATATTTTCTTTGGTTAAGAAGAATGCCTTTCTTGGATCTCAGCACCTCTATACCAAGAAAATATTTCAAATCTCCCAAATCCTTCATCTTGAAATGATGATGAAGGGTAGTTTTTGCTTCTATGATTGTTGACACCCAATTTTGTCCCTCATTTATTTAATTTTATTTACTCGGGCTTCTAAATTTGCTGACGAGCTAAATACTTTATTTTCACTACTATTAATATCGCTACTTTTATTTTTCAACATTATAAGTATTACTCTATCACAGATTTTAAACGGTTAATCATCGTTTCATTTTTCGGGTTTGGACTCGTTAAATTTATTACAAGACCACATTTTTTCAAAATCTTTATTCTTCTACATATTAATTGTCTTTACATAATATATATTATACCAGTTATTAAATTAGAATCCCAAAATATTTTAGCGGAGGAACGGTCAATAATTTTCAGCCAATTAATGGTTTAAAATACAAATACAATGTTATTCCCCTACCCAAATAATCATCTCACATTTTAATACCCAACCCACATTATATCAGCCCAAATCCTACACCAACTACCTGACCCAGTTCAGTCCAGCCCAAAAAATTACCGACCCGGCCCATTTATTTTTTTACCTCTTTACCCTAATCCCTCCTCACTCTTCTTCTTTCTCTTACTCTTTTCTCCGCTTCCTCTCTCTCTCTATTCTCTCCCTCTCTCCCTTTCACCGCCGCTCCCCTCTCCCACCATTTCCGCTCCTCCCACGCTCCTCGTCCCCACCTCGCCGACGACCCCATCACCGTTCCCCACACCACTACCCCACTCCGCTCCTCTCTACCCTACCCCCGCTCCTTTATTTCCCTTTCATCATCATCATCATCGCCTCCACTCACCCGCTCCTCTCCCACACTCCTTTATAAAAACAAACAAGAGGAGGAAGGAAAGAGGGAGGGGAGACGGGAAAAGAAAGAAAAGAAAAACAAAATCAAGAAGAAAACAGATCGAAAAAAAGGGAAAAAAGAAGGAGGGTTGGAAGATTTGGGAAATAGAATCTCCCTGTAAAACACAAGTTTTAACCACCTCAAGTCTTCGAGAAACGGACAGTTTCCATCAACCTTGTTTAAAAAAAAAAATGTTCTTGAAATTCAGCCGAAATGAGGGATTTTGAGTATTAAGAACGAAATTATTTCAGTGTTTTAAGGGACACAAACCATCTTCCCAAACTCAATTTTCCTTCCCGGTGAACTTTAGCCGTGGTGGGATGATTACTCTATTTCCATTTTTTCTGCTTTGAAACTTTAAACACTTTAATCGGTTCGGGTTCATTCGAGTTCGAGCATAGATTCGAGACCCCGACGCCTCACTTCACTGTACCACAAAAAGGTAAATTCTGCCTCGTTTTGGTTTATTGTGATTCTAGTAGTTTAGTTTGTTTGGAATTTTTGTGAATCGATTTAGTAGTAATTCCATGAGTTCAGGCAGTCTGCTATGTGAATGTAATCGAAGAGGTCTTATTGGTAATTAAGTATTGTTTATGCATGTTTGAAGTTCCTGTTTAATCCTATCAAGGTGCTCATAGATAGTGTTAAGAAAATTTTATCATCTGCTAAGTTCATATAAAATAAAAAATGGAAAAGGGTAAAGGGTGGGGGTATAGTCTAAATACTACGTCTTGGATATTCGAGTTGTTTCATTAAGATGACGTTATATTAATTGAAACGGGGCTATTTGTTTCTTTTGAAATCTGGAATTAGTATTTGTAGTTGCTTGGTTCAGTTTGGTTTTAGTCTAATTAAATGTGATCAGTGTGTATTATTTGATTCGTTTTAAAGCAACGTACTTACTCGATATGTGAAGCATTGTTTCGAGTGATATGTTCCTCTAAAGATAAGATGAGAAGTCATTTGTTAATTTTGAATGCCACTTCTGGTGAAACTGGGTATTTCGAGCTTGCTTGGGACTGCTAATCCCATTCAGTCCTCTTCTACTATCTGGATATGGTTTAACTAAGTGTTTGGATAACTTGAAAATATCGCTAGCATGTTTATAGTCTTGATAGGAATGGTTTTAAGTCGTATCTAAAAAAAATGGACTTGGGAATTGGAATTCTGAAAGTTGTTAAAATATCCTTGTTGTTCTAGAAGATAGAATTGAATAAGCATCACAACTTGCTGATTTGACTGAGTAGTCCAATAAATACTTTGGCATACAATTTGAAAGGATTTGAAGTCGAGAAGCTATTAATAATAGGACTAATCGAAACATGTTATTTGATTTCATTTCATAAGGACTAAAAGACATAAAATGAGTTTGTTTAGACATTATAAGTGAACCATGGTTGCATACTATATGGTGACCTGTTATTTAGTTGTTCCCATGAATCTGAAATTTCAAAGTTGGAGAAGAATTCTTTCTGCGTCAAAATTATGCCACCTAAATGTGTAGAAATTTTCTTTTTTCCAGCTATTTTCTTCTCTTTTGTTTTCCTGAGCAAAACTGCTCAACCTTCTGCCTAATTCTCGTGACTGCGGATGCTTTATTTACCTCTTGTTGCACCTGCTCTCTTTGTTCTCCTTGCTGCGTTCATTGTCACCAGACATTTGTATATGCCCTGTTGAACATGAATCCAGTAGTCATATTTGATTGACTCACAGCTGCTGTTGCTGCTATGTCCAGTCTACTGTCTGATTATGATACATATATACAAATGTTATCCAAGTTGAAAGAGCAGTAGACTGATTTTGGTGCATGTTTTGGACTGCTGCGTACTTTTGTGCTCTGTTTGTTCAATTCGGTTTTACCATATTCATTCCTTAGATTGATTCAGTTGTATGCATAGTGTCTAGGCTTTTTCTTCCTTCTCTTTTGTTTAATCTAGTGATCATGCTTAGTGTAGGTAATCTCATATCTATTTGGCATAATGCTTATGATTCGACTGGCGCAGTCATTCGACTGGCCATCTGCCTTCGTGGTCAAATCTAAAAAAGGGACACTGCATTTGCATAAAAAATATCATGTGTGGGCTCTGCTCTCCATATGTAAATGAATTTGTTCATTTTCGTTGTGACTCAGTGTACGTTTGATTAAGTCAGTCCAGTCCCTGTTCTATTCAGTCTTCCCTTTCCTCTGCTCTGCTCCCCTCTTGTCATCTTTCAGCCTCTATCCCAACAGCCATTAATGATTTCATTTCAGTATTGCGATTGGAAACTTTAGGCTTACATTCGAATGAAGTTGTGCAAAACTGATAATCTCGTTTGGATGAAGTTCTTTCGGGAACTTGAACCAAATCAAAAATCATGTGAAGTGTCCGTAAGAAATGTTCATTTGGTTTTACCTTTTGAAGTATGATATAAGGAAATCTCTGTGACTATTCCTACCCTTTTAATGATCTATCTATGCTATTTAGATTGTGCTAATTGGGTCACTGCACTCTTCTCAATTTAACAATTTGTCACTTTTGTTCCATTTGTATGTCATATCTCATGTTCTGGGCTTAAGTTGACCATGCTTCTTCTGTATATGGTTTGTGACTGTTTCTTCAGTACTGTGATCAACTTGCCATTAATTTGTGATCTTATGCCTAGTCTATAGCTCTTTCAAATGCATCTATATATCATACTACCTTAATTGTAACTCAGTCCTTGATCTCTCTATGCATTTCTCATTAATTCTTCACACTTGCTTATTTCTAAGTTCCACCATGACTAATCTATTTCTCCTAATGCTACCATGACTGTTTTGTTGCTTTTAAGTGTGTCACCGCATATATTGCTCTGTCATGGATTCGATTGACTCCCTCTGTGTGCTGTTGGCATATTGTCCTTATTCTGCACTCTATCTGAAGAATGTTTCTTTGTATATTTTTACTTTAATGTCTGTATATTTCCACTTTACTAATCTTTTTTCTTTCGTTTTATGCATGACCACCGCGTGCGAGTCCTAGGGACTTGTCATCTCCCGCATTCGGTGTTGGGCTAAAAGCCCAACAAAATCTTCTCTCGAGTCAGCCTCGTTCGGCCATCCGCAACCATACATGAAAGTTGCTGGGCCAAAGCCCAACAAAAACAGCCCACAGCAGCAATACAAAGAAACTTATTTGGGCCTAAGCCCAATAAACGTGAACAGTTCAGCAGTTGAGCCCATGATAAATGGGCCAAACTCATTTATTCTTCTACTCTCTTCCTTATTTTATGATTGTGTATTTCTCTCTACTTTGTATGACTAACATCTTATTTTATTAACTTAGATAAATTCTAGTATATTAAGGGTTGTAGTTTAATAATGGGTAGTTAATTCCACAAGTTTCATATTCACTTCTAATTATGTTTCAAAACTATTCATAGTATCTATAACATTTATTTGAGTAATTGATTTTCAAATAGCATATCTACATATTTTTGAGTGAAAGGGATCATTTTTCATTCTTACTATCTTATGAATTTTAAAACGTCACAAATTACACTAATCTTGGTTTATTTTAAGAGATAAAAGGCCAACTAATTATGTGGGTAATTTTTTCACTTTAACTCTTTTCCAACACTTCAAAACATATTTTGTTTAAGACAATCTTCGCATGATATACCGAATTAATAGTCATTCTACAAAACCTTTGGAATTTTTTTTAAAATAACTCTTTAAAATCTGTTAGTCATTTTCTCCAAAACATATAAACATTATATGTCTCATTTCTTTAGTTTATTCGCAACTAAACTCTTTTACGCAACTATTACTTTTTCTACAAGTTTCATTTTGAACAAACACTCTATTTCTATTTATAACTCTAGCCACATTTACAAAGCTACGCTCTTTCCTATAATATTATATTTACCCTTAGCCTAATTAATCATAAGTCCGGTCGGTTAACCATTGTTAATGGGTCTTAAAGGATGCCTAATACCTTCCCTTTAGACTAATTGAACCCTTACCTAGAATCTTAAGTTTCGCAGACTTTTAAAATAGAATTAACTTTAAAATATCTTTGATAAACTTTAGGTGTCCTAATTCACCATAAATAATTAGGTGGCGACTCCTTTAAAACAAAAAAATAGGAATCTCCAATATGTCGTACTTCTAATTTAACCTCCGGGTTAAAATGGGGTGTGACAATGATCAGTTGTGAACAATTCCCAGTTATGAGCAGGTCATCTACATAGACTAGGATCACAACAATAGCACCTTCTCTCTTCTTTGTGAAGAGTGAGTGATCATATGAGCTCTGACAATAACCAGAATTCAAAAGAGCATTGGTGAGCTTAATATTCCACTGCCTTGAAGCTTGCTTAAGCCCATACAGTGACTTCTGTAGCTTGCACACCTTATACTCCCCCTGTCTATGGAAACCTTGAGGAAGGTCCATGTAGACATCCTCAAATAAGTCCCCTTGCAGGAAAGCATTATTTACATCCATTTGAGAAAGAGTCCAACCATGAGAAGCTGCTACCCCAATGACTGTTCTAACTGTGACCATTTTGGCCACAGGGGAGAAAGTCTCATGATAGTCTAAGCCCTCTCTCTGATTGTATCCCTTTGCTACCAGTCTAGCCTTGAATCTATCTACCTCCCCATTTGCTTTATATTTAATTTTGTACACCCATTTTGATCTTATAGCCTTTTTTCCTTTAGGCAGGTCCACAATGGACCAAGTATGATTATCTTCTAGGGCCTTAATCTCTTGTTGCATAGCCTCTACCCACCTCGCATCTTGAGAGGCTTCTTTGAAAGACTGAGGTTCAACAATGGCCGAAAAAACACTCAAGTAACTCTGATAAGTAGGGGACAGGTGATCATAGTTCAGGTAATCACAGATAGAGTACAGACTAGTTTTATTAGGCACAACATAATCCTTTATCCAGATGGGTGGTTTGGAGGTTCTACCTATTCTTCTATGATTACCAGCTCGGGGGTCAACTTGTCCAAGGATAGGCTGTTCAGCCCCTATTGTCTCCTCTGATTCTGATGAAGGCACCACAACAACAGCTGGTGTATCAACTGGTATGGCAGCAGCTGAACTATCAGTGTCTTCATGGGCTGCAGCGGATGATGAGACATCTAGATTCTCGTTTGTTGGCTCAGCTGTGTCAGTTATTGGACTTGAACTTGTTGGTGTAGGAAGTACCATGTCAGTAGTCAGGGTACCTGTATCAACAACAAATGGTGAAAGTAATGGCAAACACATATCTTCCTTGTGAGAGCCTTGAAATGGAAAGATATGCTCTCTAAAGCTGACATCTCTACTAACAAAGAGAGTCCTACTCTCCAAATCATACAGTTTATAACCCTTTTGGGTAGTGGAATAGCCAACCAAGACTGCTTGCTTCGCCCTTGCCTCCAACTTATCCTTCCTTGGAAGTACACTGGCAAAGCATAGGCAGCCAAACACCCTGAGGTGATCAAGTCTAGGTGTTCTTCCATATAATAGTTCAAATGGGGATTTGCCTTTCAAAACGACTGATGGCAATCTATTGATTAGGTAGACTGCAGTTTGAACACAGTCACCCCAAAATCTTCCTGGTATATGGGACTGCAATTTTAAAGCTCTTCCCATTTCTAAAATATGTCTATGTTTCCTCTCCACTACACCATTTTGTTGTGGTGTATATGGACAACTACTCTGATGGATAATGCCAAATTGAAGCAACAGTTCATTCACCTGGCTATTAAAAAACTCAGTACCATTGTCTGACCTCAAGACTTTTATTCTAGCATCAAATTGATTACAAATCATTGTGATAAAATTTTTCAAAACAACAACGACTTCCTTCTTAGACTGCAAAAGTGTCACCCAAGTAAATCTACTGTAATCATCAACAATAGTGACAAAATACTGTTTTCTATCATATGTAAACTGTTTGTGAGGTCCCCAAACATCCAAATGTACAAGTTGAAATATACTAGTTGATAGTGAACTACTACTGGGGAATTTTAATCTGCAATGCTTAGCTAAGGGACATATCATGCAGTCCTGATGCCTTCCTGCATCAAGTTTATTCTTCAGAGATAGAATGTGACTCATGGATCCAAGTGAAGCATGTCCTAGTCTGTAATGCCATAGTGTCTGGTCTTCCTTCTCTTTCACTACTGCTCCTATAACAGGTTGAATGTGCTTCTTTAGAATATAAAGCCCTTCTGAGTGTCTACCAATCCCAATCACCTTCCCAGTGAAGAGGGCCTGCAGCACACAGATGTCAGGATAAAAGGAAACAGAACAACTTAGATCCCTTGTAATCTTGGACACTGATAAAAGATTAAACTTAAAATCAGGAACATGAAGAACATTCTTTAACTTAAATTCGCCTAAAATGACTGCATCTCCTGTGTGTTCAATCTTAATTTTACTTCCTGTTGGCACTTGTACTTTATTACTTCTTGAGTCAGATGCCTTTCTAATGCCAGTTAACACTTCTTGACATTTTGTTATATGATGTGTGGCACCTGAGTCAATAATCCACTCCAGTTCTGCATCATTATTATGTAAGGAAGTCATACCTCCTGCATCATTTCTGCAATTTCCTGTTGGTGCAGGGTACATCTTGTTCAGCAGGTCTTGATACTGTTCTCTAGTGAAGTAACAACCTCCTTCATGTATCTGCAGTTGTGGACCTGAACCATTTCCTGTCTGCACAATTGAGTTGTTAACCTGTGATGCTTCCATAACAGAACTGTTAGCCTGAGGTTTGAAACCTTCATTATGTCCCTTCTTTTTGCTTCGAAAATCTGCAGGAAATCCAACTATCCTATAACAGTTCTCTTTGGAGTGCCCTTTGTAACCACAATGCTCACACACCACACCTGGTCTTTTTCCATGAAAAACCTGATTTGGAAAATGTTGATTCCCTTGATGGTTGTGATTCTGATTTCTTTGAGGTGGGAGATAGTGATTCCTTCCTGCAAGTAGAGTCACAGGTTCCTTTGCTCCTTCTGTTACACCTAATTTTCTTTGACTCTCTTCCTGAATGGCCATGGCATATGCTTGGTTCACACTAGGAACAGATGCATTGAGCAATATAGAACTTCTTACTTGAGCAAAACTGTCATTGAGCCCTACTAAAAACTGCAACAGACGTTGTTGTTTCATGTGCTCAACATAAGGCTTTGATTCCTCACAGTTACATAAAGGTGATGGAACCATAACATCAATTTCATTCCATAAATCCTTCATTTTTGTATAGTAAGTTGTAACTGTGTCTGTACCTTGAGTTAAAACACTGATCTCCTTCCAAATATGAAAAATTCTAGTCAAATTCGATTTATCAAACCTTTCTTTGAAGTCCTCCCAGATTTTCTTCGAGCTCGTAGCATATGCAATACTCGTCATCAATTCTGGCACTACAGTTGCACTGATCCACGACAGAACAACCGCATCACACCTTTCCCATTTTGTAGCCAAAGCTCCTTTGTATGAGCTTTTCACACATGTGCCATCCACAAAACCTAATTTTTTTTTTTACTAGAAGTGCAAGCCTCATAGATCTACTCCATATACCGTAATCTTCTGGTCCACTTAGCTTCATAGGAATTAATGCTACTCCAGGTACATCAGAGGCTGGTAAATGCAAGGGATGATTGTGATCTGTTTGTGGATCTTCTTCTACCTGCGAATTTTGTGTTTCCACCATTGTTGAAGCTTCGAGCTTCTTTAATGGCGTAACTAGAAATCAACAATTTTAGTGGTCCCCGATCTCAACGAGAAGCTCTGATACCATATTAGAATTCTACTGCTAACACATGATAGCACATATGCAGAGAAAGAGCAGATTTTGAAGAATTGTCTAGAGAGAGAAATTTCTATATTTTCATTGAAGATGAATAGGAAAATACAAGCTCTGTATTCTTTTACAAGTGACTTGGTGATATATACACACATCACCGACTTTCTAACAAACACACGTGACTAGCACATGATTGGGGATTAACTAACCCAACTAATTGCTCTTAACTCAGCACTATCATTTGACAGCTAAGCATTATGACAGCTAAGCATAGTGCTTTTCTTTCCTATCTAGCTGAAACTAGTTACAATTCAATAATTCATATGACAAGGACTTTTTTGAGTTGCTTAAAGACGGAAGGGAAGAATTGTATGAAGGGTCCAAGTACTCAAAGTTAGAGTTTTTATTAAAGTTGTATCACATTAAGTGCTTGTCTGGGCTAAGTCATAAAGGAATGACTATGATACTAGATCTACTCAGGGATGCTTTTAAATTTGCAAAGATCCCGAATTCTGTTTATGAGGCCAAGAAAACCATTAATAAGTTGTGTCTTGATTATATCAAGATAGATGCTTGTCCGAATGATTGCATGTTATAATGGGGAGATGATGGCGATAAGGAAACATGCAATATTGTCACACTTCTAGATGGAAGCCTGATAAGAAGAGCACAAACAGTAAAGTGCATGCTAAAGGTAAGAAGAAAAAGAACAAGCTTACAAAAATTTTGCGTTACTTCCCATTGGTGGTATGAGTGCTCCAAGGGGTGAAGGTTCATGTTCGTTCCATTGCCAAGAGAACTATAACAAATTGTTGAATGCTCACAAAGAAATGGTGAATAATAACAATCAAGTAATGAATGCTTTGAAGACGTATATGATAATGAAAGAAGGGACGTTACCGGAACAATTTGCGGGATTATTTCCTCCTTCTTCTACTACGGTAAATATAACTACACCTAAATTTTGTGTGTGTGTGTATATATATATATATATATATATATATCAACTGAGTTGCCTTTTTTTCACCTGCCTGCATCGAAGTCAAGGTTACATGCTTAGCATAAATTGAGCTCACTAGGAATTAGGTTCAATCTCAAAGTTGACAGAAGTCATTGAGTTCTTCAATTTCGGTCAACTGTTCTCAGATTTCATCTAAATTAAGAATTTCATGAAGTAATTTTGTGTAGCTAAAAATTTTCACAGCCAGTGAAGTATCAGGATAGCTGCAATAACAATATTGACTCATTCATTATAAAAAATCTCTTTGTATTTAAGGTCTCATGAACTACTATAAAATATCTGCTGCTATTTTGATTTTATTTGTGGACAATTGATTGATATTCTGTCGTATGGTCTATGAATAGTGATGTCTGGATTGTGTTTTTCCATTCAAATTAATGAGGCCACCAGTAGTTTCAGTAAAAAAAACAAGAGTAAGGGTAGAGAGGAATCGACCTGCTTTAAGATATTTTGCAAAAGGAAATACACTATGTATAAGCTAAATCTTTGCTGCATTGATTTAATTTCTCCTAGATTTGGGAGAAAATTAAAAAATGGGTAGAGGACTTATACTTGCAGGACTGCAGCTACAGGTGGTTTGTGTGCAAAATTCCTGAATTTAAGACAGAACATTTGTTGGTAATTGCATCTTTATTGACATATTTAATCATGTTTTGATGGAATTCACTTATATGATCTTTCTGTTTAAGATTTCATTGTCTGTGAAATACTGCTCCTATTAGTTTGGAAAAAAGGACTTCTTCATTTGTGATTCTGAAAGAAGCATAAAGATCGTACACTGCAAGCTTAAAGGATGTTGGTGTAATCCTCTATTACTTGTGATAATCTTAATGTAAACACCTTATCTGGAGTCAACTTTCCTCTTTTTAAGACAATCTTTTTAGTTCATCGTGATTGTTTGAGAAGTTAGGCCTTTATTGGATGTTAGCGACACAACTTTTTCAAGATTGTACAGGGCCAATTGCAACTCAAGAAAGTAAAATCTTGAATTATCCTATAGCATAATGTGATTATCAGAGGTTGAGAAGATAATAAATAAAAGTATGTGTATTTTTGAAAATGATGTGTTTATAGTAGTCTGAGTTCTCAGGTATCAATCTCTCATGAATAGAATTTGAAATCGTAAGCAATTTTCAACTGATGACTGTCAATGTTTCGTGAACACATTTGATTGAAAATGCTTATCTGTTTAAGTCAATAGACGTTGCAGTAATTTGGGCCAAGATCTTATTGTGTATTTCTTTTTTGCAGCCAAGTGATGCGGCAAGTGAATCTCTTTCACCCATGAACGCAAGGAGATTATGCGGTGGTAGTAATCGTAGTGACAACCATTGAAGTTGCTTCATCGTATTAGATAATTAATTACGTCAATGTAATTGCATGGTTGGACCGGATGTTAGAATGGTTGGAGTGAATGACGTGTTTAAATTTAGTTTGTAAAACTAATGATACTACTTTTGTATTAAAATATGTTGTTATTTCTTATTAATATTCCTTCTAGGTTTGATTATAACATACTTGTTAAATAATATTCAGAACTGAATATTAAGAGCAAAATGTGTTTCACGAATTGCAGGGGTTTCAACTGCCTTTATTCTTATTTTGTTAAAATTATATAGTGGGGGTTGTTAATGCTGGGATTAAAAGACAGTCGATTTGCGGGGGTTTAAACCGCTGCTAATCAGCCCCCGCTAATTGGTTGCAGCGGTTGGTAAAAGACCCCAGAATTTGATTGCGGCACCACTTACCGTGGGAGTTTTAGAAACCGCCGGTACAGTAGATTGCAGGGGTTCCTGACCCCCGCAATGTGAAAAAATATCCCCTGCTATTTAGGCCTTTTTTTGTAGTATATGGAAAACATTAAGTGAGCCATCGTATGATATTCATAAATTTAGAAATATTTTTCGGTTGCTTCCCTCTACAGCCTTCGTTCTTCTATGGTCTTTAGCTTTATTCTCATTAGTATCACTCTCTTTACTATATCTACTTCGTCTCCACTTTCACTTTGACATGGTTAAAAGTGAATTCTTGCACCATGTTGGAGTAAATTACCTTTTCACCCCATGGATTTCGTGGCTTGTTTTGCTTCAAGCCACCCCATTTTTCAAACCCAAAGAGGTCTATTTTCTTCTACTTTGGTTGATCTTTATTATACCTATAGTGGCACTGGACATCAAATTATATGGACAATGGATCACAAAGGGGAAGCGCTTTTTATCAGGAGTAGCGAATCCTACGAGTCAATTATCGGTTATTGGGAATTTGGTAGGAGCAAGGGCAGCTGCTCAAATGGGATGGAATGAGTGTGCACTTTTTTTGTTTGCAATTGGAATGTCACACTATTTAGTGCTTTTTGTGACACTTTATCAGAGGTTGCCAGGAAATAGTTCAATTCCAGCAATGCTAAGGCCAGTATTCTTCTTGTTCTTAGCTACTCCGAGCATGGCAAGCTTGGCATGGGATTCTATTTATGGAAAGTTCGATATTTCATCCAAGATGCTTTTCTTCCTCTCCCTCTTCCTTTTCCTTTCACTGGTGAGCATTTTTGTTCCTTGCAATATGTTTCATTTTACACGCAGTACTAATGTTTGACGAGCTTATGAAAAGAAAAGCTAAGAATTTTGACACAAATCAAAAGTGGTCTTATAATTAATTTGTCTGTCTTAAATATGTTATGACATTGTATGATTATAAGAACATGTAATTAAGGGTGTGTTTGATATAGATGTTTTCGAATTTTTCAATGTTTAGTTGGTCAAAGTACTTGAAAAAAAAAATTCATTAGGAAAACAAGTTCATTAAGAATAAGAAAAACAACTTTCTCAATGGAAATAGAGAAAACAAATTTCATATAACATTACACATTGATTGGCTCGTTCTCACCCTCCAACACATCCCATATCCATCCCCACCCCACCATCTGTTATAGTGTGTGCCTAGATTATAGAATAAAAATATTTTTTGAACAATATTTTTTGCTTCGTACTTACCAAAAATCAGAAAAAATGAAGTTAAAACCCACTTACTTTCCAGGATAAAAAATATCCTAAAAGTAAAATGAGAAATTTAAAATTAATAAATAATAATAAAAAAAAAGGTCATTTTTTAACGGACTAGAAGTAATGTCATGTAATGCTCCACGACGCAAATTCCTGTTTTATTTGTTTGGTCTTTGTCGTTCTTTGGAAAAAAGACAAGTGAACATAAGAAAAAAGAGACTGAAGGTGACCCATAAATTGACCTATTACAAGCATTCGAGTTGGCTTTTGCAAGATTTTGTAGCAGTCGTCATATTATTATTCTTCTTTGAAAGAAATGATGTAGGTAGTTAGCTACCAACCATATTTTAGGTCATGCTGTCACCATCAAATTAAACAGGTGTGTGATCTTTTGTCAACCTAAGGCCTCGTCACTGAGATTTATTTAGTTGTCTTATCTAGAAGTAATTTTTTCTATTTTAAAAATTATGAATGTATGACTATAGCTGTTTCCTAACTTGTTGAAAACGTACAGATATCGAGACCAGCGTTATTTAAGAGATCAATGAGGAAATTCAATGTATCATGGTGGGCATATTCATTCCCTTTAACAGTGATGGCAATTGCATCAACCAAATATGCTCAAGAATTGAAGAACACTGCTTCCCATATATTAATGCTGCTTCTTTCTGGATTATCAGTGATAGTATCACTTGTGTTAATGATTTTCACTGCGTTTAATTCCAATTCACTTCTACCAGGTGATGATCCAATGCTCTGCCGGCCTAACAATCAACGGTCATCAATTGTATAATTATTTGACGAAAAGAAAAATCAAATGTATTATTGTAATCATTTTTTCATTCAGTAGTTTATGTTCGAATTTTCAGAGCCAACTCGTATGTAACATTTGTAAAGGAATACTAATTAGGCATTCATTAATAACGTGTATTTCTGACCAAAGATGGAAATATCTATGTTATGAAAAAATAGTGATTTTGGCCTCTGGATTAGTTCTTTATTCCGATATTAATTCTTGTGTGAACTAACGAAAATTAAATATCGACTGAACCATTTAAAAGAAACATAATAAGTAATATGAAAGGGTGGAAAAGCTTAAAAATAAGAATATCGAGAGATTTTCTCAATTTCAATTTCATAGGCTTAAGCCCTAGTAACTCCACTACATCAGCAAAATCGAAATTTATGTCACTAATAAGCCTGTGTTTTGCTCAAAACCCCCCAATTTGTTCTTTACAAATGACTACAAATTCATCTACAGTCGTCACTACTCCAGCCAATAGGTAGCTAAAATGCTTTTAAAACAAAATATTTAAAAAGTTGAGAATTCATCATTTTGTAAAAGCAAAATTTAAGGCTACGAGTACTAATTAAAGCGTTATGTTAAAATAGTGGTTTTCCAAACACTTATCACTCCTTGATTTAACTCACCCAAGTTTAGCTCATATAATTGCGTAGTTAAAAGCATTAAAATGCATATATAGTCTAGTAGTAGTATCATAGAAACAAACCAGAACAAATATACATAACGAATTATGATTAGTTCGGGAAAACTAATATCTCGTCACTACAATCAAAATTCAAAAGGAACAATCACTAATGGTATTGAATTCGGCAACAAAGAAAAAGAAAAGCGTAGCTAGAATTTTGGTAGAAAGTTGCAAAACGACGAAGGAGTTCAAAAGTTGATTAAGACATCGATAAAATGCTTTTTAGTTTTAGGACAACTTAATAGTTGATTAGAAATTTCCTTTACCGCGCAAAATAATTAATCTTATTAAATCTAGATGATAAAATTAAAAAAAGACGTTAAAGAGGAAAGTATTTTTAATCTAGTTGCCTTTAACTGGTATTTTGTGTACTTTAAGGGTCTGTTTGGAAAGCCACCTGGGAACTGGAATTGGTATAATTATTTGGGTAGTAATTACACGACCTAGTTTTTACACAGTATAGTAATTACGACGACCTGTTTATTGGTCATAATGTAATTACATTATAATTACAAGCGTACTGTTTGGTTGCACAAGTGTAATTACACAGTTAGATTAAATTTAAAAATAAATGTTAATTGTCAAAACTTAAAAGTTTAATATTTGACGGATGTGCTTTTATAAATGATATTAAATTAGGTATTTAAGATACACCTTGTTTCTTGAAAATATATTAAATAATAATAACTTATTTGTGACTAATATTGTAAAAAATAATTGATATATTTTTTTCAAATTAATAATATTTTAATTTAATTAATTATAAAAATTAAAAGCATCATTTTGTAAGAACATCACGGATGGCATGTTTAACAAAAAGATTAATATTTGTAAATATAATACTATATCATTATTCAAATGTTAGACAAAAAAAAAAATCTTTCAATTCGAAAAGAAAAATGAATGGCATGCAATTTGAAATAACAAGTCAATACTACTAAAGCAAATGAATCGAAAACGAAAATACAACAGAAATTTAAAATCCACAAAATAGGTTAACATAATATTCTTATGTCAAATTCCAACATAACATAAAATAAGTTCCAATATAACTTAAGTAAATATAATTCAAAAGAAAAGAAAAGCATAAGTTTATAATCTCATTCAACAATGAAATTTTACTTTAATTATCTATCACTGCATACCAAGTTCATTAATGACTCATTCTTTCTAATATTAGGAGGTATAGTTTCAAAAATTAGAATAAAAAATGTCGTTATGCTAAAAGGAAAAAAAATAAAGAAAAAAAATAAGAAATTAAAAAAAGAACAATTATATGGAATCACAAGAAGCAAAGGCTGGGAAATCAGAAGAAAAGAAATAAAAAATAAATAATGTATAAGAAAAATATATTTTAAAAATAAAAAAAATTAAAAGTAAAAATAAAAAGAAATTAAAAAAATTAACAAAAAAAGAAATTAAAATAAAAACAAAAAGGAAAGAAATTACACCATGTAATTACCTGCAATTCTCACCTCGAGAATTGTAGAGTGTAATTACATCCCTCAATTACACCAAATTACATGCAGACCAAGTAATTACTTTGTCAGACAAACAGAAAAAAACTATGTAATTACACTCAATTACACCCAAATTCAATTACATGATGGCTTTCCAAGCATGCTCTAAATAACACTAACTACTTGTACTCAATCCCTTACCCTTTCTACTTGAGCGCTTCATGTAATATTCTCTTTTTAATTTTACTTTCTATTATGGACGTTGGCTTTCCATTTGATTATTGATCACCAAGGGACCTGATGAATTTTAGGTTATAACATCACTAAGGTAAATACATTTTGTATATTTTCCCGCTCTAAACCCTATTGATATTATTGCGGTAACATTTCAGTAATAGAGATTGAGTGTAACGCTCCACCATCATAGACTCATCGACGGCAGCCCATAGGTGCATCAGGTAAATTTGAGTGATCTACAGTTAGTATGTAACACCAAAGGCAAGTCCAGATTATAAAGTTAATATGTCAATTTTTAAGATTTTTAGCATTGTACCCATGTCTTTTTAAAATTATGGGTTAAAATATAATATTTCTGGATATTTTACTAAGTTTTTACATATATATCAATACTCGGTCTCAAAAGTAGTGATTTCAAATGAATCTATAGCCAAAAACTACATTCGTTCCTGAGTAACATATCTACCGTCCCAGTTCAGTCCAAAAACACCTACACTACTGCAATTACAAATCCAGTGCGGCCAAACCCAACAAAAGAACGCCATGGAAGATCTCCGGTCCTAGCAAGAACCACAACACACAATGGTAGGCTAGTTGTAAATAACATGTCCCTCTCTTTGAAAGAAGGGGCAATTTCAATTTTGTCGGTGCTTGAAACAATTTTGTCTTTTCTTACTGTCTTATCCCTATAATTAACAATTTTGTATGATTAACTACTGAACTCAATCGCTTGGGTGTTTTTAAACTATGAGGCCACTTAGAAAAATCACAAATTATTGTCCAGAGTAGTAAAATGAGTTACTTGAAAAATAAAACAGGTAAACATACTAATAGCATACGTTGAGCTGGACAAATTCACCTTGTAGTAAGTTTACAAACGCATTTTCCGAATAATCTCTAAGGCCATTAGGGGCGGCAAAAGTAGCCCAAATCCATTTGACCCTCCCAAGCTTTAATGGGTTTAGGCTAGCTTAAGTTGACCCATCATAAATCATCAGTCCAAACTAGCCCATCAAATGAGCCCAAACTGACCCATCAATAGCCATCCATTCATAAGTATAAAAGCTACAAAACATAATTAACTTCATTTTTAATTATTATTTAACTTTATTTTTGTAATCATTTTTATTTTTAATTTTTTTAGAATTTTTTTTATTTTAAATTTTAAATTTTATTTTTTTTATTTCCTTATTTTAAAATTTTTTACGAGTAATTTTTTATTTTTAAGTGTTTTTCCTGAGGGTCTATGCTCAGGGGCGGAGCTACAGTGTAGCGTGGGGGTTCGGTTGAACCCAATAGCTTTTGCGTGACTCGGTATTTGCATTAGAAATTGTAGTAAATAAATATAAGTATTACTGTTCGAACCCACATACAGAGACAACCTGTTGGCTCAGCACTAAGAAGCGGTGGAAAAGGCCTCGTGCCACGAGTTGTGGGTTCGAAACTGGCTCGCAACAGTTTTCTTCTATTTTTAGCTAAGAAAACATAAAGCTGCATATGTGCAGATTTCTTTTTTTTAAACTTTTAACAGTTTCTTTTCTTCCCTGTACGTCTTTCTCAGCAATATATACATATTTTAAAAAACAAAACATAAAATTGACAATTAGAAAAAGTAAAATCACGTTCGAGTGGACTTGTAATGATAATGTTTATATTTATATAGTGTTCAAGTGGTTCGTTGCTCGTTAGTTTGGTGGTTATTATATATTAGTTTGAGATGGTTGTCTGATCTTAAAATTCCGAACCCACAAACCTCAGTTTCTGGTTCCGCCTCTGTCTATGCTTTTCATTTTTGTTTAACCTATTTTCGACCCATCTATATCTGACACATGTTGCCACTCCAAGTTATGTACAAGACAACCATAAAAATATATAAATAAGGCAAAGGAGTAAAGAGAGGAATCTGGAAAAAATCACTATTCATTACGTTAATTAACATTTAATTTTCTTTTGATTTACTTTTCGAAATAATTTAGAATATAATTTATTTACTGGATTAACTTATGAGGAAATATTTACGGCGGATATCTTTATTATTTTGAGTAAAAGAATACGTTTGAGTTTTTTTTATATATCCAAAAAGAATATAAAATGAATTTTCAAAACACCGTTTATTGAGAAAAGCATGAGTGAGAGAATATTTGCAATCAAAGAATATCGATATTTTTAGTTTCTCAAAATGTTGATAATGTGAGTTAAGTTGAGCGGGTTGGGTTATGACCCTTCATTTAGCCCATCTTGACTCAGCCTATCTTAACCCAAACAAGATTTAGGCAGGATTGGGCTTTGACCCATCTATAGGTTCATCTCATCTCGACCCACCCAACTTTAGTCCAAATGACCCATTTTCCACCCCGGAGGCCATACATGTCACGCCCCGAACCATGGCCTGGGCGAAACACGACACTTGGTGCCTTACTGCATGTGACCGAGCGAACCACATGGCTTGCTGAATCATCATGAGGCATAACATGAGCGGAATATAACGTGAATGCATAATGAGCCTTTATAAAACGTAGTAAGTCATAATACTTGTTTAAACATGAGTGCGGAAATAACATGAATGAGCCAAAATGGCTATACGACTCCGAATGTCTGACATAACATAACTAACTTGTCTAGTCTATGAAACCTCTATCATGAGTCTGACTGGAAAACATACTTACTGGGACAAGGCCCCCAGCATACTTTAGATGCATAACTAATCATAAAACAAAAGTTGACTAAACCCCGAATGAGATGGGGCTCACCAATAAGCCGATACGAATACTGTCCTACTGAGCAGATGCGACGTCCTATAAATACGTACCTGCATCGTGAAATGCAGGCCCCCGGGCAATAAAAGGGGACGTCAACACATTGAATGTACTGGTATGTAAAGCAACTGAATGAAATAACATGGGACATGAAATAACATATAAGAACTGAAACTGAAAACCTGGACATGAACATGAGCATGAGCGTGAGTACATATACATATGACATAAGTAAAACATAATAAGTAGGGAGTGCATTTCATAAACCGACATGTGATATCACCACGTGGGTACGTGGAGTCTGGTACCTCGCCGGACCAGCAGAGCCTTCATACCTTGCCGGGGTATAAGGTGGTAACGTGCCTGATGGATCCATTCAGTGTAAAATTAAGGTATCGTCCTAACTGGGCGGAGCGATCCTTGTCATATGGTGGCTACATAGTTTCAGGCTATCTGAGCTTTCTCGGTAATTCGTGCAACTCCCAAAAACATGAACATAATATAGTTGGCTAAGAAGCTCATGATTTTCGTGAATTAACTTGTACTTGTCTTGTAATCATGATTTCACGAAATAACTTGTAAACATGGTTTCATGAAATAACTTGTAAATATGGTTTCATGAAATGACTTATATTTAGTATGTATGTATCTTGTATCATAGCATGAAAGTAATTATATAATATAGTTTCATGAAAACTTGTAGACATGTAGGATATTCATGAAATAATCATTTTTATTTAAAAAAAGCATGCATGCAAGAACCCATGGAATACGAGATATGGGTTTTCATGGATTACAGACTGATTCTCAATAATCATATGGAGTTATTAAGAACACAATGATAGAATCAAAGCAATTCATACATAATATAATCATGGACATGGACCTAGGGTTATCATGAGCATAGTATAGAATAGAAACCCTAGTTTTGTAAAGTTTCATACTTTACGAATTAGGAGGCGTGGGGAAGAAAAATGATGTTCCCACATGTAGATAGTAACTCTACATACCTTAGTCGCTCCAAAACTTGAATTAAAGACTTGAGCTTTGAAGAAGATTTTCAAAATCTTGAATTCTTAAACCTTGAGATGGGTTTTCTTGAAAACCCTAGTTTTGGAATGATAATTTCTTGTTTAGATTACAAGAATATGTATTAAAATTGACTAGGAATAATTAGAGTAGGCTTACCTTGGTGTTCTTGATGATGGAAGAGAGTAGGAGGTCGTTCTAGGGTTTGAAGGAATGAAAAATAATGATTTGAATTGATATGGACGAATATATACTGTTCTGGAAAATTGGATTTTATGTCCAGCAAAATACTGGCCGTATTTTGAAATACGGTCCGTATTTTGAAATACGGACTGCACTGCATCTCTTCAGTAAAATGGTCATAACTCTTTGCACAGATGTCTGTTTGACCCCCATAATATACCGTTGGAAAAGGTAGTTCAAAGCTATACAACTTTCATCAAGGATGTTTTCCCAAATTCCAAATATATTTTGAAATACGGGCCGTATTTTGAAATACTGTCCGTATTTAACCATTTGACATCCAAATGTCAAATTCCAGAATGCTCAGAAATCCTTGGTACCAGTTTACGACTTGAATTACGGCCCGTATACTGAAATACAGTCACTGTTCATGGGCGTAAACCCCCATCGTACAACTGAACAGGGAAATTCCAATTCCCACATTCTTTATCTGATTTTCTAAGTCTAGAATCATGGTCAAAGCTTAGGTTAAAGGTACGGGGTGTTACAATACATTAATTCTGGTTTACTGAAGTTACTTTTTTATCGTTAGCAAATCTTTGCTACATGTGTATCAAGAGCTGATCATATTGTGTCACTAAAAAATACTTTCCTTAAATAATATTTCATGCTCAATGAAAATTTTAACACAATCTTTACTCATTCTATCCTCTAATATTTGTTACATATATGTTACGTTATAGGATCTAGTAGCTCAGTTGGTTGGCTACCTGAATTTTTACCTTGTTGATGAGGGTTCGAATCCCCACATTTTAATCTCCTTCCCCATTTCCCCTTTCCCTATCCGGAGGCGAATCTAAAATTTCTTGAACATGGGTGCGCCACTAAAAAAAGAAGGAAAAAAAATCGTATTTGGTGCACCGTTTAGCCTTTTTGGTGGTGCACCGTAAGTATTCAATCAACCACGGGTTCCAGTAGTTAATATTATACCAATTTTAAAAATATATATACATAAAATATCTAGTTTTACGGAAAAACTATGGGTTCACATGCCCCAATTTTACTGCATAAATTCACTCCTGCTTCTACCCGTATGTAATTAAAAAAAAAATATCTTGCGGCACAAGAGACAAATTAAATTGACAAAATGTCAAACGTAGATAAAATTATTGTTGAAAATTGCGTTAGTGATTTAGACAATACATGATAAGTACCTCTACAAGTTGGACTGATCATGTCATTACATTGAATTTTAATGAGGATGGATATGTCTAAAGTACTACTAACAAGTTGCAATTTTCATGTCAAATCATGATACATTTAAGAAAACTATAGTTATCATTTACTCCTAAAAACGTCACAAAAGCTAAGATATGGTCCCGCGTGCATGTTATCTAAATAAATCTAAGCAACTCATATTTTATAATTTTGTGGTAATTACCATCGTAGGATCCGCGAGTCAGATTAAGACTGTCAAAACGTGACTGAGAATACTATTTTTTGTTTGTGGATAAGTTCAGTGACGGAAGGAAAACAAACAGGATTTATAGTGCAAAACTCTAGCTCTAGTTAGTCACTAAAACGTGGATGTGTGTATTTCATGCGTTTCACAGTATTACCGAGTCCTACTGGCTAGTGGCTACTAGTCAAAGCAAACGCCAACATGTTACAAACGGACTACTTCTCCAAAATGACAACGATTAATTAGTACGTAGTGTCACAAACTAAATTCTGCTTGCTATTCTTGTGTTTCACAGTATGAACAATTATGCTTGCTATTCTTGTGTTTCACAGTATGCACATTCACTCAAAGAAACAAATTAAAGTTGTCCACATACTTCCATGATTTTGAGAGGAGGCCTAGTGCATGCTCTCCCAAGCCACGGTTGCTGGACCCTCTAGCAAAGAAGGGATTTCTTCAAATTTGGGACAGTATTTGTGACTCATGATAACCTCATAACTGAATGCCTAGACATGAATTCAGCTCAAATAGCTAGAGGCCGCATGAGGCATGGGAGTGGCATTGACTTTTACAGGAAGTACGAGTCAAACCTCTCAGTAACAATCATTTTCTATAATAAAATTTCATTATATCATGTTTTCTTTGGAGCGACCAGTTTATTTCCAGCATTTCACTATAGTAATTAAAAAATATTTATCAATATAACATTATTTTGTTATAGCAACCAAAATATACGGACAAATGATGCCGTCATAAAAGAAAATTTGATTGTACTAAACATTTTATATATGGCATGATTTGCTTAAAGTATAATGGAAGTACTCTAGTCTCTAGAGTTCGGGGATGTTGCAGCATCCAACTTGCAGCTGTTGTTAAGAGTGTTTCCACTTTCCACCACTGATAAGAGGAAGTTAATGGAAAGCTAACCATGCGCTCACTACAAAAAAATATAGAAATCGCAACAAAAAGTTTTATATTTGACAACAACTTAGTTTTATTGTTGGAAAATATTTTTTTTGTTGCCAAAGAATTTAATTTTGTTGCCATAGTATTGATTATTATTGCAAATAATACTTTTGGCAACCAAAAAAGAAAAATTGTTGCACGTTGTTGCAATAACAGCCATTAGGAAAAGTTCATGCAACAAAATATTTTTTTTTTGTTGCCAAAAGTATTTTTTGCAACAATAATCAATCTATGGCAACAAAAAAAAATTGTTGTCAAATATATTTTTTCTTGTAGTGGTTATATAGTGCGTATTGATCATTTTGATAGAGCAGTACTTTTTATTCATTCTTTTTATTCGTCCCTCATCAAATCTATCAAACCTTAACAAATTCGAAATTCCAGAATTTCAAAGGCAAATTTACAAAGAAAGTATTTCCCCCCAACTAAACGTGTCAACCGGTCCGGTTTTATCAGTTCAAACCGGTAAAACCGAAACCGGTAGAACCGGTTCCGGTTAACCGTTTATTTTGTACCGGTCCGGTTTCAATTTTTTTGAAACCGGTTAACCGGTAATTTTTAATTTTTTTTAATTTGTAGCCGTTGCGGCTTTGGGCCCAAATTGGACCGTTGGGCAACGGTCCATTTGCAAATATGATCGTTGCCAAACGGTCCCCAACTCTTCCCCCCCCCCCCCCCCCCCCCAAACCCCCCAAACTTTTTTTAACACTTTAACCCATCCCCCACCCCTATATAAACCTCTCTTCATTTTCATTTTAATCCATACCAATTCACTCTTCTCTTAATCTCTTTCTCTCAAACTCAATCTCTCAATTATAGTTACTTTGCAACAATTAACCACTTTAAATTTCTCTCAAATAAATATTATAAAGTCTTATTATAGTTTCAATTATTAATTTTGCAATTATAATATTGTTGGTGGAGTTGGTGATTTTGCAACAATCCGAAGTAGCTTTGGTGGATTTGCAATTGTAGCCGCCTTCACTTTGTTCGAAATTAGTCCGGCAATTTGGTACCTTCGTTTCAACTCTATCTTTATTTTTCGCAATTTAATTTACGCAATTTAATTCTAGAAATTTAATTTGTTGCAATTAATTTTCTTGTGATTTATTTGAGTGTGATTTAAATTAATTCTATTTAATAATGGCGAAGAGATTTAGACGTGGTGCCGCTAGTAGTGGTATTGTTAGGCGTGGGCTTAATGAGGAAATATTTGTGGAAGAAACACCTAATTTAGGTATTGATATTGGTGGAAATAATCCACTTTTAGGTCATGAGGCAATGCAACAACATTATACCGATACTTTTAATGAAATTGATGATGATAATGATGATGATGAAACACAACCCCCCGAAATTCCCATAGGAGATACATGTCCTGCACAATCACATACACAAGACAAACCGCCTAGAACTCTTAAGGCAACCGCTAAAATTTGGAAATTTATGACTAACGATAGGGAAACCGGAATCGCTAAATGTACCCTATGTGGACAAATATTTACTTTTAAGCAAGAAACTAGTAAGGATGATGGAACGGGTACACTAAATGGTCATACGAGAAAGAAACATATGGATGTTTGGAGAGAGCAAACGGGTTCAAATGTGGGGGTATTCAAATGACGATAGACCCACGAACCGGTAAAATTTTTAAGTATGACAAGAAAAAAGAGCGTGTAGAAATAGCTAAAATGGTAGCTTATGATTGTTTACCATTTTCCTTTCCTTCGGGTTTGGGGTTTGTTACTTACATTCAACGTTGTTATAATCCGTTATTTGAGGGTATTCCTAGAAGTACTTGTAGAGCGGATGTTATAGATTTGTATAAAAAAATATAGATTTTATTTGCGTCATGTATTTAATTCTTTAAATTGTAATGTTTCTCTTACAGCTGATTTGGGTTTTAGTCTTAACAAGTTAGATTTTTTTGCTATTACATGTCATTGGGTTGATGACAACTGGGTTATGCAAAAAAGAATTATAGCTTTTTTATATGATGAAGGAAAAGGTCGTCACGATGGAAAAATTTTAGCGGATTCAATGTCTACTATTATGAGATTTTTTAACATTTATAGAAAAACACTTTGTAGTGCTTTAGATAATGCTTCTAATAATACAAAGGCAATTGGTCTTTGAAAAAGAGAACTAAACCCTCCGCTAAGAAATATTTTTCATGTAAGATGTAGTTGTCACATTTTAAACTTAATTGTTAAAGATGGTCTTATGCGTTTTGACGATTCTATTCAAAAAAAGTTAGAGACGCGGTTGCGTTTCTTTTTTGTAATGCTAATAGGGGAAGAATTAGAGATTTTAAGAATGCTTGTGTGGAAAATAACCTTAGACCTAGGAAAATTCAAGTAGAAATTGAGACTAGGTGGAACTACACTTACATTATGCTACAACAAGCAAATGAGTATAGGATTCCCATACAACAAGTTCACAATAAATATAATATTAATAGTGATGATTGGTTAAATTTTACGGATTGGGAAGATGTTAAGGAATGTGTTGAACTCTTAGAATTTTTTTATAATGCAACTCTTGCTTTTTCTAGACAATTCTATTCCACGATAACCGAAATTTTAGCCTACTTAGTAGAAATAGCAAGAGTTTTACAAGAATATAAATATAAACCCGGTTATCAAGCGGCTATTTTTGATATGACAACAAAATTTAAGAAGTATTTTTTTCCCATCCCAACTTTATTTATATTGGGTTCTCTTTTAAATCCTTGTTTAAAAGTGTCTTAAACTAAAGCATTGATTGGTCAAATTTATACATTTTTAGAAATTGAAGAGGGAGTTCAACCATCTTTAGCTAAAGCCGAAACCACTATTGATGATGAGTTTAGAAAAAATTTTACTCATTATTCTAGTTTGGAAGAACATGCTACACCCGTTGCTCCACGCCCTACTACTTCTCAAAGTAGCAAAAAGGGCTTGTCGGGTTTAAAAGTTTTACATTCACATCCAACTCCTTCTTGTAATGCAAACTTTGATGAATATCACTTTTATTTGATGCAGCCAAATGTGGATATCAAGGAACTAGATGAGCTGGACGTCTTAGCATGGTGGAAGAAATACAAGGCAAGTCATCCGATACTCTCAAGAATGGCTCGAGATATCCTTACGGTTCAAGTATCAACCGTGGCTTCGGAGAGTGCATTTAGCCAGGGAAGACAACAAATTGGAGACCATAGACACTCATTATCCGGCTTTAGCTTGCAAGTACTTGTGTGCATTCGCGATTAGATTAGATCGGAGCGACGCAACCAAAACTTAGAAGCGGAGGAAGGCGAAGAGGAAGAGATTGAAGATTTGATAGCAAGTGGACTGGACCATATGGAAGACTTTGAAGATATCTCCATGGCCGAATATGATATGGGGGAAATTAACCAAATGATTCAGAATTGGTGATTTATTATTCTACATTTTCTTTGCAACTCATGTATTATTTGCAAGTTAAAAAAAATTACAACTTGCAAATAAATGTTATCCAAGAATGAATAAAATATATGGCTCATTGAGATTTCTTCTATTTAATTGTGTTCATATTTTTACTTATATTAAGTTAGGAATATACCTAAAATATACTAAGAATATACTTATAATATACATGATACATCTACTTAAATTAAAAACTAGAAAGTTACTTCTAGTGTTTTGAGAAATTAAAAAATATGCATTTAAATTTTACTATAATTATTAGTCTTTTATTAACACCCGCGTTTTATTATTCCGCTACAGTTATTATTATTATTATTATTATTATCATTATTATTATTATTATTATTATTATTATTAATAATTACTAATCATTATTATCAGCGTTATTTTGTTATCAATTATTAATCATCATTATCATCGTTATTTTATTATTAATTATTATCATTGTTTTATCAATAATTGTTATTTATTATTATTATCATCATCATTATTATTTCTTATTATTATTATCATTATTATCTTATTATTGCCGCTATTATTGTTATTATTATTAATTAACATTTTTGTCACTATCAATAATTGTTATTTATTATTATTATTTTATTATTAATTGTTATCATCTTTATTGTTATTATTAATTATTATCATTTTTAATTATCAATATTTGTTACTTACTATTATTATTATATCTATTATTATTATTATTGTTTTTTATTATCACCATTATCATCAACATTATCATTATTACCATTATCATTATTGTTATTAGCAGTATTACTACCGCTATTTATTTGCTGCTATTATTTAGTATTATTCAAACTTGCATTTCTCAACGTTTCTACCAACTTCCGCATACGCATCGCATTTACTTCGCACATTTTTATGATAACATTTGTTATTAAATATCATTGCACGGTCATTTGCGACATCATATAATTTTTACCCGGGTCTTTTACAATTACACATTTTCGTACTAGGTGATATTCTGGTACCCTTGGTACATCGTTAATCAAAATGGGTCTTTTGTTCAAATTTAGAGGCCAAACTATTTCTTGCACTCAGTCCGTATTTTGACTTACCGGACCCCAAATCAAAGTCCGATTAATTCCCAATATTTTGGACTAGACCATATTTTTTACCTCAATTTTTTAGATCAGTCCATGTTTAATTTAATAGCCCATTCTTTTAAATGCGCAGTCTAAAATTTGACCCGGTCCACAAATAGACCGGGTCCAATTCATTCCTCAGCGAAATAAGGGAAACCCTTTTAGGGTTTCCCTTCACATTTTCCTTCCGCCGCCCTCTTCATTTCCTCTCCCCTTCTCCTTCATTTTCCTCCAAACCCTAGCCGCCCCTCTCTTTTTCTTTCGCCTCACGCCGCTCCCACTTCCCCCTTTCCCTCCTTCTTCTCCGCTCCCCACTCACCCCTGTCTCCCACTTGTCTCTCTCTCCCCCGCTCCTCCTTCCTTTTTTTAGTATAAGAACAACGAAAACAGGAGGAGAAAGGGGAGAAAAAACCAAAATCGCCTCGCTAAAACAAGTTCGTGTTCCTCAAACCCCCCTGAAAATCCCTTGCAAACTGAGAAATCAGAGAGTTGAGAGAGAAAGAAAATCAGTTCGGGAAAAAGGAGAGGAGGGGACCGATCGAGGAGGGATCTAAAGTTTTAAAAAACATCGAACTTGCAACTTGTTGTGACGGTTCAAAAAAAAATACCGAATCAAAAAATATATTCAAACAATTTCTTTTGTCTGTTTTTTTTTTTTCGTTGTTGTTGTGAATTCGAGCTTCGCAAACTCGGATCTGGCAGTTCGAGGTAGATCGGAAACTCAAACCTCATTTCGCTGCACTCGCAAAAGGTTAGTGCGATCATCTTTTTCCTCCCTTTTAGTTCGATTTGATCTTCGATGTGTATTGGAGATTCATTATCTGCGTGTGTCAAATGCCCTTAACCTATAGTTAGATTAGTTTAGTTCGAATAAGTATGCTGAGTTACTAATTTTGTGATGCATAGCTTTGGTAGTGTGGTTTCGAAGTTAAAAGACGTCAATTGCCTAAGTTTGTCTTAAGTTTGATTTACCAAGTAGATCCTGGTTTACTAAGTAAACTACTTGAGTTTTGTCAGATCTCTTGAGAACAAGGAAAGAAAACAAACCGAGTCTTGCTTAGGTTATAAAGCACCATGCTCGGCAAAATTCATTTTTTTACTTCAGATTCTAAAAATCAGAATCTGTCTGTTAGGGTGTTGCAGATATGGTTTAGGCAAATATCAATAACTTCATTTTTTTTTTATCTTTCAATTCTGGTATGTAATCTATTTCTATGCTCAATTTGCTGTTTAGCCCAACGTGTCGCCAGGATGTATTTAAATGCGTATGAAATGTAGTTTCATTGCCTCATGTAGTTTTCTGTTGTTAGTTTGCCTGCATTATATGTTAGTTCAGTTTAGGACCTGTTTTGAATGCTCCTGGTTAATGTTTAAGTTTACTTTATACTTATAGCCGACCTGTTAGTTTAAATATGCATGAAAGCATTGTGCAATTTATCCTTGTTAAGCATGATCCCAAATTGTTGATTGAAGAGTATGTTAGCATGGCTTGATCCTATTTCAATTGTGATGTATTTGACGTGTTATAGTCAAGGCTGTACACTTTGGTGTCGACCATTAATTCTTATTATTCTGGTCAGTTTAGCTGTGCTGTATTAAGGTCATTGTTTGGTTCGATTGACAGTGGTGTCGGCTTCTGTTTGAAATGATGCTAATATGCAGCCTAAATTCCTTTCCAGTATTGATCAAATATGCTATGTGTGGCATGTTTAGCATGTTTCTTTTGGTTTTGCCAACCACCATTGTGATGTTCTACCTGGCAGACCTTAGAGATCAGTCCCAATCCTAGGACAATCTCCATGCGAATATTAAACTCAGTCTTTGAAAAAATATTCTATTGCAACTAAAAGATTTGAGTTTTCTTTAATGCCATGAATTGAAGGAACCCCTGCAGATTTTCTCTTTGTTCTTTCTACAGTTTTGCTAAGTTCTTTTTTTTGTGTCGCATCTGGCCGACTTAAGAGATGGTCTTCGTTTGTCTATGCTACTGTTTAGCATGTTTGCCCCCCTGTTGAATTACCTAGGTCTCCTTGCAGCCCTTGAATTTTGTCCCCATATCTCTGTGCGGATTGTGTATCCAGTATAAACCTTTCCTTATCCCCAAATAATTTTGGCCTCTTGATACTTATATGATTCTTTTGAGATTGAGTTCTGAGTCCTAGAAGCATAAAAGAAGCATGAATGAATACCTTAGAATAAGAACCTGATTTCCATACCCCATGCATGCCTAAGATGAGTTAAATGCAACATGTGTATGTTCAGTTTGAGTGTTTTAAGCATTTTATGTCAACTGTGGATGTTGCACTATCATAGCTTATATTTGGTTTGGTCCTCTTCTTGTTTTGTTGGTCTTGTTTCTAATTTCTAAATCCTTTATCTCGCCGGCATTAAATTTTAGATTTGTTCCTCCTATACATTCTTGTAAATATGTATACATGACATATACCTAGATATACATAGTATATATATATAACCTACAGAATTGTTTTGAATTTATACTTTATATGTGTTACCTTATCGATTATACTGCTGCTTACGTTTTGAGTGTTGCCCTGCTTTCCCATGTTATAAATATATAGTGGCTGAATTGTGCATACATGAAATATACTTAAATATACATATCATATATCATCTATTGATCTATTTTGAGCTTATATTTTTTACATGCTTTACCATATTCGTTGAGCGTACACTAATCTCTTCCCTTTTATCTTTCGCATGAAACTCGCATACGAGTCCGAGGAGCTCGTTCTTCTCCTGCATGCGTTGTTGGGCTAAAAGCCCAACGAAATCTTCTCGAGTCATCCCTCATTCAAATCCATCTGCAGCAAAAATAAGAATTTTGGGCCGAGGCTTATATAGCCAAAGCAGAGCTGCAGCCCACTTGAGACTGCATTTAAAGTTTCTGGGCCGAAGCCCAGGGGCGGGAAAGATTGCAGCAATGGTCCAGATGGGCCAGACCCATTTGACAGCAGCTCTTTTAAAATGGGCCGAGCCCATTTCGAAATATCTCCTCCTTTATATATTTCTGTGCGTTAATTTATATTGTGCGACTAATTCTTTGTTTATTTTTTTTTATCAGTTATATAAATCCTAATGATTAGTAAGTTTAGTTTAGTGAGGGGTAGTTTAGTTTTAAAGAAGATTAATCGTCAATTCCGTAAATTATCGTCTTGCTTTTTCATGTTTTAATTGGAATAGTTGATTTGCAAAATAGCGCGCCTATATATTTTAAATAAAAGAAATCATACTTTCATCATAAACGTTTCCAACATCACTGATACGCAAGAATAAACTCAAGTATACTTTCATAAATATTTTTGGTTCATTAAACTATACACATCTTAAGATAAATGTAGCTAAATGAGTTAATAAAAAACTCTCACCTTTGCATGATATTTATAAAAAAAAAAAAAAAAAAACTTTAAATCTTTTTCATTCCAAGTTTAAATTGGCCAAACCTTCTTTCAAAGCTTCTACATATAATGCAAATCATTATGTATCGAATCAATAAAAAAAACATTATATTAGCAATATTTATAGTTTATTTTTAAGATAGCATTCGAAACCTCTTTTGTGCAAATTATTCTGCAAGTTCTACCTAAATAGCATTCTTATATTCTTTCTTCAAAATCTTAACAACTTTTATAAATCGTATTTTAAAGTTCTTTTATACTATTTGTTGTATATCTTATTAAGTATTATTTCCTTCAAAACTTTAGTAATAGTTATAAGCTATTTTTTTATTTTTTATTTTTAAATCTTTAATACTATATCTAACATTAATTAATTAACCTAAGTTTGGCTGGACAACCGTAAGTTAGCGGATTCTAAAGGATGCCTAACCCCTTCCCTTTAGGATAATATAGAACTCTTACCTAGAATCACATTGGTTAAGCAGATCATTAACAGAGGTTTAGTTTTAGCTTTACCTTAGTTAATAATTAGGTGTCCTAATTCACCGTTAAAATTAATTAGGTGGCGACTCCTTAAAACAAAGCAATATAGGAATCACCAATATGTTGTACTCCGCTTCAACTCCCGGGTTAAAATGGGGTATGACATATATATATATATATATATATATATATATATACATGATACATCTACTTAAATTAAAAACTAGAAAGTTATATACTTGAAAAATAACTAAAATATACTAAGAATATACTTATAATATATATTATACATATAACTTAAACATATATATATATATATATAAGTTATATATATATATGGTTAAGTTTATTATGAGATATATATATATATATACACACACACACACACACACACACACACACACATATATATATATATATATATATATATATATATATATATATATATATATATATATATATATATGTGTGTGTGTGTGTGTGTGTGTGTGTGTGTGTGTGTGTGTGTGTATGTAAGTTATATAACCTAAGTATATTGATATATATAAGTATATTCTTACTATATTTTAGGTATATGTAGTATAACTTAAGCATATAACTTTTTATATATATATATATATATATGTTGTATTGCTGACTTGCTGTTAGCCTGTTAGTCAGTAAATATATAAACTTATTTAACATATGTAAATATACCTACAATATACTAATAAATACTATAATATACATATACTATACAAAAAATAAAAACAAAAAAGGATTTTGGACGTTTTGAACCGGACCGGTTCCGGTTTGGGGTTTCAAACCGGAACCGGTGTCAGGTACCGGTTTTTAGATCGGAAACCGGCCGGTTCTATAACCAGTTGCCGGTCCGGTTCCGGTTCAAACCGGTTTACCCTTACCCCCAACTCCACAATAAGTTATTTTAAGAGTTTTGACACGCTCATTAATAAAATTGCTTAATAACATTAAATAGGAAGTTACTAATTGACTGATAATGATTTCCTAGAAATTTGTTCAGATACTTTATTTCGACAAAGATAATCTTTTTAATATTATTCATAATACCTTCTTGATTTTTTGAAAAATCATTTACTTGGACCACATTTAAAAGGCTGAAAAGCACTTACTAATTGTTACCTTCGGAAAAGGCAGTTATTGAGCAAGGGACATCAGCTGAAGTCCAATATGAATATGCACCATCGTTGGAGAAGAAACACTCAAATGAATTGGTTTCAAGAACATATTCTCCCTCCGTTAATTTTTACTCGTCCACTATTTTAAAAATAGATTTGCACTTTTACCTGTCCACTTTCACATATCAAGATAAAAATAATTTATTTTTCCTATTTTGCGCTTAGCATTATTTACCCATTCTAAATCATTTTTCAAATTCAATTTTACAATTATACACCAATTAATATTGATATCATAGTAAAATATGTATTTCATTTATTATTTTTTAAAAAATATATAAAGTCCATAATAAATAAGTAAAAATGAAGTGAGAAAATATATAGCCTACCCCAGAACATATTTTATGATCTTACATGCTAACCTACTTCCATGTCATGGTTGGAGCCTGTTCAACCTTTATAGGGAAAGGAGTCCAGGGATACTTGCACTCCTATTGAACTATTGATTCAATAAATAACGTGGTCCATGCTCCTTGACCAGAGATGGACAGGCTTTAAAAGAAAATGTTGGCTCCAAGAGACTTCAATCAATTTTTGGCAGCTTTTACATTCAACTTAATTTACCACCTACGAGCCTTTTATGCCCACGATGCTAGGAGCTTCCAGAATTTTCTTAAAGTCGATCATTATGAATTTTATGATTCATTCGATTAACAAATCCAATCGATTCATAGCCTCTCAATCACAACCAATATATTCATACATAATTTGAATTTCCCTCTTCAGCCGGATGCGAAATCGGCTGAACCATCTCCTCTTTACTCTGTAGAGTAACTAGAGAGAGTAAAAAACTTGTTACTGTTTTTTATTTTTTTATTTTAACCTTTTTTCCCCTTACGGATACTGGCAGGATTACTGGGACGACATTCCTTCCTATCCTAATTACCAAAATCGGATCAAGGATTATCATCATCCACCACACACGTAAATAGGAAAAAAAAATACATAAAGCAGATTTCTATCATAATTTCCAGTGTTTGTTCTTTAATTAGAACAGTACCTAACTACCAGTAAGAGATTTTAACCACATAAAATTGGGTCCCCATTAGCTGTAAAGGACTCGAGAACAACTCATAGAAGCACAATATAGTCCACACATAAGTCCACAATGGTTAGCCGACTTTCTGCTGCCTATGCTTCAACGAAAGTACTTACGTAATAGTACTATACTATACTTTTTCTTCCACCAATTTTTATCCTATTTATACCCCATTTCATTGATGAAACTTACTCATTAGTATTATTTCCAATGGAAATGCATAGCAAAGAGACACAATCCTTGCCCCATACTCTGTGCCTAACACAGAAAAATACTACTACTACTATATCACATAAGAACCATTTTTCATCAATATTAACTAGATTTCATGCTGGTTATTTTAGAATAAGCCTTTCTTTATGCGGCCAAGCATTATTATGGAAAACATTAAGTGAGCCATCGGATGATATTCATAAGTTTAGAAATATTTTTCGGTTGCTTCCCTCTACAGCCTTTATTCTTCTTTGGTCCTTAGCCTTATTTTCATTAGTATCAATCTCTTTACTATATCTACTTCGTGTCCTTTTTAACTTTGACATGGTTAAAAGCGAATTCTTGCACCATGTTGGAGTGAATTACCTTTTCGCCCCGTGGATTTCTTGGCTTGTCTTGCTTCAAGCAACCCCGTTTTTCAAACCCACAGAGGCTTATTTTCTTCTACTTTGGTGGATCTTTGTTGTACCTATAGTGGCACTGGATATTAAGATATATGGACAATGGATCACAAAGGGGAAGCGCTTTTTATCAGGAGTGGCAAATCCCACGAGCCAATTATCGGTTATTGGGAATTTGGTGGGAGCAAGGGCAGCTGCTCAAATGGGATGGAATGAGTGTGCACTTTTTTTGTTTGCAATTGGAATGTCACACTATTTAGTGCTTTTTGTGACACTTTATCAGAGGTTGCCAGGAAGTAGTTCAATTTCGGCAATGCTAAGGCCGGTGTTCTTCTTGTTCTTAGCTGCTCCAAGCATGGCTAGCTTGGCATGGGATTCTATTTACGGAAAGTTCGATTCTTTATCCAAGATGCTCTTCTTCCTCTCCCTTTTCCTCTTCCTCTCACTGGTGAGCATTCTAAAGTCCATTTGTTGCATTTTGTACAACACTGTTTGGTTGGACACATATTTAATTAAGAAAGAATGTAACACTTTTGGTACATACAAAAAAGTAACTTATATACATAGTTAGTATTGTAAGAATTTTTTTACTCCGTCAAGTCATCATTGGTGTAGCAGGTAGCATATTTAATTGTCAAGATTATAAGTCTCACGTTTTAAGAAGGCTATCATCTCATAGTATTAAAAGACGGTTTATATAAATTGTACCCAAAAAGTAATCATTAAGGATAACATTACAATTTAAGGTTAAAGAGTTTTCAAATATAAGAAGGTTGTGTACACTGATGTTGTACTATATAAATTAAACCCTAAAAGTAATCGTTAAGGTTAAAATTATGATTTAAGGTTAAAAATATTGAAATATAGGAAGGGATTATCATTCTGTGTTGGAACAAACTAGAATGTGATAAGGCGTATTTGTTTCTTCCTTCTATTTCTTTGGTCTTTGGTACCTTGGAAGTAGAAATTAGGTGAACGTAAAGAAAAACGAGACTGATGTCGACCGGCAAAATTGACCTTAAATAGAAGTATTCGATTTGGCTTTTGCATTTTGCAAGATTTTATGTAGTCTTCATATTCTCCGTTGTACGACATGATGTTGGCTACCAACCGTTCAAGTCATAACCATCAGCATCACCTTAAACATGCATGTACCTAAGGCACCACTAAGAATTAAGTAGGCATTTGTACGTGTCATTTCATTTCATGAGAAAATCTCAAATCATTCAAAAAGTCATGATTTGGAATTTCAAATCATGATTTTATAATTTTTTCAATGTAAAAGTTGGTTCATAAATTTATGTTTTATAAAAAATAGATCCATAAGCTGGTAGATATATTTATCAATCATTTATATCAAATATTAAAATATCTATAAGTTGGTAGTATATTTATAATAAATTTATTCTTACCAACTATGCGGGAGGATTATATTAAAGAGTAGTTTCATTACGACTCATGTTCAATTTTTCATTTTATTGAACTAAAGTTTGATCGATGATTTTAGAACGGTCTTCTACTAGCGTATTAATTTTGTTATGAATTATGACTTACTCATTTAGTAAGATTGTATAAAAATTGAAAAAGTTTTGATGATTTTCACAACTTGTGGGGTTTTTATGTCTATAAGAAAAAATATAACTTAAAAAATTCAAATTGCATGTTCAAATAAAATTTCAACTTCAAATTATCATGATTCATCTCATGATTTTAAATCATGTCCAAATGGCTCCTAAGTTAGAACGGCCTTCTAATAGCGTATTAATTTTGTTATGAATTATGACTTGCTCATTTGATAAGATTGTATAAGAATTGAAAAAGTTTTGATGGTTTTTATAATTTGGAGTTTTTGTGTTTAAATACAACTTAATAAATTTAAATTATATGTTTAAATAAAATTTTAATTTTAAATCATCATAATTTCAAATCATGTCCAAGCTGCTCTCAGTCTTCTACTTGTCTAGTTGTCTTATCTAGAAGTAGTTTTTTTCTATTTGAAAATTTATGACTAGACAAAAAAGTCAAACTGTTTCCTAATTTGTTGAAAACGTACAGATATCAAGACCAGCATTATTTAAGAGATCAATGAGGAAATTCAATGTATCATGGTGGGCATATTCATTCCCTTTAACAGTGATGGCAATTGCATCAACCAAATATGCTCAAGAAATGAAGAACACTGCTTCACACATATTAATGTTGCTTCTTTCTGGACTATCAGTGATAGTATCACTTGTGTTAATGATTTTCACTGCGTTTAATTCCAATTCACTTTTACCGAACGAACGATGGGGATGATACAACGCGCAACACTAGTAATTAACGGTTGTCAATTGTATAATTGTAATTACAATTTTTAATTACTTAGTACTTATTAATTAGTGTTTGTTCGAATTCTTAGAACGAACACTAACGTATGTAACATTAGTAGAGAGGGTACTAGTTAGGCATTCATTAATGACTTTGTATTACGTATTTCCGATCAAAGTTGGAAGTACCTAAACTGTTCTGTATGACTTCTTCTAGTGGACTTTATTTTCCTTGTGGAGAAAATTGAATGATACATGAAGAAAGTTCTATTGGTCTTTAAATTAGTATGCCTACGGACTATTTTATTTTGGTTTAGATTCTTGTGATTTTCCATTGAGTACAGTTAACTTTAAATTAAAAGAAATGTATAAATCTGATACTGTAAGTTAAAGAAGGCTAAATATTTAATGAAACATTTAAAAACATAAAAATAGAAAGAAGAAAAATAATAATGCGGTAAAGAATCGTGATATGCAGTCAAAAGCTCAAACATTGAGCCTCGGATCCCCTCTCTATATCACATTAGTGCTGCAAAAAGACCAAATTTAATATATCATCTAAATAGTTCTTAATTTTACAGGCCTAAATCGCTCAATGTTGGTGGGGAGTTTGATTTTATAAATAGTATAGAGATAGATTCTCAGGTTCCTACTGATCAAGTCGCGAAGGAAACAGAGTGGCGCATACACTGGCCAGTTTTGGGAAGGATTTAACAAATGCTAACATGGAAATAGGAGAAACTATATTTTGGAATGTTCCTTCTATTTTTACTTCAAATGTCTTAAACAATGATACTTTAGGGATATCATCTTTTTGAACTATCCTAGTGCTGTAAAAACAATTTACTTTCGATCTTTTATTTAATGCAAGCTCTTTGATTCAGCGAAAAAGAAAAAACTCAATTTAGTTTATTGCATTAAAGACGTTATTTTTTATAACGAAAAAAAATTCAATTTTATCTAAATGTCACTAAATGTTTTGTAATAAAAAAGTCACTCAATTTAACCTAATTAGCAACATAAAGTTAATAAGAGAACTAAAAAAAATTATATGACAATTACGCAAAGTTCTTTGGTTACATAAAATATTTAGTGACTGTTGTAATTCTTAGCCAAAGTTTTAAGTCCATCTAGTCGAGCCATGGGCAGGTCTGAAAATCCCGTGCTTTCAGAAAGATAAAGTTTTCAAAAAGTTTCTGTAACAAACTCGTCAATAAAGAACTTGAGAATAAGCATAAATTCCACTTAATTTCATTAACCTTTTGAATTTTGTGAAATATTATCGCTTTAACCTTTTGAATTAAATGAACGGCCAAAAATGAAAGTCTGGTCCTCAATAGTTAGATCGATGTTGTATACGGTAAAAACCGGATATGAGGCAAACCGGTGAGACGAGGGACCGAAAGAAGAAGGTTACAAGAACATAGGTGAAGACTTTCATTCTGAACCGGAGCTGAGCAGGGGCACCGTTTGGTCCGGTTTCTTCACCACCGGGTCGGTCGGGGCCGTTAGTCCGAATATCCGTGGCTATTGGTCCGGTAGAGCCGTTGTGCGTGAGCCACGCGTCGATAGCGTCCTGCCATGGTCAACCACCAACCATGCGTGTGTCAGATAGTACGGTCAACCTAACCCACTCAGAGTTGTCCTTCCTCTTATTTTTTAATGATTTGTATTGTATAAGGCCCATGGAGGCAACACTATAAATAGAGTTCATCCCTCTCCTTTGTGGGGGTTGGCTTCCTCATATCAAGAACACATTGTAGTAACAATATATATATATATATGCAAAATCTCTCTCTCAAGCATCTGATTTCGGTCACATTTGTTGTGCTTATTCCTTGCATTTCTTCGATCAAGTAACACTCATACATTAGTAAACATACAAGTATATAGCAAACCACCGATTATCATTGCTCTCTTCATATCATATCTATATTTATATCTTTCTTTTATCAAGTAGATTGAGACTTAACCACATATCTTATATTCACTCACAAATTTAATTAATTATCTAAATTCAGGGTAAACAGATGTAATTTTGGTGTAATTTAATTATGAAGGGAGAGGAGGTTGTAGCAAATCTTAAGGATAAAGGAATATTGAAGTACAAAAATTGACGATGGTAGTAACTGAACAAAAAAGAATACCCACAAGAGAAAGATGGTAAAGGAGAAAGTACGTGAATATGTTATCCAGTATCTCCACTTTTTTTTAAAACAATTATCTCAACGTTCTATTTCTCATATTCTTTTTTTTTTTTTTTTGTGAATTTCTACAGTTTTTTGTTTGTAAAGATTCTATTAAATCTTTAACTTTTTAATTTCTTAAACTTCATATCAAGTTAAAATCAGACAAATAAATTGAAACGGAGGAACAAATATTTGCTGGTAACTAAATATCCAAAAAGCGTATTCGCCTAAAAATTACTTTTTTAAAACTTCCTTCCATCAGACCAAACAATCAAACATGCTGCTCGAAGATAAAGATCATTGGAAGTTAAGTAGAAAGTTTGGAAATATTAACAGCTAGAAAGCAATGAGATAATACACGCAAGTATATACAATGCTAAGATAGAATCTAGATTTAAGATTTGTAATTTTGGTTTCCCACTAGGTATTTTGTATCGTATTGACGCCTGATCATTACAACAACAAAAAAAACAGTTAATTTGCGGAGATTGAAAGTTGCAAATCGCGGAGGTTCTAGCTTCCATTAATTACTTGAGGAAGCTAAAACCCCCGCGAATTACAACTAATCAAAGACATCTGATTGAGAGAGGCAAGCATCCTCATCCGTTACACCACATCTTAGGCAGTTAGATTTAAGATTTAGTATAGGCACACTTGGACCCAACCGAGCATTACTTAAAGTAACTAGTCTTTACTGCTCTATTTTGTTCCAAATACTTTTTCTCATTTTGATGGTAGCAAATTGGCAGGCACCAAAAAGATGAAAAGGATATAGCGCACATACACACGCCCACAGTGAAAGCAACAATGCGGGGTCCAATTATAGTACCTGAGGCCGATATTGCTTACTTTCAAGCATTCCCATTGATGGGGCCAATCTGAATTTGGTGTAGTGGTAAAACGACCACTTTGGACCTTTTTTACCAGCTTCACTTGAATTATTCACTCTTTTGCTGGAATGAACTCACAACCTTAATACTTTTTCAACACCTGAACTTTATACTGTTCATGTTAAAGAGAAAAGATAAAACTTGTTCATGTTAAATATAAATCATTAGATATTTTCCGGAAAGATAATCAGGTAAAACCTTAGTAAATAAAAATGACAGGTATTAATAAATGATTGTTTTCCCTTTGTAATCATTTAAATTTAACCTTACCAAAAAAAACACATATAAATTTTATCCCTTGAATTTAAATCTGTAAAATAATTTGGATTACATTAAAGTCAATATATATTAATCCAAAAAAATATTGTGGGTTAGTATAATGGATTAATTAAATAAGTTTGATATGTGAATTTAATAAATAAGTCCAAATTAATTGAGCTATAAATGATAAGTTTACTTTGTTAAATTCAAGATATCATCTTATCCCACATACTCAAATTGGTGTCATAAAATAACCAATATGCTCATGCCACATGCAAAAGTGACATAGTATGACTAGGCAAATAAAAAAACCAATGAAATTGTGGGACGTGTACAAGTGACAGTATTCAGGTATTCTAAAGTCATCAAAATCTAGCTCAAAAGCCTTTGAATTCAAGTATAAGTACTATTAAATTCAACATAAATTGAAGATCAACCTCAACAGCCCTGTAACAACAGTCAACATGTATCAGATAATTATGTTTATCAAGACTAGGATAGATGAGAATAAATCACCCAGTATTTATCTCTGCTGAAATTTGAGACTTCGTGATTCTCAATTTACTTTATTGATCATCAGGTCACATTCTTGGTGCTAGCTGTAAATGGATTTTACTTTCCCTATTACTCATACGCTTTTTACCAGCCATTACTTTCACTACTACTCATACGCTTTTTACCAGCCATTATTTCTCATATTTTGGAAAAGTGATTCCTCTATGATTGTCCTGAGACTTTTAGTAGTAATAGTGTTAAATCACCAAAACTATCACGAAACGAGGCAATAAGAAGTTAGGGTTGAGGGTCGATGAGAGAGAAGAGAAAGAGAGAGAGCCTTTCATTATTGAAAAAGAAGAAAATGAAAATCTGTCTACAAAATGACTTCGGCTCACGGTTAAGTAGTGACTCGGAAATAATTACAATTGGGCCGAGCCCGATACAAATTAAACAAACACAAAATAATAACAAATGTTGGATCAGCCCGTATCACATATTCTAACATCCCCCGCAAGTTGGAGGGTGATAAGACACCCAACTTGAGAAGGTGGGAATGGTGAGTAGACCCTGTCAAAATCTTGGTAAACATATCAGCCAACTGAGTGGCACTTGAAGTGTAAGATAGAGCGATCAACCCATCAGCCAGTTTGCTCCGGACAAAATGGCAGTCAAGCTCGATGTGCTTAGTCCTCTCATGGAATACCGGATTCCTGGCAATGTGAAGAGCTGATTGATTGTCACATAACAGAGGGACTGAGGAAGGAGCAGGCAGTCCAAGATCAACAAGCAGCCGAGACAACCAGGTGAGCTCAGCAACTGCCTTGCTCATGGACCTGTATTCAGCTTCAGCCGAGGAAAGGGAGACCACTGGTTGTTTCTTGGACTTCCAACCAACCAGACTGCCACCCAGCAAAATGCAGAAACCAGAAACGGATCACTTGCTATCAGGGCATGAGCCCCAATCGCTGTCACAGAAAAAACACTAAGAGAAAAATCAGGTGTACTGTTGAAGAAAATACCAACATCAGAGGTCCCCTTAAGATATCTAAGGAGATGCAGGGCAGCTTTCATATGGGGAACACAAGGCCTCTGCATGAACTGACTCAAGTGTTGCACAGCAAAACAACTGTCAGGCCTAGTGTTGGTTAAAAAATTCAACTTCCCTACCAAGCACCTGTATTCCTCTGGTTTAGGCAACACATCCCCAACACCAGCCTGGAGTTTTACATGCATTTCAAGAGGACATACTACTGGAGAGGAGTCAATGGCATGAAAATCAACAAGTAAATCATGAATAAATTTCTTTTGGTGTAGAAGAACCCCATCAGGAGAGTGCACCACTTCAATGCCCAAGAAGTAGTTCAGAGAACCCAAGTCTTTAATTTTGAACTGCTCATGTAGGAAAGCTTTCAGAGAATCAATTTCATGTAGATCAGTCCCAGCTATAATGATGTCATCCCCATACACTATAAGCAACACCACAGAATCATGAGTTATTTTGGTGAAGAGGGAGTAATCATTCAGGGAATGAGAGTAACCTCTTGAACAAAGGGACTGAGATAGTTTGGCATACCACTGCCTGGAAGCCTGTCTGAGACCATAGAGAGACTTTTTCAACTTACAGACCAATTGAGTAGAAGAAGAAGGAACATATAGGCCAGGAGGAACTTTCATAAACACTTCCTCATCTAAATCTCCATGGAGAAAAGCATTATTGACATCTAGTTGGTATAAAGGCCACTGTTTCTTGACAGCAACAACAATTAAAGTCTTAACAGTAGACATCTTAACAACAGGTGAAAAAGTCTTATGGAAGTCTATGCCCTCAACTTGGGTGTCACCTCTAACTACAAGCCTAGCTTTGTACCTCTCTATGGAGCCATCAGCCTTGTATTTAACTTTGTAGACCCACTTACATCCAATAGGTTTCTTGCCAGGTGGAAGTTCAACAATGTCCCATGTGTTATTCAATTCTAAAGCATCAAATTCCTTTTTCATAGCAGTTTGCCAGGCAGGGACCGAGACTGCCTGAGAGTAAGTGTGAGGCTCAAACACATGAGGTTGACTAGAAGTAGATGGGACAGACTTAGAACTATGTGAAGTGTACTGGCAAACATAGCTATCAAGGTAAGAAGGTCTGGTGCGAGGTCTGGAAGAAACTCGAGAAGGAAAGGGGTGAGGGAAAGTGGGTGAGGAAGGATGTGGATCAGGTGGAGGAAAGTGGGGAGCAGGGGAAGGAGGAGGAGGAAAATCATGAGAATTAGTGGCACATGGTGGTGGAGGCTGTTGTTGGGCAGAAACATAAGTAGGGGGAAAAGGAGGGAAAGAATCATCAAAACAACTGAATAGGGAAGGAGACAGTGTGAATGAAGGTGGTTTGGAAGTAAAAGTGAAAGGGAAAATGTGTTCATGAAACACAACATCCCTGGTCACAAAAGTCAGTTTGGAAGTGAGACTATATACCTTATATCCTTTCTTGGCAAAAGGGCAACCCAAAAATACACATGGCATGGCTTTGGGCTGAAATTTGTCCCTTTGAGGTTTGGGAATGGTGGAGTAGCATAGGAAACCAAAGGTTTTAAGATGAGAATAATTTGGCTGTTTATCATATAGAATCTCATAAGGACTTTTGGCATTTAACAAGCTGGAGGGGAACCTATTTATTAGATATGTGGCAGTAAGGACACAATCTCCCCAAAACCTGATGGGGAGGGCAGACTGGAAAAGGAGGGCCCTAGCAGTTTCTAACAGGTGCCTATGCTTCCTCTCTACCACCCCATTTTGCTGTGTGGTGTGAGGGCAGGTGGTCTGATGGAGGATGCCTTTGTCAGAGAAGAAGGTGGAACCAGCAATGCTGGAGCCTAATTCCAGTGCATTGTCACTCCTAACAATCTTAACTTCCAATTGAAATTGATTTTCTGTCATGAAAATAAAAGATTTTAGTAGATCAAAGGCATTGCTTTTGGCTCCCATTATATAAGTCCAAGTAGCCCTAGAGAAGTCATCTACAATGGTTAAGAAATACTTGGATCCATTTGTGGTTGGGGTGTGATATGGACCCCAAGTGTCAATGTGAATCAGTTGGAAGGGCTTAGTGGTTTGAATACTACTATCAGGGAAGGGCAGTCTGGTTTGTCTTGCCAAGGGAAAGACTGCTTCTGTGACAAATTTCTAAGGCCAGGTATGTTCCTCATTTTTGAAAAAGGAATGTGACCCAACCTGTAATGCCATATCATATCTAATTTGTAAAAATTTGATGCATTAGCATGAGTAACAATACTGCCATTAGGCACAGGAACAAGTAAAACAGGACAGGTATTAGGAATAGGTGATGTTGTATTATTAGGAACAACAGTGTTATCAAGAGTTACATCATGAGCAGAAGCAGTATGTATACCAGAAGAAAAATCAGAAACATCATCAAGGACATTCTTATCAGATAATGCAGAATTACAAACAGTTGAAACAGTAGGAGTGGGAGAGATAGATGTAACAGAGGTTGAAGAGCTAGGCAGAACCAACTTGTAGAGGCCTTTATCCACTTTACCAAGAACCAGAGGCTTCTTCAAGGAAGGGCCATGTATAACACATATATACTTGGTAAATAGAACAAAGCCATCAAGTTGTGACAGTAATTTGTGAATAGATATTAGATTGTATTGGGAACTAGGAACATAGAGGACATGGTCAAGTACTAGGTTGGGAAATAGAGTCATAGAACCAACATAATTCACATTAACCTTATATCCATTAGGTAAAGATACAAGATAAAGTATAGGAAGGGTCTGAATATTTGAAAGGAGGTGTTTATGTGATGTCATATGATCAGTGGCTCCAGAGTCTATGATCCAAATAAAGGAACCTACTTCAGACATCATACATGATTTGAGCACAACACTATGATCAAGCATCTTACCAGCAAAGTTTGCAGAAGCAGAGAGGTGTGGATTGCCATATGGATCAAAAGTGAGCAATCCCTGCTGAACCAGTGTCATAAGCTGGTTTGATTGTTCCTTGGACAAACCAAGCACTGGATATGCATCAACACTAGGATTATCAGACACAGTACCAGCAGCATCTAAGCCAGAGGACTGAACCTGATTGGAGTTGACTTGGACATGAGCAGCTACTGATGGATTATTTGAAAGACCAGTTTTCCTGTTGGAATTGTTTGGTGGGTTAGCTTGCTTATTTTTTGTGAATTTGAAATTTGGGGGAAAACCATGAAGTCTGTGACACTTCTCCATGGTATGACCAGTTCTCTTGTAGAACTTGCAGAAAAGTCCTGATGTGGCATGATGAAAGGTAACCTTTGAGGGATAGGACTGCTTGGACACACCAACATGGAAAGATGCAGAATTGGTGGAAAGTTGTGATGAGGAGGAGACTTGTCTTTGTGTCTCATCAGATAAGAGCATACCATATACAACACTCATGGATGGAAAAGGCTTGAGTAACAGGATGTTGCTCCTGGTCTGAATATATGTATCATTCAAGCCCATGAGGAATTGGTACACTCTTTGAACATCCTCATCTTTTGCATACTCAGACTTAACACTACAAGTACAACTACGAGCCTTAGCAACAGACAAAGAAGCAATCTCGTCCCAGAGCTGCTTGATCTTGTTAAAGTAAGAGGCTATGTTAAGTGATCCCTGAGATATATGAGCTAATTCTTTCTTTAATTCAAACACTCTTGCAGCATCTGCCTGACCATACCTCTCTTCTAATTCAGCCCAAATGTCCTTAGCATACACTGAGTATTCAACACTACGAGCTATTTCTTGGGTCATTGAGTTTGTCAACCAAGAGACTACTAGATCATTACACCTTTGCCATTGGCGAACTAAAGGGGAGTCCTCAGAGGGACTCTCAGAATTAGAATCTATCAGACCCAATTTGTTTCTAATAGAAAGAGTGACCAAAATATGCCTTCTCCAACTACCATAGCAAGTCCCATCAAACGGCACCGGAACCAGAGAGTTTCCTAGCACATCTGATGGATGCACGTATAGTGGATGGCATGGATGAGTGTAGTCATCCTCATGAAACACAACACGAGACTGAGGTGAACTACTAGTAGGGTGAGAACCAGTGGGAGTGGGACTATCATCCGGCATTTTACCAGTTTGAACAACGATAAAGTCACAGTTGAGATCAAAGTTTAAACAACAACAAAATCACAATTCAAGTTAAAGACATGCATTTTACACAACAAAGTTGATTGATAGAACGAAATTACCCGATTCCCATCCTACTTCGCAAATTAGAGAGGAACGAAGACCAAAATAGGGCAAATTTAGGTCAGATTGAACTCGAACCAGTAGCGATTGTTCACTCGAGCACAAACCAGCAAGCAACAAACTCACACCAACAAGATTAGGGCAAAATCAAGATTAGGGCAAAATCAACTGATACGAACACAAACTAGGGCAAAATCAGGTCGGAAACGACGATTCCTCGCATGAGCAACCACAACAAGCAACAATCTCATGCGAATGAAACCAGAAACACGATTCGTGGTAACTAGAGGTGATTTCCGACGAAGAACTTCGATATTTTCACAAAATATAAACCGAGTAGCGGAAGCACAAGAAATCGTGGTCAGATTTCACGAAGATAACATTGATCTATAGGTGATGAGCAGATCGTATAGGATCTACGCTCTGATACCATGTTAAATCACCAAAACTATCACGAAACGAGGCAATAAGAAGTTAGGGTTGAGGGTCGGTGAGAGAGAAGAAGAAGAGAGAGAGCCTTTCATTATTGAAAAAGAAGAAAATGAAAATCTGTCTACAAAATGACTTCGGCTCACGGTTAAGTAGTGACCCGGAAATAATTATAATTGGGCCGAGCCCGATACAAATTAAACAAACACAAAAGAATAACAAATGTTGGATCAGCCCGTATCACATATTCTAACAAATAGTTACCGTCACTCGGACAATATAATTGCTTAATAATATTACTTTTTGTTTTGGGTGAAAAAAAAAAAAAAAACAGGAACATGATTTACTGTCTAAGAGAAACCAGCAAAGTTGATGATTTATTAATTAGCCAATTGTGCACAGCATTTGTCCATTTACTTTACGCCCAAATTTCTTGACACTTGAAAGAGACATCGATCATGGCATCAGAGGTATAGTAAAGTTAGGAAAAGCAATATACCCCATTTTAAGTTAAAAATGAAAAAAAAAAACGGCATAGGTAAATCTGTTATTTATCCCAAAGCACTGGTTCTTCGAATGCTGACTCCCCTGTAATTTATTTTTAGCAATAGTGAATTCTGAATTGGTTGGATCGGCCTAAACCCCACCATCATGGATGGTGATTAATTTAATTAACAAATTACACTAAAAACTCATGCAATATCACCCAAAACATTCTTGATATTCTGAAACCAAACATTTACACTCCTTGTACTATGAGAATTCTATACAAATTTAGCGAAAAATAGTTTAATCTTACAATGGTACTAAGCGCGTAGTATTTAAAAACATTATATATATATATATACCTAACTAAGTATATTAAAATATAATTACCAAAACGCAAATTAAAATTACAAGTAAATCGTTCCTATGTTAATTTTATGAAATTAAGATAACAAAAACTTTTAATTAAAAAAAATTATCCACACCTTTGATAAAAAAGAGAGAAAGAAATATATTTTAAAATATGTATCTTTTAAACCTCTTAAAGAGAAATGACCACATATTACTTGTACAAAATATACCCGTTAATAGTAATAACTATATTGCACTTTAAATGTGTGAATCCATTTGTATCTTTTAAAGTGTACTGTAGTATTTATTATATAGGATTTTTTTTTTAGTTTTCTTATTTATTGTTCCTTCTCGAATTTTCTTAAATCTACTTTGATGAACACTCCTTAATTTGTATAAGATTTCCAGGGTTTAAATGTTTTAGAAAAATATGGATAACATCATTATATATATTTGTATAAAACTTTCCATGTATAGAGGGTGTAAGAGTTTTATACAAGAGGTGTATCTGCTATTACGTCATTTTATATGGATGTTTAATGCAAATTTTCCTTAATTTAATTATTTAAAAATAAATTAAGAAACAGATACATATATACATCTCTATCACGAAGGAAAATCACATACTCATGTTCTCTTAATTGCAAAACTAAGTTTCAACTTACTGCAGGCATGAAAGAGAGATATGATTAATAATCTCAGGAGTTAACGCTCGTCAAACTATTAGCTAGACTTTCAATTGTCTTACATAAGGGTATTCAGCTATTCATGGTTTGATATGAGTCTATTTTCTCATGAAAAAAAAGTATTCAAATCAATTAAGTTCAGTTTTTAAATATTGCAATTCATTCAAGCCAATTAAATTAATTTTTAGTTGATTTGGTTTTTGTGGATTTTTTCGGCTTTTTGTTGTTTTTTTAAGACTCTTATAGTAATTCTTGTTTAAACTCGAGGGGAGAAAACCTACTTTAGACATGTGTTTAAATGGTCATAGTTTAGATAGGAAAAGAGAACATCTGATAGTTCGTGAAACTCGCAAAAAAGTTGATAGTTCAAGTATGTTTTTTACCATTATCTCAATATTTTATTGTGAATTATTGTGTAATTGAGATTCCTATCCCTATATTATTCAAGTAAACACATCTAAATTTCTCTGAAATGAAACAAGCTTTCTTTGTCCTTAAAATTAAGAATTTAATAAAATCCTTACAAACAAATAATTGTATAAACTTACCAAAAAATAATAATATGTGGAGATATATACATAGACTTTCTCCTTTGCCGTCTTCCTTCCGTAGCTTTATTTTTGTTCAGTTACTACCATTATCAACCTTTGTACTACATATTTAATTCCTTGCCTCAAGATATTAGGATTGTTACTTTGCAAGATGAAATTAATTCATTTCATAAAATATTATAGGGCTTCATTAGTTAACTTTTTTCATTTTTAGTAAAAGATTGCGTATAATCTACAAATATAATTGAATATTATTTTTGAAAATTTGAGAATAAATGTAATGATCCACCTCATTTTGGCTGTTAATTTAAGATCAAAGGTGTTCAAGGTATTGTTTGACAAAACCCAAATGCTAAATGGAGTTAAGTGAAACTTATTTGATTCTCAATTTTTCCTTATTGACGGGTTTTTTTATTGGAACTTTATAATTTATTGTTATGAAAAGATGGTAATTCCTGGCCTTTCATGGCTCGAATAGGCCAGAGCAATAGATCACAATAGATGAATTTGTAACTCATTTCTGAATATCAAAATGGCTCGATTTGACCAAAAAGTAGGGTTTATCTAGAGACAGATTTATAGTTTTTTCTGATGTAATGGAGATTAGGGCCTGTAAATTGTAATATTAAGAAATATTTGATTGGATTTCTTTTGAATTTGGTCCCTCTTTGCTGCGTAAATGGTGGACAGGGGCCCGGGGGGGGGGGGGGGGGGGGCGGATGCTCTCCACATTCTTGTTTTTATCTTTTTTCTCTTTCTACTTGTACGTTTTTTAAAATGTTTCTTCAAATATATTTCAATTCCGTTACCATCCAGTATCAAACTAGCAAACTATGTTCGTACGATGCACATGATTCAACATGTTTTATTAAATTATTCACTTTAGTTAGTTTTTATGAATTGTATATTTTGCAAAGGATATCGCTATTCTCCTTAGTAAGTCTCCATATTTTGTTTCTTTTCCTCTTATTTCCCCCCTTAATTTTTCAATTGTTGTGAAAATTTGTCTTATTTTGGTTATGTCCGCCTCTTTTTATATTTAGTAAGTTGACAATTCAAATATCCTGCATGTCAAGTTTATAATCACAAGATTCAAATGATATTTTATTATATTATACACATTTTTAATTTAGAACCATAAGATTCAAAAGTCTATTTTTATTTCTTAAACTTCGTGTCGAGTCAAACTTAGACATTTAAATTGAGACAGGGGGAGTATATACCAAATGAAGAAAATGAAAGGACAATTGAGACAATGCGGATACGTGGGGACCTAAAGAGTAAACACACAAGAGTAGAATTAATGTTATGAAATGTACACATATTAATCCCTGCTTAGAGTACAATTTCATGTACTTTCTATAATAGAGTAATAAAATGAAGTGTAGAAGTAAAAAAATATGATAATGTAAAAGTGTAATGCACTTGTACATGTGGCAAACCAAGTATAGTAGTACATGTAGCCCAACATGATTAATTTGGTTACTCACTTTAGTTAGTCTTTATGGTTTCTATATTTTGCAAAGGATGCCGCGATTCTCCTTAGTGAGTCTCCATATTTTGTTTCTTTTCCTCTTATTTTCCCCTTAATTTCTTAATTGTTATTAAAATTTGTCTTATTTTGGTTATGTTCGCCTCTTTTTATATTTAGTAAGTTAACAATTCAAATATCCTACATGTCAAGTTTATAATCACAAGATTCAAAGGATATTTTATTATATTATACACATTTTTAATTTAGAATCACAAGATTCAAAAGTCCATTTTTATTTCTTAAACCCTATGTCTAGTCAAACTTAGACACTTAAATTGAGATAGAGGGAGTATATGCCGAATGAAGGAAATGAAAGGACAATTGAGACACTGCAGAAAATGTGGGAACCTAAAAAGTAAACACACAACAGGTAGAATTAATGTTAAACTTCTGAAATGTACACATGTTAGTCTCTATTTAGAGTACAATCCCATGTGCTTTCTATAATAGAGTAATAAAATGAAGTGTAGAAGTAAAGAAATGTGATAACGTAAAAGTGGAATACACGTGTACAGGTGGCAAACCAAGTAGTAGTACTTGTTAAATGAAGTAGACCCATAACTGGAAAAATAAAGGAAAGAAACCAAGTACAATTGAAATAAGTCCAAATTTAGTGTACAACTCAAACAACTTTTTGTACAATTTGTTGTTGCTGTGTTCGTCCCTCTTGGACACTTGAAATGTGATAACGTAAAAGTGGAATACACGTGTACAGGTGGCAAACCAAGTAGTAATACTTGTTAGATGAAGTGGACCCACAACTGGAAAAAAATGAAAGAAACCAAAGACAATTGAAATAAGTCCAAATTTAGTGTACAACTCAAATAATTTTTTGTATAATTTTTTGTTGTTGTGTTCATTCCTCTTGGACACTTATATATATTAGAAAAAGCCAAACTCATCGCCAGCCTCTCGTGGTCGTCCACTTCTTTCACTTGAACACCTCAAGTGACCTTTATTCCATTTAGACACTTCGGGTGGACAATTATGTTCCATTTAGCACTTTTTGCACAATTTCAGAATTAGTTGAAGCGCGTGTTGCCAAGAGCCTTTTATGTGGAAAAATAAATGAATTCGTATGGGACACGTGGAAGTTTTATTCTTTTTACAAAAAAAAAAAAAATTATTTATTTTTCTTGAGAATTTCTATCCACACCCCCCCCCCCCCTCTTCCTGAGTCTTCTTCACCAGATTCCCTCGCCCCCACCCCACCCCCTCTCTTGCTGCGTCTTTTTCACCAGATCCCCACCATTGCAAATTTTTTTTTCACTTCTTCTTGTTTATCTCTCCTTCTCAACACTTCCTCCATCCCCCATCCACCACCACATTGCCACCGCAACACCACCACCAATATCTAACCTTCTACTCCAGTCATTTTTTAACGCAGCAAGTTAAATCAATAAACATATTATGTATCAGCAAAAAAAAAGTAAAGAAAGGATATGGGTTTCTCAAAACTTAAACTCCATCTCAACCTCCTCTTTTCAAGAACTCAAATTTAAGTTCAGCAACTATGGCTGAACAGAAGAGCATAAGTAGTAATTCAAAAAGTCATAACAAGGTTGAGTTAAAGAGTATTTTTGCAATATTTGACAAGAACAATGATGGGTACATAACAATCAATCAAGAAAATGTATGGCTTTTGATGATATTTTTATAATTGCTCCTTATTTCTTAACAATTTAATAAGGTCCACCAACTTTTAATTCCATATTTTTAAGAAATTTGGAGAAGGAGAAGTTTAGGGAAGAGGGCTGCCATTTTTTCAGAAATTTGGAGAAGGAGAAGTGTAGGGAAGAGGGTGTGTGGGACCCCATAACTAAATAAAGAAAAGAACCAAAAAGAAAATAGTTAAAAACTAAGAAAAATATGTTCCCAACTTCAAAATAGCATTTTCACGCGCCTATTTAATGTGGAACTCACCCAAATTGCTATTTCAGCGAAAAGTGCCTAAATGGAACATGAGTTGTCCACCTGAAGTGTTTAAATGGAACAAAGATCATTTGAGGTGTTCAAGTGAAAGAAGTAGACCACCACGAGAGGATGGCGATGGTTTGACCTTAGAAAAATATGAAACAAAGTTGAAGTGGCATAGATAATATTGAGTGGGATACAAATTAAATGCTAGGGTCACATGCAGGGGCGGAGCTACAGTGTAACTGGGGGTTTCGGCCGAACCCAGTAACTTTTGCGTAGACCTTATATTTGTACTAGAAAATCTTGTAAGTTTATATATTTATTTGCATCCGAACCCACATACAAATGCAAGCAGAAGATTCAGTGGTTTGAGGCGCAGCTTGTAAGGCCCTTTGTTTCCCCGAGATGTGGGTTCGAGACCCACATGTTTTATTTTTTACGCTAGTTCCTATTTTGCTATACATATGCTCTCTTTTTTAAACAATAAAATAAATTAGCTCACTCATCTATTAGTTTTTCCGTAGGCTTAACTCGTAAGCTTTTTTTTTCTTTTACTTTTTCCTATGTGTAGTTTTTATTTTTAAAAAACAAAACATAAAATTAGTAATTGAAAAAAATCAAAAAAGCAACGTCTGCTCTAAAACAAAACATCCGACTGTTTAATATATTTATTTCAATATATTAATTACCGGTACTTGTTCATTAGTTTGGCGGTTGTTATACATTAACTTGAGGTCATTGTCCTGTCTTAAAATTCTGAACCCCCAAACCTCAAATCCTGGCTCCGCCTCTACCTCTAATGTAAGCACTGTTTTGAGGAAGGGAAACTCAAAGAACAGGTGCACCACACTTTCTAGACTAGCACCACAGAGTACACAGTCCTTATCTGAGCTGATTCCCATTTTGTTTAGTCTGTCCTTAGTCAACGACAGTCTCCTATGCATAGCTAACCAACATATAAAACTTGATAGACCATGTAGTAGTCTACGTAAATATTGTAAATATTAGGATAATTTTTCTCTTCCTTATATATAGTAATTAGGTCCTATAATTTAGCCTAGTATTATGCTGATAGTTAGATACCTACTTTGTATATAATGATTTTCATACATCAATACAGATAGATCACGGATAGATAGGGATAGAGATGATGGCAATTTTATGAAAAGACACGTGCTAACGGTAAAAAGGCAGAAGGATACAAAAGTATTTATAGGAAAAGATAAAAGATATGAAAGTAAGGAAAAATTGAAATGTATTTTAAATGAAACATAAAGTACAAGTTTTCTTGCATGTGTTCGTCCTCTTATCCCATTTATATATAGTAGAAATTTATACATTTTTTTTATTGAAGGGTTGTGCAGTTGATGAGCTGTATAACAAAAGAACCGAAGTTGAAATAGAGTACTACTGCTAATTTAAATAAAGACCAATAAGACTATTTTCACATATCATTCAATTTTATCAACAAGTAAAAAATTAAAGTTGACTAGAAGTCGTATAAAATTGTTTAGGTATTTCCATCTTTGATCAGAAATACCTACGTCGTCTTCGTTCTAAGAATTCGAACAGACACTAGTTAATAAGTAAGTAATAAAAACTATAGTTACAATTATACAATTGACCAACGTTGATTACTAGTACAGACACTACAGATTTGTCAATAATTTTTCCGCTGTTGTCATAGTATTGACTATTGGTTAAAAAAGTACTTTTGACAACAATATTTTTTTTGTTGCATAAACTTTTCCCATCGCTGTTATAACGTGCAACAATTCTTTTTGTCGTTGTCAAAAGTACTTTTTGCTATTATCAAAAGTACTTTTTGCAACAATAGTCAATAATATGACAACAAAAATTAAATTGTTTGGCAACACAAAAAAAATTATTTTTAAAAGTTCCATCATATATGCCAACAATAAAATTAAGTTATTGCTAAATATTAAATTTTGTCAATAATATTATTTTTGTTGCCAAAGAGTTATTGTCATTCCAGTAATTTCTTGTTGCCAAAGAGTTATTGTCATTCCAGTAATTTCTTGTAGTGAGGACATTGCATCATCACCATGGCCCGGTAAAAATGAATTGGAATTATACGCAGTGAAGATCATCAAGACAAGTGACACTACCGCTATAGTCCAGAAGGGAGAAGCATTAATAAGTGTGAAGCAGTGTTCTTCATTTCTTGGGCATATTTAGTTGATGCCATTGCCAGCACTGTCAAAGGGAAAGAATATGCCCACCATGATATATTGAATTTCCTCATTGATCTGTTAAATAACGCTGGTCTTGATACCTGTACGTTTTCAACAAATTAGGAAACGGTTTTAGTCATACATTTTCATAAATAGAAGAGATCAAGTATGACCCTTTTTTTAGTTTTCTATCTGAATTATCACGTGTGAGAATTTTTTAAATCATCACCAATTAATTTGCAGAAGACACTTCAATTATCAGTTGTTCACTTTTTTTAATCTAAACTATCATCAATTAATTTGCAAAACACACCTCAACTATCAGTTGTTCATTTTTAATGAGGTGTGTTCTGTAAACTAGTTGATGATAGTTCAAGTAGGAAAAGTGAACAACTGATAGTTGAGTTGTGTTTTGCAAACTAGTTGGTGATAATTTATATAGGAACTTCGCACACTTGATAATTCAGATAAAAACTCAAAAGACTGTGATACTTGAGGTATGTTTTCGACCCTTAATTCTAAATAGAACAGTACTTCCAAATAAGACAAGTAGACAACTTAAATCTTATTGGTGCCTTAGGTTGACAAAAACAACATTTTAAAGATGACGCTGGCGATTAAGACTTGAACAGTTGGTAGCCAACAACATCATGTCGTACAACGGAGATGACGACTGCTACAGAATCTTGCAAAATGCAAAAGGCAACTAGGACTCGAATACTTCTATGGTCAATTTAGCCGGTTGACATCAATCTCTTTTTTGTGTCCACTTTTCTACATCCAAAGAAAACAGACCAAAGATAGTACTCTTGTTACATTCTTTTCATTCTAGCTTGTTAAAAAGGAATAATATTCTCCTGTTTCAATTGGGATATATAATTACCTTTTTAGACAACTCTAAAAATAATTGTCGGCAATGTATAGTAAGTACAAATGTACATATAGTATACAGAGGCGGATTCAGGATTTGGAGGTTCCGGGTGCCACTTTATTATAAAAGTAGACGCATTGCAATTTACATAGTCCATATAGTGTAAATTTTTCATCCGTTTGATCAATTTTAGGTTGCCATTTAGATTATTTGTCTTTTCGGTTACATAGACAAATAGAAAAATATTTTTCCAAATATTATATAGAAAAAATCTCGCTCAGATCGGTACATCAACTCAAGCTTACAAGCATAATTTCTATAACATATGGAAGATTTTTTTTCCTAATCAACGTGAACCAAGACTCAACACACCCTTTTCTTTTATATTTTGTTAAACCGTTTTTTTTTTTAAAATAACATGTAAAATTAAAGATAGAAACAACAAGGGAAGAGTAGCTGGTGGAGCAGGGAAAGATTATTAAAATTTTGATGAAGAGGAGAAAATTTGAGAGAAGAGAAAGGATTTGTTGGAAGAAGATATTTTATGCTTAAAATGATAAGGAAGAGCCAATATTAGCTATGCTGGAAAAAGATTTTAAAAGTGTTGGAGCATGGGTTTGGACTCGCGTCGCTGGGGAGGGATACATGGCATTCAACCACTGGCACCATGGACTTCCATGCTACTTCCGGTGACATGATTAATCTTTATAGCTATCTTATAAATATACACATATATACATAGAGTTTCAACCGAGGCGTCCGAGTGGCGTTGCACTCCCACGCTCCTACGTAGATCCACCCGGGATAGTATACATATTTTATGCACAAATATACATATAATATAGATAATCACTGTATATGTTTTGGATAGTGCTCGTAATTAATTTCAATCGACCGGCCAAATATACAAAAATATACAATATTTAAAAAATGTATAGTTTATGTATATTATACATTAATATACATTTGCAGACTATTACTCTGGTAGTCTGGTGGGTTGCTATTTATGTCAACAACAACATATCCAGTGTAATCTCACAAATGAAATCTGGGGAGGGTAGAGTGTACCAAGACCTTGCCCCTATCTCGAAGAGATAGAGGCTGTTTCCAATATCAAATCATCCAAAAGATATTTACATGTCGGCTTTCTTAAAGTGTGAGGTTTGTAATCATGAAAATCAGAAAGTCACAACAAGTAATAGTGACCTCATGGTGTAAACGTTGCTTACACTACCATTCAATATACTCGAAAAATCTATGTTTGAAATTGACTGAAAGAAAGAATTGTTGACTCTCCAAATATGTCAATTCTTGTATAAATTGAAAGTTGAGACTTATGGAGTACTGCTCTATCAAAATGATAATGCGCAATGGTTTGCATTCCGTTTTTACCTCTTCTGTCTTCACCAAATTAACTATTCTCTATAGTTGTGACAACTCATTTGGAGAGGTAAAAACTTATCAGCACCGAGTGTACTCTATCAATAAATAAATGATACATGTTTCACTTTCTTTAACTACAATTATTACTACTTTTTTTTTATAGTTAACTACTAAATATTTTGCACATATCTTAAATATACAAAATAATATTTAAGTAACTTAACAACCTTACAAGTCTCAGCTTTTAACAGTAACAATTGCTAGTCATTTTCACCAAAAATTCCTTCTACCATTGCAGACAGTAACTACCTTTGTAGTTTTTTGGAATGCAATAACCCTTCTCATTTTATCCTCGTACATAACCAGCTCAACCAAAACACTATTCAAAAAACTGACACAATAGTAAGGTCTTTGATCAAGCATGTGAACTTCGCTCTTAATCTGAACTTCTAATTACGTGCTTGTTGTTTCAGATTTACGCTAAAAATGGAGAATAAATAAGGCAGAACTTGAGAATTAAGTCACAACCAAGATGAAGAAGATGCGCAGGAAATAAAAGAAAGAAGAAGTTGACCGCAACCCTAAGTCGACCGTTAGTTAGCTAATACTCCCTCATTCCCAAATTGTTTGAAGGTTAGACCAGTTTAGGGAGTCAAACAATTTTTTTTTTACTTAATTTTAAACATAGATTCTTCGAGTATTTTATAATAAAATTTACATATTTGAATACTACATAAAAAGTACTATAAATCTGCATAAAGAATAATTCGCAATATATGAAAAGAGTCGAAGAAAATCGTAGTAAAAGAAAGAGGTGTTTGACTCCCCAATCACGTCTACTTTCAAACACGTTGGGATGGAAGGAGTATATAACTTTACTTCCTTTTATGTTAATTAGTATTTTCTTAGTTAGAATAAATGAAATATTGTACTTTTCTATTTATAATACTAATATTTAAAAATAATTAAATCATTACTAATAAAAAATGGGGCCTTTATAATTATGGGCCTAAGGCCTTTGGTTTTTGCTGTCTTTTGCTAAAGTTAATCGTATTCATAGCCACTAAATGTTAGGATAGATTTAAGATTACAAGTTCAATAGTCTTTCATTTTTTAAATCTTGTGCCACGCCATATAATTTGAAATGGAAGGAGTATTACGGTTGTCCTAAACCTTAACTCACTAAGAAATGAAATTCTGACAATATATTTCCTTTATGCCGGTAAAAATAATCTTGATTCACGCTCATATTAAATTATATGGTCTTTTAGAAAAAAGAATAGCAAAATCCTTTAATTCTTTATTTTTAATAAAATTAAGCCGCCTTGTAGTGCAGGGATTGAGTTAGATCTTTGTCTCAAAAATAAAAGTTCAAAAGATAAATACATTGGATATGGACATGCCCATATCCCTACACATTGGTAGCAAAAGGATTATGGTATGCTGTGTCAAGTGTCATCTACATGTTGATGATTTTACGAGATGGTAAGCAGATTTCCTCTATATAGAACAAGAAAATACGAACATAATGGGAGAAAAAGTAGTGTACTCCTTAACTTTTTCAATTTTTGTCGTACGCCACTACTTTTAATAAAAATTATAATTGGATAAGATTATTTTGTCTCATTAGGAACCATCAAAATCATGAGGGCTAACTAGTTGGTAATGAGACCTAACAAAAATCATGACAAAGACAAAGTTTCCAGCTTTAACTTCACTTAACTGGGAAGCAATATAGTGTAGACTATTTTGAAAATAGCCAATCAACATTGTGATGGTGTGTAAAAGCATTAATGCAGTTTCATTCAAGCCATCTTCTTCAATCAAGTAGTAACAAGTAGTAATTAAGAGCATTTATTCAATGAACCGGAGAAATAAACTAATGTTTCTCTTATCATTTTCCTAATCTTCTTGACTTTGTGACTTCTATTGAATTTTATATCATGTATGTGAACCCTGAAATCATCGATTTTTTCATTAAATCCTTGAGAATGTACTCATGAGTTATCTACTGAGACGATTCTGGTATTGTAGTTTATTAGGAGTATTTGTGATCCGGAGCAGAGACAATGGTTCTTGTAGACTTCCTAACATTAACTACAACAACAAACCCAGTCTAATCTTACAAGTGGGGTATGGGGATGGTAGAGTGTACACAGACCTGTTTACCGCTATCTGGGGAGGATAGAATGTACTCATACTTTTTAACGTTGTCTAATATAAATAAATAAAGATATTTACTTCTCTCGTGTTCTTTCAGGTGATTAGTTTTCATGTATAATCTCTAATTATTATTACTATTACCTTATTGTAAGTAACGCATTTCTTACTCCATGTTGGCATTTTGTTTTGACCGGCGGGACTCACAAATCGGAATATTGCGAAACATATTTGAGTGAAATAAGATAAGTGACTTTTCACATAAAAATAATAATTTTAAGCTCACTTATTTCTGATAGTTTCAGTGACTATTTAAGCAATAAATTAAACTCATTGTGTTTGTATCATGTTGGCATTTGCTTTGACGGGTGGGTCTTGGAATATTGTGAACACAAGGATTACACATGTTTTCGTGACGTGAAGGTTCCAACTTGTAGGCTGTAGCTAGGTACTTTTCATGAATTGTCTAAATCTATAATTATTTATTTTCAACTATAATTTTCTACGCCTAACGTTGCTCTGATATTTCGTCAAGTGGTCTCATTTAACGCATTTACCGACAAATATTATAGCTGGATAGAGGAGTACAGATTGTATTGAAAATTTCCGACTAAGGAATTGTCCATATTCTGTAGCTAACCATAAAGAAAGAAAAATCTTGATGAAAAAAAAAAGAGAAGAATATTAGTAACTATTTAGTTTAAACTATTTGTTAGCTTTTAATGCATGAAATTGATTTAGTTTAGACAAAAATCAGACAGTCTTTGGGTCAGATGGGTTAATCATTCATTTAAAGGGGACTAATCGGTGGCAGTACATACACCCTACTCCTACTGATTGATGTTGGTGTTGGAAGAAAGTCTGTAGAGTGAGGGACATTTTCTCAGTAGGGCAGGTGCAGCAGGGCTAGAAAGGAATAAATGTCAAATACACCATTGGGAGTGGATATGAATAGAGGAGAGTGGAGCTAGAAACCTGGACGTAGAGCAGATGGGTATGGAGCAAGGAAAATCTTCCCTAAACTAGTTTTATATGTTGGTTAGCTATGCATAGGAGACTGTCGTTGACTAAGGACAGACTAAACAAAATGGGAATCAGCCCAGATAAGGACTGTTTACTAAGTGGTGCTAGTCTAGTAAAGTGTGGAGGATCTGTTCTTTGAGTTTCCCTTCTCAAAACAGTGCTTACATTACAGGCAAGCAATGTTAAGCTGGTTGGGAAGGGAGTGCAGAATTGGGAGTTGGAGGGATTATCGAGGAGACTAGCAAGAGGCACCAAGGGGAGAAGATGCAGCGAATTGATATTAGTGGCACTGTCTAGCCTGATTTGATCTGGAAAGCTAGGAACACAACCCTTTGGGAGCACAAGGTGCTGAGGCCATCACAAGTTACGGACCAAATAAAGCATGAATGCAAATATAGAAGAGAAACTTTTCTGCGCAGAAAACAAAGTCATACTGATAAAGAGTGGATTATGGGTATACTTAGCTAAAGTGGTTGATTAACTGTAGCTAGGTTGTTTAACTGTATAGATGAGTAGTAGACGTAGAGGGGAGATAGCTCTTGTTTTTCTTGCATTCTAAGTTGTTCGCGTGGAGATCAATAAAAAATTTCTTCACCAAAAAAAAAATGCATGAAATTTATAAAAGATCTGGACGTGAAGTTTCAAAGAAATAAGATGACTTTCGGAACTTGTAGTCTAAAATAAGTCATAAAAATCTATAGGTCATTTCATTAAGAGTAAAATATGAAATTTGAATTTAAGTTATACTCTCTCTGTCCCATAATAAGTGTCACTTTAACCAAAAAATTTATCTCATAATAAGTGTCACCTTAGGAAATCAAGACATAAATTGGCTAGCTTTTTTCATTTCTACCCTTAGACAAAAATTTACTAGTTAAAGTAACATCTAAATGATGATTGGAAAAATCACATAGTAACTTGGTATTGTTGGATTCCTTATGTCAAAAGGTCTACTATTTGTGCATGCTCTAATCAAGAAGAAAAAGTAATATAGTGGTAATTTGGTAAACTTCACATTGCATTACTAGTTTCTTAATATGTCTATTTTTGGCTAAGCAAACACTTATTATGGGTCGGAGAAAATAATTACTAACTATGAAAAGTGTCATTTGTATAATACGTTTGTAAACCACGTATAAGGAAAGTTTTTCGAAGAGTTAGAATCTTGCATCTAAATTACGTCTTGCAGATAAGTCAATAATAAGAACAGCTTCAAGTTATTGTATCTTCAAATTTGAAAAATATAAGTGAAATCAACGATTACAGAAAACCGAAAAGAAGTAACTTAGAAAAAAGAATTACTAAGAAACTGGGGTTAAAGCAGATTTTAAACATTCTGTCTGACTGTCTCACATATAAATTACTCCCTCCATCCCAATTTAGTGAAATTGTTTGATTGGGAAGAAGAGTTTTAATGAAAAAGGAAGATTATTTTAAGCTTATGATCTAAAACAAACCTTAGACATTTTTATGACTATATGAATCATCTCAGTAATGTCAAATTAAACATTATAAAGTTAATTATTTAATATAAAAGAAATTCTTTTTTCAAATAGTCTAAGACGAAAATAAACTGAGACAAAGAGAATAGAAATCAGAGAAAGAACCAACTAACGTTTTCTACGGCTTTTGTTTTTCTTTTGTACCACACGAGTAATTTAAGAGATGGAATCGCACATTTTGATTCGTAATTTTTTTATAGAATCGAATCGCTTATAAAATAAATATATATAAATTAATGTGATAAACATAAAATTGATAATGTAATAAAGTAATAAATATTATAATTAGCTAAATTATTGTAATTATAAAAAATAAAAAATTGCAGCATATAATAGGTGGCGAATATACAAAATTCGGCAACAAGTAAGGTACTTGAGATCTACAAATGGGTTAACATGAACATGAATATGATGAACAATTTTTTTATTTTTTTTATTTTTAGAAAGACCACATGTCAACTTTTAAATGAAAAAATAAGATAAATAATTTTTTAATTCATTAAATATAGGTCTGTTAAGAAAAGGGCAAATATGCACAATTTGTGTAATGACGAGGATATATATATGCTCCTTTTTTTAACGAGGAATATATCTCTAAATCTCAAAGTGGAGGGGTGTATTTGCCCTTTTTAATCTTATGAAAACAAAGGATAAGGGTTTGAATGGAGAGACAACGCAAAGTCCACTATTGACTATTAGTCACTGTCTGTTGGAACTTCAAATTAGTTGTAAAATATGTATCGAGGGAAAATGTTGGAAGAAATTTCGGGAATTGCTCTTCAGCAATTGGACTTATGTCAAATAGAGCATAAATTTTTTAGTCATGCGAGACATAACTTATGAAATATAAAAATATAAACTTATATCCTATAATAAAATTATTTGTTATGAGGCAAAAATTAAAGACCAGCACAAAATAGGGATGGAAGTGCCTGTGACCCAAAATGTTTGGTCTTTACAGTGGGCTGATCTGACGAGTAGTCACACCACGATGTGTAAAGTCGAAACCGAGATAATCGATGAACCTTATATCAACGCGGGGTTACTAATTTCTGCATCTTACAATTGTATCTTTAAAAAGATTTAACAAAAGAAAACGATATTCAATATTGAATAAATTAAGCTAAGCACCCCTATAATATCACGCACTTTTAAATACACTACGTGCATTTTTAAATCAAACACTTACCACCTCCATATTATGAAAATCCTACATACTCTTATTTCATTCATATAAAAATTAATAAAGTACTATATGCAGGATAAAGTAGTCGAGAACATTATCAAAATGGTCCTTAATGTATAGGAGTTGGACTAATTAGGCCCTTTATATATCTCTTGAAGGATTGTCCTTAATGTAGGAAAAAAGTGGACACTTTTAATCCTAAACCCTATGCTAATTGTTTTCTTAAAAAGATCTGTTAAACTTAGGGAGAAGAGAGAATTCTCAGTCCAACGTGACATTCATGCCTCTCCCAACACCTTTGAAAATATTTTTCTACATCGTGACAGCACTAGGAGATTTACTCAGGTCCCGCCATGCTTTTTTTCTCACATTTAATCAATTTAATTTCCTTCCATGTACGAAATAATTTCATGATGAAATTATAATTTTAAGTTTAGAAAAATGTTTTCTTAAAGAAAAAAAAAGATTTTACACCAAATAGGTATGAATTCTCTACATAATCGACAAGTGCAAGTAATTTCCCTTTTACTATATCTTGCAGTATGTCACTTATTTCAATTTTCAATCGATAATAAAAATTAATATCAACCTTTAAATTTCTAAGATTATTAATAAAACACCACCCGCTGATCATGCCATGTGATCTGTCTTATGCTACCAATTGCACAAGTTAGCTACCTTAATGTCGACTCTAACTAAACACTTTAGAAAACAATTCTATGAAACAAAATATTTATAGCTGACGGGACTTTTCATATGTCACCGCCCTACTTTTACCATTGAAAAGTAGTACTCTCTCCGTTCCAATTTAAGTGTCTTAGTCTGACTGAACACAAAATTTAAGGAATAAAATGAGACTTTTGAATCTTGTTGTCCCAAAGAAGTGGGTAATGTACTAAAATGTCCTTTAATCTTGTGGTGTAAAACTTATCAGATGTTTGAATTGTCATCCTACTAAATATAGAAAGAGACACTCTTGCCAAAAAGGAAAGTAAGACACTTAAATTGAGACAAAACTATTTAAATTTTGAGAAATAGTTCTTCTTCTAAGTTAATTTTTTTTTTCTCAAAGAAGTTTTTCCAAGAGTGACTATTTTTAAAGGCCAATTTTTTCTTTTTAAGCAAAAACTTAAAAAAAAAAAATCATTAAGCTGACTCAAATACTGAAACAGAAATCTTAAAAGAAGTGCACATCTCCAAAGTCCAAACACTTCTCGGCCCGTCCGAGTTCCGCTCTCAATTTATGTGATTTTCTTTTTTAATTTATCTTAAAGAATTACTCCCTCCGTCTCATAATAAGTATCATCTTAGTCAATTTTTTTTTGTTTCATAATAAGTGTCATCTTAGGAAATCAAGACATAAATTTACTAGTTTTTTCAATTCTACCCTTAGACAATAAAGTAACATCTAAATGATGATTGAAAAAGCCACATACAAACTTGGAATTGCTGGATTCTCAATGTCAAAAGGTTTACTTCTTGTACATGCTCTAATCAAAAGGTAAAAGTAATTTATTTTTAGGGAAAATTTCAGAGACCTCCCTCACGTTTTGCTTCGTTTCACTAACCTCCATTTATGTTTGCCATGTTACGGCTACCTCCCCTATTTTAACTTTTTTGTAATAACTATTTTATTCTATTTATTATCAATAAAAAATAATATATATGAACTGATTTGCCCTCCCTAAGATCATGCTCTTTTGATTAAATTTTATTTTATCAATATCTCTTTGAAAAAGTTATTTCCTAGGAATATTAAAATGGAATACCATGGGTTGTTCACCCGTTCTCAATGTTTTACCTTTTTTTAGCTTAACCATGTTTTAACTTTTGGAAACTACATTTTGTGTATTAAAAATATAAATGACTTATTGCAAGCAATTTATGTCATTCTTGATCCCCTGTTCATCCGCTTCATTTTTGCTCCAAAAAAGAAAAATGGTAAAGCTCAATTCCGATTCTTTTTTACCATTGTGATAGCTCAACATTTGTTTGAGAAAATAAGACAAATTAAAGTGCAAAACCTAAAAGGCTTTATCATCCTAGATTTGTGTAATTAACGATATGAGCATGAATTAGCTTTCAGTTAGCTTCAGGGGCGGAGCTACCTGGTCCCGAGGGGTGTAGCGACATTGTATAGGTATGTGAAATTCTGATTTTATACATATATGTATTACTATTGACACCTCTTGTAATAAGTTGAGGGCTTAGCCGAGTGGTTGAGGGTTGTCAAAGGTTCAGGCTAATAAGGTTGTGTGTTCGATCCCAGTTGGCGACATGCTTAATTTTTTGACTTCAGTCATTAGCCTTTTTAAAAAAAATAAAAAATTGACACCCCTTAATAAAATTTCTGGCTCCGCCACTGGTTAGCTCTTCTACTAGTTGTGTCACGAAATGAAAGGATTCCTTGTTGTTCTCTCCTTCTTGCACATCGTTACATAGTCGCATATTGTAATCTGATTGTAGAAGTGAAATTTGATTTTAGCTTTTGCAGAATCTGATTTCTCTCCAATGCAAATTTTTATTGTAGAAGTAGGATTTGATTTTAATGTTGGGAACGGGTGAATAACCCATGATATTCCATTTTAATATCTAAAGAAGGTATTGATAAAATAAAATTTAATCAAAAATTATTATTTGGACGGGGGGGGGGGGGGGGGGTGGGGGTGGAACCAGTCAAGACATGTTATTTTTTTATTAGTAATAAATAGAATAAATTAGTTGTTACAAAAAAGTTAAAATAGGGGAGGTAGCTGTAATATTGCAAACGTAAGGAGAGGTTAGTGAAACGAAGCAAAACGTGCGGGGATGTCTCTGAAATTTTTCCTTTTTGAAAAGGAAACGTTGCTTATAAAATTGTATCATATATGTCCCTGATTAAATAAAAAAGTTATTCACCTAATCCACTTATAGTTAGCGATTATCATGGACATAGTTTTTTCTTTGAGAAGTACAGTTTTTTTCTTTGAGAAGTATTTATTAAAACAATAGAATGAATAATTATTAAGACAAAAATAAATGTCATTGATTAGCATAACTTATGACTTTTGCTTATTTTTGTTATTTTGGCTTACAAATAAGTGCTTAAGAGCATTTTTTTTTTATCTTACACAAACACCAAAAATGCTTAAAATCTAATTTAACTTAAAAGCACCTAAAATAAGCCAATCCAAACAGGTTTTATGTCAATTATTGTGTCACTTTATAACGAAAACGACGGTAATTGTTTAATAGTATAGTTAAACTATTTTTGGTGACCACATGAGTAAGACATAGGTTATAAAAAGTATACTTTACAGAACGAATTCTAACAATTAAATTATTGAAATCCAGAAAAAACATGAAGAGTAACTGTGAAGATATTATATTGTCAATTTACTGTTATCTTCAGTTTAGTGTAAGAACAGTTGCATCAAAGAATGAATAAAGACTAAAAAATGAATATTATTTAAAATGTAAGGTAGAACTTTAGAATTGAGCATTTTTATGGGTCAAGTTTGGACGTCATAGGTTTATGTGCGCTGTTAATCTATAATGGGTTAATTTGTGGGTAACCCAAATCAATTCATCATTAAAAAATTAGGGAAAAAGACATTGAGAGGCCACCAAGGAAAAAAAAAAAGATGAAAAAGGCCCCATTTTGGGCTCAATACCGCAGCCCTTCAGCCCAAACTAATCACAGCCGCTAGCCGCCCATTCACTACAAAAAAACAATTGATTTGTGGCGACTAAATCACCACAAAAGATCAAAAAGTCGTCACTAAAAGGTCTGCTGCAAAAAGACAAGACTATTTCTGGCCACTAAAAATCATCAAGAAAAATGCATATTGAGCCTTCAAAAACTGTATCATTGTTGTATAGAATATGTATCACTACTATATGTGTATAGAAAAAATGTATAATATGTGTATAATTAGTAAGTATACATTGATTATATATTTATTAAACAAAAATTATACGTTGATTATACATTATTATACACAAATTATACAACAATGATATATTTTCTATACATATACTTTAGGGATACAAATTCTATACGATAATGACACAGTTTCTATACGTGTGATACATTTTTTCTGTACATATACAGTAGTGATACATATTGTACACAATAATGATACAGTCTCTATACGTATGATACATTTTCTATATGATACATATTATATACAAGAATGATACAGTTTATATACATATGCTGGAATTAGTTAAAAATGACGAGAAAATGAAATTATTTTGAAAAGGCTAAAAAATGACCTTTAAAATTCTTGGCCACCGAGTATCAATAGTTTCAGCCGGATGACCATTTGTCTCCTTATCCCTTAAAATTATTCTTGCCCAAACCCACTAAAGGCTGGGTATATTATTTGCTTTTGAGTTTGTTTTTTCGAAGTAATTGCACGGTTTGTCCTTCAAATGGGTTGGTCTTTAATTTTCACCATTTGAATGGGTTGCTTTAATTTTGCCTTTCAAAATCAAACTTATGCCTAGCAAAGCATATGTTCTTTTAGGGCGCGGGCATAATTTATGAATATTATGATGCGTATCGATTTTGAAGGGCAAAAATGAAAGACCAAGCCATTTGAAAGGCAAAAAAAATAAAGACCAGCACAAAAGAGGGACAAAAGTGCAAATGACCCTGTTTTGTTACCTCTATTATAAATCTTTTATGAAAGGTAACATAAAAAATTTAAATTAAATTATTTATAATAAGAATATACTCCCTTCGGTCCATAATAAGTGTCACTTTAGCAAAAAACACACATATTAAGAAACCAATAATGCAATGTGAAGTTTACCAAATTACCCCTATATAATAAAAATAAATTACTTTTACCTTTTGATTAGAGCATGAACAAGAAGTAAACCTTTTGATATTGAGAATCCAACAATACCAAGTTAGTATGTGGCTTTTCCAATCATCATTTAGATGTTATTTTATTGTCTAAGGTTAGAATTGAAAAAAACTAGTAAATTTATGTCTTGATTTCCTAAGGCGAGACTTATAAAGAGATAAATTTTTTTGGCTAAGGTGACACTTATTATGGAACGGAAGGAGTAATTATTTAAGATAAATTAAAAAAGAAAATCGGAACTCGGACGGGCCGAGAAGTGTTTGGACTTTGGAGATGTGCACTTCTTTTAAGATTTCTGTTTCAGTATTTGAGTCAGCTTAATGATTTTTTTTTTTTAAAGTTTTTGATTAAAAATAAAAAACAAAAAAATTGGCCTTTACGATAGTCACACTCTTTTGAATGAGAAACTATCAATATTATTGATATTTCAAAGAAGGAGACAAAGGAGATAAAACGTAAATTTTGAATGAGAAACTATCACAAAAAATATGAATATTCACCTTTTTCCTGTTTTCAATATTATTGATATATATATTGATGAAATTGATGTTTATATTTATTGTACTACTATCTTATGGTGGAAATATTCATGTAAATCACACCATACCTTTCGTTTTCTTTCACAAATTTCCTTTCAAGTGTAGTGCATCTATAAAAGCTTCAAATTGAAGGATAATCTTGGAATGTTATTCAAATTTTATCATCCAAAATAGTAAAGTTAACAATTGTTATAAAAAAGGATTAAAACAGGGGACTACGAATTAAATCTGGAGGGAGATTTTTGAAATAGATATGTTCTTTATGTTATAGGTCTCTTTTATATCAGATGGAATTATAGGATGCAAATTTAAAATTTATAGAGATTCGGTTATGGGCTGATTGATCTATTGACCATTGTTTATCACATCTTAACACAATTCATCTTAAGTTCATGTAAATTTTGAGCAGGATAGGACAATGATCCCTTTGTTGATTCTTCCATTATTTCGACCTATCCAAATTCAGTTCAAACCTTTCTTTGGTCACCCCTAATTTATCGTCACACAAGTGTCTATGATTTTTTAGACTGCAAGTTACAAAGACCTTTTTTTCTTTTAAAATCCGTGAAGTCAAAATGCATTATATAAATTAGAACGAAGGGAGTAATATTTAAAATAGAGAAATAGAGAGATCAATAGATATAAGCTCGGGGCCAGCTTCGGGCTGCTTGTCAATATTTAGCCACAATTTGAAATGTAGCTGAGAAATAACCACTATATAAGATAGAAATAACATCTTGACAAAATACCATTAGCTAAAACCTAAAATAGCTCTATCACACAGCTTGACATGTGGAACTGCAGAACGATGTACTGTAGTGAAAAAATTTGCTAGAGTTTCAAATTCCATGAAAGAGCTCAAACCTTTATCCGTTCAAATTGTAGAAACGATTCATGGAGTTCAGTTGATACCCCAGCAAAAGTTTCCTCATAAAGTTTTTCTATATTTAACTAGAAGTACTTTTATCAACTTTTATTTCCGCATTAAAAAATAGCTAATCACTGGACAATTTTGAAACATTGGAGAAAACTTAAATAATGGTCCAAAATGGCTATTTTCCCAATTAAATCCGAGGGATCAAGCAGATGGCCCCTAAATCGTCATCACTAGTACCCCCTTTCTTTCTTGAAAGCTTTATAAATAGACTCATCATGTCTGTCAATTAGCAAGTAACTTGAACAGAATTTCTTAAGTAATTCACTTCTCTTAGTTTCAATTACTGTTACCAAACCCAAAAGCATATTGCTACGTCTTTAATTTCTCTCCACCAAATTTAAACACTACAATAATTCCACTAAAAGAAGAAAGAAACATGGATGGATTTGGTGTTGAGGCTAAGATTACACGTCGGAGTGACAATCATCATCCTACAGGGTGTACATGGACCGGGTTGATTCAGATTTTTTAAACACTAAACCAAACCAATTGCGTCGGATTTTTAAATTTATACACCAAACCAAACCAATAAGATTCGGGTTTTTCAACCTCGGGTTGTCTCGGGTTATTCGGTTTTCTCGGGTTTTTTTTTTCCGGAATATTCTTGATACAAAACATATAACTTTTACTTTAAATATTTCTTTAGTCCTAGTAAGATACAACTATGTAATTAAGGTGTTTCATAAGAAAATAACACAAAATGTGAGAAGAATGATGACGCTGTATTAAAATATTCAATAAAAGATAATAAAATCGGTTAAAATAAATATTGCTAATTAATAAACCATAAAGAAAATGATCATAATCTAAAAATACTAAGTCATACTAAAATAAGTACGGCTAATAAGTATTATTTACATGACAAGAAAAAAAAACTTAAGTTATGTATTTTCACCCTCTAAACCAATTATGCAAAACTAAATAATAGATATCCAACATTATTGTCATTCCTAGTGGTAAATTGAATTTATTTTGTTAGTATTAGTGTTGACTTGGTTTTAGTTTAGACTTTATATGAGTTACTAACATCTATAGGATATAAAACTTATTCGTATTCAAAATTCTAAGTTCAAGCTTTAATAATATGATAATAGATTAAAAACTATGAAAAAAATTTAAGAAATATTTATAAATTACATTACAAATAAATATTTTAAATATTGAATAAATGTAATGTCGGGTTGGTTTGGTTCGGTTTGACTTTTTTTAGCTAAAACCAAACCAAACCAATTATGGTCTTGTTTTTTTTTTTTCAACACCAAACCAAGTCAAACCAAACCATTAGTCGGGTTTTTTTCTCGGTTTGACTCGGTTTATCGGTTTGGTACGGTTTGTCAGTTTACTTTGTACACCCCTAATCCTACTAATTGGGGAGACCATTTTCTTGCCTATGCTCATCTCTCGGTAAATTTGGATGCCTATTATGTGATCATGTCTTAATTTTAACACTGTCTATGCTTTTGTCCATTTATTTTCAGTTGAAAAACTAAAAAAAATGATTTAGCTATGAAATTTATCATTAATAGTTCTAGGATTTTTTTTATAATTCGTGAAATAGGATTACCGACAATTTTTTGTTGTTTAGTGACATGAGTTGTCCGTCGCTAATTTCGATATCTTACTATAGTTATTCTCTTGATCTATCTAGGGCAATTGATTTTGTAGTCATTTACAAATTAATTTTTAATTTTTTATCCTTTTTATAAGAGATTTTCATTTTCACTCGCAAGACATCTGAAAATAATACAATTCAAAATTGGAAGTGACCATAGGAGACCATTTTCTCATCCCCGCACATCTGTTTCTAAATAATTTTTTGACTACAAAGAAATAACAACATGCTACTATTTTTGTATTTACTCGTATAGGGAGCGACTGAATGGGAAAAGAGGGAACATGAGGATCTAAAAGAAGAAGTGAGAAAAATGCTAGAGATGTCTCCTTCCAAATCTTTGCAAAAACTTGACCTGATCAACACAATCCAATTGCTTGAAGTAGCGTATCATTTTGAAATTGAGATTGAGGAATCATTGAGTAACTTTTATACTTGTTATGAAGAATGGATTAGTAAAGTTAATGAAAGTGACCTTCATGCTGTTGCTCTAAGTTTTCGAATGCTTAGGCAACAAGGCTATCATGTCTCATCTGGTAAGCAATACTCCCTCCTATTCAATTTGTGTTACATTGTTTGACCGAATACAGAGTCTAATGAAATTTTTTTTTTTGAAACTTATGATCCAAAACGAGTCTTAAATATTTGTGTGACAATAAATTATATCATTGAGCTTAAATGAGAATTTTATAATAAATTATCTCATAATATGGAAAGATAACATTTTTTTTTTTTGAAACAGACTTAGAGCCTGTTTGGATGAGCTTAAAATAAGCAGCTTATAAGCTGAAAACAGCTTATAAGCCAAAAAAAAAATAAGTTGGGGTAGGCTAACTTATTTTTTTTGGCTTATAAGCTGTTTTCAGCTTATAAACTGCTTTATATAAGCTAAACCAAACGGGCCTAATTATTTTTTTGGGCTTATTTTATGCACAAAATAGCTTTAAGCTGGCCAGCCAAACACTAAAAAAAACTGAAAACAACTTATAAGCAACTTATAAGCCAATCCAAACGGGCTCTTAAAAATGTGACACATTATGGGTTAGGACAAAGAGAGTAGTATAATCTTGGTTAGGCCAAAGAGAGTAGTATAATCTTTCTTCCCAATACTTAACATTATGCAATTGTACAATATTACTCGAGCTTGTTGCTGATAAGAGTTTAACTTTTACATATTGATGGCCTAAATATATTATGAAGCAGATGTTTTTAAGAAGTTCATTGACGATCAAGGAAATTACAAAAAAAACATTGGTTAGCGACTTGCCAGGATTGTTGAGCTTGTATGAGGCAGCACAATATAGAGTACGAGATGAAGAAATTCTTGATGAAGCAGTTAATTTTACCATCACTCATTTGAAGCTACTGTTACCTAAATTGAGCAATTCTCTAGAGATGAAAGTCAGCAATGCACTAAAGTATCCAATTAACAAAACTATAGTGAGGGTAGCGACGAGAAAATACATATCGTTTTACCAAGAAGATAAATCATGTGATGAAATTTTACTGAATTTCGCAAAATTGGACTTCAACATATTGCAGAAGATGCATAAAAGGGAGCTATGTGATATAACAAGGTAACTAGCAACATAGATTCACTAACATCACAATACTGAATAATTTTTTTTTTCCTAAAAAAATTACTAAGTTTAAGATCGCAATTTATATTTTAGGTGGTGGAAAGAATTGGACTTGGCGAAAGCATTACCTTTTACAAGAGACAGAGTAGTTGAGTTGTACACCTGGTCTTTGGGTGTGTACTTTGAGCCACAATATAAGATTGCCAGGAACATAATAACCAAAGTGTTATGCTTCATTTCTATTACTGATGACATCTATGATACCTATGGAACACTACATGAACTTACTCTCCTCACAAATGCAATAGAAAGGTAGGAGTAGTATTCTTTTCTTTGTACATTTTAATCATACTGATCTCTCCATTTCAGTTTAATTATATGGTAACATTTCCTTTTTTAGTTCATTGTAAAAAGAATATCGCATTCTAATATTTCAAATAATTTTCTTAAACTTCTCATTTCACATATATGTGCCCTTAATCAGAAACTTTTATAGCCACACAAATATTATGAAATATTTAAGATCATAAGTTTCAAAAGTTTTACAGCCACATAAATATTATGGCATTTTATGACCACGATTTCAAAAGTTCTTATTTCTTTCTCAAACTCACTGCTTATTAAAACTTTGCCACATAAATTGAAACAAAGAGAATAGTTTACAACTTTTATTTTGCCATAATAATTTGTAAGTAATTAAGAATTTTATTAATGATCTCACCTGTATAGGGGTATACACCAAGTTCCCGGATACTTTGCCTCGCTTTCATCAAATAACACATTGTACATGTTGCCTCATTAAAAATCTTCTCGGAAAACCCACTTCGGGACAAAACCGTACTAGGAAAAGAGTGCAACACGTGTTTTCAGACCTAACTTCATCCGGTACTAGACTTTCTGCAAAAAAAAAAAAAGACAAATTAACTTTCTCTTTCAGTTGCTGCTCCGGACAATAAAAAATGATCATAAGGGTAGACATTCATACCTTAGCAGTAGTATCTCTTCAAATGAGCCACATTCCAGTTATTGCGCAACCGTTGTCCGTCCATGGATTCCAGCTAGTATGACCCTTTGCCAGTTATTCCTGTTATCTTGTATGGCTCTTCCCAGTTTGGACCCAACTTCCCATCGTTGGGATTCTTAGTGTTCAAAGTAACTTTATGAAACACCAAGTCCCCAACTTGGAAATGTCGAAAATTGGCCCTCCGGTTGTAGTACCTTTCCATTATCTGTTTCTGAGGCGCAATACGGACCAATGCATTTTCGCGTAGTTCATCCGCGAGGTCGAGTTTTATGGCCATGGCCTCCTCGTTTGATCCACCGGTGACGTATTTGAATCGGAGGCTCAGTTCGCCAACTTCTACTGGGATGAGAGCTTCGGCCCTGTAGACCAATGAGAAAGGCGTTTCCCCCGTGCTTGATTTTGATATAGTTCTGTAAGCCCATAATACCTCCGGTAGCACCTCCCTCCATTGATACTTTGATGTTTCAAGTATTTTCCTTAGATTTTGAATTATTATTTTGTTCGTGAATTCCGTCTGTCCATTTGCACTTGGGTGGTATGGAGTTGATACAATTTTCTTGATCTTCAACCCCTCGAGGAAATTATTGACCTTGCTGCCCACGAACTGAGGGCCGTTATCACAAGTTATTTCGGTCGGGATGCCGAAACGACAGATAATATGGTCCCATATGAAGTCAATAACCTTCTTTTCTCTAATCTTTTCAAAAGCCTGTGCTTCAACCCATTTGGAGAAATTGTCAGTCATAAATAAAATGAAACAGGCCTTACCTGGTGCCCATGACAAAGGACCAATGATGTCCATTCCCCACTTCATGAAAGGCCAAGGTGAGATCACCGGGTGTAGCACCTCCCGGGCTGGTGGATCATCGGAGCATTCCTTTGACACCCATCGCATTTTCGGACAAAATTCTTCGAATCCTCCTCCATCCGGTTCCAGTAATAACTGGCTCTGATAAATTTTTTAACCAAGGCTTCGGCACCGGAGTGATTACTGCAGGTACCCTCATGGACTTCTCTGATCACGTAATTGATTTCTTCGGGACCCAAACACTTGGCCAGGGGTCCGAAAAAAGACCGCCGATACAATTGACCATCTATTAAGCAGAACCGTGCTGCTTTGGTCATCAGTGATCGTGATTCTTTTGGGTCACTCGGGAGCTTTCCATCTTGTAGGTAGTCGACGTATTTGTTGCACCAATCCTAAGTTAGACCCATCGTGTTTATCTCAGCATGCCCGTTTTCAACCGCCGAATTCATCAACTGCACTATGGCACCGGGGTTGATTTCCTCCCCTTCGATTGAAGAGCCCAAATTGGCCAGTGCATCGGCTTCGTTATTCTGCTCCCTGGGTACATGCTGCATGGTCCACTCTTTAAACCGGTGCAGTATCACCTGAGTCTTCTCCAAATATCCTTGCATTCGTTCATCCTTAACCTCAAAGACGCCATTCACTTGGTTAACGACCAAGAGAGATTCGCATTTTGCTTTGATTATTTCGTCCCCCAGACTCCGAGCTAACTCCGAACTTGCAATCATAGCCTCATACTCAACTTCATTGTTAGTCAATTTGATAGTTCTAATCGACTGCCGAATGGCATCCTCGGCGAAGGTTTTAAGAATGATGCCCAGCCCGGAACCCTTTAGGTTCGAGGCCCTATCCGTGTGTAGAGACCAGATATCCGAAGCCTTTCCCGAGGTCAGCAATAATTCTTTTTCGACCTCGGGAATCATGGCCGGGGTAAAATCTGCCACAAAATCGGCCAAGATTTAAGATTTAATGGTCGTCCTAGGCGTATATTCGATGTCATATCCGCTAATCTCTATGGCCCATTTGATCAATCTACCTGATAATTACGGTTTATGCATGACATTCTTCAGCGGGTAAGTAGTTACTATGCATATCGGATGGCATTGAAAGTAAGGTTTCAGCTTTCTTGAAGCACTTACCAATGCCAAAGCCAACTTTTCGAGGTGGGGATAACGAGACTCCGCATCCGCTAGAGTTCTACTCACATAATTTATTGGAAATTGCGTACTTGCTTCTTCTCAGACCAAAATACCGCTTATCGCTACCTCGGATACGACAAGGTATAAGAACAACTGTTCGTCTGCCTTCGGTGTGTACAACAGAGGTGGACTTGATAAGTAGCTTTTTAACTCCCGCAAAGCTTCCTGGCATTCCGGTGTCCAGTCGAAGTCATTCCTCTTCCTCAATAATGACAGGAAATGGTGGCTTTTATCCGAAGACCTTGAAATGAAACGGCTTAGTGCCGCCATCCTTCCGGTGTTGCACTTCTTTGACGTTATTCACCACCTCAATATCCTCGATGGCTTTGATCTTGTCCGGGTTAATTTCAATTCTCCGGTTCGACACCATAAAACCCAAAAATTTGCCAGATCAGACACCGAAGGCACATTTTTTCGGGTTAAGCTTCATGTTGTATTTCCGGAGTACATCAAAGGTTTCCTACAAATGTTTTAAATGGTCCTCTGTTTCCAGGGACTTGACCACCATGTCATCAATATAAACTTCCATTGTTTTCCTTATTTGTTCTTCGAACATTCCATTAATAGGTGTTGGTACGTTGCACCGGTATTTTTTAATCCGAAGGGCATGACATTGTAACAGTAAGTCCCGTATCGGGTAATGAAGGATGTGTTCTCTTGATCATCCGGGTGCATCCTGATTTGGTTGTACCCAGAGTAATCATAGAAAAAACTTAACATCTCATGTCCGGCCGTTACATCGATCATTCGATCGATGTGAGGCATCGAAAATGAATCCTTCGGGCATGCTTTGTTCAAATCCTTATAATCAACACACATTCTAAATTTATTACCTTTCTTCTGCACAACCACTACATTCGCTAGCCACTCCGGGTATTTTACCTCCCTGATAGAGCCTATTTTTAAAAGCTTTGTTACCTCATCCTTTACGAAGGCGTGTTTCGGTTCTGCCATGGGCCTTCTTTGCTATTTCACCGGGGGAAATCTCCCATCAAGGCTGAGCTTATGAGTCGTCACTTCCGGTGGCACACTTGTCATGTCTATATGGGATCATGCATAACAATCGGCATTAGCTAGGAGAAATTTAATTAACTTGTCCCTGAGCTCCGAGGTTAACCCCGTTCCCAGGTATACCTTTCTATCGGTAGATATTCAAACAAGATGACTTGTTCCAGCTCCTCCACGGTATTTAGTTGCATCCGAGTCATCCGATAATACAAACGATCTGGGTACGCCGAAATCATCTTCTTCACCAACCGGATCCGATCCCTTCTGTGCTGCTTTCAAACACATTTCCTTTAATTGTTATTTAGTGTCTTTGCCCCCGATTAATTTATCATCTCTTTTGTTCAGGTTTTTTGGAAAAAATGGCGTTTCCTCGGCCGCGAACATCTCCCTTGCAGCGGATTGTTCGCCTCGAATAGTTTTAATCCCCTCCGGGGTCGAGAACTTTAGCAACTAATGTAGTGTTGACGGTATTACTCTCATGCTATGAATCCACAATCTACCGAGCAAAGCATTATACTTCATATCTCCCTTCGGTGACATAGAATATCGTCTGTTGTATGGTGCCGTCAATGTTGACCGGTAAAGAAATCTCTCCCTTCGGGGTTTCACTTACCATATTGAACTCACTGATTACTCGGACTATCAGCACAATCTGGTCGAGTAGCCTTAGCTGCTCTACTACTCTCTACCGGATGATGTTGGCCAAGCTACTTGGGTCAATCAAAATACGTTTGACTTGTGATTTGAAAATAAGAATAAAAATTACCAATGCATCATTGTGCGGTTAAATGATGCCTTATGTATCCTCGTTGCTGAAGGAAATGGAACCCTCAGGTAAATAGTCCGGCTGCACTTCTCTCATACAATGAAAACCTTTGTTCATTTCATCACCGGCCCTCGAGGGGCATCCATTCCCCTAATTATCATATTGATTACATGTTGAGGCTCCACCAGCTCAGCACGCTTTTGATTCTTCCTTTCTTTGTAGTGGTTTTTGGCTCGTTCACTCAGAAATTCTCGAAGCTGGTCATTCTTCAATAAACGAGCCACTTCTTCCTTTAACTGTTGACAGTCTTCAGTTCTGTGCCCATGAGTCTCATGATACTCATACATCATGCTCGAGTCCTGTTGACCCGGGTCTGGCCTCAGCCATCTGGCCTCTATGATACGGTCGATAGCTGAAACGAGGTCCAAGATGTTGACATTGAAGTTGTACTCCGATATCCTCGGCAAGTCTTTGTTGCTAGCCGAGCTTCCGGCATCGCTCCTAAATAAGAGGCCCCGACTGCTTGACTGGCGTTCTGCCCGTTTATCGCTCCTACCCGAGAAGTGACTGGGACCAACCTTGATTTTTCTGACCTAAAGCTCGACTTTTCCGAATGATAGTATGACCGGTACCTTTCTCTGGATGGTCGTGTCTTCGGCTCGTAATTTTTCCTCGACCTCTTAGAGCTTTTGCTCATATTTATGGTTCCCGGGGGAAGTTTGAGTTGGTCATCCTCTACCCGAATCTTTAATTCGTACCTGTTATGAATATCCGCCCAGGTTACAACCTCATATTCCAACAAATTTTTCTTTCAGTTTGAATGAGGTCGTCGAGCTCCGAGGATTAAGCCCTTTGGTAAAATCTTGCGCAGCCCATTCCTCAGGAACCGGAGGGAGCTCCATCTGTTCCCTTTGGAAACGGTTCACAAATTCTCGTAACAACTCATCATCCCTTTGGGCTATACGGAAGATGTCCGCCTTTCGGGCTTGCATGCCTTTTTAGCTCCGACATGGGCTTTTATGAACGCATCCGCGAGCATCTCAAAAGAAGTGATTGAATGCTCGGGCAGATGGTCGTACCGGGTCAATGCTCCTTTCGATAGAGTTTCCCAAAAATTTTCAACAACACGAAGTCACGTGCTCCTATGGGTCTGTTGTGCCGTCATATTTCTGGATATCCGACATTTTGAATCTCTTTGGGATCAACTTCGGAGCCGCACTTGGAAGGAAATGTCTTTGAATGTACCTTTTTTAATCCGGCCCTTTTAGAATAGGCGGAGCACCCGGGATTTGATCCACCCGAGAGTTATACGTTTCCACCTTCTTCTCTATTGAATCTACCCGCTTTGCAAAGGTTTCGAGCATCTTCAGAACTTCGGTGGACGATCTGGCTCCGGATCCGTTACTCTTGACTATTCATGTTTCATCCCTCCTTGGTTCAGTCACTCCTTTTGACCTGACCGGGGCTGCCTTGTCATTTTTTCTCTACAGCTGAGCTATTGCAATCCCCTGTTCATCTATGGCAGTCCCTTGTTCCTGCAACATTTGAAATATTAAACGTAAGTTAATCTCATCAGGAGTATCTGGTGTTTTTCGGCCTTGAGCCCGGGACAAAGTAATTGAGTTATGAGTATTCAGGGGATCGGTGGCCGGAAGGGTGGCGTTCTCCTGGTTGACAGTATTCTGCCGATCGAGGCCCTCTCTCGAGTTCACGGCATTGGGGTCGGCAGAATCCGCAGGTGGGTTTCAGAACCCACTGTTGTTCTCGTTTTCAGCCACAATTTCGTTGTTGTTGGCATGACCAGACTGTCCGTTGTTTGCCATTTTGTCCCTTTTTTGCGCAGACTAGCAGATCCCTCAATCAACAGTGAAAGAAGGAAGAAGCAAAGATTAAAAAACCACTATTATCCTAGCCCCATGATGGGCTCCAAATTGTTTACCCCGAATTTCAATAACAATTGAATTTGTAAGTGAGGTATAGGATATGTGGATAATTTTTAATCTATTATTCGGTTGATATGAAATTTATATAGACTTATTTGTAATAATATATATATATATATTGAGTGGATGAACAAACCAAAATATACTTCAAATCCGGACTAAAATGAGAGGGAGAGAGAGCTTTAATATAGTTATCTATTACAATGTTCTAGATCTCAAAAAGCCAACCCCTAAAAGTAGGAAAATGTCCTCTATTTATAGTTTTACCTCATGGCCCTACATACAATATAAAGCCTTTTGTAATAAAGAAACCCTAAAAGGATAAGGTAGGATCGTACGGTCTGACACCCGTACGGTTGTCAGTACAAAATGACAGAACGATCTTGACGCGTGGCAGTTTCGCAACTGGTTAACCGGACCAACGACCACAATCAGTTCGGACATAGAGAAATCGGACTAACGGCTACGGGAACTTGACTTGGAGAAACCAGACTAACGCAATGCTAAGTTTGGTCCGAAGACATCGGACCAACAGATTTACTTCTCTTTTCTCAGATCAGCCACATCTTGTGCAATCCTCCCGGTCTGAAGAAAAGACCGATCATACTCTTGCTCATTTGGTCCTCCCCTCGGCCCCCGGTCTCACCGGTCTTGCATATATCCGTTTTTTACTGTATACAAGCCGTAATATTACAAACACGAAGCGAGGTTAGTGAAACGAAGCAAAACGTGAGGGGAGGTCTCTGAAATTTTTCCTTTCAAAAAAAGAGACAAAGGAGATAAAACATAAATTTTGAATGAGAAACTAACACAAAAAATATGAATATTCACCTTTTTCCTGTTTTCAATATTATTGATATATATTGATGAAATTGATGTTTATATTTATTGTACTACTATCTTATGGTGGAAATATTCATGTAAATCACACCATACCTTTCGTTTTCTTTCACAAATTTCCTTTCGAGTGCAGTGCATCTATGAAAGCTTCAAATTGAAGGATAATCTTGGAATGTTATTCAAATTTTATCATCCAAAATAGTAAAGTTAACAATTGTTATAAAAAAGGATTAAAACAGGGGACTACGAATTAAATCTGGAGGGAGATTTTTGAAATATATAAGTTCTTTATGTTACAGGTCTCTTTTATATCAGATGGAATTATAGAATGCAAGTTTAAAATTTATAGAGATTCGGTTATGGGCTGATTGATCTATTGACCATTGTTTAGCACATCTTAACACAATTCATCTTAAGTTCATGTAAATGTTGAGCAGGATAGGACAATGATCCCTTTGTTGATTCTTCCATTATTTCGACCTTTTTACAAGAGATTTTCATTTTCACTCGCAAGACATCTGAAAATAATACAATTCAAAATTGGAAGTGACCATAGGAGACCATTTCCTCATCCCCGCACATCTGTTTCTAAATAATTTTTTGACTACAAAGAAATAACAACATGCTACTATTTTTGTATTTACTCGTATAGGGAGCGACTGAATGGGAAAAGAGGGAACATGAGGATCTAAAAGAAGAAGTGAGAAAAATGCTAGAGATGTCTTCTTCCAAATCTTTGCAAAAACTTGACCTGATCAACACAATCCAATTGCTTGGAGTAGCTTATCTTTTTGAAAATGAGATTGAGGAATCATTGAGTAACTTTTATACTTGTTATGAAGAATGGATTAGTAAAGTTAATGAGCGTGACCTTCATGCTGTTGCTCTAAGTTTTCGATTGCTTAGGCAACAAGGCTATTATGTTTAATCTGGTAAGTAATACTTCCTCCTATTCAATTTGTGTTACATTGTTTGACCGATTACAGAGTCTAATGAAAAAAGAACTTTTCAAACTTATGATCTAAAACGAGTCTTAAATATTTGTGTGACAATAAATTATATCATTGAGCTTAAATGAGAATTTTATAATAAATTATCTCTTAATATGGAAAGATAACATTTTTTTTTAAACAGACTTTTAAAAATGTGACACATTATGGGTTAGGCCAAAGAGAGTAGTATAATCTTTCTTCCCAATACTTAACATTATGCAATTGTACAATATTACTCGAGCTTGTTGCTGATAAGAGTTTAACTTTTACATATTGATGGCCTAAAAATATTATGAAGCAGATGTTTTAAGAAGTTCATTGACGACCAAGGAAATTACAAAAAAAATATTGGTTAGCGACGTGCCAGGATTGTTGAGCTTGTACGAGGCAGCACAATATAGAGTACAAGATGAAGAAATTCTTGATATAGAGTACAAGCAGTTAACTTTACCATCACTCATTTGAAGCTACTGTTACCTAAATTGAGAAATTCTCTAGAGATGAAAGTCAGCAATGCACTAAAGTATCCAATTAACAAAACTATAGTGTGGGTAGCGACGAGAAAACACATATCGTTTTACCAAGAAGAAAAATCATGTGATGAAATTTTAGTGAATTTCGCAAAATTGGACTTCAACATATTGCAGAAGATGCATAAAAGGGAACTGTGTGATATCACAAGGTAACTAGCAAGATAGACTCACTAAACATCACAATACTGAATATATTTTTTTTCCTAAAAAAAAAAATAACTATAAATAGGAGGCATTTCCCTACTTTCAAGGGTTGGCTTTTCTCAGATCTAGAGCATTGTAATAGCAAAATATACAAAATCTCTCCCTCTCTCTGATATTGGTCCGGATTTATGTGTTCTTCTTTGACTTTATTTACTCATCCAATACTTACATATTATTTAATACATATATTTGTTATTAATCATCAATTTCGATTCATTTGATCACGGCAAATCACACATATAGACACATATCTATTGCAGCGAATCCGTATATATTTCCTACCAACCAATTAGGTTAAAGTTTACTCACATATCCTATACCTCACTTACAAATTCAATTGATTACCTAAATTCGGGGTAAACAGTTTTGCGCCCCCCGTGGGGCTAGGATAATAGTGGTCTTTGATCTTTAGGATCGAAAAAAATCTTTTGTTCGTCTCTGTGAAAACGGACCAAATGGCCAACAGTGGACAATCTGGTCACGTCAACAACAACGAGATTGTGGCCGAAAATGAAGACAGTGGGCCACGAGGATTACCAGAAAATCCCGTCGACCCAAACCCCGTTAATTTGAGAGAGGGCCTAAACCGGCAAAACACCATGAATCAGGAGAATGCCACCCCGCCGGACACCGATCCTTTAAATACTCACAATTCAATTACTTTATCTCGGGCACAAGGCCGGAAAGTGCCAGATACCCCGGATGATAATATTGACTTACGTTTAATTTTTGAAATGTTGCAGGAACAGAGGGCAGCTATTGCCGAACAAGGAGTCGCAATAGCCCAGTTGCAAAACAAAAATGATAAGACGACCCCGGAGAGGACGAAAAGTGTTGCTGAACCCAGAAGGGATGAGACGCGGATGGTCGAGAGTAATGGGTTCGAAGCTGGTTCGTCCACCGAAGTTCTGAGAATGCTCGAAACATTGGCGAAGCGGGTAGACTCGACTGAGGAGAGGGTGGAAACATATAACTCTCAGGTGGACCAAATCCGGGGGGCTCCGCCTATTCTGAAAGGACCGAATTCGAAGAGGTACATTCAGAGGCCTTTTCCTCCGAGTGCGGCTCTAAAATTGATCCCAAAGAGGTTCAAAATGCCGGATATCCAGAAATATGACGGCACAATGGACCCTCAGGAACACGTGACTTCATACACCTGCACCATAAAAGGCAATGATGTTGAAGAGGATGAAATTGAATCCGTGTTGCTAAAAAAGTTTGGGGAAACTCTGTCAAAGGGAGCATTGACTTGGTACGACCATCTTCCCGAGCATTCAATCACTTCTTTCGAAGTGCTTGCCTATGCGTTCATAAAAGCTCATGCCGGTGCAAAAAAGGTGCAGGCCCATAAGGCGGATATTTTTCGTATAGCCCAAAGGGATGATGAGTTATTGCGTGAATTTGTTAACCGATTCCAAAGGGAACGAATGGAGCTTCGTCCGGTTCCGTAGGAATGGGCTGCACAAGATTTCACCAAAAGGCTCAATTCTCGGAGTTCGACGGCCTCATTCAAACTAAAGGAAAACTTACTGGAATACGAGGCTGTGACCTGGGCAGATGTTCATAATAGATACGAGTCAAAGATTCGGGTAGAGGATGACTAACTCGAGCTTCCCGCAGGGCCCGTGAATATGAACGAAAGCTCGAAGAGATCGCGAAAAAATTTCGAGCCGGAGTCCAGACCATCGAAGGAAAGGTATCGGCCATACTCTCATTCGGAAAAGCCAAGCTTCAGGTTGGAAAAATCAAGGGTTGGCCCGAGTCAATTCTTCGGTCGGGGTGATAAACGGGCCGAGCGCCCGTCGAACAGTCAAGGTCTCTCATTTAGGAGCGATGTCGGAAGCTCCGCCAGCAACAAAGACTTGCCAAGGATATTGGAGTACAACTTCAACGTCAACACTTCGGACCTCCTCTCGGCTATTGGCCGTATCGCAAAAGCAAGATGGCCGAGACCACTAAGGTCAGACCCCGGCCAACGGGACCCGAGCGTGATGTGTGAATATCATGGAACCCATGGACACAGAACTCAGGACTGTCGCCAGCTAAGAGAGGAGGTGGCTTGGTTACTGAAGAATGGCCACTTCCGGGAACTGCTAAGTGAACGAGCTAAAGGCCACTACAAGGAAAGGGAATCTCATAAATGGGCCGAACCAGTAGAACCTCAGCATATAATCAACATGATAATCGGGGGTACCGATACCCCTCGAGGGCTGGTGATGAAATGGACGAAGGTTTCCATTGTGCGTGAGAAGCGCAGCCGGGATTACTTACACGAGGGGTCCATTTCTTTCAACAACGAGGATGCAGAAGGCATCATTCAACCGCACAATGATGCATTGGTAATCTCTATTCTTATTTTTAAATCACAAGTTAAACGTATTTTGATTGACCCAGGTAGCTCGGCTAACATCATCCGGTGGAGAGTGGTTGAACAACTAAGGCTACTCGATCAGACTGTACCGGTAGCTCGAGTGCTCAGCGAGTTTAACATGGCGAGCGAAACCACCAAGAGGCAGATCTCTTTGTCCATCAACATTGATGGCACTATCTAACAAACGGTGTTCTATGTAATCGAAGGAGATATGAAGTATCATGCATTGCTGGGTAGACCTTGGATACATAGCATGAGGGCCGTGCCATCGACATTACATCAGCTGCTGAAATTCCCGACCCCAGAGGGGATAAAAACCATCCGAGGCGAATAGCCCGCTACAAGAGAGATTTTCCTAGTCGAGGAAGCGTCGCCTCTTCCCAAAAAACCGAATAAAAAAGAAGATGAGTCAACCGGGGGCAAAGACTCCAAATAACAACTAAAGTACACGGGTTCGACAATGGAGCAGAAGGGGTTGGACACGGGGTATGAAGAGGATGATTTCGATGTACCCAGATCGTTCGTCTTGCCGGATGACTCGGATGCAACCAAGTCAACAGTAGAGGAGTTGGAGCAAATCATCTTGTTCGAATACCTATCGGATAGAAAGGTATACCTGGACACAGGGTTATCCTCGGAGCTCAGGAACAAGTTAATTAAATTTCTTCAAGATAATCCTGATTGCTTCGCATGGTCCCATATAGATATGACAGGTGTGCCACCGGAAGTAACAACTCATAAGCTCAGCCTAGACGGGAGGTTCCCCCCGGTGAAGCAGAAGAGAAAGCCCATGGCAGAGGCAAAACAGGCCTTCGTAAAGGATGAGGTAACGAAGCTTTTGAATATAGGCTCTACCCGGGAGGTAAAGTACCCGAACTGGCTAGCTAACGTAGTAGTGGTGCTGAAAAACAGGCCTTCGTAGTAGGCTCTACAGAGAAATGACTGCTACCTTCATTGAATGCCAGGCCGGCATATTTTACGAGAAAATGATAGGTATGATGGGACAAAAATTCACAGAGGTTATCCGAATGGGAGAAGCCTTAGAAGAAGGAATCAAATCAGGAAAAATTCAGGATCTTACTGCTTTGCAAGCAGTAAACAAGGCTATTCAATCTGGTTCTATCAACGGACTTAAAAAGAAGAAAAAAGATGCTGCTGCAGTCATGAATGTCCAAGGACATAAGTCAAGCCAAGCCGTCACATACTTTAACCCTCCACAACAACCTTTCTATCCTTTCCACTATGCTGAACCCTACCAAGCTCCACCATCTCCTTACCCTGTCTACAACGCCCAAGCAAACTACTACCAACCCCGTGTACCTCCACATCAAAACCCACGTCCATATTAATCCGTTCAAGCTCCAACTTACCAAAATCGACCACATGCTACACCTAGAACCCGTCCAAACCCTAACATCAAAAACACCCGTAATTACACTCGGTTCGCTGAACCCTTGGCTCAACTGTTTGAAAGAATGAAAGCAGCAGGCGTGATACAACCAATTGAAGGGAAAATTCCCGATCCTATTCCAAGATGGTTTGATGGTTCTAAACGTTGTGCATATCATTCTGGAGTTGCTGGGCACGACACTGAGAATTGCTATGGTCTCAAAAACAAAATTGAAGCCTTGATTAAGGAAGGAGCGATCCAACTCACTGGAGCTCGGCCCAATGTGGACAACAATCCTTTACCTACTCATGACAATGCTAACGTGAACCTGATAACTGTTGAGGAAGATGGGGATTTGAAAAGAAACATTACGCCCATTGGAAAAATGGAAAAGGGCATGTCATCAACTTTTGTCGCTCCCATGGGAACAATCCAAAGACAAACACCGACAAAGATTGCTGCTACAACTACTCACAACACCGAGATACCGACCATCCAGGGTGCCGAACCAGGAGAAACTCTGAAGAATTGAACTTGTACTCCGTCTCTGGTTCGCCGGGAGTCTTGGTAGATCTGAACATGTAGTGAACTTTTGGAGATAGCACGATTTTAAAATTGAGGCTAAATCGTGCCCCAAAACTTTTGTTGCTTTGCCTCATCTTTTGGAAGCTTAAATTGCAAAAACTATGAATGCATTTCTGATTTTCCTTAATCATCTATTATTGTTATTTTCTACTTCATTTATCAAATCTGCCAACTCTACAATTGTGACATAAAATGAACGAATGAATAACATACATCTCGAGAGAATAACAAAGAATTTAGAGGACAAGACAAGATTCCATTTGGAAGAAATGAAATAGCCGATAGGTGATGACATAAGCCTGACAGCTAGCAATTCAAGAAGAAAACAAAGACGACATTAAGTTAGACAGCCTAGTTTTCAACCCTTCCTTTCACAATCAGTACGAACTACGCTGACCTGATTCCCGTGGTGGGATACGTAGGCAGCCCACATAGGGTTCGGTTGCATTATAACAGAAAATCCAAGAATCCTTATGTAAGGAGAATTACGCATGGCCTGATTCCCTCGGTGGGATTCATAGACTATCAAAATACAGATCAATCATATTTAGGTAGAAATCCGACAAGCCTTTTAGCCTTTACACAACAGAACTACGCTGACCTAATTCCCTTGGTGGGATACGTAGGCAATCTACATCGAGTTCGGTCCCTTTATTAGAAAATTTCAAAACATTTCTTATATACCTTACGAACTACGTTCTGACCTGATTCCCTCGCCGGGATACGTAGGCAACCTATATAAGGTTCGGTCACACCACAACATAAGTCTAGTATACCCTTCTGAGCCCAAAACTGGGGCATATTTTGAAAGATTAGACAAGAGAAATTTGGACATTGACAATATTAAGGATACCAGACAGGAAATAGTATAGACAAATGACTTTTCAATTGTTTCGGAAGTGTCACGATCTGAAGTTGGCAGAAATGTTTTACAACTTACATACATTTACATATATATCTTTCCCTACATACATATATTTACATATATATATATTTCACGACTTATATACATATAGTTACATTTCCTTATACATATATTTACATACCTACCTTTCAAATGAAATACTTTCTTTCAATTGTTTCACTACTATTCATCTACCGAGGCTTGAACGAAGATCACAAGGTCCAAACAAACAAGACGAATGGAGCGCCAATAACGTCAAGCGTCGAGTCAACTTCCCCCTCCCAAACTAAGAATTTTTCTTTGAGTGCAGGAACAAAAGACCGCGAGACTAACAGTCAAGTCTATCAATCATGGCCGAAAAGCATCGTTTGGCTCATTATGGCCTCGCCTCAAAAGCCGAACAACTTTATTTCCAACTTTATCTTTAATTTTATTTTTATCATAACAACTTTATGATTTTATTAACAGATATACATGTTTTGTAGGTTGTCGAGATCGAAGGCGAATTAAATCAGGATTACGTGCCATTAATTTGGCTTGTCGCGATATCATCAACGTTATCAGCCAAACAGCTACACTATTACTTTACTCTATATTTTACCAATCACTTTATCATCTAATTTGCCAACTTTAACGACTTTATCCTAAATTTTACAGGGATCTTCATCAAGTCTCCGAAGACAACCGGAGACATCATCCATCTCATGACTTTACCCCGGACTTTACGGGAATTTTCATCAAGTCTCCGAAGACAACCGGGAGGATCATTCGGCTATACAACCTCATATGCATAAGCCAGACGGCTTTACTATGACTCTACTGTATACTTTATCATTCACTTTACCAACTTTAATGAATTTACCCTAAACTTTACAGGAATTATCATTAAGTCTCCGAAGACAACCGGAGACATCATCCACTTTACGACTTTACCCCGGACTTTGCGGGAATCTGCATCAAAGCCTCCGAAGACAACCGGAGACATCATCCACTTTACGACTTTACCCCGGACTTTACGGGAATCTTCATCAAATCTCCGAAGACAACCGGAGATATCATATGGCTATACAGCCTCATTTTCATAAGCCAGACGGCTGCACTCTTACTTCACTAATTACCTTATCATTCACTTTAATAACTATACCTTAATTTCACAGATATCCTCGAGTCCCCGAAACAACTGGAGACATCGTTTGGCCATAAGGCCTCATCAGCATATCATTTACCATAAAGTCCCGAAAACAACCGGAGACATTATATGGCTATACAGCCTCATCTGCATAAACCAAGCGGCTACACTTTTACTTTACTCTCTATTTTATTATTTTACTTTATCATCCATTTTACCCACTTTAACGACTTTACCTTAAATTCCACAGACATCATTTATCATCGAGTCCCGAAAGACAGCCGGAGGCCTTATTACTATCATTAAAGTCTCCAAATACAACTGGAGATATTATTACATCCTCGGCATACACATCACACATTTATTCAAGTCCCGGAAGACAACCAGAGACAACATTTGGACACACAATCTTACTATAAGCCACACGGCTTCATCTTCATTCTCACACTTATATTTATTATCATTTTACATTCTTTATAAGATTTATGTCACACCCCATTTTAACCGGGATTAAAGTAGAAGTATGACGTATTGGAGATTCCTGTTTTTGTTTATTTTAAGGAGTCGCCACCTAATTATTTATGGTGAATTAGGACACCTAAAGTTTATTAAAGTTATGTTTAAAGTTAACTCTGTTTAAGGTCTGCGAAACTTAAGATTTTAGGTAAGGGTTCAATTAGTCTAAAGGGAAGGTATTAGGCACCCTTTAAGACCTATTAACAATGGTTAACCGACCAGACTTAAAATTAATTAGGCTGAATGTAAATATAGTATTGTAGGAAAAAAGGAAAGCAGTTTTGTAAGTATGGCTAAAGTTATACATGGATATGTAAGAATGCTATTTAAAGTAGAATTTGTAAAATAATAATAATAATTTGTATAAAAGAGTATTTTTAATGTTATTTTAAAATGCGACTTATAAATATGGTTAAGGTTTTGAGACGAAAGTATAATAGCGTTGTTTAAAATAATACTTGTAGAAAATAGTAAGTGTACAAAAGAGCTTTGTTAGAAATAAACCAAAGAAGTGGGACAGGTAATGTTTATATGTGGAGGAAATGACTAAAATTTAAAAGAGTTATTTGATAAGAGTTTTAAAAGATCTATTCTAGACAAATATGTATTTCAATATGTATTTTTACTTAAGTGTTGGGAAGAACCTAAAGTGAAAGAGTTGTTCGTCGAAACTAGTTTGCCTGTTTTTTAGAGTAAGCTAACGTTAATGTAAAGAATAGTAGCGTCTTAAAGTTTCTATGATATTAAGAATGAATCTTGATCCTCAAAATATGTAGTCATACTATTTTGAAATGAATTGTTCTAATAATAGAAAAGAAGGACAGTATGGATATTATAAGTAGTTAAACTTATGGAATTAATAGTTGATTTTTTTTAGATTAACTACTTATTACTAGAACCAAACCTCACTAATTCTGCCAAGGTTTAATTAATCTAAGCAAATAAACAAGTGAAAGTATCAGTCATACAATTACCAATTAAATGCACAAAAAAAAAAAAAAAATGGAGGAGCAAATAGGTTAAATGGGCTCAACCCATTTTTAAGGATTGCTGCTACGCTACTGTTGCTGTTGGGCTTAGCCCAAATTTTATCTTCTATTGGTGCTGCAGGCTGGGCTGACATGGGAGGATATTTTGTTGGGCTTTTTAGCCCAACGCCAAATGCGGAGAAAAGACGATGAGCCGCTCGGACTCGTATGCGATGTTCATGCGTAAAAAAAAATAGAGAAAATAAGGATTAGTAGAGAAAAGATTAGTGTTAAACTAATACGCAGAATACTCAAACAAGCAAAGGAGATTAATGCATTCAACATACTTTCTAAAAAGTAAAAATAAGCATCAGGTCATGAACAACCAGTCACTCAAGAATTCTTAAGATATGACTATTGATTTTAAATTGTCAATAGTCAATAGAAGCTCACATTCTGAGCCAAGTTTAAATGAAGTCTATCTCTTAGCACTTAACTGAAGACAATGCTTGGAAAATATCAACTAGTACACACATAATATAAGGATTCCTCCGGGAATCTCAGGGCTACTAGATAAGAGGAAAAACCATAATCTGGGGCATTTAACCAACGAAAACTGAGGATCTGAACCAGCACTGTAAGAAAACAGATATTAATATTCCAGTGGCGTAATAAATTCAACCACAATCTACTCTTATCTCTTTTTAATAATTTAAACATTCAAGCAAGTCAATTGGAGAGAGATCATTTTTTTGAATTTTAAACATGGTTAACGAACTAATATTCAGTTGTTTTGCATAGCTAATGAAGCAAAGAGGATTTTTAACTTAAACAGAGCCCCTTTTGTTTAAACAGAGATGCCTACTAACTAGATTCATGTTCCTGTAAAAATTAAAGAATGCCAGTATATTATTTAAAGGGGGAATAAACAGTTTATGCACTTGTCATGAATAAAAAGGGGATTAGGCTGATTTCAAGTGAAGAAACAAAAATCGTCATTTAAGCGAACGACTCCCGTCTTGATATTAACTTCATATATGTCGATTACTATAACTACATGCTTCACACATATGAAGAAAAGGAGAACTAATAACTCAATAAGTCGAATCTACCGTGAACACACAGAAATAGTAATTAAGTTCAAGTCGAGTCAACAAGCAACATCTGACATGTGGCATAATCATTTCATTATATCCAAATTCAAACAAATTAAATGCATAACAGATTACAATGTTAAGAATGAATAGAGCAAAGAAGGACAATGCTGACAATAAACATCTAAGCTTACACCCTTATATTTCATCACAACTTAAGCAGATAACGAAACCAGCAGGGAAACAAGCACAATATCATCCGAATTTAATCCCTTACTAAAACAGAATCATAAATTTCCATACAAGCCCCATTTCTAAAATATAAAGGAGGAGCAAACTAATCTCTTAACTCGAATAACCAAACTAAACACGCACACTAACAACAGAACTGAATAATGATGATAACAGAACATGACCAAACAGAATTCGACAACCAACATCGACATGCTATATAATCATTTTACCGTGTTTAAAGCTAAGCAGATTACATTCGTCACAGAGCATCTCATTCAAACAAATAAAGTAAAAGAGAGACAGTGCCGACCTTCTTTAATCATATACATGATATACCTAAAGATATATACACCATGGCGTGTATATCAGATGTATATCGAATGTATATGCTCTTCTTACTTTGATAAACCACTGTATATCCTATGTATATTCAACTTTAAATAAGTTATAAGTCCTGTAAATTTCATCTAATCAATCAAACTACAATAGACATCTTTCAAACTTCATCTTAATGATCGTTATTCTATCCTAACAGCATCCAAACATCGAACAAATAACGCGACGACAAAGAATTACATAGCCACCAAACATATAGCAGAGTGAGCTAAAATCTTAAAACAAACAGAAATTAAAGATTACAAGTGATAGACATATCGAAGTTTACCTGTTTTGCGCGCAATGGACTGGGATGTCGAAGCCTCGAATCTACGCTCGATTTTAAAGCAGCAGTAGAATTGAAAGAGTAAACCACCTAATATATTGAATATGTATTCCCAAATACAGTAATTGAGAATAGATTTTCCAAGAGGGGTTAAGGTTATCAAAGGGACTGAAATTTCGTATTCTTTTTGATGAGTCGAATGATAAATTAAGAATGGAGAGCGAGGACTCGGTCCCTCTACAAGCTGAAGAATCCCCCTTCTTCTGATTCAACTAGGATTATTTATAGGTTTTTCCATGGAGAGGAGCGTGAGGCGTGGGGGACAAAGGTGACAGACGCATGGGGGGGACATGGGAGTGTGGAGGTGCAGAGGGAGCACGTGAAGGAGCAGGGGTAAGTGGGAGAGGTGTGGGGCGGACAGAAAATAATGGAGAGAGCACGAAGATGACAGTCGAAATGGTGAGAACGTGAGGCGTGGAGGTGACGATGAAAGAGAGACGAAGGAGACGAAGGAGACGAAGGGGGAGAGAGCTGAGGGAAAGAGATGGAGGGAGAGAGATGGAGGGAGCGGCTGTCGTTGAAGTGAGGAAAAGGAAAGAAGAAAGGAACCCTAGGGGTTCCTTTTCTTCATGGACTCGGGTCGGGTCGGGTAGAGTTAATTGGGCTGGTCCGTTTTGGGCTGGCCTATTAATTTAAATATGGGCTGATATAAATGTGGGTTGGGTATTAAAATGTGGGTTGTTTATTTGAGTAGGAAATAATATTGTATTGGTATTTTGGGCCATTAATTTGGCTGAAAATTGTTGGTCCTTCCTCCGCTATTTTAATTATTTTCGGGATTCTAATTTAATAACTAGTACCATATTTATTATGTGAAGATAAATAGTAATTAGTATATAGAAAGTAAGGATTTTACAAAGTGTTGTCTTGTAATTAATTTAACGATTCCGAACCCGAAAACGAAACGATGACTAACTGTTTAAAATTTATGATAAAGTAATGCTCACAATGTTTGAAAATAAAAGTAGTGATATTAAAATATTGTGAAAAATAAAGTATTTAGCTCGTTAGTAAATTTAGAAACCCGGGTAAATTAAATAGGAGAGGGACAAAATTGGGTGTCAACAATTTACATTTTCAACTTTACCCCAGACTTTATTACTGATTTTGACATAAATTTCAGTTTTTGACAGAAAGTACGACCCACATACAGAGACACAGCACAACGTGGAACTTTATCTTACGCAGTGAACTGGGGCAAATTTGCTGAAGAGGAATATCAAACTCACAAGCAAGGGTCACGGATCTACTCTCGAACCCGACTCCGCCTACGACCACAAACACGTGATACGTAGGTTAATTTTTCTTTCATATCCACCGATAAAACTCTACTCAGTCAACTCTTTCACAATCTTGTATCCTTTTCTATATCCAGTCTCACCATAATTCAACACTGGGGCAAAAAACGTAGTGTCAGTATCAACCCGCTTCTTAAACTTGATTCTCACGAAACCCGAGACATGTAGGCAATTCGAAACGGGTTCAGCCATAATTCTTTCCATCTCGTAATAGTTTCCACCAATTATCCTAAACCATATTTCTCAAGTTCTTCCAAGTCATACTTGTTGGTCGGAACAAAATCGGCTTCACGGCAACTTCTTCGCCCGAAAACTCTTACATCGTCTCCGGTCGAAGAGGGGCATCTGTTGACACCCAATTTTGTCCCTCCTTTATTCTAATTTATTTCCCTGGGCTTCTAAATTTATTAATAAACTAAGTACTTTATTTTCACTACTATTTGTTATTTCTACTGCTATTAATATCTTTACTCTCGTTTTCGTTATTTTTACTATCAACATTACGAGCATTACTTTATTGAAATTTTTAATAGCTCGTCATCATTTCATTTTCGGACTTTGTACTCATTAAATTAATTATACTTTATTAAATCTTTACTTTCTACATACTAATTACTAGTTGTTAAATTAGAAGCCCGAAATAAATTAATTAAAGGAAGAAAGGGCCATGAAAGTTCAGCCAAATTAATGGCCCAATCAGTCAAGCCCACACTTAAACTTCAACCCAGCCCCCATGTTAATTTCGGACCAGCCCACTATTTTTATACCCGACCCGGCCCACTATTTTCTATTCATCTAACCTAAACAAAGATGCCGCTCAGCTCTCTCTCTCTCTAATCCCTCATCTTCCTTTCCTCTTCTACATCAAGAACCAAAACCCCTTTCAACCATGGCAGACCCGTCCCCCCATTTTCGTGCAATACGCACAACTCCTTGTCTTCTTCTTCCTCTCACCTCTCTCCATTAGTAGTAAACCTTAGTTTCCCTTTCAATCTTGAACAAAAATTGCTCCTTCAATTTAGAGTAAGTTTTCACTTTTTCACCTTTTCCCTCCTTTTCTCTTTGACACGAGATTCGGCCAACATAGACGTAACACAAGAAGCCAAGAAAGCTTTTTCAGAGATCTGAACATTCACAGACCATTTCAAACGGCTCCTTGGACTTGTGTTTGGAGACAAAATCTCGAATTCAAACGAAACCCTGGTCATTTTTGTTACCTATAAAATACCATTTTACATCTTCAACAAAAGAGAACGGAACCTTACCACCCTCAATTTTTTCTATTTTTCCATTGTTTCTCTAAATCGGGGATTTTTTTGGTCGGTCCGTGGTTTACCTTAAAATTTTACATTAGTTGAAAAGTGACTTTATCTGGTTTTTAAACATTTTCTGCTACATAATTTTTCTGGTCCATTTCGATTCGAAAGACTCTATTTCGAGTTCGAGCTCGTCGCGTTCGAGTGTAGATTCGAGGCTTGACGTCCCCATTTCACTGTACCACAAAAAGGTAATATCGTCTGCTTTTTAGTTTCTTTAGCTGATAATGTTATGTTGAAATCATGTTTGGACTTGAAACTGTGTATGCTCTGTTGCTGTTTAGTATTTCAAATTAATTTCTTAATTCTGCGTTTTTGTATTATTTGGAGTTCAACATGGATTGGTTGATTTTGTAATAGTCTTAGCTTTACTTTGTTTTGGTGCTGTGAGTCGTCACTTTTGTGTTCGCTGTTTTGTTAGAAATATCTATCAGTCGCTGCTTAAGTAGAAACTATGTCCCTAGGGCTCATTCGTTTTATAAGCATTACAATCTTAAAGAGAACGTCTTTGTTTGAAGTTGATATGTGAATGGGTTCTATTCAGTATATTTAAGTGTCGTTAATAGAATGTACATTCCCTTGTTTTGCTATGATGTCAAAGCTTTAAATATCATGTACAGCTTCAGGCATGTTTGTCGGCAGTCTGCTTGTTTATAGTTGATTAAGAACATAAATGAAATGTCCAAATCCGTCTATCTGTCGAGAAATATAAGCTAAGTTTGTTTAGGTAGATGTTTCCAGTTTGTTTTCTCTTCCCTGCTATATGAATTAAACTAAGGATGATTTTTCTTCGATAAATGATAAGTACTTTGGCTAAAGTTTCTGTTAAAAGTTGCAAGTCTCCTCTCTCTTTAAACGTTCATTTATGTCCTGTTTTCAACTTTTATGTGAGTTAAGTTTTGTTTGGATTAACCTCCACTGTGGTTAGCCATGGTTGTTCCTACGTGCATAGTTTATTGCTTCACTTTTCTTGCAACAGAGTTAGATGTCAACTGCTTCAACTTTAAAAAAAAAATTGATTAAAAACAGCCTTGTAGACTTCTCGTTCTGACTTTTCTTCTCGAGTCATCCAATCCGCAGCTGCGCAAAAATGATGTATGCATGGCAGCATATTGAATGGGCCAAACCCATTTAACACATCTGTTCCTTTTACTTTATCTTTGTGTGTCTGCTTACTTGCCTAACATTTATCTTATTTTATCTTTCTTAGCTTAGATGAACTCTAATGAATTAGTAGGTTTAGTTTAGTGTAATGAGTAGTTAATTTAAAAGAGAGCTAACAATTAATTCATAGGTTTCATTTCCCTTTTTTATGTTGAATTATTTATAGTATCTATATTATTTATTTTTATTAGAATAATTGATTTTTAAAAATAGCATGACTACATATTTTGAGAATCAAGATTTACTCTTATTATCATAGAAATTTAAAACGTTACTAATTTTACACTAACATTAACTTATTTTTGAGAGATAAAAGGCAAACTAGTTCCCATGGATACCGTTCCACTTTAATTCCTTTCCAACATTTGAATCACGTATTTGTTGAAACAACCTTTACATAGTTTATATTGAACTAGTACTTTTTCTATAACATAGTTTATATTAAACTAATACTTTTTTCTATAAAACCCTTTAAAAAGTTTATTAATATTAATCTTACAAACGACTGTTCTAATTTATTAATCGACATAATTTATTTTCTCTAAATACATATAAACGTTATACATCCCGTTTCTCCTAGTTTATTTATGACTAAACTCTTTTAAGCAATTATTACTTTCTTACCAGTCCTATTTTAAACAACATTCTTATATATCTATCTTTAACTTTAGCCATACTTATAAAGATATTTTTCTTAAATATCATAAATATTACATCTACATTTTTAGCCTAATTAAATTTGAGTCCAGTCGGATTAACCATTATTAATGGAACTTAGAAGATGCCTAATACCTTCCCTCTAGGTTAGTTGAACCCGTACCTAGAATCATTTGGTTTCGTAGACTTTAAAGTAAAATCAACTTTAGAAATAACTTTAAATAAACTTTAGGTGCCCTAATTCACCATAAATAATTAGGTGGCGACTCTTTAACTCTAATTAACCCCGGATGTTATAAATTATTTTGACTTCGGTTAAAATAGGGTATAACAACAGTTGTCAAAGACATGCCCCGATGATTCATCAGCCCGGGGAGTTGCTGCATTCGGTGATATCACCTTGGTCCTTTATGAAGTGGAGAATGAACATTGTTGGTCCATTGCCATGGGCACTAGGTAAGGCCTGTTTTATTCTGTTTACGACTGACTATTTCTCCAAATGGGTTGAAGCGCAGGCCTTCGAAAAAATTAGAGAGAAGGAAGTTATTGACTTCATATGGGACCACATTATTTGTCGTTTCGGCATCCCGGCCAAGATAACTTGTGATAATGGTCCTCAGTTCGTTGGCGGCAAAGTCAATGATTTCCTCGAAGGGTTGAAGATCAAGAAAATCGTATCAACTCCATAGCACCCGTGTGCGAACAGACAGGCGGAAGTACAACGTTTCCGACAAGGTTTTTAATGAGGCAACAAATACAACGTGTTACTTGATAAAGACGATGACAAGCGCCCGGAAACTCGGGGCCACACCCTACTAGTAGGGACTTGATAGTCCTTACCCAATCTTGCAACTCGGATAAGCACTGAGGACTATTATACCCACATCGAGGTTTATCCCGGTTAGTCGAAAACGGGGGAGCTCAACAAACCAAAACCAGACTTTCTATATTAGGTTTCGATGTAAGGACCAAACGATCAGAATGAATCGTGTCCACTTAGTATTTTCTATAGCAAAACCAAAATAGGACCTTCTATATTAGGTTTCGATGTAAGGACCGAACAATCAGAATGAATCGTGTCCATTTAGTATTCGTTGTGGCAAAAACAGAAGGAAACGGAAAAAATTCTCATATCATGTACATACAAATACTTACAATACAAAGATTATCAAAAGTTCGGATTATTGTATTTCGGATATGTCTTCTTGTTAAAACACCCTACCCGGTGAGTACCGCCGTATTTCGGCATCGCTTTATTCATATACCTTATTCCGGGCACTACAGTCGAAATTTGACAAAGGCAACAAGGTCACAATAAACCGAGCCAAAATCTTTAACACCCTCGAATGGGGATTGCTGCATCAGAATTTGCTAAGGCTGGGATTCAGGTGTCCGAACCTAATCCATGACAAGTGAATAGCCGAAAAATATCGGCCCTAAGAAATGCCTAACGTGATTTGGAGACGTCTGAATTCACAAAGCATTAGATAAGTCCCACGGGCAAACCACTCTATCAAATTCCCGGAAAAAACGTACCAGACGAAGAGAAAAACTAATATTCAGGCACAGTCCGAAATAATGACTCCGAGTCTGCTTGTCCTTAAAACGGACCGACAATTCGGGCAAAAGTCATAACAAAGTTAAGAAAAATGCGCATTCCATATATATAAGGTTTTTTACACCTGAAACCCCTACGAAGTTGAAAAACAAAAATTAAGCCAAAAAGACAAAAAGAAAAATAAAGCTTAAATATAGGCCCTAGTCTATCCGATGTGGCTGGATCAGGAATTTTCGGTTACTGTCCGCTCAGAATCTTCGGAGTCAGTATCGAGGGCTCTCTTAGCTTCTTCCTCGACCCTTTTAGCTTTGAGTATCAGGGCCAGGAGATCCGCAAAGCCATGCTCGGCTTGCTCAAGGGTGACCCTCCGAGACTTCCACCATTCATACTCCACCGCAATTGTGGTATGAGCCTCGGCAGCCTCCACATTCCTAAGGGCTTCTACCAAATCGGCCTCAGCCTGGGCCAGCTTGGCTACTAGTTCGTCCCTCTTTTCATCAAGGACTCTTTGGATTTGAGTGGCCGAATCGAGCTCGGCTTTGAGAAGGTCATTAGCCTCGGCCGTCTCCTCGAGTTCGATTTTCAGCTCGTCACATATCCGGGCCCTGTCCTCGGCTTTTTGCTCGAACACTCTTATCCTCTTCTTGTACTTAGCACTCTTAGATTCAAGCAACCGATGCCTCTCGGCCATGTTCACGGCATCAGACTTGACCGAGTCAAGCTCCCCCCGGAATTAAGAGAAAGTGGTTTCGAGCTCACCAAGCCTCGAGGAAAAACGAGTGTTGTCTTAGCGAAGGCCGACCTTGTTCACTTCTAGAAGCCGGTTCTTCTCGACCACCTCGGCCAACTCATTCTTTAACCGAAGGTTTTCGGCCTTCACCGCGTTAAGCTCGGGTTGAAGGTTGGAAAGGGCAACAACTCGGTTCAATGCATCTTCCTTCACCCGTAAAAGGTGCTGGAACTTCTTCGTTTCTCGACCATGGGCATCCAGCTAGCCCTTAAGATCGTCAACTTCTTGCTGAGCACGGACGAAGGCTTCGTTAACAAGCACCACACTCTATAAAAGAAACAAGAAGTTAAAACTCGAATAAACGAGAAGTTAAAATTCCCATTGAATTATGCAAGGATAGGCTGATAAGCTTACTCGATTGCCCGAGTGCATGCCCTCGTTAATGAGACTCTGCCAGGGGACTCCGCTCATCTTCCGTTTGTCCGAGTCCGAGACGAGGGGCCTCAGGTAGCTTGCTACTCCCACCGGACGAGACAAAAAGCTGCAGTCCTCGGGGACGGTAATCACGGCTGATCTTGTCCTTCTAGGTTCCACACTTGGGGCCGGGAAGATGCGCACCAGGCTATCCCTTGCACCAGTCTCGGTGGACTGGCTAGCTGCCCTCGTGACTCGAGGAATAGGGAGATGTCCAAAACCGGCAGCTTCCTCAGTAGCAGGAGGAGTACCCGAGAACATGTCATTAAAATTATCCGACCTTGAAGCTGGAGTTGGAGAACTCGGAGCAGCCTCGGTAGAGGCAGGGATCTCGGAAGTTGCAGCAGTCTCGCAGCCGGGCAGTGGACCAACATCCATTGGAGCCTCGGTCCCGGGGATCGGCTCAGCCTCCTGATAGGCTTCGGCAGCTGGTGCGTGCCCGGACCTTCTGGTCTTTTGCAGGGGAGTCTCCTCGGATGAAGCATCACCTGAAATATCAACAAATTCAATCGACCTTAGAGGAGTTGGGTAATGAACTTCTTCCCCACCTGTGTGCAATACCGGAGCTGACAATCTTTCCCCGGCTGAAGGAAGTAATGAAAGGGTGGTATCCTCCTCCGAAATAGAAGCAACGGAAGGGGTCACACCGATCCTCCGAACAAGGAAATCGGGCTCTATTTCGTCTCTTAGAGTCCGAACGACGCTCCTTTCCCTCTTCTTCGGTTTCTACCCTTTGTCGTTTCTCCTCCTCTTGTTGGCAGTAGCAATAATGCGGGACGTACCCTCTGAATCAAATTCGGGTGTCGAAGCAGCGGGTTCAGCCGCTGGCTCCGGTCTTGGGTCCACCGAGCCCTTGGGTAAACATGAAATACCGAGGATGTTATAAAAGGAAAGGTAGAAAAAGCAATAAATTCCGACCCAAGCATAATATTACAGTGGTTTTGAGCGACCCATCGGCCACGCGACAAGAGTCCCCATGTCCGTGCTTCATGGTTGTGTTGGCTAAGGAGAGCACCAACCCATTCGTTCCTGTTCCGGATAGCCGGAGGTATCCATGCCACGACTGGTCTGAAGAAGGGGACAAAATAGTGATAATATGAAAGTGTTCGACAAAACATTCGAAGGTAGCTATTAAAAGAACTGAGACACTTACGATTATCATTCCACCTCTCCGGAAAGGGTATATAGTTGGCCGGAATAATGTCCCCGGTCTTCACCCGGATTTAGTGCTCTAGCCAGCCTCAGTCTGTATCTTCATCCATCTTCGAAAAGATTGGGTTTCGGCTTCGCTTGGCAAGCTTTATTACACCCTCTCGGAACAACCTCGGGGAATATAATCGGATGAAGTGAGCCATCGTAAACTCCTTCTGCAAGTTATTGGCCAACAGCCTGAGGCAGGCCACGGTCCTCCAGACTATCAGACCAATCTGGGCCAGGGTTACATTATATGTCCGGCACATATCCAAAATAAGCGGGTCGATTGGGGGGTTGAGCTTGAGTGTAAAAAGATAGGTGTAAACGTATAGGAAGCCTTACCGGGCGGTTATCCCATCCGCAATCAGCCCGGACTTGATCAAGTTTGTCCTCGGTAATGGACGACGGGAACCGTCTCACATCAAACCCTCTATCAGCAACTGGAGAAGGCTTCTCAACTTCAAAATCCTTGTTATAGTTGGGTTTGGACGGTACAATGTCCAAAGCAGTGGGCTCAAACGTGATTTTTCCCTTGGGTTGTGAAGTTGGCTCGGTTCCTTGAGAAGAAACCGAGGGAACATCATGGGAGGTGGTTTCGGTGTTGGCAGACATTTGGAAGTTATGGTAAAGGAGATTGGCAAATTCGAAAAGGGAGAAGTTAAAAAATAGGAGTGAAAGAGCAGTTGAAAAAATTCAAAATGGTAAAGTGAGAAGAAACAAAGCAACATTTTCGATAGGAAAACAACAAATGAAGAAGTTGGTGGAGTTGGTTTTCTTTCACACAATATAAGCAATGAATCAAGTGGATAAAACGGTTGAATCAGCAAGAAATATGAGATGGAAGATGATCAGAAGTGGGGAAGTGAAGTGAAGTAAAATGGAGAAGTGAAGGGGTTATAGGCCTTATATAGGCATGGGAACCGAGACGATTACACATCCCAGCCAACCAGGGGATGCCACGTGTCTCACAATTAATGAGACGTGATTTGAAATGACGTGCGTTACGGCGATTGCCAAAGATGGCCGCTCGGGATAAGACACGTGGCTGATGGCAGAGGGACGTGACGCAACTGTTCCCGCCAAAATGAAAAGATAAGAACGAGCTTATGGAACCACCGGTTTCGTGACTCATCCACTTCCCGTTACTCCTGTAAAACTACGGTCCGGAAAGTGTGGGGACTATCTGTATACGGTAAAAATCGGATTTATGCTAAACCGGTGAAACCGGGAATCGAGGGAAGAAAGAAACAAGCACGAGCATGAAAACTTTCTTTCGGACCGGAGGTATCGCACTAGAAGTGGTTGATCAGAAGAAAGCGAAGGAAATCGTTTGGTCCGGTTCCTCCATAGCCGAGTTGATCGTGGCCGTTAGTCCGGTTGATCATGGTCGTTAGTCCAGGTGATCGTGGCCATTAGTCCGGGTGATCGTGGTCGTTAGTCCGGGTGTTCAGTTACACAATTGACACGCGTCAAGACCGTTTTGCCACATTGTATTGCCAAATCGTATGGGTGTCAGACCGTATGACCCAACCTTATCCTTTTAGAGTTTTCTTTATTCAAAAGGGCTTTATGTTGTATAGAGGGCCCATAAGGCAAAACTATAAATAGGAGGCATTTCCCTACTTTCAAGGGTTGGCTTTTCTCAGATCTAGAACATTGTAGTAGCAAAATATACAAAATCTCTCCCTCTCTCTGATATTGGTCCGGATTTGTGTGTTCTTCTTTGGCTTTATTTACTCATCCAATACTGACATATTATTTAATACATATATTTGATATTAATCATCAATTTCGATTCATTTGATCACGGCAAATCACACATATAGACACATATCTATTGCAGCGAATCCGTATATATTTCCTACCAACCAATTAGGTTAAAGTTTACCTACATATCCTATACCTCACTTACAAATTCAATTTATTACCTCAATTCGGGGTAAACAAAAATAACATCTTGACAAAATACCATTAGCTAAAACCTAAAATAGCTCTATCACATAGCTTGACATGTGAAACTGCAGAACGATGTACTAGAGTTAAAAAATTTGCTAGAGTTTCAAATTCCATGAAGAGCTTAAACCTTTATCTGTTCAAATTGTAGAAACGATTCATGGAGTTCAGTTGATACCCCACCAAAAGTTTCTTCATAAAGTTTTTCTATATTTAACTAGAAGTACTTTTATCAACTTTTATTTCCGTATTAAAAAATAGCTAATCACTGGACAATTTTGAAACATTGGAGAAAACTTAAATAATGGTCCAAAATGGCTATTTTCACAATTAAATCCGAGGCAAGCAGATGGCCCCTAAATCATCATCACTAGTACCCCCTTTCTTTCTTCAAAGCTTTATAAATAGACTCATCATGTCTGTCAATTAGCTAGTTACTTGAACAGAATTTCTTAAGTAATTCACTTCTCGTAGTTTCAATTACTGTTACCAAACCCAAAAGCATATTGCTACGTCTTTAATTTCTCTCCACCAAATTTAAACACTACAATAATTCCACTAAAAGAAGAAAGAAACATGGATGGATTTGGTGTTGAGGCTAAGATTACACGTCGGAGTGACAATCATCATCCTACTATTTGGGGAGACCATTTTCTTGCCTATGCTCATCTCTCGGTAAATTTGGATGCCTATTATGTGATCATGTCTTAATTTTAGCACTGTCTATGGTTTTGTCCATTTATTTTCAGTTGAAAAACTAAAAAAAATGATTTAGGTATGAAATTTATCATTAATAGTTCTAGGATTTATTTTTTTATAATTCATCGTGAAATAGGATTACCGACAATTTTTTGTTGCTTAGCGACATGAGTTGTCCGTCGCTAATTTCAATATCTTACTATAGTTATTCTCTTGATCTATCTAGGGCAATTGATTTTGTAGTCATTTACAAATTAATTTTTATTTTTGTATTTACTCGTATAGGGAGCGACTGAATGGGAAAAGAGGGAACATGAGGATCTAAAAGAAGAAGTGAGAAAAATGCTAGAGATGTCTCCTTCCAAATCTTTGCAAAAACTTGACCTGATCAACACAATCCAATTGCTTGGAGTAGCGTATCATTTTGAAAATGAGATTGCGGAATCATTGAGTAACTTTTATACTTGTTATGAAGAATGGATTAGTACAGTTAATGAAAGTGACCTTCATGCTGTTGCTCTAAGTTTTCGATTGCTTAGGCAACAAGGCTATTATGTCTCATCTGGTAAGTAATACTCCCTCCTATTTAATTTGTGTTACATTGTTTGACCGAATACAAAGTTTAATGAAAAAGAACTTTTAAAACTTATGATCTAAAACGAGTTTTAAATATTTGTGTGACAATAAATTATATCATTGAGCTTAAATGAGAATTTTATAATAAATTATCTCTTAATATGGAAAGATAACATTTTTTTTTTCTTTTTGAAACAAACTTAGAGCCTGTTTGGATGGGCTTAAAATAAGCAGCTTATAAGCCAAAAAAACAAAAGTTGGGTAGGCTAACTTATTTTTTTTGGCTTATAAGCTGTTTTCAGCTTATAAACTGCTTTAAATAAAGCTAAATCAAACGGGCCTAATTATTTTTTGGGCTTATTTTATGCACAAAATAGCTTTAAGCTGGCCAACCAAACACTCAAAAAAATTGAAAACAGCTTATAAGCAACTTATAAGCCAATCCAAACGGGCTCTTAAAAATGTGACACATTATGGGTTAGGACAAAGAGAGTAGTATAATCTTTCTTCCCAATACTTAACATTATGCAATTGTACAATATTACTCGAGCTTGTTGCTGATAAGAGTTTAACTTTTACATATTGATGGCCTAAAAATATTATGAAGCAGATGTTTTTAAGAAGTTCATTGACGATCAAGGAAATTACAAAAAAACATTGGTTAGCGACGTGCCAGGATTGTTGAGCTTGTACGAGGCAGCACAATATAGAGTACAAGATGAAGAAATTCTTGATGAAGCAGTTAATTTTACCATCAGTCATTTGAAGCTACTGTTACCTAAATTAAGCAATTCTCTACAGATGAAAGTCAGCAATGCACTAAAGTATCCAATTAACAAAACTATAGTGAGGGTAGCGACGAGAAAATACATATCGTTTTACCAAGAAGATAAATCATGTGATGAAATTTTACTGAATTTCGCAAAATTGGACTTCAACATATTGCAGAAGATGCATAAAAGGGAGCTGTGTGATATCACAAGGTAACTAGCAACATAGACTCACTAACATCACAATACTGAATAATTTTTTTTTTTCCTAAAAAAAATTACTAAGTTTAAGATCGCAATTTATATTTTAGGTGGTGGAAAGAATTGGACTTGGCGAAAGCATTACCTTTTGCAAGAGACAGAGTAGTTGAGTTGTACACCTGGTCTTTGGGTGTGTACTTTGAGCCACAATATAAGATTGCCAGGAACATAATAACCAAAGTGTTATGCTTCATTTCTATTACTGATGACATCTATGATACCTATGGAACACTACATGAACTTACTCTCCTCACAAATGCAATAGAAAGGTAGGAGTAGTATTCTTTTCTTTGTACATTTTAATCATACTGATCTCTCCATTTCAGTTTAATTATATGGTAACATTTCCTTTTTTAGTTCATTGTAAAAAGAATACCGCATTCTAATATTTCAAATAATTTTCTTAAACATCTCATTTCACATATATGTGCCCTTAATCAGAAACTTTTATAGCCACACAAATATTATGAAATATTTAAGATCATAAGTTTCAAAAGTTTTACAGCCACATAAATATTATGGCATTTTATGACCACGATTTCAAAAGTTCTTATTTCTTTCTCAAACTCACTGCGTATTAAAACTTTGCCACATAAATTGAAACGAAGAGAATAGTTTACAACTTTTATTTTGCCATAATAATTTGTAAGTAATTAAGAATTTTATTAATGATCTCACCTGTATCCGCCATAAACGTAGGTGGAACATTGACGCTACAGAACAGTTACCATCATATATGAAGCTTTTCTACAATGCTCTTCTAGATGTTTACAGTGAAGTGGAGAAAGATTTGGCGAAGGAGAACAAGTCATTTCGAGTCAACTATTCTATAGCTGCGGTAATTAATTGGGGATTGTTAGCAATTATTTAGCTAATCCAACAAATTAAATATGGGGCGGAGCTACCATTCTACTTATTGGTGCGGTTGAATCCGGTAGCTTTGATCCCTACCCTTTATTTGTTGATTCTCCCACATCGGTTGTGGTATGGGTGTTTAGTCTCCTTATATGGTCTTGGGCAGTCCTCCCTTTATCGGCCAGCTTCTGTGATTGAGTTAGGCTTAATATCCATTTCTTTACATGTTTGGATTCTTATATATATATTGTCGAGGCCTGCGCGTGTAGGAAGTGTTGCTTTTGGAGTTGAGTTAGGCTCAAAATCCATTTCTTTCGTAGTCCCACCTTTGAGTTAAACGTTTTTAATAAGGAGAATTCATGATTTTTTTACTCTTGTACCTTCAATATTCAGAAGAAGAAGTTGGTGAGGGCTTATTTTAAAGAGGCCAAATGGTATCATGGGAACAAAGTCCCAACAATGGAGGAGTATATGAAGAATGGAATTCAATCTAGCACTAGCCCATGTCTTGCAACAGTTTCTTTATTAGGCATGGGGAATAAAGCAACCAAAGAGGCTTACGACTGGTTTGCAAGTGAACCTCCAATTCTCGTTGCTTCCGGTATCACTGCAAGATTATCCAATGATATTGTATCACACGAGGTACACAAATTTTTGCGATCATATTTTTATTTCTCTGGCAATATATGGACTTTTGATTTGTGTTTAAACAAACTGAAAGTTTTATGAGAAAATATTGGACCACGGTCTAAAATTTTGTAAGTTATTGTCAACGTTAGACGACATGAGTGTAATATTTTGATTGTAAGGTTGAGAAATATTTAGAACAAACATTATACTTGACTCTAACATTGTTCTGAAAGGCAATTTTCCTAAGGCGCCTATATTAGCACAACTTATAAAAATGGGAAAAAGTCAAATATACTCCTCTACTTTAGTTTATTGGCTAATTTTGTCCTCCGTTAGCCAAAGTAGTCAAATATACCCCTCTGTTAGCCAAAGTATACACACATACCCCTAAATGAATGGAAATCTCCAAATCAGCCAAAATTACCCTTAACTAAAATTACTAATGCCCCATAAGTTAAACCCGACCCGACCCAAAAACTAATCACCCCCTACCCTAAAAAATATAAATTACTTTCTATATTTTTTTCTAAATTTGCAACTGATCGTGTTTTCTTAAATTTTAGCAATATTTGCTATGCTAATTAAGAAGAAGAATATTATCGTAGTGTTTTGTGTAGTTTAATTTTAGCTTAGTTTCATATATATATATATATATATATATATATATATATATATATATATTGTGTGTGTATTCTAATGTTTTAGCAGAAATTTGCGATGTTAAGAAGAAGAAAATATTATTGAGTAATAGTGCGATTAATTGAGTATGTTTGTAGTTATTACTATTGGTGTTATGTGTTTTTTAATTTTAGCTTTACTTGTTTTTCTTAATTTCAAAGCATAAATCTGCATAGTATTATGTTAAGAAGAAACGAGAAAAGAAATTATTTGTCTTATAATAGGAGATTAATCGAGTATCTTTGCAGTTTTACAAGTTAATTCTGTAGCTTTTTTTCTTTTTTCTTTTTTTGGGTATATTGGGGTGTGGGGAAATTATTTTTCAGGTCGGGTCGGGTCTAACTTATGTGGCATGGGTAATTTTAGTTAAATTGGTAATTTTGGCTAATTTGGGAATTTCCATCCATTCAAGGGTATATGCGTATACTTTTGCTAGCGGAGGGGTATATTTGATTACTTTGGCTAACGAAGGATAAAGTTAGCCAATAAACTAAAGTAGAGGGGTATATTTGACCCTTTTCCCTTTAAAAATTGGGGACGTTTGTGCAAATCAGCCTATTGAGGTATTTTATAATTGAGTAACAAATATATATACTTTTTCCTTTTACGTAGCATTTATGAGTTCAACAAAAATTAGTGTGCAAGTTAAGTACTCCATCCGACCCAAAATACTAGTCACGGTACACTTTTCGAGAATCAAATTGCGTGAACTTTGATCAATATTTTTTTGATTCTATTAATACTTATTTTTCGTATAGTTTTTTATAATAAAATATTAAATTAATATAATCCACTTTAACTCTGAAAATTAGTTATATTGACTCAAAACGCGACAACTACATTATGGTACATATAGAAATATAGCTTGATGATCTGGATTCTTTATACCATTTAGTTCACATAGCAATTCCGGCTCTTGTGTTGTTTGTCTAATGATTGTTGCCCTTATGGATATGCAGAGAGAAATAGAAAGAGGAGATGTAACAGGTCTTGAATGTTACATGAAGGAATATGGTGTCACAAAAGAAGAAGCAAACACGGACATAAGGAAAATAATAGAGAATAGTTGGAAGGATATAAATCGAGGATGCCTTAAACCTACAGCAGTACCAAGGATTTTGCTCATGCCAGTGCTCAACCTTGCTAGAATGTCGGAGTTTGCATATACAGATGAAGATGCTTATACTTTTTCCAAAAATAACTTCAGAGAAGCCGTTTCTATGGTGCTAGTTGATCCCATTACACTGTGAAAACTTGATAAGGAAAAATAAAGAGAATACAATAGAAAAGAATTGCAATTCTCTAGAATGCTTATATTCCTTTTTGTTTTGGTTGAAAGGAGAATATTACATATATTTATTATGTGTCATTACAAATGGAGGCACTAGCATCAGCTTTACGTTTCAAAATAAATTTATCCGAAATTTGTCTAACAAAAGAAGTTTCTACCAAACACATGAACTTTAAAGTGGGCAAAAATGTTGACTTGTTGCTTCCAGGGAAAACACAGGAGAATGCTTATATTTAGGATAAGCTAAATGTAATGGAATGAATATTGTTACTACTTTCATATAAGTATATTAAGTTATTGGAGTTGAACTCTTTTGTTTGTACTCTTGTGTCATCTTATGAATTTTGGACTTGGTATTAACTTATTACTCCCTCTGTTTCAATTTGTTTGTGTTACTTTCCTTTTTAGTCCGTTTAAAAAATAATGTCTTTTTCCCTTTTTGATAACTCTTTAATTCCAACTTTTCCACATGGCATGTTTAAGACAACAAAATTAAAAGATAATTCAGTACATTTTAAATATCTTTAGTTTAAAATCATAAAATTCAAAAGTCTTCTTTACTTTTTTTTAACTCTGTGTCAAGTCAAAACCAAGCAAACAAATTGAAATAAAGAGACAAACTTTCTTGTTTTGTAGTTTTAAGGGCTAGCTTACTTGCTATAACCATTACCATTAATCTAACGAATTCGTATAACCTATGGAGAGAGAAGAATGTATTCACGTCAACTAAAAGTTAATTAAAGAAAGTATCTAAAAGGTAATTTTTTAAAAAGAAAAAGTAATTAATAGGTCAAAATGCATTAATTGTGTAAAATGAACTTCGAGAGGAAAGAGTAGAAATGTCATCGAATTCACATAAATGACTTAAATATCCGCGTGAATTTACTGTCCTAGCCCCATTTGGGTCATTGTGGTCAAAATTAGTGTGGCAGAAAAATTAGTGTGGCAGATTTGATTTTTCCATTTAGTCTAACCGTTTACACTTACAAGTATGCAAATATCTAACACATTACAATGGTAAAAGTTTAGTGTAAAACCTTTCAATTTATTCATAAAGAGGCCTTCAACGTTAGCTGATAAAATTAATTATCCAAAATCTCATGATGAGGAAACAACTACTCATTCCTCAATAAATGAGTGGCATCTAATTAACACTCCTCCCCCGCACTCATGGCTGAATACATGAAGTGTAAACAACGTAACATGGGGTTCAACGGTGGGTATTGTGACGCCCCAAATTCTAGAAAATTTTCATAGAACTACAAAATGAAGATTGGATCGGGCAAAGTCAGGACATCACATATGGATTATGAAGGACTGCTAAGTCAACAGGAACCCTTCCCACTTCTTGCAATAAAATGGGCCTACTTTTTTTTATTTTTTCATGTTTTTGCCATGGTGATGTACGAAATAGGCTAAACAAAGCTGACTTGGCCCAATAAAAACTATGAGGCAGCACAGTCATTTGCACTTATGTCCTTATTTTGTGCTGGTCTTAATTTTTGTCCTCATAACAAACAACTTTTTCGTTGGGCATAAGTTTATATTTTCGCATTATAACAACTCATAAATTTATGCCCAGCATGACTTAAGAACTTATGCCCATTGGCCATAAATTCGATTGCTAAAGGACAAAAATTAAAGGCCAGCCCATTTGACGGTCAAGTCGTGCAATTTCCTCTGCAGCATGTCAACGGCACTAACATGGAACATGAAGAAAAAGGAGAAAAGATGGTGAGTGATGTCTTTTGGATTTTCGATCTTAAACATTTAATTAAAATTGTAGTTTGAAGATAACATCTAAATTAGATAGTTTGCTCATAATTTGGCGGCTGTAAAAATGTTAACAAGTGAAGACAGAATTTGAGTATGTTATATCCCTTTTGAGTGGTAGATGCCATAATAAATATTCTGTTTTCCACCAAATATATCTCGCACTAGAAAATTGATATCTTTTGACTGATTCCTGTAAAAAGGAAAATACTCAAATAAATAACAACAACGTTGCAGGTGAAGTCAAGTAATTGGTGTTTCAAACTTGAAAATTAGACAGATAGTGAGTAGAGTCAAAGTATTGCAAGTGGATTTTTGTTCAATTTTTCATTTTTAACTTTCCTCCAAATTAGGTGTAGAATTGAGATAGCCCAACAAATGCATTTTGGGCCATTTTATAGAAAGTAAAAGTCTCCTCTTCATGTCCAACGTGACACTCATTCCTCTTCTAACGCCCATGAAAATATTTTTTCGAAATCATGGCGATACCTAAAAAACTAGTCTCAAAAGTCTTGCTAGGCCTTTTATTTAGGGTGCATTGGTATAGCAAAAATGATTTTGTTGACTTAATATTTTCATGGAAAATAAGTGATTTTTTAACTTATTTGATTGTGTTTGATAAGTAAATAAAAAGTGTTCTCTCAAGAATACTTATATAAATTTTGACAAAAATGTCTTGTACAGAAATACAGGGTAAGGCGGCGTATAATAGACATTTGCAGTCCAGTCCTTTCTCAGACCCGGGTGTAACGGGAGCTTAGTGCACTGGGCTGCCCCCCCCCCCCCCCCCCTCCCCCTTTTTTCCCCTTTAATGTAGACAAAAATGGGATGGAGGGGAATGAGGGGTTGGGGGATCGGGGGAGAAGAGGGAGTAGTGGTGGGGTGTGGGTGAAGGTGGGGGTGGGCAAGAGGGTAGGTGGAATGTTGGAGGTGAAGCAAGGGGAAGACAATCAACATAAAATATTACTTATGGAAATTATATTTTGTACGTAATTCATCGGGAAAAATAAGTTAACGAGGATGTTCCCCGAAAGAAAAAATGTCACACCAATTGATAAGCAATCACTTATGTCATTGATGAGCGTAAAAAAAAAATGTAAACTCTAAAAATAACACATTTTTCACGAAACATATTCTTACATGATAAATTGTACTCATACCAACTGCACGGAAGAGTGGGCACAAAGTAGGAGCCCAGTATTAATTATGAATTCAATTTCCCTTATAGTTTTAGAGAGATATTAAATCATGTATAAGTGTAACTTTCACCAGCATTATTATTTATTCATTAAATAAATCTTAGCAAGATCACATCACATATGTGCATATGAGTCGTCATTTTCAATAGAACTAATACGTGAAACATGCTTTGTTATTTACTACAAATCTTTCTCCTTTCCTAAAAGCTGTGATCTGCCCTCCTTAGCAAATTGGTTAAGCCCCATATCATTCATTATATTTAACCACTGCACACCGCCAAGAAAATTGAACTTTCTCTAAAAAAAAAAATAAACCCCCTTATTAGTGAATGTGCTTGGTTATATTACAAAAACCTTTCTAAATATTCAAGATTAAAGCAGAATTATCACTGAGGGTTGAATTTGATGGATACGATCTATTACCCTTAATCAGAGGTCACGTATTTGATCCTTGAGAATGGAGAAGAAATTATGCTAGAGAGTGCTTCCCCTTTGAATGGACCTTACATGACACGAATTTGAATTATTCAGGACTTCAATGCAGGTATTGAACACGTGGAAACCCTCACACACACGCGCACAAAAAAAAAAAAAAAAAAAAAAAAGAACCAAGCAGAATTTAGCCCCAAACATAAGGTAAAAAGAGGGACTGATTTATGAACACTGAATTTTATTTACTGAATATGTCAAATGCCTAGGAAAAGTGAGACTACTAATTACAGAGCTCTTTTGTACTGCTCCTATATTACAGCAAAAAATATTATCTAAGCAATTTATTTCCAACTCCTCACTACCAAAACAGCTTTCCAGCTCCATTTCATGACTTTCAGAAATAGCTGTCTTTGTCCCACAAGCTACCTTGTCATCAACTCCTTCATTTTGCTCACTGGTATTTCTAACTGTGGTCCAAATATCATCATCCCAACACCAGTTTGGTTTTCCTGAATTCACACCCAATTTTCTTACCCTTTGAAAAGGACAATCCATTGAGCTAACTGTTTGTATTGTAGAATTTATGGTTTCTGATTCCTCCACTGAATTCCAAATGTCTTGATCAAGAATGCTTGTTGGAGAGCTTGTTACAAAATCTTGTTTTTTCGTAGAATTCGAATTGGATTCTTCAAGAAACGGATGTTTGAGGAGTTGTTTAGCCGTCCATCTTTCTTTTGCGTCTCTTCTCAAACATTTGCTTAAGAAATCCTTTGCTTGTAAAGACAGAAACTTTGGAATTTCAGGGGATTGCCCTGAAAATGCAATTTTGTAAAGTAATGAAGCTGGATTGGTCACATTAGTCCATGGTGATCTACCCGTGGCCATTTCAATAATAGTACATCCCAATGCCCAAATATCAGCTGAACAACTTTGTTCTTCCCCACGCGCCACCTCTGGTGCCATGAACATCGGCGTTCCACCAATTGGCTCTGCGCTCCCGTCCCTCTCCGCCAGATCAACGCACCTGGCACAACCAAAGTCGGCAATTTTGGCCCCGGTTTTACCTAACAAAATGTTCTGTCCTTTTATGTCACAGTGTACTATCCCCCTTGTATGTATGTCCTCTAGTCCTTCCAGAATTTGCTTCGTGTAATACCCAATCAGTGGCTCGTTGATCCGACCACCCTGTTTCCGGGTTTCATCAAAAAGTGTACCGTCAGGCATGTACTCCATCATAAGATTAAACATGAGTTTGTCGCTCTCTTTTGTAACATCGTACCCCTTGTAGGTAACTATGTAAGGTGAGCTCAATTTGGACAGAATTTTCTGTTCTTTTTGTAAGAAGTGCGACTGGGATAGCTCTACTGATTTAACAGCAAAAACGTCATCGGAGAAACGTGACTTGGCAACGGATACCGCGGCAGAAGAGCCGTGGCCTATGGTGTGGCCTCTAGTCCAATCCATTCAAGAGAAGAAGAAGAAGTAGATGGTTACTTATTTGATAGGTAAAGAATTTTTGAAACAGTTCTGTTTTTGGTTTGCTAAAAACAAGAAGAGGTGTGTATATATATAGTACCACCATATAATAGGGTGGATGTCCAAAACTCCAAATAAGCCAAATAAGTTGGGTAGAGCTTAGGTGGACTTACTTTTTCTCATTAAAAGTTTGACGATTGCTTTAACGAGAATTCACAACGTGGCTAAATGCTTGTGGCCATACGGCAATTTGAGCAGGCTAGAGGACTACAATAACCTGGCCAATTGGGTCTCTGCCATGTGGCAAACTATGGTAATAGTTCACCATAAAAATGAGTTTAACTTCTGAAAATTGAAAGTGGTGAAAGAATTTTTATACAATTAGATCAATTAAAACATAACTACTGTGTGGTACATAATTAAATGGAATTAGTATATAAAATTAGATAAGTTACTTGTTATAACAAATCTAAAATACACTAATAGTGCAATATTTTAATTTTACCTTGGGAGTCTTTAACTTAAATATTAGAAAAATGGGTGTATTTCAATTTTTTTATTTTATGTTTTAGGAAAAGTTAGGACGAGGTACATTGTATTGAGAATTGAGATCCTTAGTTTTGTGTGGTGTGTAATCACTTTGAAGATTAAATTTGGGAGTTAGGGAAGGTGTTTGGTAAATATCTTTTCATAAGAGTAGTTTGAACCACCATACTACTGAATTCTTTGGACACTCCACTTTTTGATTGGCATTGAATTCAACTCGAAATTGAAGTCAATGAAGTTTACATGTTTATCCATTAAACTTTACCGTAGATTTTAATCTTAATAGAAGCGGACAAGCATAAGGTCAATCAAATAAATAATGTCTAGCGGATGGTTTAGACTGTCAACAAGAGACATATTTCAAAGGTGAAAAAAAGTGGTTAACGGCCAATATATTGAATGGAGGCAATGAAGACATTTGAAGAAAAAAAGGAAAATAAGTGGTTGTAATGACATGATAATTACTTTTAAGGAGAATAATTAAGCATTATCACCTTCTGGAACAACAATAAAATTTGCTTTTCTCATGGTAAAGGCAGAACATACTTGGTATCCTTGCGGTTTAAACCATTCTCAAACAGTGACTAAAAGGGGCCTATTACTAGTTAGTGGTTCTTAACTTCTAAATCAAGTCTCTGATTATCCTCCGATGTGGCAATCTAGTTTTCTTTTTTGGGCTTTAAAATGCACCAATCATACAACAAGATTCCATCAGATGCCGACTTTTTAACTTTTACTAGTAACAAATTTGCACTTGAACTGCATGCCCTTTCTTTTAACATATCTTTGTTTTTCTTTTAAATTTAGTTCTGTTTATTACTTCTATAAGAAGCATAGCATATACACATTATAGCCCCTTTGCTTGAAGCAAAAAAAAATAAAAAAATCTACACATTTAATATCATGCTCCAAATAGTTACGCATTAAAGAAGTTGAGTACTTCAGACTGTTTCAACACCAAATTACGGTTGTATTAATTTCTCTTTGCCGGTATCAAAGATGTGAGTTAACTTCAGTTGAATGCACACACCAACTGCAACTAATTTCTACTCTATTTTAGAACGTTTATTAATTAACAACTGAATTCCAAAGGGTAAAAAGTTCATTCTTCAGTACAGGCCGTTTGATTAAAGGAGAAGTTAAAAGAACAATAAAAGATAAAGGGTGTGAAAGAAGTTGCAACAAATTTCACCAAAAAAGAAGAATTTGACTCTTTAAAGAACATTAAGTGACACAACAAGTGGGGCTAATTAGTTGTAAAGTAAAAGCGGAAAATCAAAAGATTTACCTCATTACTTGGGCCTTATGACTTATGACACAATAGCAGTATTAAAACAAATTAGTTGGATTAGCTGGATACAAGTTATAGCATCTAAATCTAGCAGGCAGATATTAGAACAGATTTTAAATGTAACTGCGATAATTTAGTTTAATTTGTTAATTGTACTCCACATGTCCATGTCAATATATGCCATGTTCCCCCATACATGAAGGCGTGGCGTGTGAGTTAGCTAATGATTAAGAGATGTTCCAGATAAACTGTAGTATCATTTTAAGCACTTTAATTTGGATTAGTTGAGCTCCTTAATTAATCATTTTCTTAATGAGGAAAGTTGGAAGAAGGCTAAATCGTTCCTTGAGTGACAGGTGTTACATGGATACAAAATTAACAGTTCATTTTGGATGGGAAATGAATTGTCTAACATATAGTTTTGTGCCACATGATATCTGTTAAAGCTTGAAAAAAGCAAAGCAGAGTAAGAAACGCCACCCGTATTGAAATTTATGGTCTAAACTAATCATATACATTTATGTAACTATAAATTATATCATTAGATGATAAGATGAGATGTTTAAAATTAAATTATTTTTAAGTAAGAAAGTACCATCATTTCTTGTTTACTTGTCGAGTATGCATTTCGCACTAACCTTAAAAAGCATTAATTAAATGTTTATTTTACTAAATTACCCATATTTACTAAGCTTTGGGATCAAATTGAGTACTTAGTAAAATGAAAAAATATATAATTAATATTCTATTGATTCACTAAAGCCGACAAGTAAAATGAAACTTCTATTTTTAATATAATGAATATGAGAAAAGGAACAAATAAGCAATTATATGTACTTCCGTTTAAGTGATTTGATAGTAAAAAGATAATGTTATCATGTTACTTTATAGAAATTAAATCCAATGCAACATGCGAAGACGATAGACAGGAGTATTGCCCGCAGGCAATTGCAAATGAGGACAAGTGGGCGTTTTGTTGTTTAATTGTTGGCTTTCACGTCGTCCTTTACCACTAATTTTTATCTCAATTTATATGATACTTTATTCTTTTTAATTCGTCTAATGTCACTTTTTCATTATTAAAAATAATATAACTTAAAATTTATCTTTTAATCTTAATAAAATGATTTATACAGATATAAATATATAAGATTTATTCTAGATCATAAATTTCGAACGTCTTTTTCTCTTTTTTAAATTTATGTCGAGTCAAACCATGACATGTAATTGTGACAAGGGAATACTATACTATATAGTAGTTAGTGGAATACTCGAAGGAGAACAGAGGATGGATCTTTATTCCAAGAGATAAAAAAAGATTCACAATCTTATGCCACGTGTAGATGATTGGCTGGAGATTTTTGTGTGTGGTATTAATGATCCACCATTGTATTAGTAGAACTTTATAAGGATGCATTTCTTAAGTGGAGTAACTAAATTTGCTTGCATTGCGTCCAGAGGCGGATCCACCCTTTAGGGTGGGGTGGCATGGCACCCTCTCGATTAATAAATTTTTTATATGCTTATGTTATAATTTACTTAAATTAGGTTAAATATTTGATCCTGCCATCCCCAATCGTAAATTAGACAAAGGTGTCATGGCTGGCTGACACAAGTTTGAATCTATCTTGAACATTTTTCGACTCCTATTTTTCTTTGCGCTTTTTACTTCCTTTGTACCAGTAATTCCCTTTTCGGCCCTCCCAATTTTCTATTTATCTTATTATTTATATTGCCTTTCCTCTTTTCTACTCCCTCTATTTCAATTTGTTTGAACCTATTTCCTTTTTAGTCCGTGCCAAGATGAATGATCTCTTTCCTAATTTGGAAACAAATTCACTTTATGAATGATTTATAGCCACACAAATTTTCAAGGCTTATTTTGAACCACAAGTTTCAAAAGTCTTCCATCTTTCTTAAATGTCGTGCGCAGTCAAATAGGTTCATATAAATTGAAACGGAGGGAGTATTATTTTATCTGTGATCTCTAGCGAGAACACACAAATAGAAACTTCAAAATCTCTTAAATTAAGCATTTCTCTTAATCTCAAATATGTGAGTATTTAAATCGAAAAACTTGGGTCTCAATGGGAATTTTGGATTGAGATCAAAATTCAATTTTTTTTTATATAATTTCTTTTGTTTATTACTCCCTCCGTCCATGTTTACTTATCTAGATTTGACTTGGAACACTCTTAATAAGCAATAAATAACATGAGAAATGAATTAGAGTACGTATAATTTCAATTTAAATCACTTTTACTACTTAAATTGTGATGGAAATTTCGTAATCACTGCTTAGAAAAAACATGAAATTTATGATTTATTTTTGAGAACTTGTAGTTTATCTAATTCTACATTTACTTATGGGGTGTATTTACCTATTGAAGAGTTTTTCTATTATTTTTCTTATTTTGATTGGTGTAATTCTCTTATTGAAGATGTTATTTTACTTGTGCAAATTCATTTTTTTTAATATACATAAGAGATGCAAGTCCCTGGTGAAAATGTTGATTTTAATTTTGTTGTTAATGGGTGTTAATGAGTGTGATTCCTTGTTTAAGATGCTAACTATGTTCGTTTCTTGATTTTTGAGATGTAATTTTCATATTTGCAAATAAAACAAGCCTATTAATTTGACCCGAATAAATTAAAAAGAGATGGACCCGACCCAAATATACGTTTCTAATAAGATGTACATTGAAGAAAATAGTGGCACCTGCCACCTTCAAATTCTAGATCCGCCTCTGATGAGTGTGATTCCTTGTTTAAGATGCTAATTATGTTCGTTTCTTGATTTTTGAGATGTAATTTTTCATATTTGCAAATAAAAAAAAAGCCTATTAATTTGACCCGAATAAATTAAAAAGAGATGGACCCGACCCAAATATACGTTTCTAATAAGATGTACATTGAAGAAAATAGTGGCACCCACCACCTTCAAATTCTAGATCTGCCTCTGATTGCGTCACTCGGACAGCTAGACATTTAGTTGGGCATGTACCTACGTTTGTACTTGCACTTCCCAACCATATATTTTTGCCTTCATATCATATCTAATACAGATTCTGATATTTCACTTGTTTGTCTTCAAATTATCAGTAAATGTTTTGATGGAGCAACAAGTATTACTTTAACTAGAAGTTTTGAATTTAAGTCCTAAAAACGGAATTATCTTTAATAGAAAACGTTTTACCCCTAAATTAAAACTTTCTAATGTGAAAATTCAAATTCCTCGGGCCCCAGTATATCAAACGCTGAGCGAAAAAATAAAAAAAATAAAAAACTTATTTCTCTCCAAATTATCTGGAAGGAGTATGTTGAGCCTTTCATTTCTTCCCTTATCACTTAGAAAGGTTTGGAACCCCTTTCCTCTTGTGATATGATAACGTGGTCTTGTCTTTCTTTACCCATTTGTGGTTGACAATGCAGTAGTGGTATGCAGCGATAGTTTTTGGGGCTATTAACAGTGTGGCTAATGACTCTAACAGCACTCTTATTTGGCAAATTAAATTGACACAGCTATGAAATTATATTTTAAGTTGGCAAGAGTATACGTGTGGAAGTTGGGTATGGTAGATTGGGTTGGGTTATAAATCATGATTTTGTGTAAAATTAAACTCTCTGTTCAGATTTAATTAGGACTTATTTAAGGGTCTTCTATATATGTTGCTTTCTTACTTTTCTTATTACGTATTTCCCTTTTTATGGACTTTGAATTTGGTCAACTTTTTTGACATAGTTATCTTCTTTTTCTCCATACATGAAATATCTGACATTTCACAAAGTCATTTCTCCAATCGAAGTTTGCTTTGGACCAAGTAGTTTTTGATAAAATTAAGTAACTTGCTTCACTATTTGGAATTTAAAGAAAAATATTATGTGGAAGCGGCTGATTAATTGCTAAACCGTAAACGTTTGAATTCATATATGAAACAATCATTTGAAAATATCTCAGCTTTCAAGAAAATGATAGTTTGAGTCCCACATTATTTCCCATCCCTTTTTAGTCACATTTAGAATAAGATGCAGCTACTTTTCCAAGTTGAAGCATATATTGATTTCTTAACACTCATGTCCATATGACTTATTTTAACTTGAATAATTCACCTTATTTTCCTTCCAAAGAGGACCTTAAATACGCAAACCTAAACCCCAAGAAATCTTATAGACAGTCTTTATGGGACCATCTATTATTTTTCTTATGTGCTTTGGAGCGTTAGACCACAAAATCTATCTCTGTCCAATAAAATTGCTTTTTTTAACTGTGAGGTTGAAGAGAACTTTCTTAACGTTTACAATAGTGACCAATTGTTTGCTTTCACGTTCCGTTATCTAAGTATATCGAAGTATCAAAATTTGAGCAAAAGAGTTATATATATATATAGTAAGGGGTATGCCAAAAACTCCAAATAAGTTGGGTAGAGCTTAGGTGGCCTCACTTTTTCTCTTTTAGGCCCGTTTGGAAAGTCACCCAGGTAATTAGAATTGGATGTAATTGGGTATAATTACACAGTTTGACCAAATAATTCTCACAAAAAAAGTCTTCTTTTAAGTTTTATAATTAATTAAAATTAAATATTATTAATTTGAAATATATATATCAATTATTTTTTACAATATTAGTTACAATCATATGATTATTAATTAATATATTTTCAAGAAACAATGTGTTATTAAATAAATAATTTAATATCATTTATAAAGGCAAATATTTTTAAATATCAATTTTTTTTTTTAAATTAAACTAACCGTGCAATTACACTTGTGCAATCAAACAACACGCTTGTAATTACACTGTAATTACATTATGACAAACAAACATGCCGTTGTAATTCCACTATTGTGCAATTACTAGGCCTGTTTGGAAAGCCACCCAGGTAATTGAAATTGGGCGTAATTACTGGCCCGTTTGTTTGATCAAGTAACTACACAGTTAGGTGGGAATTGGGTGTAATTGAAAGAATGTAATTACACTCTCCAATTCTCAAGGGGGCGGTTGAGAATTGAGTGTAATTACACCATGTAATTACAGGGTTACTTTTTAGTTTATTTATTTTTTGTTTATTTTAATTTTTTATTTCTATTATTTTAATTTCTTTTGATTTTTAATTTATTTTTTATTTCTATTATTTTAATTTTTTTAACTTTTAAATTATTTTATTTTTTAAAATGTATTTTTTGATATTATTTATTTTTCATTTCCTTTCCTCTCATTTTCAACCTTTACTTCTTGTAGTTCCATGTAATTGCTCGTATTTTTTTTTTTTTATTCATTTAGCATAACCGTGTTATTATTCTATTTTTTGAAAATACACCTCTTAATACTGGAAAGAATGAGTTATTAACAAACTTGACATATAACGAGTGACGTTATTAAAGTAGAATTTTGTTGTCAATGAGGTTATAGACCTATATTTTCCCTTTCGTTTGAATTATTTACTGTAGTTACGTTAGAACTTACTTATGTGATGTTAGAATTTGACACAAGAGTATTATGTTAAACTTTTCTTTTGGATTTTCAATTTAGCTTATATTTTCAATTTAAAGTTATTTGCTTTCACATTGCATGTTGTTTATTTTTCACTTACATTTGATGGATTTTTTGTGTCAAACATTTGAATAATGTTATGGAATTATGTTTTTAAATATTATTTTTTTGTCAAACATCCAATCCATGACATTCTCACAAAAAAAGTCTTCTTTTAAGTCTTATAATTAATTAAAATTAAATATTATTAATTTGAAAAATATATATCAATTATTTTTTACAATATTAGTTACAAATATATGATTATTAATTAATATATTTTCAAGAAACAATGTGTTATTAAATAACTAATTTAATACTATCATTTATAAAGGCAAATATTTTTTAAATATTAATTTTAAATTTTATTTTTAAATTAAACTAACTGTGTAATTACACTCGTGCAACCAAACAACACCCTTGTAATTACACTGTAATTACGTTATGACAAACAAACAGGTCGTTGTAATTACACTATTGTGTAATTATTAGGCTGTGTAATTACTAACCTAGTAATTACACCAATTCCAATTACCAGGTCGCTTTCCAAAAGGCCCTAGGTTGCGTAATTACTACCCTAGTAATTACACCAATTCCAATTACCAGGTGGCTTCCCAAACAGGCCCTAGACTGCGTAATTACTACTCTAGTAATTACACCAATTCCAATTACCAGGTGGCTTTCCAAACAGGCCCTTAATGTCATGTCTCTCACCTGCCTCATGATCTACCCAATAATTTCAATAGTTAATTCCTTGTTCATAACACCATTTGACATTTCTCAATGTGTTTCTATAAATAGAGGTATTGATAATCATATTGTACGCACTTGATACTTGGAAGAAATAAGAAATGTTGATTTTACAACTATTTAAACAATAAGTAGAATCGTCCGTAAAAATGGGATTAGCATAGAAAACAAGGCATATCCGTATTGATAATGCAATAATTTTTACCTTGTGAGTGTATAAGTTAAATCCATAAAAGGGGTAGATTAATTTTACTTATTTATTTATGTTTTAGAAAATGAAAAATATATTTGGCACAACTACAAATGGCATAAGTTGGTACAACTCCACCTTTTTTAGGGGTATTAATGTAAATTCAAGTGGTCTTTTGGCACAAATTGCACAAATGCCATCGTTGTCTATTATGTTTATGCCCTTTCTGAAAATTTTAGAAGCAAATTTCAAATTCATTCAAATTTTACTCTCTTCACCCAAGATCATTATTACATTTTTCTTCCCAATGACAATCACTAGAGAAAACCGTGCATTCTTTTTGAATGTATACTTTTCTTATATACGTATATTCCTATTATTTATTTATTTATTTATTTATTCCTTGTTGTTTTATTGGTCTTCAAATAGGTGTTGACCAATTACCTATAGTAAGAAAAAAAGTAGAACCTAGTATACAACCTATATATATATATATATATAAAAGTATATTCCCATTATTTATTTATTTATTTATTTCTTGCTGTTTTAATGGTCATCATCTATTTGATGACCAATTACCTATAGTAAGAAAAAAAAAAGTATAACTTATTATACAACCTACTTTTTTTCTTATACAGTATAGACAATTTTTTGCATGCCTATTTTTCAAAAAAAAAAATACTATTCAAAAATATCTTCTTTGGAAAGCATATCTTCTTCCAATTCCTCGGATCTATATACCTCTGTACTTTTTGATATAAGCCTATATATGTGGTTACATAAAAAAATATTCTAGTAAAAATAGAAATAAAATTATTAACAAAGATTTATAAAAGTACATACTAACATGTATATAAATTCTTCATTTTTTCATTGGTCACCACAGAGACGGGAGAAGCTTATATTTTTCTTTTATTTGTTTTTATGGCTTTTTTTTTTTTTTTTTGAAGATTATGATGAAACAGAGTTCATATTTAACATTGATGACCAACATTCATTTAGCCTCTTTTCTCTTCATCTTTTATTTTTTCATTTATTCCTTTATGGTTGACTTTAATTGAAACATTAAATTAACTCAATTTAGCTAAACATTAGATATAATTGAGTAACAATTAAAAAATTTAAATTAAGTCAATCAATTTTTAAAAAAAATAGTGGATGTAACAATTCAACATTATAGTTGACTTTAATTGAAATATCGGAATGGTTCAATTTAACTAAGTATTACTTACATAAGATTGAGTAAAACAAATTGATAACTATTGATTCAATTTCATCAATTAAAAGATTATTTTCTTATTATTTTCTTTCCCTCACTCTCTCTCTTCCATCTCTCAACGGTAACAACAATTCCCCACCCCACCCACCCCACCCCCCTCTTTCCTGGCAGCGAACCACCGCCGGCGGGTATACTTTTCCGGCGTGAACAATACCATTTTTTTTTCTCTCTCTCCTTCTCTCTTCTCTTCTCTTCTCTTTTCCTTTCTTTGCTTTGTTTTTTTGCCTCTTGTCTTCTCGTTTCTGCACTTGGAAACCTCCGCTAGTGGGTTTCCGGCGGTGAACAGTACTCCGTCGGTGAACAGTGCTCCCGTGTGAACAGTACTCCGGCGTGAACAGGTTTTTTTATTTTTTGTTTTGAAATTGTTTTCACCTGGAGTTGGTACCTCTGGTGGCTCATATTAATTCATGTGTCTTTTAACCTTGTTAAATCTTGCCTGCTACACATTCTTGACTCCTGACTTTAAATTCTTGCCTTTATTCCTTTAGCTTATAGTGCTATCTTTCTTGTCATAGTAACTTGACTTGCATATAGTCTCTTGATAACTGTGCTTTAGTATTGATTCTTGTTTGTTTTAGATAAATCTTTGATTTGCTTTTATTCCCCTTAGTGGCTGTAGTGAGTGATGGTAGACTAGGGTCATGTTCTCGGTCGGGGACGGGGGCTACGGTTATAGGGGATAAGTGGGGTCAGGGAGCGTCTAGGTTAAGAGTAGGGTCCTGGAACATTGGGACTTTGACGGGGAAGTCCATAGAGCTAGTTAAGATTCTTAAGGAGAGAAAGATTAATATAGCTTGCATCCAGGAGACCAAATGGGTAGGATCTAAAGCTAAGGATGTGGACGGGTATAAGTTATGGTTCTGGGGTAAGTCAATGTATAGGAATGGGGTAGGTATTTTAGTAGATAGTGAGCTAAGGGACCAGGCCGTAGAGGTTAGAAGGGTAAATGACCGGATGATGGCGGTTAAGTTAGTTGTAGAAGGGTTTATCTTAAACATTATTAGTGTTTACGCGCCACAAGCGGGCTTGGACGAGGAGGAGAAGAGGCGCTTCTGGGAGGATTTGGATGAAGTGGTGGGAGGTATACCGCCCACCGAGAAGTTATTCATAGGGGGAGATTTCAATGGACACATTGGCTCAACTTCGGGGGGTTATGATGATGAGCATGGAGGTTTCGGCCTCGGAGTCAGGAATGGAGGAGAAGTCTCACTTTTGGATTTCTCTAAAGCCTTTGGATTGGTAGTAGCCAACTCGCGTTTCCCGAAGAGGGAGCAGCACTTGGTAACCTTTCGTAGTTCGATGGCTGCGATGCAGATAGACTTTTTGCTCCTTAGAAAAGAGGATAAAGGTCTTTGTAAAGACTGTAAGGTCATTCCGGGTGAGAACCTTACGACCCAACATAAGCTTTTGGTGATGGATTTGGGGATTATGAGGAAGAAGAGGAAGAGGGTCGCGGATGACCTGCCAAGGATCAGGTGGGGGAGTCTGACTTTATCGAGTGCCCAGGAGATGGGGGAGAAGTTGATGTCTATGGGGCTTGAGAGAGTAGGGGGGACGCGAGCAATATGTGGGATAGGACGGCGAGCTGCATTAGGGAAACAGCTAGAGATGTCCTGGGAGTCTCAAGAGGTCGCCGTGGTAGGCGACGTGGGGACTGGTGGTGGAATGGAGAAGTCCAGGGAAATGTGGAAGCAAATAAAGTGGCGTACGCAAGGTTGGTAGACAGCAAAGATGAGGAGGAGAAGCGGACGAATAGGGAATCGTATAAGATTGCGAGAAAGGAAGCAAAGTTGGCAATTTCGGCTGCAAGAACGGCAGCTTTCGAACGTCTATATACAGAACTAGAGGACAAAGACGGGGATAAGAAGTTGTTCAGGCTAGCCAAGGTGAGGGAGAGAAAGGCACGGGACTTGGATCGAGTAAAGTGCGTCAAGGACGAGGATGGCAAAGTATTGGTAGAGGAAGCTCTCATCAGACGGAGATGGCAGTCATACTTCCATAAACTCTTAAACGAGAAATGTGAGAGAGACATTGTGTTGGGAGATTTGGAGTACTCTGAGAGGCGCCACGACTTTGGGTATTGTAGGAGTACAAAGGTGGAGGAGGTTAAGGGTGTTGTTCGCAGGATGCGCAGGGGAAGAGCAACCGGTCCTGACGAGATCCCTGGGGATTTTTGAAAGAGTGCAGGCAGGGCAGGTTTAGAGTGGTTGACTGGATTGTTTAATGTTATTTTTAAGACGGCGAAGATGCCTGAGGAATGGAGGTGGAGTATGATGGTCCCTTTGTATAAGAACAAAGGTGATATTCAAAGTTGCAACAACTATAGAGGGATCAAGCTGATAAGCCACACTATGAAGGTGTGGGAAAGAGTGGTGGAGATGACGGTGAGAAGAGGCGTGCCCATTTCAGAGAACCAGTTCGGATTCATGTCGGGGCGCTCGACTACAGAAGCCATCCATCTTGTGAGGAGACTCGTGGAGCAGTATAGGGAGAGGAAGAAGGACCTGCACATGGTTTTCATCGACCTAGAAAAGGCTTACGACAAAGTGCCAAGAGAGGTTTTATGGAGATTCTTGGAGGCCAAAGGTGTGCCTGTAGCGTACACTAAGGCGATCAAGGACATGTATGAGGGAGCCAAGACTAGGGTAAGGACAGTGGGAGGAGACTTGGAGTACTTCCCAGTGGAGATGGGGTTACACCAAGGATCAGCTCTTAGCCCATTTTTATTTGCTCTAGTGATGGATTGTCTGACGCGGCGAATTCAAGGTGATGTGCCATAGTGTATGTTATTTGCAGATGACATAGTCTTGATCGACGAGACATGCAGCGGAGTGAACGCTAAGCTGGAGGTTCGAAGACAAACTCTGGAGTCTAAAGGGTTCAAGTTGAGTAGGACCAAGACAGAGTACATGGAATGCAAGTTTAGTGACGTGACACATGAGTCTGGCGTGGAAGTGAGGCTTGGTACCGAGGTCATCCCAAAGAAAAGAAGTTTCAAATATCTCCTGTCTATTATACAAGAAAATGGGGATATTGATGATGATGTCTCACATCATATTGGCGCAGGGTGGATGAAATGGAGGCTTGCTTCAAGAGTGCTGTGTGATAAGAAGGTGCCACTAAAACTTAAAGGCAGGTTCTACAAAGTGGTTGTGAGGCCGACCTTGTTGTACGGGGTAGAGTGTTGGGCAGTCAAGAGCTCTCATGTCCAAAAGATGAAAGTTGCGAAAATGAGAATGCTGCGATGGATGTGTGGGCACACCAAGCGAGATAGGATTAGGAATGAAGATATCCGGGATAAAGTTGGAGTAGCATCAGTGAAGGACAAGATGAGGGAAGCGAGGCTGAGATGGTTTGGGCATGTGAGGAGGAGAGGCACAGACGCTCCAGTGCGGAGGTGTGAGAGGTTAGCTATGGATGGTTTCAGAAGAGGTCGGGGTAGGCCGAAAAAGTATTGGGGAGAGGTGCTGAGACAGGACATGGCGCAGGTTCAGCTTACCGAGGACATGACCCTAGATAGGAGGTTTTGGAGGACCCAGATTAGGGTAGAAGGCTAGTAAGTAGTCGTTGTTTCGATCTATAGTTTATTGCCCTTTGTTTCTTGCTACTATATATGATTTCATGTACTTCGATTATCTTATTTATCTGTGGTAGCTACTGTTCCTTTTTTTTTTTCAGACTGCTTTATTTTGACTTATTCGCTTTCTTTAGTTTCATCATTTGCATTCTGCTTTGAACTGCTTGTGCTTATCTAACCTTTCTCGTTGTGATTTCTCTTGAGCCGAGGGTCTTTCGGAAACAACCTCCCTGTCTTCCGAGATAGGGGTATGGTCTGCGTACACTTTACCTTCCCCAGACCTCACATTGTGGGATTTCACTGGGTATGTTGTTGTTATTGTTGTTGTTGTTGTTGTTGTTGTCATTAATTAAGAAAATGTGGATGTAACAAGTGGTAAACACTATGGTTTACTTTAATTGAAACATTGAATTATCTCAATTTAGCTACGTATCAGATAGAATTGGTGACAATTAATAAGTTTAGATCTAATTCAATCAATTTTTTTTTTTAAATAGTGGATGTAATAAGTAGTCAACATTATGATTAAATTTAATTAAATCTCTTTAATTTAGCTAAGTATTATATATGATTGAGTAACAATTAGCAATTTTTGATTTATTTAATCAATTTTTTTATAATTTTTTTTAAAAAAAAAAGATGTAACAAGTAGTCAATAGTACTATGGCTGATTTTAATTGAAACATTGAATTATTTCAATTAGCTATGTATTAGATATAATTGAGTAATAATTAGCAAGTTTAGATCTAATCCAATCAATTTAAACAAAAATAGTGGATGTAACAAGTAGTCAACATTATAGTTGACTTTAATTGAAACATTGAATTCCTTCAATTTAGCTAAGTATTAATATAAATTATTGAGTAAAATGTTTGGTAGGTTTTGATTCAATTATAAATAAAATATATGTGAAAAAGTCGACATTATGGTTGATTTCAATTGAAGCATTTAATTATCTCAATTTAACTAAATACTAGATAGAGTTGAGTAGCAATTAGTGAGTTTAGATTAAATTCAATCAATTTTTTTTAAAGTGTGGATAACAAGTAGTCAACACTATAATTGACTTTAATTGAAATATTGAATTGCTTCAATTTAGCTAAGTATTATGTAAGATTGAGTAAAATGTTTGCTAAGTTTTGATTCAATTCAAGATAAATGTATATAAAAAGTAGTCAACACTATGATTATTTTAATTGCACTATTGAATTATCTCAATTTAACTAAGTATTAGGTACGATTGAGTAACAATAAGCATGTTCAAATCTAATTCAATCAATCTAAAAAAATACAGTGGATGTACCAAGCAGTCAAAACTATGGTCGATTTTAATTGAATTGAATTGCTTTCAATTTACCTAAGTATTATACATGATAGAGTAAAATGTTTGCTAAATTTTGATTTAATTCAATCTTTATTTAAAAAAAATATATAGATGTAACAAGTAGTCAATACTATGATTGACATTAATTTAAACATTGAATTATCTCAATTAGCTAAGTATTAGATATAATATAGTAACAATTAACAAGTTCTGATTTACTTCAATCAGTTTTCTTTTACAAAAATAGCGGATGGACCAAGTAGTCAACATTATGTTTGACTTTGAATGAAATATTTCATTTAGAAAAAAATATCGATAAGTAGTATATATGATTGAGGAACAATTAACAAGTTTTTATTTAATTTAATTAATTTTTTTAAAATGGCAAATAATATGTGAAATAAGCAGTCAACATATGATTGACTTTAATTAAAACATTAAATTATTTCAATATAGCTAAATATATTGTATCGAATTGAGTAAATTTTTTAGTAAGTTTTGATTCAATTCAATCATTTTTTTCTTATAAAATAAATGAAATTTCGTCAAGAAGTAGACAAGTTTTCTATTTAATTTAGTTTTTTTTCTTCTATTGTTTATAAGATATTTATAGTGCACATTAACATGTAGTTTGTATTGTAGACCTTATAAATAGGTTGACTGTATAACTAAATTAGGTGTATGTCTATATGTATAAACATTTTAGCGGGAAAAATAAAAAAATATTTATAAAATATCAATTTATGATCTCTAAGTATTGGAAGAATAAAAAGATTAAGCATGCTAAGTGTAATAAATGCTTTGTCTTGGAGGGAAATATCAACTATGGAGTCAATTCTTCATTAAGGATACAACAGATTTTTTAATCGAGTTGTGCCAAATAGAAGCACCCTTTAGAAAAAAGTAGGACGAGGTACATTGGATTGGGATCCTTTGTTTTGTGTGGGCTGTAATGACTTTGAAAATTATGTTTGGGAGTTAGGGAAGGTGTTTGGTAAGTTTCTATTCATGAGAGTAGTTTGAACCGCCATACCATTGAAATCTTTGGATATTCCATTTTTGTTAGTCATTGAATTCAGCCGGAATATTGAAGTCAATGAGGTTTTACTTGCTTTTATTTTTTTTTGTTTAACATCTTTATCCATTAACATTTACCACATAGATTTTAAGCTCCCTGGAAGTGGACAAGCATAATAAAGGTCAATCAACTAAATAGTATCTCGCGGATAGTTAACTCTATCAACGACAGATAGATTTCAAAGGGAAAAAAAGGATATTAAGTATTGGTAAAGACTAATGACATGATAATTACCTTTAATGAGAATAATTAATGAAGTATGATCACCTTCTGGAACAACAATAAAATTTGCTTTCTCATCATGCTAAAGGAAGAATCATATTTGGAATCCTTGCGGTTTAATTTAAACCATTCTCAAACAGTAACTAAAAGTGGCCTGTTGCTAGTTAGTGGTTCATAACTTCTAAATCAAGTCCCTGATGTGGCAAAGTAGTTTTTTTTTCCGCTTACCAATCAAACCTCAAATTTCCAGAAGATTCCATCAGATGCCGACATTTTAACTTTTACTAGAACTAAATTGTAGTATTGTACTTGAACTGCATGCTCTTTCTTTTAACAATTTTTTCAAAATTTTAGTTATGTTTACTTTTACTTCTATAAGAAGCATGGCATCTGCGTATGTTTATTACTCCTCCATCTCAAATTATTTATTGTTTTTTTATACGCTCCTTAAGAAATATTATTAGGAGGCATATTTGACCTACTTTGCTCTTATTTATATCTATGTTTACTCTATTATGTGTCATCTCCATTAATGACAAAATTCTACTACGGGTAAAATGAAAAAAAAAATTAATTATATCTTGTTACCTAAAATGACAAATAATTTGAGACAACTAGTTTTAGTAACCACGACAAATAATTTAAGACAGAGGGAGTACTATTTGGCGATCGAAGAAGTAAGTTAACTTCCGTTGAATGCACACACCAACTGGAGCTAATTCTACTCTACTTTAGTAATTATGTTGCAGTATGAGGCGGAGTGTTGGCCAGTTAAGATCTCTCACGTTCAAAAGATGAAAGTTGCCGAGATGAGAATGTTGAGATGGATGTGTGGCCACACCAGGAGTGACAGGATTAGGAATGAGGATATTCAGGATAAGGTAGGGGTGGCCTCGGTGGAAGACAAGATGCGAGAAGCGAGATTGAGATGGTTTGGGCATGTGAAAAGGAGAGATACAGATGCCCCAGTGCGGAGGTGTGAGAGGTTGGCCATGGATGGTTTCAGACGAGGTAGGGGTAGGCCGAAGAAGTATTGGGGAGAGGTAATTAGACACGACATGGTGCAATTACAGCTTACCGAGGACATGACCTTAGATAGGAGGGTTTGGAGGACCCAAATTAGGGTAGAAGGCTAGTAGATAGTCTCGTTATCCGTTCTTATTAGTAGTCGCATTATTGCAATATAATTTCTTGTGCTCCAATTTCTGCTATTATGTGTTATTTCCTGTGCTTTGGTTATCCTGTGTCATCTGCTCCGATTTCTGCTATTATCGGTTATTTTCTGTGCTCTGATTATCCTGTATTATCTGTGTCGCTTGCATTATTTCATTTCCATATCGCTTTAAATCTCTTATCCGAATCTCTTAACCTTATGTGACTTCTTTTTATGCTTTTATTGAGCCGGGGGTCTTTCGGAAACAGCCGTCCTACCTTGGTAGGAGTCAGGTCTGCGTACACTCTACCCTCCCCAGACCCTACGATGTGGGATTTCACCGGGTTGTTGTTGTTGTTGTTGTTGTTGTATGAGCATTTTCCAATAAATATGACATTAAGAGCCCGTTTGGATTGGCTTATAAGTTGGCTTATAAGCTGTTTTCAGCTTTTTTGAGTGTTTGGCTGGCCAGCTTAAAGTCATTTTATGCTTAAAATAAGCTCAAAAAAATAATTGGACCCATTTGACTTAGTTTATCTAAAGCAGCTTATAAGCTGAAAACAGCTTATAAGCCAAAAAAAATAAGTTGGACTACCCCAACTTATTTTTTTCAGCTTATAAGCTGCAAACAGCTTTAAGCTGTAAGCCAATCCAAACGGGCTCTAAGGGATATTTGGTATGTAGGAGAATGTATTTTCTTGGGAGATCTTTTCCTAGAAAATAAGGATGTTTCCTTACCTATTTTCTTAATTTGGTACGTAAGCCCAAAATATTGTCCCAAAAGTGAAATATATATAATCGCAAATACTATTGGGGGGGGGGGGGGGTAAGGTATGGGGTGCAGGTATGAGGCTATGCGGGTGGTGGGGTGGGGTAGGGTGTGTTGGAGGGTGGAAAGGAGGCAATTAGTGTGGAATGTCTTCGTTTTTTAAAAACTTGTTTTCCTAAAAAAATAAAAATAATTAACTAATCAAACATGAAAAAATTGAAAAATATATTCCTCCCCGTCAAACCACCCTTAATATTTTGACGAGATTAAGGAACGTTTATTAATTAGCAACTGAATTCCATAAGTGTAAAAAGTCCATTCGTTAGTACAATTTTGATTAAAGAATAAGCTAAAAGAACAATAGGACAAACGATGTGAAAGAAGTTGCAACAAATTTCACCAAAAAAGAAGAATTTGTCTCTTTAAAGAACATAAACAGAACAACTGGTGGTTAATTAGTTGTGAAGTAAAAGTGGAAAATCAAAAGATTTAACACATGATTATGACACATTAGCAGTATTAAAATTTAAAACTAATTAGTTGGATATCAGAATAGATTTTAAATCTAATTGCAAGTATTTAGTTTATTAATTATAAATTTATATTCCATCTCCATGCCACGTCCCCCATGTCTAAGGCGTGGCGTGTGAGTTGGCCAATGATTAAGATATGTTTAAGCTAAACTATATTATCAATTTAAACACTTTAATTTGAATTAGTTAAGCTACTTAAGTAATTATTTTCTTAATGAGGAAAGTTGGATGAAGGCTAAATCATTCCAGGAGTGACAGGTGTTTCGCAGATTAGGAAATTAGCAGTTCATTTTGGATGTGAAATGAATTGTCTAACATATAGTTTTATGTCGCATGGTATCTGTTAAAGCAGCTTGAACAAAAAAAAAAAAAAAAAAAAAGGAAAAAAAAGAAGAAGCAAAGCAGAGTAAGAAAGGGCCACCTTTGTTGCTCCACATGAATTAATTCCTCTCTTATGGTTCTATCCTTATGAAAAAGAATCCAAAAAAGGGGCAGTTGATTACTTCTTAAATAAAACTTCTAAACCATTCTTTAATTTCTTTCTTTTTTGGCCCACTGAATTTGAGTTTCTATCGGGAAACAATTACTCCCTCCTCCCAATTTATGTAGTGGAGTTTAACTAAACAGAAAGTTCATTTTTTTTTAACTTGTGATCTAAAATAACTATATATTTGTGTAGAGAAAATAAAATATTTAAGTTAAATTGTTTTTAAATAAATACGCAGTACATCTAATCCACTAGCAAAACAAAAGGCAAGAAAATTCTTTCACTAATATAATATTGGAAACATGCCTAGAAGAGGATTTCATATTTCCAAAGGCGTCCAAGCCATCCTTACTTCATCTTCACTTCATCCTTTTACACCCGTTGGAATATTTACTTGACCAACATGCATTTTGCATTTCCTTTAAAATAAAAATAAAAAACAACAACAACAACATACCTGAGTGTGATCCCATAAATGGGTCTGAATTCCCTCAAGAAAGCATTAAGTGTTTTATTTTACTAAATTACACATGTTTACTAAGCTTTTAAAATTTAAATCTGACTACTAGTACTCCACTAAGTTTGAAAAAGAATTATTTAATAATAAGAGTAACATTGAGAAAAAAATTCAAATTAATTCTCGGTAATTTTTGCTAAAGTAAAAATCTATTTTAAAATACTAAATGAGTAAAACAGATAAACAATTATCACTGTTTATAAATAGTGACTTGTACTTACTTTTAAGTGATTTGATGATATAAAAGTTATTTTATTCCTATCAATATATATATAGAAATTAACTCCCACGCAACATGTAAAAATGATTGTATATGGTAAAAATCAGATATATGCAAGACCGGTGAGACCGGGGGCCGAGGGTATGACCAAATAAGCACGAGTATGATCGGTCTTTTCATCAGACCGGGGGGATTGCACCGGATGTGGCTGATCCGAGAACGGAGAAGTAAATCTGTTGATCCGGTGTCTCCGGATCAAACTCAGAGTTGCCGTTAGTTCGGTTTCTTCAAGTCAAGTTCTCATGGCCATTAGTCCGGTTTCTTCATGTCCGAAATGAACGTGACCGTTGGTCCGGTTAACCAGTTGCAGAACTGCCACGCGTCAAGACCGTTCTGTCATTTTGTACTGGCAACCGTATGGGTGTCAGACCGTACGACCCTACCTTATCCTTTTAGGGTTTCTCTATTCTAAAAAGGCTTTGTATTGTATGTAAGGCCCATGAGACAAAACTATAAATAGAGGGCATTTCCCTACTTTTAAGGGTTGACTTTTTGAGATCTAGAACATTGTAATAGAAAAATATATTGAAGCTCTCTCTCTCTCTCTCTCATTTTAGTTCTGATTTGAAGTATACTTTGGCTTGTTCATATATATATATATATATATATATATTTAGCTCAATCACCAATATCGATATATTTATCATAGACGAAGACTTATATATCTATATATATTATTACAAATAAATCTAGATCAATTTCATATCAACCGAATAGTAGATTAAAAATCATCCACATATCCTATACCTCACTTACAAATTCAATTGTTATCGAAATTCGGGGAAAACAGTTTGGCGCCCACCGTGGGGCTAGGATAATAGTGATTTTTTATTCTTGGCTTCTACCTCCTACCCGTTAGATTAAGAAATCTTTTTGCTAATCTCTTTTATACTAAGCGAAGAGAATGGGAACGGGAAAAGAAAGGGAAATGATGAAGAGATATGTCAAATAGAAAAGGAAGATGACGAATCGAATAAATTCTCGCAAGAGGGAGGCACAGCGAGCCAAACCATTTTATCCTTGTGGCCCTCTTTTGCGTCGAGCACCACACTCACGTTGCAACGCTGAACTTGCAGTTCATGACACAATGGAGCATCTTAGACAAGATGAAATTGAGGATTTGTCATTGTCCCCTCCAGCTGTCGAGATTGGGTTGGTGTTCAGTGTGGGCAGTCTCCTATATCAAAATAGTAAGAGAAAGAGAA